>NW_017728931.1:98897603-98914011 GCF_001723895.1 Crocodylus porosus
TACACCTTGCTGGGGTTGTTTGACCCCAGTACTCTTTCCTGCCATGGCAGGGGGTCAGACTTGATGATCTGCTCAGGTCTCTTCCGACCCTACGAACTATGAA
The DNA here is from genome assembly GCF_001723895.1 of Crocodylus porosus. Taxonomy (NCBI): domain Eukaryota; kingdom Metazoa; phylum Chordata; order Crocodylia; family Crocodylidae; genus Crocodylus; species Crocodylus porosus. The sequence continues at coordinate 98,897,707 of NW_017728931.1, forward strand.
ACTATGAAACCATCACAAGCCTCACCAGCTTCCACTCTGAATGCAAAGGGCAGCAGTTTGACTACATCATCCCCACAGAACAATGTAAGCTTATTAAAAGCAAAACATGATATTGCAAAGACCATGCTCCCCAAAACATTTTCTGAAATAAAATGGAGCAGCTGGTAGACATGGCTCTCAAGCTTGCCTTATATCACTTCCTGTGGATTCAAGATCAGTCTAGGAAGTCTGCTTACATGAGGGTATCTTGTAGAGTCAGAAGCAGTCTGGAAAATCCCTGGAGTCAGGGCATTTTCTGTAATGGATGAAGGAGCTGAAAAGTCTTGGAACCCCAAGCATAAAGTCTTCAGGAAGCCCTAATGTCCTCAAATGCAAAAGAGTTAACATGGTGAAGCTGCCTGGAGTCGCATACCATGGAAGCTGTGGAATCTTTATTACTCAAGCAGTTTGCATAGCAAGATTCCCCCAGAGTCACAAGCTGTAGAAGTTCTGGGATCCCTGGCATCCTACCAGGGTTGATATATTTACCAAAATGTTTCTTTGAAAGCTTCTGACAAATCATAATTAGCATACTAAATTATGAAGAGAATGGGAATGCCTTAGTCAAAGTGCCATGGGTTAGAGTGACCCTCCACCTCCCCGTCAACTCAACAGATGTTTGCCTGTTAGGTCAGGGGGCTAGAGTTTGAGCCTGTCTACTTGTCCCATGATTGGGGCAGGGCTCATGCAGCCCCACACCCCCTACCAGCTCTAGTGCTGTCTGCAGGGGGAGGGAGGAAGAAGACAGTTTGAGGCTGGGGTTTGCCTGGCCTGAACTGAAGGAGTGGGTCCAAAGGTTGTGGGGCTCCAGTCCACACCCCCCACACTCCAGCTCATGCTGGGCAAACCCTAGCCCACAGTTTCCCCTCCCCCTCCTCCCTCCCTGCAGACCACAACAGGGATGGGGCTGGGCTGCATCAGCCTAGCCCTGGTTGCACTGACAGACTGACCCTAGGGAACAGACATGGTGCTCCACTTTGGAGTGCCTTCATCTGATCCCTCATTAGATAAGTGTTAATTTGTCATGTGATCAGCCCCTTTATAGCACTTTGCAGCCATGAACATGTGTCCAGGCATGACTGTAGAGTGCTTTCAGGGGGCCTGTTGTGCAATAAATATAACTTATGTCTGCACCAAAGATTATTCAATAGTCTAAAGAAACAGGTGTTATTTTAATTAATTAATTCTACATGTGGGAGGTGTTCTGCAAGTGAAAAAAACAGTACACTTTCAAAGTAACAGTTTCATCTCGAGAAAGAAAACAAATATGTTTCTCTGTGTTTGTAGACTGAGTGCTTTTTCATTTTACCTACAGATATGCATCTCTTCTCTTAATCTTGGACAACAGCAAAGAGCTGATAGCTGGCAAGTTCTCTTCCTGTACTCTCTCTACACAACATAATAATATTGAAGAGCATATACTCACTGAGGTTGTGGTTATCCTTTTTTTGTCTCTCCTTTGCCATTGCTCGTGTATCTGCTTCTGACAGAAAGGAACATTTATTAAATAAGTCCTTGGGTTGAAGTTACAATACTGGTTTCCTGTTACAATGCCCCTTTTCATTAAGACAAGGTTTTTAGGCTATGCCTTTAGCATTTTTTATCAATTCCCACAAAAAGACAATGCCACTACATCTACATTCAACCAGTAATACATTTTCAAGTGTCTGGCAGGTTTCTAAAGATGTATTTATCATGCATTTTTATTTAAAACATTTAGAAATACTGAAAAAGTACATTGCATTTAGTACTTTTCTCCAATTTACTGAACTTTACATCACAGAAAAAAGTCCTTACAATAAACTAATGTGAATCAGGATTTGTATATCCCATAATGCAAGAGTAAATCAGATTTTAAGATACTCACATTGAACAAACTCACTGTTTCCTTTGAGTGACACTAATAAACTGTACATGGTTGTTAGCATTCTTTGGATTAATTGAATGTAACTTTTAAAGTTGTTAATCCATTAATATAGATTTACCTTGAATAGACTTATTGTAAGCTTTTAAAAGAGCCATTTGTTCTACCCTGGAACAAATTTAATGGATGATAATTTATTTATACTATTGATCAGGAGCCAAAATGTGGAAGGATCCGTGGTTTCCTAAAATAATTAGGTTCATTAGAAGCATGATGTTCATAAAAGTCACAGGATAGACATTGTTTCTAAGTTGCTAAAGTAGAGAACACAGTGTAAACATTTCCCTTGATCTTTGCTCAGCTTTTTAAATGGAATAGCACATACCCTGTAAGTCTTAAGTAACATAATATTAAAGAAAAAATACATTTCACGAGTATCTTATTGTAAGATTACTTGAACTTTTACAACAAACATGCCAAGATCCCAGAAATATATTACCTGTGATTTCCCTTTTTACTGGTAGGATAGCTGGGCAGGAAGCATTTGTAAGACCCATATTAGCAGGTGATATTCCCTGGTCACTGTTGTATATATCCAAAATGTTATTAGACAGCTTAAGGAAACAAAGGAAAAAATAGGAAAAAAGAGAATCAGAATAAAGTTGAAGGATTTAAAGGTTAAAAAAAATGTAAATGCTTATAGAAAATCACTTTCATAGATGTGTATTCATGCATCATCATATATTTATTCCTCAAAGATGCCTGTAAAGCAGTGGTTTTCAACCTGTAGTCTGTGGGCCTCTGGGGGTCCACAGATTATGTCTAAGAGGTCCATAAAAGGTTATTCTGATCAATCAAAAGTATATAAATGCCCACGCTTACAATTCAAAGGGGTCCACACCTCCATTTGAAATTTTTTAGGGGTCTGCAAATGAAAAAGGGTGAAAACCATTGCTCTGACATGAGAATTTGCCCTTATCCTGTACTGTAAAATTAAAAGCTAAGAGCAAAGCCTGCCATTGTTCCACGTGCAAAGCATGCTGACTGAAGTCTGTATGAATTTTGTATGCAGACTGAAGGCAGGATATGGTCCTGATGTCTAATTTTGAATTAATGCTATAGCAACATTTCCAATAACAGGATTACTGAAACTACACTTCAAACATGAGTTCAGTTGAAAGGGAAAATAACCTTGCTAATCTTAACCTAGTCTCTAGTGAATATTTAACCATGCCACTGGACTTAAAATTAAAACTTGATATTGTTAGAGCATAAACAGTTTAAAGAGCAGAAGGCCTAACTATATGCAAGATTTAAAATGGGAGTGGAGAGAGAACTATGGAAGTGGAGAGAAAATATGTTATAAGGTAAAAATCCTGCACTGCTACAAGGATAGACCAGCTAACCTGATCTGTTCCATGTTCGTGATAACCTATATTATTATTGTTGTTCTGTTCTTTCTAAAGTGTAGCACGTTATGCCAAAAGAAACAAAAATGTTGAAAGTATGGTCTGAGGAATTTCAGATAATGCCACTAAAGAGTACTTTTCTTTGAATAATTCAATAACTCCTAAAAATTAGAACTCTAGAAATGAGTAATGTCTGTTTGAGTCAGTGCTTCCACTACTATATAATCAACCCTTCATCACTAATTATCACTTCCTCTGGCATAACTAAACATAGAAAACAACTGTGCGACCCACACCAACTCCTCAGACAATAAAACCAGAGTGTAGCAAGAAACAAGGAGAAAAAAAATGAAAGATAGTATTATTTATTTTTATGGCCTGTGCAACCTCTGGGTAAAGCTGTCCTCCAACCTGGACCAATATACAAAGAGTCAGTGCTGTGGTTTTTGTTAGTCAAGTTCCAAAAACCCCAAACCTAAGAGAAGAAATTAACATAGATGATTTGTGACAATAGGAGAAATAAATTCTCTTTCCTCCGGATAACAAATAAGGGGACTGTCACAGGTTATCTTTAAAACATTTTGTATTTGTGAAATGCTTTGCCATCATAAAGTTAGAACACTTTCAGTGTAGCCACAGGTTAAGGTTTAATGCCATCTCAGACCTGCAGAACTAATTTGGCACCAGAGATAGGGACAGACATTCAAATTAGTCTAACCTGCAGAGATTGAACTGATTTGCAAGTGGACAGACATCCACTTTTCATTCTGGAACTTCAGGCACATGCAGTAGCTGAAGCCAGAAGCCTGGGGGTGCTAGAGCAGCCCTCCCTTACCTTCCTCAGGTAAGCTGAGCTGGGGGAATGAGGGGTATGGCCAGGCCCCAGCAGGCCTGAGTATGACTGAGAAGGAGTTTAAATCCCCACCTTGGCCTGCAGGGTTCAGAGGGTGGAGGAAGAGGAAGCATAGCCAGACAGGGGCACAGTCAAACCCCCATGACAGGGAAAAAGGAAGAGGGGGAGAGCTCTGCCTGCCACAGTAACTCCCTGACATCCAGGAGCAATCTAGGCACACAGTTCCAATACCTGGCCCCAGAGGGGGATTCTCTCCAATCCTCCTCCTCCCTGTCCCCCACTGCTGCAGGGCAGGGAGAGGGGTGCTGTGCAGTGCTGCCTGGTCTCAGAGAAGGACTTATCTGACTCTTCTGGCCCAGCAGGTGCCTGCCACAAGGGCTCACTGGGGACACACAAGCCTCTGCTAGGCCTCCAAGCTGGCCCTGGTAGCCTGCTGCTCAGCCAGCACTACCCATGCATGCCAAGCCAGGCTTCTCTCACTGACAGGGCTCAGCTTCCCTGTCACCAAGCTGCAGCCACTGAGGAGGGCCCCACCCCTGTGGCTTAGGCTGGCCCTGCCATACAGATGCCTCAGCCAGGGCTGACTGGGGCTGGCCTGGGCTGCTGGGCCGCTCTCAGTAAGCTGCAGCTCAGCAACAGCCACTCCCCATGCCCAGGCTGGGCTGGATCAGGCTGGACAGCACCTCACAGAGCCCCCATCCCTGCACTGAAGTGGCACAGGTAGGGGAGAATGGGGAAGAGTCCCCATCCAGCACTGCACAGAGTCCCCCTCCCCACCCTGCAATAGCTGTAGAGGGGGACTGATCCACCCTGGCTCCAGTACCCCAGTGGCGGGGGGGAATTAACCTCCTTCCTGCCCCCTTAGCCTTAATGTGGCCATGCTAAGATGGCTGTGGTCCCTGCCAGTCAGACAGGAAAGGGAGAGGGGAATAAACCCCCTCCTGGGCACTCTGATAGAGGCTGCTGCCCCTCCCTATCCCATTGCTGCTGCAGTGGCAGGGGTGGGAGATATGGCCCCATTAAGATAGAAGGTTAATGCCTACCTCTGTCCCTTCTGCCTCCGGGGACCACAGCTGGGATCTGCCAGCCCCAGCTTGCCTGCACAGAGAGACCCAGGCTGCAGTGGGTGGTGTGGAGGGGAAGGAGGGAAGAAATAACCCCCTCCCTACCCACTTTGCCTTAACTGGGCCATGCCAGGATGTGTCTGGGCACATCCCTACTCCTGCTCAGGCTAGAGAGCAGAAGGGTGGGGCCAGTCCTACTTTCTGGAGCAGAGAGCACAGCCCAGCCCAGGACTGCAGATCATGCTGGGATGCCGGAGGACTCTGGTTTAACTTAAACCAGGAAGGAGTCTGAGACAGAAGTTACATAAAGTGGTTTGACCCAGATCAGTTAAGTCTGATGTTACACTGAACCAAGTTTATCTTAAACAAGTTTCAGGCATTTTGAAACTGGTTTATGTGCACTGAACTTATGTTTTGTTACAGCCAGTTTCTCATCACTTAAATTTGTTCGTGTACAACTGCTGTCCCTAGCCTGGAGGGACTACTGAGCAAGGGTGTGGACAGAAGCCAGCACTCATTTCCTTCTTTGGGGTGAGAGAAGTGGGGGAGGGGGGCAGCATGTAGCTCAGAGACAGAGACACGACAATGTGGCTTCCCTCACTATAATGAGCAGGAGCCTGACAGAGTTGTGTATGGGAGGAAAACAGTCTTTAAAAAAAAATTGTTTGTAATGAATGGCAAGGGGAAAAAGTAAAGAGAAAAGCGTGGGGGGGAACCCAAAACCCAAAAAATATATAGGCCTTGGGCCAAAATTTTGCATGTTTCACTGAATTGGGATTGGGTTGGGGAGGGCATTTGGTGGGAAAGGGGGCAGGAGTTCAATTATGCTTATACTAGCATGGACCTGAGACCCAGAGGGCTGGCTGCATGCATGCCACACTGGGTCAAAGCTGAGACCCAGCAGGCTAACTGCATGGGTTGGGTAACGGGGATGCTGACAGAGCCATTTCAAATGAACAGTGATTCAGTTCAAATTAATACTGTGAGGGAGAGGAAACTAAGCCACGGTGCAATGGCCGGCAGCAGTATGGAGAGGTCAGGGTGGATGGGAAAGAAGATGGTTGCCCAGCACTAAAATCCAATTATCTGTTCTCATTATCAGTTAATTTGCTTTTTAACCACTCCCCTTGCCCCAACAGATGGCCAATCAAGTACACAGGGATGCTAGAGCAGGAGTTGGCAATATTTTGGGGCAAAGTGGCAAAAACATCTGCAACCTCAATTTGTAAGATGTTGGTGTGCCAGGGGCAAATGTCAGGGAAGCTGCAAGAGACCCAATCCTTCTTGTGGCAATGCAGCCCTGCCCTTCTATGTCAGCCGCCCTGAGGCACACGTGAAACCACTACCAGCAACAAGCTGGGCACCCAAATGCAGCTGCTTACAGCCTTCTGGCTGCCTGCCACATGCAGCCTGAGCAATGAGCAGGCCCTGCCACCCATCACAGAGCCCAGACTGCTTGCAGCAGGTGGTGAGGAGGCTGCAAGTACCAGGATCCATAGAGCCCTGACCTAGCTCATTGCTGGTGGCAGATGCATCCACGCTTTGGGGCAGATGGTGGGGAAGGGGAAGGGACTGGGGCTGTACTGCCACAACAAGGATTAGGCCCCTTGCAGCTTCCCTGTCACCTGCCCCAGGCACACATATATGCAAAATGCCTTCACAAGCCACATTTTGGCACATGTTGGAGGTTACTGATCCGCAGCAGACTGGTGAGCTGCATCTGAGTCCTCAGAGTTGGCAGGGGTGGGCAAAGTCATGCCCACAGGCTGGATCCAGCCAGCAGTGGACTCAGTTTCCCAGCAGCCCCTGCCACATGGCTGGGGCCAGTCTCCAGGGAGACCCCAGCCACAGCTGCACTGTGATAGCACAAGGCTGGAGTTGCTATGAAGACCTGCCCTAGCCACACTACCAGGGTACAAAGTAGGGCAGGGCAGGGGGCTGCTCTGGAGGCCTGGGATCTTGCAGTGGGGACAGCTTGGTCTGGGGCCAGGGCATAGCCATGATCTGCAGCCTGCATGCTTGGAGTAGGGGCACGCAGGCAGCAGATTGCAGCTCTGCCCCAGTTCTAGACCAGGCTGTCACCACTGCAAGGAGCTAGGGCAGAGCTATGATCTGCTGCCTGCATGTATCTGCCCACAGTGTGCAGGCTGCAGATCAAATGTGCAGGCCCTGGACCAAGCTGCTCCCACTGCCAGATCCCAGGGCTCCAGAACAGCCTCCTGCCCTCTCCTGCCACACACCCTACCAGGGTAGCGGGGACCAGTCTCCATGGCAACCCCAGCCCTGTGCTATCACAGCACAATTGCAGCTTGGGTCTCCATCAAGACCAGCCCTAGCCATGTGGGCAGGGGCTGCTGGGAAATGGAGTCCAGCTACCAGCTGGATCCACCATTTTGCCCACCCCTGCCCTAGGGGCAGAAGGGGATGTTGGCCAGAGCCAGCACCATTCCCATGGGCAGTAGATTCCAGAAGAGTTGCAAGTTTGCCCATGGAGAAAAGGAGTGTGAAATGTAAGTAATGATGCATCCTGGGATGCTGGAGAAATTAAAATAAAGCATTTTATTTCCCTGGAGCAGACTAACAATACCCTGAAATGACCTGGGTAAAGCAGATCAAAGATACCCCCAGCTTGAACTGGCATAACTTTAAGACATTTACAGGGTACTTAGCACAGGTTATCATATTTTAATGGATGAATGCTCCCATTTTAAGTGTCTTTATGATGGTTTAAAGGTAATCAGCAATGCCACCCTAAGAAGTATTAAGACATTTGTTATAATTGACACCTCTGAAAACTGATGAGACAATTAGCATGATTAAAATCTTATCATCTCTGGTTATAACAGGATTTAAAAAGACAGAATGGGTAAAAGGACAGTTATGCCCTTTAATAAAGACACTGTTACTTCTTTTGGAGTTTTGATCATCTCAGAACTTCAGGACTTGGTTGCATTAACTGTGGATCAGTTTGTTAACTAACAAAACCAAGGGGAAGATTCTGGCTGGGCTTGAGACCAATAGATCAAACTAGAGGACAGGGTGAATTCCTTCTTAAGCATCTGACTGTAATATACAGGAAGAAAAATTGTATTATTCTGTGGGACTTCCACCTTGGAGATGTTTGCTGGTGGTTCCATTCAACCAGATAAAAATATTATTAAAGTTTCTGGAAAATATAGAAAGCAATTTTCTAACACAAAAAATGTTAGACATGTCATGAAGTACTTCTGTTTCTCATTATGCTGGATAAGGATGAATTAATCACTGGACTGGAAATTGCTAAGCCATAGAGAACAGTGAACATATCCTAACTACATTTATTATGGGCAAACAAAGGACAATCCCAAACAGTAAAACATATTTGGTACTTTAAAAAGGCTAATTTCTCAAAGCTGATGAAAATTATTAGTGAAACCGATTAAGAAATATTTGGATAGATTTATAAAAACAGAAATGGAGAGTTCTTTAAGGAGGATGTATCAGATGGACAAAACAAGATTCCACTATCAAGGACGCAGATCACTGATGAAAAGTCCTTCCTGGTTCAGTTATGAAGTAGAGAGAGCCATATCCAATATGAATTGGAAAGCACCATGTGTAGAAAATTGATGCAAGAAACAAAAGTTTCTGGTCCCAGGGAAGTCTCTTCTCAATCTCTGGACCCAGGAACCTTGCCTTAGATTTGACAAACATTTGTCAAACTGGAGTTATTTCAAAATAAATTTCAGGCTCAACAAAGTAGTGTGTTTCCAACAAAATTTCTGGTGAGCTCTGTTCTGAGCCCCTATTTAACTCTTTCTGTGCATTCCTTAATGGGCCTCTTGTATCCCCAAGCTGTTGGGACTGAGGTGTTTTTGAAAGATTTGTTCAGCCTTTATCTATGTCATACTAGTGTTACATTATTTGTTCCATGTCTTTAACATAAATAAATTTAATTTTAAAAAACAAAGCATAATTAGAGGTTTTGTTTTTTCATTTACTTTTTGTTGGAAGAGAGATACCAGAATTTCCTGCAGAACAGAAATTCTAGTTTTTGATCTATTTCAAGTCATCTTATTGTTTTGCTTCCCTGAGCACTTCAGTCATGAACGGCGCATGTCCCCAGTGGCTGGTGGGGCATGGCTGAGCCAGTGGTGGCAGGAGCGGAGAGCTCCCACAGATGCTGCCAGCACAGTCAGTAGTGGGGGCAGGGTGGCAAGCACTGACCACAAGTCGGCGACCACCCATAGGCACTACCGGCAGCAGCGGCTAGGGACGATCAGGAACTGCCTGCAGATGCTGCCAGCAGTGCCAGCAGCAAGGTGGCAAGAAGCGACCACCCGCAGGCACTGCTGACCGTGTCGGCAGTGCCTTTTTGCAGGGGGTGCCCCGCCACACATAGGGGGTGCACGTGCACCTGCATGCACCCCCTACGCATCGCCCCTGACTCAAGCACATATATTTACACATGCAAATTTCAGAGAATCATAGCATATTAGGGTAGAAGGGGCCTCAGGAGGTCATCTAGTGCAACCCCTTGCCCAAAGCAGGACCACCCCCAACTATATCATCCCAGCCATTGCCAAGTCTTTGTCTAGATGGTCCTAAAAACCTCCAAAGATGGAGATTCCACAACCACTCTGGTAACTTGTTCAAGTGCCTCACTACCTTCCTAATGAGAAATTTTTTTTAGAGGAGACTTTACCATTACCTTGCTGGGGTCATCTGATCCCCAGTTATCTTTCCTGCTTGGTGCAGGGGGCTGGACCCAAAGATCTTCCGAGGTCTCTTCCAGCCTTACAATCTATGAAAACTTTAATGTTTCTAATTTTTCACCTAGCAGTTTAGTTCACCTGAAATTCTCCTAATAACCAGTCATAGAATGAAATAACCAGCGTACAGGTTGAACCTACACAAGCAACATCTCCTCTACACTTTAAGCACCTTATGTAGAAATCTCCTACTACAGAGCCTGAGAATTCCTAAACACCATTAGAAATCACCATGTCAAACCAGTTTTGAAAATCCAGTTAAATATTTGATCTCTCAATGAAAATACATTTTAAAGAATGTTCAGAATTCAGTTGAGTATTACTCATGAACAAGGAACATTTAATATGAAGGATTTGAATGCTAAGAGCATTCTTACCCTAAGTACCTGTATTTCATTCCTTAGTAGTGAACCAGTGAGTACTACAGTACTCATTCTAGTTTTAATTTTGTTAAGTCTTTATTGCAGTCATACTATAACTATAATAGTTGAAATTACATTAGCTCTAAGTATGTATTTAGAGACTTTCTAATGTAGTAGAATTTAAAGCATACTTTGGCCCTTTGCAGCCGTATGAAGATGACTTCCCTGGTTATCCAGGGTTTGATCTAAACCTCCCTACATCAGTATGAATCTGTTTTCAATGGGCTTTTGACTGGGGCCCATAATAAGGAGTCATATTAATTGATTTTTGAAAGGCTAGGAAATGATAACTATTAAAAAAATTAAGAGTTTTCTTGCATACAAACTGTTCATGCAGTTCTATAAACGTGTTCAAAAACTTATTAGCAGTAAATACACTATAATTTGTAATGCTACTCTTACCATTAAAGAAAAAAAATAAGAAGCTGTAGATGACAAGAGAGTGGATGAAAAACACAAGATGAATTTAAGATCACTTCATAATTCTCAATACTTAAGCCATCTGTATCATCTAAATAAAGTCAGCATTTTTACAATCCAGTCATACAATCATGAATTATAACAAGGTCCAACTCTGAGAAAAAGTGTCATACAATATCTAAGCAGATGCCAATACAAAAATGGCCCATTGGTCAAGGAAGTCACCTTGCTGTCCGAGAGCAGATGTCAATTCAAAACTATACCTACAGTGACAATCATTTTAACAAAGGTGGACAAACATCTTCAGTCTTTATAATAGGCTAAAATCATTCCTGCACAATGGATGCACAAGGCACAGGATCTTCCCCAACCTACAATCATCATCTTTGTTTCATACAGATTAAGTGTCAGACAGTTTTTTTTCTCATCCATGCTGAAATCACAACCAGGTACTGGGAAAGAAGAGCCACAACACCATCTGTATGTAATAAAAATGAAACACAGCTTGATGGCATCCATATACTAAGAGAAGTGCAGGTGCAGTCCAAATCATCTCACTCTCTTAAATATCCCATATATGTGTTAAACAGGAACAGTGTCAAAACAGACTCTTAAGACGCTGTATGCAAGACACACTTTGGCAAGACTGAATTACCCCAAATTACCCTCCAAAATCACTTGGAAAGGAAAGAACAAAATCAAGAAAGACACCAGCGAAAGTCTGCCAGAACCACAATCATTCTCCCAAGCAAACACCCTAACCATTGGACTACAATATCACATTTTTTCTCACCAGCCCAATGCATATTGAATTAAGTTCTATAGACGCAGAATTTCAGTAGAAGTTGTGAGTATTACCACCCACAATAGCCTATTTCCAGATGATTAGGAGACTTTTGAAAGACAAAAGTTGTGGGTTTGAACTCAACAGATGAGGAGTGTATTGAAGTTGTATTTCTTACCCCTAGACATAGTAGTTCTGTCATCACCTCCTTTGACAACATCTTGGAAAAAAGGCATTACTAAAGATTGTACGTTGTGAATCCCACTATTATACAGGTATTTCCCTGCTGTCAAGACTTAGCTTCCTAAACTCCTGGGAAAGGCAATGTTCCACACTTCAGTATTAATTAAACCTACCAATTAGACTAAGCAGCTCCCCCTTGCTTGTGCTACCTCTTGTCAAGCCTCTTCTGAGGAGCCTTACTCTTTCCAGACATTGTATAAGGAGCCCAAAAAGTTAGGTGTTATAATGTCAAGGATTGCAACATCTAGGTCTTTTCATGGAATCAGTCCTAAGCTATTTTGCTTGGACACAAGTGTTCTTTTCAGCTGCGTGGCACCTCATTTAGAAATTTATGCCACTTGGAAGTAAATCAAAATACCTGTTTATACCCAGTTTGTACTTTTCTAAAATAACTATGCTACACACTGCATTACAGAGGATTAGGAGCAAGTTTCAGTTCTTAGGACCTTGTTACACTTTACTCTGTGAGCTGCACAAATGTTGATCAATGTTAATTCTAGCTTGAGTTTGGAATAGTCACACTTCAGGCCAACAGGGGCCTGGAGGACCAAAAGGTAAAAATCCCCTCCCACTCCCATTCTGGGTGCCCCCTGCCCCCTGGGCCCAGGATCCCTGCCTCCCCCTAGTCCCTTGGAGATCATCTCTGCCCCCCTGCCCTACTTACTTGTGGCTGTCACGACTATCTGTCCCAGGTGTACAAGCAGGGAAGAGTTAACCTGCCTGCTCAGCCCAGGCTGCTTGTCTCCTGGCTGAGCTCAGCCCAGAGAGCTGCAGCAGAGGTGGTGGCAGGTAGGCCAAAATCTCCAAATCAAACAAATCTTTTCCATATTGATTTGGAGAGCTTCAAATCAATTCAGACCTTTTTATTAGTTTCCTGATTCAATTCGGATTTGGAGATTCAGCTGCCAAAATCAGGCCAAATCTCCTTTGGATCGAATCAGCACCTGGAGTTTCACACAGCTCTAGTGGCAGCCAGGAAGACAGGTTAACCCTTACCTGCCTGGTCCTCTGGGACAGACAATGCGGGCAGCCACTAGTAAGTGAGGGCAGGAAGGGGCAAGGGGGCAGTAGTCCCAATCTGGTCTAGTGGCAGATGAAGTGTAGGTGAGGTATTATACACACTGTAGCTTATAGTGGCCACACCTTAGTGTAAAATGAGCTGGGTAACACAGATCAGAGATAATCCTGGCCTGGAGTGGCATAACTTTGAGCCAGCTAATGAGTGCTTAAAACTAATTTCAGGCGTTAATGTATGGACAATCCAAATATTTAGAGCCCCAGAAGCTGCCCAAAATTACCATGTAACAAGGCCCTTAGAGATCTGATTTCTACTGTGACTGTGGATAAGTTATTTAACCTCTTTGAGTGTCAGTTTCTCCTCTTGTAAAATTAGGATAAATATATTTATTTATTATTGAAACAATCAAATGAAATACATGCCTGTAAAGTGCTATGTAAATACAAATTATTATTACACTGCTAGTGAGAAAGCTAGGAAAGGAAGTCTGGAAGTCAAAGGTCCTATCCCTTCTTCTTTTTCTAAAATCTAGATGATCTTCCAGAGTGGTTCTACCTTCCTCCTCCAGACATTATGAGCTATGATTTTAAACTTCTTTACAAATTTAGATTAATTGTTAAAAATCTCTCAGTATTTGAAGTTGCTTTAGACCAGGGATGTTACATTCATGTAGTCCTGGGAGTTGTATGAGGGTCTCTGGGCTGGTGTGTGTGTTGAATTGGGCCATACCACAGCCAGCATACAGGGCCAGTGGGGTGCCAATGGCAGCACCATCCTTGCGTCATCCCCTACACTGCAGGCAGTATGTGTCAGCCCCACTCCAGAGCTTACACTCCAGGCAGAATGAGGGCCAGACCCAGTGCTGTGTGTGCTGCATGTAGCACAGGGATCTGGCACAGGACACGCACTGCATGCAGCAGCCTACTGGACCAGTCATGTTCAGTAGCTCCAACAGAACTCGACCCAGACTGGCCCCAGAGTCAACACGCAGGGCCAGTCTGGCAGGAGTGCTGCATGCAGCACATGTCCCATGCTGCTTACATGCTCATAACACCAGGTCCAGCCCACAGGCAGGATCAGCTCCACATACCACATGAGGTACGTGGGGTCAGTCCAAAACCCATGGGTTGGATCATACAGCTTCATGGGCCAGATCCATCCATCAGGTCATGTTTGACATACCTGCTTTAGAAAAGCAAACAAAAACAAATAACCAAATAACCTAACAGCAAATTCTAACACTTATGTGCTTTCCATTATTTACTTTAATGTCGCACCACTAAACCTGATAGACTCTATGGTACTCTCCCAAAAATATAAATACTTAACCTCAGTTTAGGTGGATACACAGACAGGTAAATATTTATGAATGCCTAAGTACTTTGTACATAGCAAATGCACTCTCCTATATAAAAACACATCTATAATGAACCATTTCATCCACTTATGAAATGTAGCCAGCCCTAAAGAAAAAATAGCTCTTTCCTTAGCAAATAGTTAAGGCACAGCCAGTGACAGTGTGGTACTGGAATTGAATAATACTATAATTAAAAGTGCAAGAAGAATTAAAGAAAAAAGAATGTAATTAACCAAGTTAGCATTTGGCAAGGACACTGGGGTTAACACTCTTGCTTTCATAAAAAGTGTCATGGGATCTTTAATGACTGTATATTCAAATAACTGAGCAAGCCTCTGGCTTGGGTTCTGTGTTGCCTTGCAAGATGGAGTCCATAGCACATAGCATTCCCAGAAACATTCCCTGCATTTCTCCTATTCTTACCCCCCACATACTGAAGTTTGTGATACTTGATTAAATTAAAAAAGTATGGCTATAGACATGATCAGGGTTGCTACTACAGCTGATAGTTATCAACAGTGATCACACCAAATAGCATTTTTTCTATGGAAAATACTAACATGTTATGACAAATCAAAGAACCAGGAAAAATAGTGCTAAGTGACCTCAAGAAGTTATCTAGTCCAACCCCCTACTCAAGGCAAGGTCATTCCTGTCTCAACCATTCTAGGTAAAGTTTTGTCTAACTTGCTCTTAAAAACTTCAAAAGATAGAGATTCCACAACTTCTTTAGGTATTTTCCAATATTTAACCATCCTCATAATTAGAAGGTTTTTCGTAATATCAAATATAAATTTCCATTTTTGTAATTTAAGACCATTACTCCTTCTCCTGTTCCCTGCAGCCACAGAGAACCGTCTGTCATCATTCTCTTCATAACAACCCTTCATGTATTCTTCTCTCCTCCAGACTAAATCTGTTACTCCAACCTTCTTTTGTAAATCATGCTTCCTATTTAAGCTTTCCACACCCCTAATTATCACAGCATTCAGTCTGCTCCTGTTCTAGCTTGTATTAATCTTTCTAAAAATGGACAACCATAATTGTACATTCTGTTTGAGAATAGGTCTCACCAGGGTATTGTATATTGGAATAATACTTCACTATCTCAACCAGAAAGACTTTGCCTGATACATCCAAAGACCTCATTTGCCTTTTTTCAGAGCCTTATCACATTGGTGCCACATTGTCATCCTGTGATCACTAATACATCCAGGGCTTTCTCCTCCTCTGTCATTTCTAGATAATAAGTCCCCCTCTTAATGCTGGAAGAAATACTAGCCTGCAGTTCCTGAGTGGAGGTTCTTGCAATTTACAATATTAAATTTCATTCCATTTTCATTCTATCTGTTCTCAAAGTCACTGAATAGTTTTGAGATAATATTTTGCTCCTCCTCTGTATTGACAATGCCTCCCAATTTCATGTCATCACTAAATGTCATCAGCAAATTTCTACTTGTTGTGCCAGGGCCAGTAATGAAAATATAGAATAATACTGAACTAAAGACTAGTCCTTGAGGAACTCTATTTATAACCTCCTCAAGCCAAATAGCCCATAGACATATACCCCTTAGCTAATTCCTTACCCACAGAGTTCTGGATGGATTATTTTACCCTTTCATAATCTCTATTCCTCTTTTTTATAGATGCGTCATAGACATTAGGGCTGGAAGGGACCTCGGAAGATCATCATGTCCAGCCACCCGCCTAAAGGGCAAGAAGTCAGCTGGTGTCATAGGATAAGCATCCAATTTCCTCTTGAAGGTGTTCAATGTAGGTGCTTGAGCCACCTCCAATGGCAGGCTGTTCCAGACCTTGGGGGCTCAGACAGTAAAGAAATTCTTCCTTATGTCCAACCTGAAACATTCTTGCAGTAGTTTATAACCGTTCAACCTCATCATCCCTTGGGGCACTCTGGTGAACAAATGTTCCCTCAGATACTGGTGGTCACCCCTGATAAACTCATAGGTGGCCATCAGATCACCTCTGAGCCTGAGCTTTTCCAGGCTAAAGAGCCCCATGGCTCTCAGCCTGTCATCATAAGGTCAGTTTTCCTGACCTCTGATCATGCGCGTGGCTCT
>NW_017728931.1:98919309-98937334 GCF_001723895.1 Crocodylus porosus
GGTCACAGGGCACCATGACAATTGGCTTCCATCAATTACTACTCTCTGGGTCCAGCCATGGAGCCAGTTTCCCAGCCAGCAGACCATGGTGAACCCAAGGCCACAATTGGCCAGTTTCGCCAAGGGGTGATCATGGGATACCAGATCAAAGGCTTTTTTTAAGTCACGATATATGACATCAATCTCTTCTCCCTTGTCCAGGTGATAGGTCACCTGGTCATAAAGGAAACGAAATTAGTCAAGCAAGACCTACCCGCAACAAACCCGTGCTGGCTATCCCTCAGGATGTTGGCGTCAGCCAGTCCATTAAGGATGGCTTCTTTAATAAACTTTTCTAAGATCTTCCCTGGGATAGATGTCAGGCTGATGGGCCTACAGTTTGCCGGATTCACTTTCCTCGCTTTCTTGAAGATAGGCACCACGTTGGCCTTCTTCCAGTCTTTGGGCACTACACCAGAGCGCCAGGAGTTCTCAAAGATCCGTGCCAGGGGCTGAGCTATGATGCTCACTAGCTCCTTGAGCACCCTGGGGTGTAGATTGTCAGGGCCAGCTGACTTGAACGTATCCAACCTTTACAACCTTTACAGAGTCAGCATTGATGGAAGGCAGGGTACGTCCCTCACCTGGACCTCCCTGTCCCATAGCGAGCATGGGCATCCCATTGGACTGATGAAAGACCAATGCGAAGTACCCATTTAATAGTTTGGCTTTTTCCTGGGCGTCACTTGTGAGTTGCCCACCTGGTTCAGCAGAGGTTCAATGTTGCCCTTGCTTTTCCTCCAGCTCCCCACATATCTGAAAAAGGACTTTTTATTGTCCTTGATACTCGAAGCTAGTTGGAGTTCAGTTGCAGCCTTGGCTTTCCTGGTTTGCTCCCTGAAAGACCAGACCAGTGCAGAATATTCCTCCTGGGAGGCGAATCCCATCCTCCATCCTTTGTAGGCCTTTCTTTTTAGCCTCAGAAAGTCTGCTAGATCCCTGGAGAGCCAGGGGGGCTGCTGTGCCCTCTTGCTGCCTTTCCTATGAGATGGAATCAAATTAGCTTGTGCATTGAGGCTTGCTCCCTTGAGGAGCAACTACTCTTCCTAGACTCCCCTCCCCCTGGGGTCATGGTCCCTTAGGGCCTCACTGACAAGCCTCCTGCGCTTGTCAAAGTCAGCTTTCCTGAAGTCAAGGACTTCAGTGTTGCTGACTGACTTACCAGCTTTACAGCAGATGGTGAAGGTGATCAGCTTGTGGTTGCTGTCACCCAGCTTCCCATCAATCACTAGGTTGCCGATTAGGTCATCCCCAGTAGCCAGTACCAGGTTGAGCAGCACTTTACCTCTCACTGGCCCATAGACTTCTTGAGTTAGGTGGAGGTCATCCATGCATGAGAGGAAGCTTTGTGACTGCTTGGATTTTGCTGAGTGATCCTCCAACGATAAGTCTGGGTAATAGAAGTCATCCATGAAAACCATGATCCTGGAGCATGCAGCCTCAGGCAGTTCCCCGGCCGAACTCCTGATCAAGATCTTGACATTGGGTGGGAGGTCTGTAGTAGGGTCCCACCGTTGTGTCCCCTGTACCATGTTCCCCGTGGATTTTAAACCGGAGGGTTAAACTGTTTATCCATGTAATTAAGTTAAAATCATTCAATTCAGAATAATTTTAGGATTAGTTAGGGAGAGGCACTAAAATAGTGAACAGCCATCGCTGTTTTGCTAGATCTCCAAAAAGTATGTTGTCATACATTTAGATCATTGGAAGATATATACATATCTTAAGAGTAGAAGCCTTTGTGCATATGCACCTACTAGTAACAGCTACACTAAGCTGACCTACTAATACGAGTGCACAGTGCTACTAAATATATGCAATAAGAAACTGAATGTAAGTAGTCCAATCTTTCATTTACATTTACTCCCTATGTAAAACCCACATATTAATACCAGACTCTAATCTATAGTTTAATTTTACAAAATAGTTTGTAAAGTGAAACTAGCCTTTCTATACTGAGAAAAACATGTTACCACCATTGTATTTACATACTAAGCTTTCTTATGAAATGTAATTATAAATTACAAAAATTAAGGACAACAAAATGTGCTTCTTCAGGTATATAGGGAGCAAAAGGAAGGCACAGGGTAGCATAGGACCCCTACAGGACAAACTAGGGCAACTGGTGACAGCGAGGGTGGGGGAGACACAAAGCTGAGCTCTTCAATGAGTTCTTTGCATCTGTATTCCTAGACACAGACCAAGAAAAATCCTGCAATTGGATCATAAATAGACACAGGAGAGAAACCAGCCCACCAACTGTTAGCACAGACTTAGTGAAGGGGCACTTGGAGGGGCAGGATGTGTTCAAATCAGCGGACCTGGATGAGCTCCATCCAAAGGTGCTGAAGGAATTGGCTAGTGTCATAGCAGAGCCACTGGCACGGCTGTTTGAGCACTCATGGTGCTCTGGTCAGGTCCCAGAGGACTGGAAAAGAGCCAATGTGGTCCCTATTTTCAAGAAGGGAAGGAGGGAGGACTTGGGAAGCTATAGGCCAATTAGTCTCACCTCTGTCCTTGGGAAAACTCTGGAAAAAATCATTAAGGATCTCATTTGTGGGAGCCCAGCAGGTGAAATAATGCTGAAAGGAAATCAGCATGGATTCACTGCAGGTAAATACTGTCTGACTAAACTTGTTTCTTTTTATGACCAGGTTACAAAATGCTTAGACTCAGGAGTCGAGGTAGACGTCATCTACATAGACTTTAAAAAGGCCTTCGATATGGTATCTCATTCTGTTCTCACAAATAAACTGTCAGGCTGTGATGTAGATGATTACATGGTCAGGTGGGTGGCATATTGGCTTAGGGGTCACACCCAGAGAGTGGTGGTGGACGGGTTGATATCAACCTGGAAAGATGTGGGCAGTGGAGTCCCACAAGGCTCTGTCCTTGGACCAGTGCTATTCAATGTCTTCATCAGTGACTTGGACGATGGCATGGAGAGCACCCTGTGCAAGTTCACAGATTATATCAAATTATGGGGCAAAGTTAACACACCAGAGAGTAGGGAGAGGATCCAGGTGGATCTGGACAGGTTGCAAAAACGGGCAGAATAAAATAGGATGCAGTTCAACAAAGACAAGTACAAAGTGCTACATCTGAGCAAAAAGAACCACCAACACACTTACAGGCTGGGCGTGATCTTCTCAGCAGCACAGCAGCAGAAAGGGATCTTGGAGTCATAGTTGACACCAAGATGACCATGAGTCATCAATGTGATGAAGTGATCAACAAAGCTAACCGCACTTTATCATGCATTAGCAGATGCATGACAAGCAGGTCCAGAGAGGTAATGCGGCACTGGTCAGGCCACAGTTGGAGTACTGCTTCCAATTTTGGGCATCGCACTTCGAGAGGGATGCACTTATATAGTCAGAGGCCTGCAGGCCTGCCTACGAGGAGAGACTGAGGGACCTAAAACTCTTATGCCTTCGCAAAAGAAGGCTGAGAGGTGATCCTGTGGCTGCCTAGAAATTCATCAGGGGAGGGCAACAGGGAATAGGAGATGCTCTATTTACTAGGGCACCCCCTGAAGTAACTAGGAACAATGGCCATAAATTGAAAGAGAACAAATTTAGGTTAGACATTAGAAAGAATTTCTTCACAGTAAGGGTTGTCAGATTCTGGAATGGGCTTCCAAGAGAAGTGGTGCTCTCCCCTACCCCAGGGGTCTTCAAGAGGAAGCTGGACAAGCACCTAGCTGGGGTTATCTGACTCCAGCACTCTTTCCTGCCCAGGGCAGGGGGTCAGACTCAATGACATACTGAGGTCCCTTCAGACCCTAACATCTATGAATTTATGAAAATCTTGGCCAGGCTTTGTAAGGTTTATGATGGCATCAGCTACACCTCTGAAAAAGGCATCTACTATTGGACCCAAGTTCATCAAACATTTCACATACCAAATAAAATTCAATTTGTTTGTGTTACTTTTTCAGTTTCTAATTTTTTTTAAAGTGTTTAATTGCTTATAATTTATTTTCTGTTTATTCAATGTATCCAGTTAACAGAGTTGGCTTAATCTTTCAAACAGACATATGCATTTCAGAATATGCACTGAATTTTTCTTCAGTTTGGTCAATAACTGGATATTGAACTAGTTGTTGCAAGAACATTTCCTAAACAGTAGGTGCACGTGCATGTGCAATTAGTGTGGTTGAATAAACTCTGGAGCAGTTTACGCTGAAGTTTATTGCTCCTGGGTGCAGTGTTTAGATGTGCACCCAGGATCGTAGCATGCTGAGCTAGAATGGTGAAGCCCTGGCTGTCAGGGGACCTAGAGACTCAGCCTGCCAGCCCAGAGCTGCTCTGCCATGGCTCAGGTTGCTGAGGAGGGGCTGGCTGGGGTACAAGTGTGCTACATTGGGGCTAGCTGGCAGGTAGCCCTACACTGTAGCACTTTCATGCCTCAGCCAGTCCTGGCTCCCATCTACACATGGGTTACAGCCCACTAAACTCCACTGTAGGATAGTATTTGTGTTGGGCAGTACGATCCTACCCCAGTGTTAATTAGTTACTGAGGCCTAGTTGCGCCATGTGTATAGATGGTGACACTTTACTGCAGTGCTAATTGGCCAACACCACAGTAAAATGCATTTGTAGATGCCTCCAATAATAGATAAGATACTACAGACTACCCTTTTTTATTGAGGGGAAAATAGAATTAGTTCAAATACTTCTCACTCTTTCTTTTTGTGGTAGCTGCTTAGAAAACCAAAAGAAACAGTAGATGGGAAGGAAAGCTTTGTGATTCAGCACTGAAGCAGAGCTTGGGAGATATGTTCAGCTGTTGGTTTAGTCAGAGATTTGCTGCGTTATGAGGGAAAGTTGTTAACCTCTCTCTATGAAAAAGACAGTGGATGCGTCTACATGAGACGCTTACTGCACATTAGCCTAGTAACACTGCATGATAGTGAGATGGTTTAAAACTGCACTAATAGCTTACTGCACAGTGTTACTAGGCTAATAAACATTAAGCATCACAAAACAACTGTGTGCCAGCACAACTGTGCAGTAACTCTAGTTAGTTAGTACTTTATTAAGCAAGTACTAAACTAAATGAGCAGTATCTAAGGTGCATTAGTGAACATCCAGGCGTACCCACTGGATGATAACTTTTCATGGAGCAGGGATGTGAGGCAGCCCCCTGCCCTGTTGGGAGGGGAGTGGGAAAGTGTCGAGCAGGACATGTGTTCATGTGTGGGGATGGGTGCCTAGGTACTAGGGTCCCAAGAGCCAGCACGGGGTGAAAGGAAGGAGGAGGGGGCATGGGGCATATTCAAAGCTCACCCAGATGTTGCAGTCTACAGCTGATCCTGTGCACTCTGCATGAGGCCAAGCCCTGACTGCTCCCACCTGAGGCAGCGCATGCTGTGCACCAGCCCTTTTCAGCAGGCAGAGTGGGTGGAAGGCAGCAAAAAGCTGGACCCAGAGCCAGAGTCTCACATGCTGGGGCAGGAGCTGTCCACCGGAAGCTCCTGGCTGCCTTCCAACTACTCTGGCTGCCTGTGCCAGGCAGGCAAGGCAGGCAGGATCGGTGGAAGGTAGCCAAGATTTGGGGCCAGAACCCTACATGCTGGGGCAGGAGCCACTTGGCTGCAGCTTCCTCCAAGCCATGAGTTGTGAGGCAGGGGGCTGCCTCACAACCCTGCTCCATGATCCTGGTCTTGCCAGCCTGTTTCACTCCCGATCACTGCTCCCTGCCTGTGAGTTGTTGTGGTGGGGAGGGTGCTGATTTGGCCTGTAGGAGCAGCTGCTGCAGGAGGTGAGGAGAGCAAAGCAGCACCCAAGATTTTGCAGCTGCACCAGGAGCAGCCCCCCCCACAGAAGCTCTGCATGCTGCCCAGGGCCAGGTCAGTGGGTGCAGGCTGAAGCGAGGTGCGGGCTGCCCCAGGCTAGGCTCAACCCCATGTGGAGCACCACAGGAGTAGCTGCAGCCACCAGATCAAATCAACTGGCAGCCACACCCTGTGGGCCAGATCCAATCAATTGGCAGGCTGAATCCAGCCCGTGGGCTGTATTTTGCTAACCCCTAATTTAGAGACTGTCTGGGGCAAGAGCTGTATCTTACTACATGTTGTTATGTTGCCTGGCACACTAGAATACAGTTGAAGATTTTAGATGCTGATGTAATTGACCTATGAAACACTTACTTATATTAGGAAATAAATCAGAAATAAATACATCTAACAAACAACAACAAACTACAGCAGTTCCCTTTGCTATTTTTCTTGAAAAATAAAGAAAACTAGCAAATGTACCAAGTTTCAGGTCTCTTATCTTGCACCCAAGACAAATTGCAGCACCTTCTATATTTATCTTTAACCTGATTCATAATCGTATGATGCTCAACCAAGTACCTAATGTTCAGATATATTATAATATATTATATATAATGTATGAAAACTAGCTCATTTTTTATCTTTGAATAATGATCTTCAAGCTGGGTCATTATTCACAACTGAAAAATGAACCAGATCCAGATTCGCACTTACAGCATATTCCTGGAAAAGTGTGTGTGTGCGTGTGTGTGTCATTTAGCCAAATGCAGGATCAGAAGTGGAAAAGCAATGGAAATTTCCTGTAAGCTCAAACTCTTTTTAGAGAGCTGTGTTTTGAGGTGCAAACTTTTAATTATGTGCTTTTTTAATGTTTCTATATATTATGAGAGCCAAGATAAAAGCAAAAGCAAACTGATCCAACTGACAAGTCAGAAACAAAATCTATCCCATTCATCTCATGGTCCAGAAGCCTAAAGTGCACAATTTAATTTGGACCATCATTAGCTATTTTACTACTGCTCATGTTAAGAGTAATATTTAATTAGTGAACAAATGCAGTGGTTTCAACCTTTTGACCCTGTGGGCCAAATTAGAGGCATGGGCCTGGTCTGCAGGTCAGACTGGACCCCACCTGCTGGGATTGGGTCCCAAGGTCCTGTGCTGCCCCAACCTAGCCCCGTTTGCCAAAATTCGGCCCCCAGGGCCTTACACCACCTCTTCCCAGCACATCAGGCCAAGGTCAGGCTCCAGAGCCCTGTGCCACTCCTAAGTGGCTCCACCACCAGCATTGAGCCCTGTACTGTGCTTCATGCCCAATCTAGTGTGCAGGGCCATGGCCTCCAGGAGTCCCTATAAACCCATAGGGAGCCTTGCAGGCTAGAAGACATGGTGCCAGGAGCCGGATCTGGCCCACAGGGGGGGTGGGAGGTGGAGGGAAAGAGGGGTTGAGCACCCCTGAATTAATACACGGTCCCAAACAGTTCCTTGTAATTCCACATATCAAATCATTCAAATTTTTCCCTGAACAAATGCACGTTTGTTTTGTCAGCACAAAAACCTGACATACAAAAAGTAAAAAAGGAGGGGAAAGAATAAAATTGACTTTATATTAAAATATTAATATAGGCATCCTCTGTTAGATACACATTCTTACATATTTTTAATCTCACAGTAATATTTGCTTCTATACAAGACTTTATATTGCACTAACCACAGTAATATCTCAGTTCTTGCCAGTAAAATATTAAGTGATGTCTGTCATATGATTTATTCTCTCTTTCTCATTCCTCTGCTTTGTTTGGGTCAAGTTTCTTTTTTGTTGCTGTTGAATTTAAATGTGCACACTCCTACATATTTATATTAAAGAAGGCAAGGTCAAAGAAATGCACCTTGCACTTGAAGAGGAGACTCGTAAGTCTTATATTTACAGTCCATAATTCCTTTGGGAATTCACACCATACCTATTAACTGGCTTCTAAGAAAGCTTGTTTCTTGCACAGATAAGTTTTATCCTCATGGAAAAAAAATCTATTACATCAGAAGAGAAGAACTGTTCACTGCTACCTTCATTTTGGAGTTGGTGGTGATCTTTTAGATATGCTGGAACCAAGGCATTGACATTTGAAACTCAGGAAAATTATTACATCACCTAGACCAGTGGTCTCCAACTTTTTTAAGTAGGAGATCACCTCTGGCATTTAAAAGCAACCCAAGATCCATTGTGCACTGCCGCCACCATCCCCCCCACCCAGCAGGTAAGTCTGTGGGGTGGGAAGGGGGGCGTGGATCGAGGCAGAGGGAGAAAAAATTATTTGGGGGCACATCTCCCCAGCAGGTAAGTCCCATCTGGCTGGGACCTCACTCAACTTACCCCTGGTCCTGTCTCTGTGGCAACGTTCCCTCTAAGCTGTGTGGCATGTGCTTAGAGGGAACGCTGTTCTGCAGCACTGTCCTACCGTAGGGGCCTCAATCTAGCCCCCACCTCTTACCACCCCCATGGACTAACCTGCTGGGCTGGGGCACGCAAACACTTGGCTCCCACCCCAGCCTTGGATCTACCCCAAGAGGGTCTGAGATCTAGTACAAGAGGCTACAAGATCTACCAGTGGATTGAGATCCATTGGTTGGCGACCACTGATTTAGAGTGACCTCTGTCTGTAACAGTGCTTATATTTCAACTACCCCTGTATTATTTTTGGCAAAATATAAGACTTTGAACTACCCAAATTTTACTAAGACTAAATAAAGATACTGCATTGCTGTTGTAGAGATTAGAGATGATGAAGGCATGGAAACTTTATGTATGTCAACTTCCTGAACGGAATTGTATTGCCTTGTCAATAAGAGCTAAAAGAAAACATTACAGATTCTACTATCTAAGAAGTTCTCAGTGAGGAATTCAGACTTGCTGAATTTCACACTGAATTGACCAATTGTGATGCGTACCTTAAAACCAAAGGAGACCATGCTACGGCAAACGTTTCACAATGCTTTCCTCTGCTCAGCAGCATAACCTCCGTCCTGTTCAGGTACTGCTTCAAACAGCTTTTGTTCATCCTTGGACTATCTTCATGCCATTAGGGGGGAAACAAGATTATGTGGGGTGAAGGAGATATAGAACTATACATTGTCTGTACATTGCTGCTATTTGAGTCCTTATTGCTTGCACGTTTACAGTGACTGCACTGACTACAGTGAAGGTGCTCAGCAGAACTGGAGAGAGATCTGTGTGTTCTATTACTGTTCTTTAACTTTGTACTTGATAAAAATCAGTACTGTTGACATTTGAACAGTACTAGTAGAGTACTGTAGAGACTTATAATATTTAAGTACATTCACTTGGACCCTTGCCTTTTCCTCAATTGGGATGGTATATTACCAATAGTAAGGTTATCAAGATACTGTTTTAAACATCAACTTTCAGAATTCTTACATAAATAACTATTTGCACTTTTCCTCAAAGATCCTGACTTGATAGGATGGTATAAACTTACTTAAAGTGAAAGGAGTGAGCAAGTTAGGAGAATTAGATCCTATTCTAAAGAATCCTGTCTACCATCTCTACACAAAATTTTTTCAGGTACAGGGTGAATTGTTGTATCCTACCTCTCCCAAGGGTGTATGTACCCTATCCACCTCTAGTAGAAAAGGGGCTACTCTGAATGCAGAGGATATATCATATGCCTCATCATGCTATGTGGTGGGGTACTCATGTCATGTAAAGGTGGACTTGTGACTAAACTACAATTGCTGTAGGTGCTGTATTGTCCTATCCTACTATTCCATGATACAGAGTTGGTGTATGAGAACCATTCCATATCCACGCTCTCAATGCAATCCCCATATAGAGGGTTTATCTGATGCAGAGTCCTGTGCCTCCACAACCATGATTGAGTTCACCCATAGACCCCTGCTGCAAACTGGGGAGATGAAAAGCTGCTACAAACTCATAAGAGATGAAAAGCTTGTAATCAAAATTCATTTGAAGTTCTATGACAATCAGAACTTAGTGTCCTCTCTGATTTGAGATGTCTGCACTTGCTATGGTAAACAGCTCTAGGAAACTTAATTTAACATCCTGCATTGTTAGTGCTCTGCCTTTTAGAGAGGTAACTTCCAGTCTAGAATTAGTTTTAGGATTAATAGTTCAAGAGTCCACACACACTACATATTTTTAAATTCAGATTATTGAAGAACGACAAGGAAAATATTTGCTCACCAGTTTTATTTTTGAAGAGTCTATAATTTCCACAATAGTTAAAGCTTGTTCTCTCTCCTTCATGTTTTCTTTTTTGTTAAACCTGCAAGCAATATCAGGGAATGCTATGTTGAAGCGTATGTACCAGGGTGAACTTTGATTCTTTCGTGGACTTTAAGACTAATCCAGTATAGAATGTGATTGACAAAGCATTTTCATTGTTGGTATGCAGCCTTTTCAAGTGACCCAAGCTAAGCAAAGGATCTGTTAATATTTACTCTGGCCCTTTCTGCAGAATGGTTTTGAACTCTAGCAGTTGACAAAAATTGCTAGATGACACCAATGTTTACTGATTAAAAACAACCATACTATATGCAGAACTGGGCTGCCTATATTAGCTGTATTATATGCACCTCCAAATGAATATCTCCTATTATTTCATGATGAAATAATCATCATACTTATTAAGTAAAGTACTTTGAGGACTATCCTACCAGGATTTTTTGTATGGTTTCTGGGAATGGTAATTTTTGTAATCTGTCCAAATACCAAATGGTAGCTATCACTATTTGACAAATAATTAATACAAATACAAATTATTAATGCCATGATGAGAAACTGTGACCTCAAAGACCTTGCAATAGCAATGAGATTTTCCAGACAGATCGCATGGTGCTTTCATCAATAAATAGAGTCTCCATAGAATCAAATGCGGGGTTCAACAGCTATAATGAGAACTTTCTATCCACTGCAGTTAACAGAATGATAGAAGTTAGAGTTAGAAAAGACCTATCAGGTCAGCCAGTCCATACCGATACCACAGCAAGATTGCTCCCAACAGTACATTCTGACTGCTTGAAGATTGTAAATGTTCCAAGGCCTAGACTTGACTGAACTACTGGACAATTGAGAATTTGCTCAGTAAGCCATTTATCTGCTTACTGGGCTGAACAGCTAAACTATATCCTTCCTTCTAGTAGTGTCAGACCTCTGAAGAGTGTAGCTACCTTCCTCATTAGCAGGGCGAAGCAATTCCTGCAGGCCCCTGAAAAAGCGTTCCATTGCAACATGCTAACACAGCTGTGCACTGTTTTATTCTGCTAAGCTGCAGGGATGGCTTCTTGTTTATTCTAGTGCCTCAGGAAGAATGCAAGACATTTTTCAGGCTTCAGTTTCTTGATATTTCTTTCTATTTGCTGGAAGGACAATGGCCCTTTGAGACTCCCAGCCACTTTTTACTCTTTGTGACTAGTAGAGTGACTCTTCTGCTTGCCTCCATCATTCCCACCATTGCCTATTGGAACCTCAAATACAATATCATAAAAGCAGTGTTTGCACACTAGGCAAACTCTGCAAGAAAGTGGGGGGAGGGTGGCAGAGTTCAGAGAGCCAGCAGTACAGGAGTCAGTCAGCTAAAACTAAGGCAGCCCAGTCAGCTGTGGCTATAAAGAAATGTTATGAAACTACAGCAGGACGATCAGTCCAAGCTCCTATATCAGTATACAGACCCAAAGTTACCTCTCAGATCTAATATGGCACTGAAGTAAGGGGTTATGCCACTAGTAATGATGTAGACATACCTCAGAACATGTTTCTTAGGGGTCTTCCTCCCTCAATTCCTGCATCTTTTCTGATATTAGAGATGGGAATGGATTCTATTTTAACTAATGTTATTATTAGAAAGGCAGGATTTTGGTTTAAAATCCTGCCCCTTTTACCATCTCATCTGCTTAAATTATGCTACCTAGAAGATATTAATAATCCCCCTCCTCTCCAATCACCATGGTTAGCTTTTCTTTCCCACACTTTTGCACTAGCTTTCTCCCCCATAGAAAAAGTTCGGGTTTTCCAGAGGATACAAAATATTGCCAGGCAGAATGATTTTGCAGTGGCTAGGGCTACTCGCAATGCCCTTTTATATACTCTTTGGAAATTAGATGGGGGCGGGGAGAAGAGGGGGAGAAGAAAGGTATTTATAGGTGGTGGTGATCCTCTTTGACTAGACTCAGGACTGAACAGATGCCCACAGCTGTTCTGGCTGGACATGGATTTTGCATTCCAAGGGCTAAAAGATGTTGCCCAGTCTGTCTAGGAGTTTTGGAAGATACTATCCACTATGTATTAGAATGTACTTTATATAATGACAAAAGGAGAACCTGTTTATTACCGCACTTGCAGAAATTGATACATTTCTCAAACAGAGAGAAACTAATCTGGCTTTTACAGTCAACAGATCCAAATGTAGTAAACCGTCTCACAATTTTCACTTACAAGGCTGAGGCGATTAGAGTTAAATATCCTTTATTACTGATATGAGTGATACATTTTAACATTAGACTTGATTTTCTTGTCTCAATTGTGGATATATGTACAACATTATAGATTCAGGTCTTGATTTACTACTATATATTAGTCATGTTTGTAGGTTGGTGGGCTCTATTTTTTGTACAATATTTGTAGTTTGGTTACTTTGTTCAAACTTATTTATATTATGGGTGTATGTGTTTTACCTCGTCTTTGAGAGCATGGCATTTAGCCAGAATCCTTAATAATAAAACTGAATCGACTTGAATTAGTATATAAGTGTCTATAACATGTTAGTGGTTGCATGGAAATGGAATTGCAGAACCATAGAGCTTTCAAATGTATGCACTCTCCTATCACTCTCCAGCTGCTTTCCATAGGATTGGTAAAGTATTCTTTGTGAGTTTTGTTGCTCCTTACTCTACATCTCTATATGTATGCCTATGAAGGCTTTTGGCCTTGAGCCCTGAAAAACCTGCCAATCTGTAGGATCATGGCTTTTCTCTTATCTCAGGACTTCCTTTGTAGCTTTCCCCTGGACAGCATAATTTGATTGCTTGCAGCATCAGTTAACCATATGTTCTAAAGAGATATTTTAATGAAAACAAGTATTGTTTCTATTTACTGTAATAGACAGAACATCATTCAATGTTTGAAGGTTTAGTAATTTAAAAAAGGTAGGCCCCAAAATGTCTATCAGTATAAGTAACTAGGATCCAATAAACTAATTATGTTAAAATTATAACTGATATCAAATTTTGCTTACAATTTTAATCAAAGAAACTCAGGCCTTTCCTGAGCTTCAAGCAAATTTCATAGACTTCTAAAAATAGCATTTCTATTTAATTTTTTTTTTTTTATCTAATTTAGCCTAGAGCACAAACACCATGAGAGAAAGTACTCTTTCAATATATCAAACAGGAGCCAAAACAGGACTGATAGTCATTGGGCAAATTCATAATTAGAAAAGGTTTCCTAACAAAGAACGCAGTGCTTATGACAGCCTAAAATCTCTGAGGTGCTGTGAACTGCAAAATGTCAACAATCCACAATGGCTTCCATTGCAATTTAGAGCTCCCCAAGTTAGCACTGATGGAATAGTTCACAGCATTCTGTGGCTTTAATCTGTTTTTCCATGAATGAATAACTTTGGCAAATATGTGGTGGATTTATGAAAAGAACCTGTTTTCAAAGCTGTTTTGGTTAGCTTTGTTTCTGTGTCACCAGGATTGCTTATGTTCCCTAACTGCATGTGCATGGTTCTTAAAAATCGTATATACTAATTTGAGATGTCCTTCTATCAATATTCTCTATTTTTTAATATATATAATTCACTGTTTCTGGGAAACATTCTTGCTAGTAAACTCACTAGAACACACATGCCAATGTACACTAAGACAAATAAATTAAAAATTACAAATGGATATATAAATATATAAAGACCATTTTGCCATCTCTATTCAGCAATACAACTGATAAAACATAGTTACAATTTTTTTCCATTAAGAAAATAGTTCTCTCTCTATTATTCTTCCTTGAGCTATTCTATTTAAATGTTTTTTACATGAGCACAATTGACTTCATAGTCTGGTAAATTTTGGCACTTGAATCGGATGTGGGAAAGCCAAGTTGAAGTAACTACCCTGTCTGATTCAACATAGATTTGACCCTGGGTCTCTCACAGCCCAAGGGAATACCCTAATTACCCGGCTGTTGGCTGTTCTATAGTTTCTTCATGACCAATTGTAAAAGGTCTCATTTTCCCTCTTGAGAAGAACAGAAATTTTGAAACTTGACATTTGGTTTCTTATCCAAATAATCAATTCAATAATTCTTTTAATGTAAGTTTTAGATATAACAGCATGAAGCAGATTATTAAAAAGGTGTTTATCATCAGAAGCTAGACACAGATCATCTCAGGTTTTGTAGTTACTTCTGATTAAAAGTATTGGCAAAATAGTGGTATTTCATCTGTCACTCTGTAATAAATATTGAAAATTATAAGCCCTTTGCATGGAACTCAGTGTTATTCTTCCCAATCTACAGTGTGTTCCCTAGAGTCTTGAAAACATACATATGTATTAACAACAAAAACTACCTTTCTTAACCTTAACAGTTAAGGTCACATTGTGGTATATAATAAAAACCTGAAAAGCATGGAAATTAGGGATGCAAAAGGTTAAACGGTAATTATATTTATACTGTCTAACGTTTACCATATACCTCCCAGCTCAGTGCTGCCTGCTGGCAAGGGAGCGGCTCTGGCAGGAGCTGCCTGGGAGGCAGCGTGGATCTGGGCCGCAGCATCATGCAGCTGCTCCAAGGGAGGTAACTAGTGATTACCTGAAGGAACAGAGCTGGGCAGAGCTGTTGGGCTTAAATAGGAGCAAATGCAGTCGTGGGGCTGCCATTGGATACCTCAGGGGCAGTTTGCATGGAGCCCAGCACCCTCCCCCCCATAGCACCCATAGGAGCTCCCACCTGCCACAACAGCTGCACTGCACCCATGTGGTGCCTCTAGGCCTGCATGTACCTGGAGCCCCAGGTGGTGCCCACCTCCTGCCTGCCTAACCCCCAGGCTGTAGCAGCTGCTGCTCAGCAAGGACCCACAGTGGCTCTTCCAGCCCAAAGGCATGTGACAGATGGATCTGCCATGCAGGATTGCGCCCAAGAGATCCACCTGTGGACTGAGCACCCTTTGTCAGGAGCCATGGCACGGAGGCAAGTCCTCAGCTGAGTGGGAGGAGTGCAGTGCCAGCCCAGCTGCTGGCTGCATCCAGACAGGGAAGGGACTGCGTTGCTCCTTTAAAACACCTTTAAGATATAAATTCAATTAGGCCTAACCTCAATAAACCCCAGATAAGATGCTTTAGGGTAGCTATACCAGTTTTTAAGACTGTAAGAGAGGGGGGAAAGCATTCCTGTTCTTACCCCTCTGATTTTATTAATTCATGACTGTAATTCATTAATTAAGGGTAGATGTTGAACCTCTGAGCAATTATTCACATGAGCAGTCTCATCGAATTCACTGTGCTCATTTAATGTGTCCATTTAAGTGGAGCATGCGCAGATTCAACTAAGACAAATATTTCCTTATAAGTACATGCAATGGACAGCAATACAAATTCCCCATCCCTACTCCCCATTCACTAAGGAGAGATTAGAAACACAAACGCTCTATAGATTAGGTCCCATGAAGCAAAATTTTTTGTGAAATTATTAGTCTTATATTGTAGTAGGAAGGAAAATAAAGCTGAAGTCTAGGACAACGTTGGAGTGAATACAATCCACAAAGAAAAAAGAAACCAAAAATAATGCCAAAGAAGCACAAACCCAAAGTTTGTCTCTAAAAATACTTCAGTAACTCCCAGCAGCAATAATGAAGTATAAGGAGCTAGGTCCATAGTCATTTTGGCTAGGGACAGACATTATACATAAACTAGCTGAAATGATCAGAAACTTGTTTAAACCTGTAACAGAATAGATGTTCAGTGCACATAAACCAGTTTGAAAATGGCTGAACCCAGTCTGAGATAAATCTGATTGATTGTAGTATCAGACTTAATTAATTTGGCTCAAACTGGTTTATTCAATGTCTGTCCTAGACCTCTTGCTGGTTTAAGTTAAACCAGACTCTCCCAGCATCCCAGCATGCTCTCTGGGCTGGGCTGGGCTGGGCAGGGCTCTCTGCGCCACAGCAGGGCTGGCCCCTCCCCTCCCCTCCCCTCTGCTCCCTGGCTGGAGCTCCAGCAGAGACTTCTGGGCACAGTAGGGTCTGCCTGGCTTCCCCCTGCCCTACCCACCTCTCACTGTTCATGCAGGAACCGCTCTCCCCCATCCCTCCCATCTCCCACAGCAGGGACTCCAGCACCATGGATCCAAGGCATGTGGTATGCTAGCTAATGCAGACATGTGTGTGTCTCCAACTTCAATGGGACAGGCAGGCAGAACAGTGACTGCTTAGGGCTGTTTGGAGCTAATCAACAGGTCAGCTGGTAAGAGTTTGAAGTAACAGAGAGAGGTTATTATTTTGCTGATCGGGTGATAAACACTGTTATCACCCCCCTGCTGGCTCTCTCGCTTGTCAGTTTGCTGCAGACAATATAAAAAAGCACGGAGGGGGATTGAAAAGCTCTGTATCATCAACAAATACATGCACTGCACATACACCCTTGCCTCAGAGTGCTAGCAGGGGGCTGGGGGCTGTCAACAGTCCTCCCACTTGAGCAGCAAGCAGGGAAGAGCCTGGGATGGTGCAGGCAGACTTCCCTAATGAGAATGTCCTGCCAAGGCCTGGCCATTCCCTCCCCAACCAAGCTCAGCACAGTAGAAGGGAAGACAGGGCTGCTGTAGTACCCCACAGCTTCTGACCTGAGCTACTGCAGGCATGTGCCTGAATTTCCTCAGTCCAGAGGGAATGTCTGTCTGGTTACAAACCGGTTCAGCCTAGCCAAGTTACGCTAACCTGCAAAGATTGAATCAATTCAAGTTCAGGCTTTTTGAACATCTGTCCCTAGCCTTAGAGCCTGGTTCTGATCTCGCTCCAGTGCAATTTAGGAGCAATTATGATAAGCCTTTGTGAAGATTCACAGAGTGGAAGGATTCACCCCATGCTACTCTTATACTGTAACTGTGAACCACCATCATGGGCAAGAAAGGCCGCTTAGTGTAGAAAACGAAAGTCCTTGTTACACAGTAATTTGAGTAGCTCCTGGAGCTCTTAATCCCTGCACTATCTGCACATTACCACCTGAAACCAGTTTTAAGCACTCATTAGGTGATTTAAAGCTATACCACTCCAGGACAGGATTATCTCTGATCCATACTACCCAGCTCATGTTACACTAAGGTGCAGCCATGCTAGACTACACCTTATTGTAAACACCCCAACTGCCCCCTCCCCCGCTGGCCCATATTGGGCTCACTGCCCTCCCAGGCATCCCAGATCCCCACTCAATGTCCTTTCACCCCCTGTCCCCCCCATCCCCCCTGCTACTAGTGCAGGCAACCATAGTCTCAGAGAAGTGGCCAAGGAAGGGTTAACCTGCCTACTGGTCCACTGCCAGTGCTACTACTATCTGGGCCACAAAAGCAGCAGTGGTGGTGGGCAGGCAGGTTAACCCTTTCCTGGCTGCCCCCTGTGACAGACAGAGCAGGCAGACATAAGTAAGTAATTCCATGCGGGGTGTGGCAGAAAGCCACCTTGGTTTCTCCCCAAAATCTCTGTCCTGTGACACTGTGACTAAAATCTCTGAGCTGCAACCATTTGATTAGGGTGGGCTCTGCACACAGGGGACCGCACCCTCAGCCTGTCTATTTAGGTAACTTGAGCCGGCTGCATTCCTGAGGGAGGGGGGAAACCTGCTCCCTCTGCCTATGTGACTTGCATAAATTACCTGGGTAAGGGGTTTCTACCTGGGCAACTGGAATCTGCCCGGTAACAGGTGATGTATTTCAAATTGGTTGGCTGACAGCCAACTGGGGCTGACCTCCACTGGACCAGATGAATGAGGTCACAGGGGCTATATAAGTTAGAGATGGGAAGGTGGCGGGCTCTCTCTTCGGCCATGAGGTAAAGCAGTAGCCATGCGGGGGACACAGAGAAGCCTTACCATCTGAAACTAGCTCTCTCTCACCCCAAAACTCATGAGCAAGGAACGGCCTGCCTCTAAAGGGAAACTTCACCTGCCTTTGGAAGAAGC
>NW_017728931.1:98937963-98945049 GCF_001723895.1 Crocodylus porosus
TGGCTCTTCTCTGGACTCTCTCAAGCTTCTCCACATCCTTTTTGAATTGTGGAGCCC
The DNA here is from genome assembly GCF_001723895.1 of Crocodylus porosus. Lineage (NCBI taxonomy): Eukaryota > Metazoa > Chordata > Crocodylia > Crocodylidae > Crocodylus > Crocodylus porosus. The sequence goes on from NW_017728931.1 coordinate 98,938,021, forward strand.
AAAACTGGACGCAGTACTTCAGCTGCAGCCTCACCAAGGCCGAGTACAAGGGGAGTATGACGTCTCAGGATTTGCTTGAAAAGTATCTATGGATGCAAGCCAGCATTTTGGTCAGTTACTAGCTGCGGCATCACACTGCAGGCTCATGTTCATCTCATGGTCAATGATGACTCCCAAGTCTCTTTCTTCCATAGTGCTAGCCAGCGTAGCATTGCCAAGCCTATAAGGATGCTACAGGTTTTTCCTCTGAAGATGGAGAACCTTGCATTTTACAGTGCTAAACACCATCAGGTTCTCATCCATCTCATCAGGTTCTGAGCCTGTCCAGGTCAGCCTGGATTGCTCTCCTGTATTCTGGTGTAGATGCTTTGCCCCAGAGTTTGGTGTCATTGGCAAACTTGGCCAGTCCACTTTTGACTCCAATATCCATATCCTTAATGAAGATGCTGATCAATATGGCTCCAAGGACAGAGTCTTCATAGTTTCATAGATGGTAGGTCAGAAGGGACCTGAGCAGATCATCAAGTCCGACCTTTTGCCATGGCAGGAAAAAGTACAGGGGTCAAATGACCCCAGCAAGGTGTTCATCTCGCCTCCTCTTAAAGACCCCCAGGGTAGGAGCCAGCACCACTTCTCTTGGAAGTTGGTTCCAAATCCTAGCCATCCTGACAGTGAAGTAGCACCTCCTGATGTCTAGTCTGAATATACCTTCTGCCAGCTTGTGACCATTTTTTCTAGTCACTCCTGGTAGTGCTAGGGGGAACAGGAACTCCCCCAATACCTGCTGGTCTCCTCTGACTAGTTTGTAAACTGCTACTAGATCCCCCTTCAGCCTTCACTTGGGGAGGCTGAACAGGTTCAGGTCCCATAGCCTGTCCTCGTAGGGCCTGCCCTGCTGCCCCCTGACCATGCGAGTGGCCCTCCTCTGGACTCTCTCCATGTTGTCCACATCCCTCTTGAAGTGCGGCACCCAGAACTGGATACAGTAATCCAACTGTGGCCTGACCAGTGTCGCACAGAGGGGAAGGATCATCTCCTTGGACCTGCTTGAGATACATCTGGGGATGCATGACAAGGTACGGTTGGCCTCCCTAACTGCTTCCCCACACTGTCAGCCCATGTACATTTTGGCATCAGTGATTACTCCAAGATCCTTTTCTGCCTCTGCACTGATAAGAAGGGAGTTCCCCAGCCTATAGTGCATCACCTTGCACTTGTCAGTGTTGAAACCCATCCTGTTCTCATCCGCCCATCCCTGTAATCTGTCTAGGTCTGATTGTAGCCTATTCCTTCCTTCTAGTGTTCCCACGTCCCCCCACATCTTAGCGTCATCTGCGATTTGAACAGGGTGCTTTTTATCCCCGTGTTCAAGTCGCTGATGAAGATGTTGAACACTGTAGGTCCAAGGACCAAGCCCTGTGGAACCCCACTTCCCACATCCCTCCAGGTCAAAAATGACCCACCCACCACCACTCTCTGGGTGCAGCCCTCCATCCAGTTAGTGACCCAATTCACTGTGTAGGTGTTGATGCCACAGTCCCCTGGGTTTTTTTTAATGAGAATGGGGTAAGAGACAGTGTTGAAGGCGTTCCTAAAGTCCAGAAATACTACATCCACTGCTACCCCTGCATCTAAGAATTTTGTGACCTGGGCATAGAAGGCCAGCAGGTTGGTCTGACAGAACCTACCTCTAATGAACCCATGTTCATTTCCCTAAGCATAATCTCCCCTGCTGGCCCTTGACAGACATGCGCCAGGATAATTCTCTCAAAAAGCTTACCCAGGATCAAGGTAAGACTAACTAGCCTAGTTTCCTGGGTCCTCCTTCCTTCCTTTTTTGAAGATGGGAACCACATTGGCCCTTTTCCAGTCCTCGGGCACACCAGAGCACCATGAGTACTTGTAAAGTCATGCCAGGGGTCCCACAATGACCCCTCAGCACTCTGGGGTGGAGATCATCAGGACCAGCTGATTTAAATACATCCAGTTCCTGCAGAAGTTCCCTGACTAGGTCCTCACTGACCCTAGGCCTGGGTGGGCCTCCCCTTGGGTCTATGGAGGTCCCAGTGGGGGAGGTGTCCTAGTCCCTGCTCAGAAAAATGGAGGCAAAGAAATTGTTAACTGGTAACAGGGCACCATGATGATTGTTTTCCATCAATTACTACCCTCTTGGTCGACCACAAGGCCAATTTCTCAGCCAGCAGATCATGGTGGACCCAAGGACAGTTAGCCAGTTTCGCCAAGAGGTTATCATGGGATACCAGATCGAAGGCTTTTTTAAAATCAAGATATATGACATCAATCTCTTCTCCCTTGTCCAGGTGATAGATCACCTGGTCATAAAAGGAAATGAGATTAGTCAAGCAAGACTTACCTGCAACAAACCCATGCTGGCTGTCTCTCAGGATGCTGGGGTCGGCCAGTCCATTAAGGATGGCCTCTTTAATAAACTTTTCTAAGACTTTCCCTGGGATAGAAGTCAGGCTGATGGGCCTGTAGTTTGCCAGATTCACTTTCCTCCCTTTCTTGAAGATAGGTACCACATTGGCATTCACTCTTTGGGCACTACACAAAGTGCCAGGAGTTCTCAAAGATTCATGCCAGGGCCTGGGCTATGATGCTTGCCAACTCCTTGAGTATCCTGGGGTATAGATTGTCAGGGCCAGCTGACTTGAAGGTATCCAGCCTCTCAAGGTGTTCCTTCACAAGGTCAGCATTTATGGAGGGGAGGGGATCACCCTCACCCAGACTTCCCTGTCACATAGTGGGCATGGGTGTCCCATGGGACTGATGAAAGACTGACACAAAGTACCCATTTAATAGGTTGGCTTTTTTCTGGGGTCAGTTGTCAGTTGCCCCATCTGGTTTAGCAGGGGTCCAATGTTGCCCTTGCTTTTCCTCCAGCTCCCCACATATCTGAAAAAGGACTTTTTATTGTCCTTGATACTCGAAGCTAGTTGGAGTTCAGTTGTAGCCTTGGCTTTCGTGGTTTGCTCCCTGCAGGACAAGACCAGTGCAGAATAATCCTCCTTGGAGGTGAATCCCATCCTCTGTTCTTTGTAGGCTTTTCTTTTTAGCCTCAGGAGGTCTGTTATACCCCTGGAAGAGCCATGGGGGGCTGCTGTGCCCTCTTGCGCCTTTCCTCTGAGATGGAATCAAATTAGCTTGTGCATTGAGGCTTGCTCCCTTGAGAAGCAACCACTCTTCCTAGGCTCCCCTCCCCCTGGGGTCGTGGTCCCTTAGGGCCTCACTGACAAGCCTCCTGAGCTTGTCAAAGTCAGCTTTCCTGAAGTCAAGGACTTCAGTGTTGCTGACTGACTTACCAGCTTTACGGTGCATGGTGAAGGTGATCAGCTTGTGGTCACTGTCACTCAGCTTCCCATTGATCACTAGGTCACTGATTAGGTAATCCAGTACCAGGTCGAGCAGCGCTTTACCTCTAATTGGCCTGTAGACTTCTTGGGTCAGGTAGAGGTCATCCACACAGGAGAAGAAGCTTTGCAACTGCTCGGATTTTGCTGAGTGACCCTCCCACAAGATGTCTGGGTAGTTGAAGTCACCCATGACAACCATGGTCCTGGAGTATGCAGCCTCAGCCAGTTCCAAGGCGAACTTCTGGTCAAGCTCTTGACTTTGGGTGGGAGGTCTGTAGTAGACTCCCACTGTTGTGTCCCCCATGGATTTTAACCCAGAGGTTCTCCAGCCGTCCATTCTGGTCACCAGTATCAGCTTGCAGGGATGTGTAGCTTTCCTTAACATAGTACATAGCCCCTTTTATATACTCGATCTCTTCTGTACAGGGTATAGCCATCTATACCCATGGTCCAGTCATGGGTGGAGTCCCACCAGGTCTCTGTTATCCCTATGACATCATAATTATTTGTGTTAAGTAGGAGGACGAGTTCATCCCACTTATTCCCCAAGCTCCTGGCATTTGTGTACAGGCAAGCAAGTGTCCTCTTGGGGGCTCTTGCCTTGCCCATGGATTGTACGAGGGCTGGGGCAGGGATGGGCTCCCTTAAGTACCTTGGCCTGCTGGCTTTGCAAGGGTTGCTCATTGGGCCAGCAGTGGCAGTAGTCCCACCCAACCCCAGCAGGCTTAATTTAAAGCCCAGTGGAGCAAGTCAGCCAGTCTGGCCGAGAAGAACCTCTTCCCCAGCAGAGAGAGGTGAAAGCCATCTCTTCCCAGCAGCTCGCTGCCTTTCTCACCAAAGAGCGGGCTGTGGTCATGGAAGCCAAAGCCTTCCTGATGACACCAGTGCTGCAGTCTTTGGTTAACTACCTGGATCCTCCTCTCCCTCCTCAGCCAATAGCCCGAGACTGGAAGGATCAAAGAAAACACCAGCTGTGCCCCCAGACCCTTTAGCTCTGCTCCCAAATCCATGTAGTGCCTCATGACCCAGCTGAAAGCACTCTGAACCATGTCATTGGTGCCCACATGATTAAGAAGCATGGGATAATAGTCTGTGGGCTGGAGGAACTTAGGGATCTTCTCTGCAATGTCTTGGATTTCGGCCTCTGGGAAGCAGCAGACTTCTCGGGCTAAGGGGTCGGAGCAGCAGATTACCTCCTCAGTCCCCCTCAGGATTGAGTCTCCCATGACAAACACTTTGTGTTTTGTCTTGGGGAGAATGGGGGCAGTAGCTACAGTTGAGCCTGTGTTGCCTGCGGGAGCTGGCAACTTGGCGGGCTGTGCTGGGGCTGCAAGAGGTTTGTACCTGTTGCTCTGTTGCTGAGCTCCAGTGGGGCAGGGGCCTTGGTCCCATCTTTCTATTCTTCCTTTCATTCCATTCAATACACTTTTCATAACTGCAACACTATAAACACTGACATTTAGCAGGCAAGTTTGTGCACCTGCCTGAAAAATCACAGGGAACCCCTGAGGTTTAGTAGGTATGGCAGTTACTGTTTTTGGTTTGGGCTTGGGCTTGTGACAAAGGACCATTTCCCAAAGAAGACAGATTCGTAGATTACATGAAAGGGGTAGAACCCTGGCCTAATCACCTTCCCGCCTACTGACATTTGGTGCAGTCCAGATGTACTATGCAGAATCCATTGCATCACCCTAAAAGACATACCCTGTGCTGCTTTTTTAGCTTCCCTGACTACCCCCACTTTAACTTCCCCAATACAAGCCATCACCTAAAGGCCATGATAAATGTTACACATTACAACCCAATAATGTTTACAACACGTAACATAATACATGTGGATGGGGTTATATCTCATTCAGCTACCATTTAGTCATTATCATCACTGTATGATAACTAAACCTCAATGGTTATAGTTTAACTGAACCAAATGTAGTTGAACCAGGTTCTGCAACTGCTTTTGTAACATCGGTCATGCAAATGAATGATATTATTTGCCCCAGTGGAGTTCCAGTGGTGTCACAATAGGTTCAAAGGGAAGAAGATTCAGGCCTTTGGTATTTTACAGATACAAAACAAGATAGTAACTTACATCTTCTAAAAGACAGCCATCAATACAACACCACACAGGGTGTGTCTACACGTTCATTTACTGCACATTCAATTTACTGCACAGCATGTGCAGGAAGTGGTGTTTAGACTGGTGTCTACATGTGCAGGCATTAAACTGCAGTAACACTGTGTGTGTCTGTGTGGAGTAAGGCCTGTAAACATACATTACTGTGCAGTAACTAATCAGGCATAAATTTGATATCTGTATGATGCAGGTTGCTGCGCATTAAATGTGCACATGTAGACATGCCCACAGAAGACAGAGCACAGGTCCCATTACTAAATATAAGGATTAATGAAGCTTTGATTATTATGGTTTCCCATACCTCATTTTTAAGAGAGCTTCCAAATCCCCCTTTTCATGAAACCTGTTGCCTTCTATCCATAACATTGCCCAGTTGAAATGTCCCTCACATAGTTCTGCGATTAGTAACTGCTCAGCAAAGAATCATTCTTGATGCCTATTGACAATATTCCCACTATAAAGGAGAAGGAAATCAAGAAAGAAGGCTCACACAGGAATCAAGGCTGAGATAGATCTCTTAAAGAAAGTTTAAGCTGCTTGGCACTGACAGCTATTATTATTTGGCAGCCAAATGTATAATGCTGCATTTCATGCCCTTTACAAATCTTATCCAGCCTGCTTCTTCAAACTTGTAACCTATGTGAGGTAGCCATAGACCAGGGATGGGCAAAATACAGCCCACAGGCCAAATACAGCCCACAAGGCCATTCTATCCTGGCCTGCGAGGCCCCTAAATAATTTAGAGAATTAATATTCATCTGTCTTTGGTTCCTTCAAAAATACCAGGATCCAGGGCAAGTAGGACCCAGGGGAAGCCGGCTGGACTCCCGCAACAGCAGGGCTCCCCGCCCCCCGGCAGAGGCTTCTGGCCTGGGACCATGTGGCTGCACCAGTGCCAGAACCTCAGGTATGGGGGTGGGGGAGGACTGCAGGCAGGAAAGGAGCCCGGGGAAAAGCAGCTCCTTGTCCACCCCATGGATGGCGCTCCCTGCTGCAGCCACTCGCAGTCCATGCAGAGCTGTCCTGAGCAGGCACAGGCAGCCCCACATGGGCTGTGATCACAGGGCAGTGGCCATGGGGAGAGGCTGCTTTTCCCAAACTCAGCACCAGCTTGTAACTCACCTCCGCTGCCAGCCTGGGCCCCGCGCTGGCAGCTGGCTTGCCCATCGGGGCAGCACCACGGCGGTAGCAGCTCCGCACCCCCCCACACTTGCCATGCTGGGCAGTGTTTGCTGCTGTTGCTGCTGCCCACCTGGAGCTCACATGCTGGGCAGCCCAGAGGCGGTGATGGCAATCGCTGCCTGGTGTTGCAAGTAGGGGAGCCGCAGCTGGTGCCTCCATAAGGCTGGTGCCTTATGAACATGAGCCTGCAATGCAATGCTGCGGCTAGTAAAGTGACCAAAATGCTGGCGTGCATCCATAGATGCTTCTTGAGCAAATCCTGGGACGTCATTCTCCCCTTGTACTCGGCCTTGGTGAGGCCGCAGCTGGAGTACTGCATCCAGTTTTGGGCTCCACAAT
>NW_017728931.1:98945334-99029017 GCF_001723895.1 Crocodylus porosus
CTTCCTGCCCTTTGGGCAGGGGGCTGGACTCGATGATCTCCCGAGGTCCCTTCCAGCCCTAATGTCTATGAAATCTATGAAATCTATGTGCAGCCCCAATGGGCGAATCCAGAGCCATCATGAGGCCCAGGCTGGCAGCAGGGGGCAGGTTACAAGCTGTTGCTAAGCATGGGAAAATTGGCCCCTCCTCTACCCTATGGCCAGGGCCCCATACTACAGCCACTCGCAGCCCACATGGGGCTGCCTGTGCCTGCTCAGGACAGCCCTGCATGGGCTGCGAGTGGCTGCATCAGGGAGCGCTGGCCATGGGGAGTAGGAGGGGACACTCTTACCCATGCTCAGCACCAGCTCATTCCCTGCCAGGGAACAGGGGATTGAGGCTGCACACTGCCCCCTGCCTGAACCATGGGGCTGGAGGGCACTGGGAGTGGGCGAGTGCATGGGGCCCACACCAGTGTCCCAGGGCTAGCACTGGTGGGGCCCAGATCAGGGTGGCAGGAATACAGGGTCCCAGCTGGCAGGGGCTCTATGGAGCTGGGCCAGCTCCCCCCTCTCCCTGCTGGTGCAGCCCAGCACAGCTCCACAGACCCCTGCCAGCCTGCACCCCACTCTGGGCTACACCAGTGCTGGCCCTGAGGCATTGGCCCCAAGATGGTTACCCATAATTATTTGGAGCCATTGGCCCCAAGATGGGGTGGGACACCTGTCAAGGGGTGGGGCTACCCATGCAGCCCTCGACAGCTTGCCAAAACTGAATAAACGTCCATCCACCCAAAATAATTGCCCGCTCCCGCCATAGACTATGCTTCACACTTTGGGAAACAGCACACGATAACAGTGTTTTAATATTATTAACATATTATTGTATCACTAATAGAATAATGCATTTTCCTAAGCTATTATTATCCTAGTGGTGTGTTTCATACAAAAGGCTGCATTTTCATCTCAGCACTTTGAATGTATTCAATATTAGTTCTGTTTATCCAGATACAAAAGGTCAGCACAAGGCCATCTGCAACAAAGCTTACTTCACCACTTCATTCAGAATAACACAGGGAAAAAAATTACACATGCTCAAGGCAGCTCTGAACTTATGTGCTACAACAGGTCTTTAACTTGGCATCAAAAAGGTTTTCATTGTTCTTATGATTCTTCAAACCTCTGAATTGACAAACTGAAGCTATTATTCCATCCCCTGGTAAAAAATAGAGGGATTGGGCTGGAACCCTGGATCCTATGGCTGGCCACATATAGGGAGTATAGATGTCATCCCCCTCAGCTCATCTGGCATATCCAGGCACAAAAAAAAGTAACTCAAGAAAATGGAAAGAAAATCTGACCCATTGATAATACAGTTTATTTCCCCCTCAATCTTTCCACTGTGATTCTATATTAGTAGCAGTAGGACCAAAGTAAAAAAAAAAATACTTACAGTTCTTTGCATTAGTAGGGGAGCTTCAGAGCAACCTATCCCTTCATCATTAAAACGTGATTCCATATTGATTATGTCATCAATAACCTCCTCCATCTAATAAACGATAATGTAAAACTAATCATTACAAATGAGCCATATTTTTGGATTAGGAAACAAAAGAGAATATAATCCTGACCAGTATCATAACAATACAACTATGAAAAGCAAAGATCACACTCTTTTACTGCAAACAAACTCTTCTAGCTGAGCTGTGCATTCATATTTCTTACTTCCTCTGAGTAAAACAAAAGTGTTTGTGGTTCATTGTTACTTTCCCCCTCCCTGAGTACCAGCAGTCCTCAACCCAGTCCTTTTTTGAGCCACACCAAGATCAGATGTCAGGAGGCTGTGGGCAACTAATAACCAGCATCCCCAACCCCTACTCAAGTGTCATATCCGTAACACATTTGTCTGCTGTTCCAGGAAGGCTGCAAAGACTCTGTGGTTATTCAAGAGTCTGAGTCACTCATGCCACAGTGTTTCACACCATGGCCAAAATTCAGGAGGCCAATTTACATGATGAGTTTTGAAACATAAAAAGGACACATCTTTATACACAATAGATACTAATCCAACATTCTCATCACTCTCTTTTTTAATCAGAGCACTGAAAAAGCATGTGAAATTGAGGGGGGAAGAATCCCTTTTTCAAATGTCGGTAGAGGTTCAGCTTAGTTTCAGTTTGGGTTTGGTTTAAGTTTTAGACAGTTTTGATTGGTTCACAAACTCTGGTTGTCTCTACAAAGCAGCCAAGTCAAAACACTTCTAATGCTGTTGTCTGTACGTTAGATGTGCTCAACTGATGAAGGCTTGCATATGGGCCTCTATACCCCTGAGAAGTTTTTAAAGGAGAAATGGGTGGAGCAGCTGCATTGGGTGCCTGGATTCCTGCTATATGGAATAGGACTTCATGCTGCTACTGCCAAGACAATCAAAAAATAGTTGTGCACTTCTGGTAGCTCTGTTCAATTGCTGTGTGCCAGTTGTCAATAACATCTGTGGAGGAGGAAAAATACACTAGACCCACAAGCTGGTTACAAGCAAAGGTATTGGATTTAAATTTCCCCAGCCTCTTCACATATTTGCTGAATGACTATTCAAGTCATATACATTTTTTACCCTGCGATACCTCTCTGTTCATAAGAACTATTTTATTCCACTTAAAGTCCTTCAGATGACAAAGAATCTCACTTTATAACAGAATATGAATTTTCCTTTTTGCTAGTATGCAACAGCTCTTGAAATCTATTGAAAGACCAAACAGACTAAAGATCAACAATCTACATCTTGTCTACAACATATACAGGCCAGATCCTCAGCCAAGTGGCGATCTACATCAATCTATACCAACTGTAGAACTGGCTCAGATGCAAATATGCCAGTGAGCTGAAAAATTAATGAACGGTTGTTACATTTACACCTTAGACTGCTTTGGTATTTAATTTTATTATATATTTGGACTGATATTTTTAGAGAGAAATAACTTTGGAAAAGAGTTTGCCCCTCAAAGCAAATATGCAGAACATTCATGACAATATTTTACTTTCAACTTCTATATTTTTCAGGTGTTTTTTGTATACACATGCTCTGAATATTGTAGTACTTTAAGGGTCTGTTCCTGCAAAAACTTGTGTACACTGACATGCTTATTGATTGCCATGGAACTGTCTTTTTAAGACAAGAGCACTCTGGTGAATGAATGTACAAAATAAGACCCTAGACAAGGAAACATTGAAGCGCTTGCACAAAAACTGGCATCTACATTCAGTTTTTACTCACAAGTAATACAAGTTGTGCCAAATAACATTTTCCCCCCTCAAAGAAGCAATCACTATTTCCCCCGCTTTCCTTCGGCCTTGTCTATATCTTAGATCAACATGCCATACCACATTCTCATGTTCTTCTCCAAGAGGCAATAACTTGGAAACTGGACTTTCTGGATCACCAATGTCACTGACAGGAGGCATGTGTCCATTTCTTAGTACAGGCGCAACTCCTGCAGGCTGGGCTGTATGCGAATGGGACAGTGAGAGTGTCTGGCTGGAAAGTTTGGTATCAAGCATCAGGTACTGTTTCACTTGATGTCTCTGGCTCTGCTGTACGTGATATCTAGATTGATTTTCCAAGTGTGTTTGTACCTATGGAGAAAAAGAAAAAAAAAACCTGTTGAAGTCTGTATTTATCAGTATGATTTGTTATCTATAAAGGCAGCTGAAGAACAGCTGAAGACCTGACATTTATGCCAGACATTTATAACTGTTATTATAAATCTCTAATTTTTTTAAGACTTCATTCCCTTTAGACAATTAACTACTTTACATTTTCCTCCAAAATAGCTATATGATTTGTTTAAACAACTATTTGGAAAAATTCAATCACTATGCATAATCTTGAGACTACATTGCAATTATATCACATATCTTTTCTTTTTCAAACTGATGACTGGTCTATAATTAAAAGTATTGACTATCCTTCCATAAAATGGTAACAAATGTATGCTAAACTAAACATCACGCCATACATATTGTTTTGTGTCTACCACAGCAAACAAATGTATAAACCAAAACGTAGAGTAGAGTAACTAAACAGCAAAAGATATTCATTGAATCTGATAACATATATGATTGGCTCACCTTATAGTAAGAGCAGTCTGGTAAATGAGGCATTTTTGCAAAAAGAAAAGGCAAGGCAGTGAATGGGTGCTCACTATTCCGAAACTGTGCAGTCCTTTAGAGTCTCTGCTTGAAGAATGACATTTTTTTAAGACAGCAGGACTTAATTTATAAAGTGGTCATGCCAAAAGACCTAATTGGGTAAGACTTGGGCCATCCTTTGATTGCACAGATTGACAGTTACTACTTCAAAAGACTCCCATTTCAGATCAATGTCACATTCCTATAATTTAACCACTACATACACAAACTATACTGTCATCTCAGCCCTGTGGCTTTCTTTCCAGGCTATGGTATGACTAGACACAAATTTCTTGTAATAAATTTTCCTGAAACAGCCTTTGTATAAGCATGTTTCATTTTGGTCAGTAATGGTAAAGCTTGGTTTCCAGCCATTATTTCCTCTATTTTCTTCATTCCACTTAAACTGATTTTTAATTTCCCTAACATGTACAAGCAGAGATAAATAACCCATATAAAAATGTATTGGACTTAAATTAGCTACATTTTGCTACAATATTGCACTACTTATATTATTTTAATAGTGTTAAACTGGTCCATTTAGAATTATTTTAATTACAGTTACATAAACTAATTTCTAGGCATAGAAAAAGATTTAAATCTATAATGAACACACACACACACACACACACAAACACACTATTAATTATACTGATATAAGTTTTCAAGTTAAGTACAATTTTATTAAAAATAATGATATAAAAATAGAGGCTGCTTACAGATGCAACCCCTCCCCCCACCCCCAAAAAATGGCGCTTTACTTTAATCTCAGTGTGCCCCCATGCTGAACCCAGCACATGCCCAGAAGAGGCATTGTGTTATTTGGAGCCAGCTCGCCCAATGTCTGTATAGGTTAGGCACTTTAGTGGGGCTTTTTGTTGCTTTTATCTAATAGCTAATTGATTCAACATTAGATAAAAGCACCAAAAAGCCCCACTAAAGCACCTGACCTATACAGATGCTGTAGAGCTAGGTCAAGTTAACATGCTGCTGTTTCTGGTAAAGTGTTGGGGTGGGAGTTTTTTTTATATCCATCAGCAGCCTAAGTGCATTTTTTAGAGGACTCTATAGTTTTAAGTTAGGGATACTTTAAGCTCTTATATGACTTCTGAAAAGACAACATATTTGGGATTGACTTCAGACAAGAAATATTATTTAGGTCTTGCTTGAATTATTCACAGAAGTTTAGGGCTGGAAGGGACCGTGTAAGATCGAGTCCAGTCCCCCCTGCTGTGGGCAGGAAAGACTGCTGGGGATAAATAACTTCAGCAAGGTGCGCGTCCAGTCTCCTTTTGAAGATCTCCATTCATGTTAGTTGAGGCAAGGATGTATTTTGCTATTTATTTAGGCCTTACTTGGTCAAAATACTTAAATACATGCTTAAGTCTATCCCTCTCCAAAGTACTTATGGATATATTTAAGTTCCTTCAGAGCCAATGGAACTTAAGCCCATTTTCAAAGTTTGGCATGTGCCAAAGTGCTTTCATCAATTAGGATTTCAGCTTAAAATCCACTCCATGCTTCTTAAACATAGATATATGAGGTCTCTCCGAGTAGTGTGCTGCATAGTAAGTGAGATAAAATCCACCTAAACATAGGGCCAAGGGTCCACAGTGGCTGATCACTTTTCTTCACGCTGCTATTCCACAAGTAGCCATATATTCCCCATGTTAACTGTGCAAAGTTCTACTACTACAGAATTCACATAAAAGCAAAACCTATCCTGACCTTCACCCCATCTAGGCTAGTGCAGAAATGCTACCAGTATTGTATAGTAACTTCCATTAGCTCTGTCAGTGGAACCCCTAAAGGACTCCTTTACATAGAATCATAGAAAAAGAATCATAGAATAATAGAAAAGTAGGGCTGAAAGGGTCATCCAGAGACAAACTGAAGAGAGTTTTGCACTGGCCTCCATACCATACTTAAATGAAGGTGATGACCTCTTAATCTTGCATAAAGCAATATTAACTCAACATTCTTGAATGGAACATTCAAATGTATTACTAGATTTAAAAAAAACATGGACATTATAAGGAATTTATAGTTCATTAGATAAATCAATATGTGCCATCCTTTAAAGTTTTCTGTCAAACTATAGGAAATTTCATCATTAAGTAGATATTATTACAAGGAACTTGACTGGGAGAGTGATAGCTCTCTTTTGTTTACTGTGAATTTTGGGGTCATCAGTGCCAGGGAAAACTAAAACTCCTGTGGAATATGATTACCTAAAGAAACACCACTTCCTACATTGTGTCATTCCCCTGCATGGTTTTCACGAATGAAAGTCAAGTAAGCATTGACCAGTGGTAGTCAGAAATCAAGCTTGTTATAAGTGTTCTTCTTGCACCATTTTCTCTTGGCATATATAATGATCCTGACAATGTTGTTGTGGAATTACAGACACAGGAAAAGAATGCAAAGCTCCTCTGTTAAAAGATGCAGCCATTTCCGGAGCTATAGTTTTTCAGACCTGCCCATGGTCTCTAACATGCAAGTTACAAAAGCCACTACTGTAGAACAAAAGTAGAACTGTTTGAGTTGAAGGGACCTGTGCCAGTTTTGGAAAACATGCTCCCAACTATGCATTTCCATTAACTATTGAGTTAAAGGAACCTGTAGACCACTGACACATTTGTTTAGGTTCAATGGGGGACTTAGATGTCCAAAACTTAACTAAAATACATAAAATATAAAAGAAAATGCTATGTTAGAAGATAATGAAGGTTGTAAAGTCAAATGCTTAAAACATTAGAAATGACAGAATTGCCTCCCTGTACAAAACACTTAAAGTAGGAGTGAAAATTCAAAGCATTATTAATAAAGTTTATGAGTTTGAAAGTGAAATATGAATTAGACACAATATGATTGAAAACAAGTTAATTCTCCACTGGCATACCAGATGATTCACATTATCTTGTGTCAGTAATGTTATGGTCATTTTAGGCTTGCAGTAGCTAATAGAAATCCCTCTTTTTAGTATTTGTAACTTTGGCAACAATTTAAAATTTCATTTTGAGTTTTTATTTAACTATTATATTAGCAATTCTTTCTGTGCAAGTTGAAAACAAAAGCCTCATCATGTATGCTCAACTGGAGAAATTCACACATGCTGGTTAAAGCACTGTCACTGAAACACTCAGTCCATGGGATTAGAGGACTAAACAATAAAGTAAGTATCCTTATGTTCTGCCATTATCCCCCAAAGACGACTCCTGCTTTAGAACCCAGTTCAAAATGAATTCTTACATACATGAGTAGTCCCTTTAATTGATTTGGGCTATTGAATTCAGTAGGATTATTCATGTGCATAAAATTATTCACTTTTAAATGTTAGCCGAATTTGGGTCTATCTGTTTAGATCAGTAGCTCTCAACCTTGTTAGATTAAAAGTACCCCTTGGAAAATGCCAAGTCTTAGCTTTCACTCATATTTTGCCTATAGGAAAAAAATGACTATAGCAATTCTGTTGCAAAGAACTCAAAAAATGACAACAGGTCAGATTGTGTTGAGCACTATGGATTCATATTTGAAATCTCGACTATATCCTGAGAATCATGCGTAGGTGTTTGCACACCTAAAAGTGATTACATTGCATGGCACCCTTAAAAGGATCTCATAGCATGCAAAGGTGTCACAGCACCCTTGTTCAGAATCACTGGCTTACAGTATATAAACATATTATTTTTTCACTTTTTAAAAAATAATTATGAAAAAGAAATGTAGATGATTTAATTGTGAAGAAGAAATTTTTCAAAGCACCTTAATTATTTTGGGGCTAAATAAGGACATATTGATATAAAAGTCCAAAAACCCAAAATTAAAGTGCTACTGACATCTGCAAAAGTCCATTCCACTGCTGCCTTCCCTTGTTGGTACTGAGTTTCTGCTGCCGAAGAATCCTCCAGTGGGAAAACACAAAACTGCCTCGGTCTTATATGGAACTCTAGCTCATACCTAGGTTCCTGTGAGGTTCTCAAACAATATTGACTGAGCTATTATAACTGTGTGGATAAATCCAATTGTTTTTATCAGAGCAAATCCACCTGATTTGGAACCTTACACAAGACAGAGCTGGTCAGTCAAGCAATCCAGCCTAGGTATCAGCTGGATATTAGGGCTGTGCAAAGCTTCAGTAGCCAATTCAATTCAGAGGAGATTCAACCCAATTCAGAGACTGAAATCTCCCAATCTGAATTGAATCGAGAGATCAAGTAAAAGCTCCAAATTGATTTGAAGCATCCAAATAGAATTGGAAAAAGTTTTGGAAAAGATTTTGCTGATTCAGAGATTCGGCCATAGACTAAACAGGCAGATGAGAGTTGCCTCCAACTGGGAAGTCTGTTGGGGTTGGGGGACAAGGAAGGGAAGGGGCATGGGGGAGGGAGGGATTGGGGCTGGGACAAGCTTCCCGGTCAGGGTGAGGGGTTTATTACTCAGGGAGGGGTGGTGGGGGGCACAGGATGAGGGCACAGCAGTGCTGAGAGTGGGGACTCTGCCCTGCTGCCAACTGCCTAGCCAGTGCTGAGAGTGGGGGCGGGAAGTGGGTGCAGGTCATTCCAGGTGGAAGGGGGCAAGGGGCAGCAGGGCATAGCCCCTGCTCCCAGTGCTGCTGCACCCACATTCTGCACACCCCCCTGCCGGCTGGCAAGTGGCAGCAGGGAAGAGCTCCTGCTCCCAGCACTGATGTGGGCACAGCAGCACTGTGAGTGGGGGCTATATCCTGCCCCCACCCAGAGCAAACCGCATCTGTATTGTTCACCCCCCCTCCCCGCCGGCTGGGCAAGTGGCAGCAGTGCATAGCCCCCACAGCTTCCCCTGCCAGGGCAGAAGCAGGCACAGCCAGAGGAGCTGCGAGAGAAGCCCCCATGACTGCCCTGCCCGGACCCATCCCCCACCCAGCCCAGCTCCTTGGCACTTAAAAAAAAAAAGGGAAAGCCACCCCGCACTCACCAGCCCCTGCAGCGGCAACTAGGGGCCTCTGACGGCGCATGGTAGAGCCCTCCTGTGCAGTGCAAGGCAGTGAGAATCGCCCTGCCCCACTTGGTACCCACATAGCATCTGCCCTATGGTGCAGGTGCAGAGCAGTTCAGCAGGGCGCTGTGCACTGTCTGGGAGCTGAGGCAGCTCCATGTGTCAGCCAGAGGCTGGCACTGCTCAGCAGCAGCAGTCCCAGCTCCCAGGCAGCATGCAGTGCCCTGCGGAGCCACACTGCACCCATACCATGGGGTAGCTGCCATGCCTGCCTATCCCTAGCCAATCCAAATTACTAAATGTCTCTGAATCAGTGCTGAATCTTCTGAAGCTGATTCAGCCAAATCGATTCAGGAAAGTGACCCGTATCTCTGAATCGAATCACTGTCCTGCAAATTGACCGGATCCAAATCAAATACTTCCCTATTCGCACAGGCCTACTGGGTATTCTAGCACCATTCTGCCTCAATGTCTCCAGATGTTCCATGTCTGACTTCATGGGAGTAAGGACTTCCAAGGTGACTGTCCTACATGCCAGGAAAGTACCCTGACCACTTGAGACCATCTCCCCAATCTGGTTCAAAGAATATTTAATTATTTATACAAAGTGGAGAGGAGAGATTGAGGCTCACTTAAGAACTGTTTGGAACAGTGGTGCTCCATCTTCTGGCACCACTTCTGACCCCATGGCCCAGGTGAGTGGCATGGAGCTGAGGAATAAAGCATAAATTCTATCAGGGAACATTTATATACCCCATCCATTTTCACATTCTTTTAGATTTCCCAGTCCTGAATATATATCAGTGCTGAATCACTTCCCTTGACCTACTGGCAACACACCTACTGTCGTTAGCCTTCTTGGCAGCAAGGACACACTGCTGGCTCATATCTACCTAATTGTCCACAGGTCCTTTTCTGCAGAGCTGCTTCCCAGACAGTCAGCCCCCAGCCTGTACTGGTACATGGGATTCTTCTGTCCTAGGTACAGAAATTCGCACTTGTCCTTGTTGAACCTTATGAGATTTCTTTTGGCCCAATCCTCCAATTTGTGTAGGTCACTGAATCCTAGCCCTACCCTCCAGCATATCTACTACCCCCAGCCACAGGCCTTAATTCATGAGTCCTGAATCCTGGAGGCATCAAATCCCAATGTAAATCCAAATCCAAACTTCAGGATTCAAGCCTAACCAAATACAGCATCCAGATACTCTACACATTGGAAAAGGTGTCTAAATTCAAGACTGAACAGTCAAAATGCTCCCAATCCTATTTATTTCTAATTTTTATCCCATTAACCGTTATGAGTACTAGTCAGTTATGAGTACAAACTTAACCGTCTTCAGAAGTTGTGCATAAATAACCAAAACTCTTTATTTTTTCTTTCTAATTTAAGCAGAGATCTTGATGCTGTTGTAAATCTGTGGTAAAGTTGTGCAATATTTTTCCCCAGAGGAACTTTAAATTCAGCCTAATTTTACTTTCATTTTTAATATCTTGCACAATGTCACAATTAGGACTTCTTTTTTTAAAAAATCCATAAGTTTATTTCTATGTTTGCTGATGGTATTTTCCAGTTGAAAAACCATTTCTGTGTTTACAGGCATAAGAGAAAGCACATATTTGCTAGATGTGTTCAAGTCATGAGCAATGTTTTCAAATAGCCCAATAAATAACAATGTTTATACTTATTAGCTGGTTGAATGGACATCAATCTTGGGCAAAAATGATGGAGAAGTTAAATTCAATTAATAAATAATGAAAGGTTAAGAATATAATTAAATGCCAGTCTACACTGTGTTATGGAAAATAGGTCTTGACAAACAAATCAAATTACACTCTTTAATAAGACTGCTATTTTGGTTGATAAAGTTAACTATGTAACTATAAGATACCTAGATATTTAAGTTAACTCAAAGGTTTACTCCTAAGGGTCATCTGGGGTGGTCAATTCACACCGGTTTCTGTAGCTAACGTCACACAAAGGAATGATGCAGTTAATATCACATCCAGCTGCCTTTGACACTCCATCATGAATGACTGGGTACCCATTTACAGCTGGATCAAGTGGAGAGTCATTTTTGCCATGAATCCAGAGGAAAGCTTGAACTTGCCTAAAGTGCTCTGCCTGCATGCCCCTATCTAACTTAGCCTCATGTAACATTTTACTTAAAAATGTCACTAGACCAGTAAAGCACACATTAATCATATTAATGCCTAACAGATCTAAAAAACAATTTTCAATGAGAAATCAAACGGAGTATCAATAGTGCCCTATTGGGTCCTATGCTATTTAGTGTTAAACTCAGTATCGACAAGCCATTAATCATAAGCATCTAGTATGATGGAACAAAAAGGGCTATGATCTTTGAATTCATAAACAAGGACATAATGAGTTGAGTAGGGTATATTAATTTTACTTCTGAATACAGCACGGCTGAGAAAAATACAGCACACCACGCACTTATACACATGCAATTACAGCATGTGGAAGCAGACTCAATTAATCAAGTCAGCTGGAGAGTGGCAATTACTATGCTCCAGCAGACTCCCACATCACATATAATCAGCATCCCCACACTGAAAAATGGCCATGGGGACACTTTAACTAAAGCTCATTGAATGAGCTTTAGTTAAAGTGTTCCTGTGGCCATATTTTCAATGCAGGGATGCTGATACATATGACAGTCCGGGAGCTTTAAATTAGAGTGGCTCTCAGAACCGCTTTAATTAAAATAACTGCCTCATTGCCTCCCGGAGCACGTGTATAAAACTCCCACACTTCTGATGTCCATATTTTAAGAAAGCTGATGCAAAATTGGAGAAAGTGAAAAAAAGAGGCAAAAATAATTTTGGGACTACAGAAAATGCCTATAGTGAGAAACATAATTATCTCAATTATGTTTAACTTAGCAAGAAAAAGATTGAGACATGATGATTATAGTGCATAAGCATCTCCCTGGGGAAAATACTGGGTATGAAAGCACTCTTTAATTCATCAGAAAAGAGGCATAGGAAGAACCACTCACTACTCAGAAGCTGAAACCGACAAATTAACATTTGAAACAATAAACAACACTGAAACAAGTTACCAGGGAAAGAGGCCCATTTCTGGTTGTCATATTCAAATCAAGAGTTCACAGCTGTCTCAAAGATTTGCTTTAGCCAAATTCAAATTATGCTTTTGTTGAGCACACAGGGATAGCTGGGTGAAACATAATGGTGTGTGATGAACAGGAAATCAGACAAAATGATTTTACAACCTTTCCTTTGAGGAAAACTAATTTTGAATTTTCAGCAAACTAATCTTATAACTAGAAAAGTCCATTACAAAATCATCAACATGATAATGATGGCAACCGACTGCACAGAACAGCTTTTAACTGATGCTGATTGCACAGTAGCATCTTGTCACACTTCCTATCACGTGATGCTACAGCATATCCAGCATCTCATATAGATGCACCCAGGATGAAATTAAGCTTCTGGGTAGTAGACACCCAGTGGACTTCATTAAGGTTGTCCACTTGTGACAGAAACTAATTTCTGCCAGTATTTATATATACAAAATTCTTCACACAGATGTGATCACATTAGTTGTGAATACAACACTTCAGAGTAACTGTTGTAATTATAAGGTTTTATGTGGTTTTTCTATTGTAGTATGAGAAAGTAAGTTCCTAATTAGAACTTCTTTGTTACTGAAATGTTTTCTAAGTACCCAAAGATACTGCAATTCCATTTTAAAATAACAAACACAGCAGAAATATGGACTATTATAACATTTGTTCAGTTAGTTCTTCAACTTCCTTTAAAAACATTAGTATATCTTGTGATGAAATAGCCTTTCCTAACTTCTAGCAGCACTGAACAAAAATTGCTTATTTGTCCTGATCATTTTATTAAACTTGTTAAGTTTTATTAGAAACAGCATGTGTTTGTCAAGCTGTTTCATGCTGGAAATAAATTTCAATTAAAGCTAACAACAGAGTATTTTTATTCCATCAAAAATATCACCAAATAACATTGCTGTTCATTTTAATGTTTGGTGTCTAGATGTATATGTAACTATGTCAATTAATTATATAAGTTAAACAGTGTAATTATTTTTTTATGTGAAATTGCATTGATTGAAACTTTGATCTAGTTAGATGGAGACCTTGTTTGTTAATATGCATGAAGAGAGATTACAAAGGAAAAGACATCCAGTCTGGCGATTCACAACTATGTTTAGTTGATGCCATATAATAGCTTTAAAGTTTAAAAAAAAAATTTCATGTGACTCTAATGCACTATTTTTCATCCAGTTTAACCTTTTGACATCATAGTCATCAAGAAGTTGTGAATGTTCTTTCAAGGACAAAAAGACTAAAGAAGCAACATTTTTAGTTCTTTCACAAAGACCTTGTCTTCAGCTATCATTATGGCCTTCTCTATTTTGGTATCTCAATATCCTAAAATAGCTGGTAGTTATATATTGGGAGAGCAGGGGGAAATGCATATCTCTATCATGGCTGTTAGCCCATACAAAAATGCTGTATGATTTTGGGTATATATTTGTTATTGTAGCTCAGTAGCAACTAAAATAATAAATCCTTACATTAATTTTATTATGTATGTTCTTATAAGAAGTGTATAGGGTATTTGTGTTGATCTCAAACACAAAAGAAAATGTAAGATTTAATGTTTAAATAATTATAATACACAGGGAACACTTTTTTAACTAAAAAACAGATTAATTGTGTAATACAAAGCCACTGATGAGGATTGAACCAAGAGTTTGAAATATCAGATTGAGTTATATGATTGTGGTTATGATAATCAGGTGTTTATTTCTATCATAGGAGAAATACAGTTAAATATATTAAGTCTCACTGAAACCAATGCTTTCTTAAATAGGGATTGAGTTAAGTACACAAAGTTCTTTCCTGAATCAGGATCTTAAGCTACAGTATTTTCTTCTAACCACCTATTTCCTAGATGTTCACATTTTGACCTTGTCCTCTTCCTACTGGACTCAAAGAGAGTCTTGGGGAGAAATCTTTTAAGTAGTACATTTTCAGTAATAAAATTCTCAGAAATCTAATTGAAAACAAACTAACAAGATTTTCCAGATTGGTTAACAAACTTCTGAAGCAAATTCTGCTTTATAAATAACATCAGTTCCAGGGTTTGTCCAACTGGCTAAACACACCCAAAAATGTCTTTTGGTCTGTCTGAATAAAACCTGAAAATAAAGAGGACGAACAGGTTGCCAGTCCTGCAAACTTCTGTGGGAATGGCTTTACTATCCAAGCAGAACAACTCAGATACTAAGAATGCATCTACCAGGACTCACTGCACTCCAACCATCTTGCAAGATAAGGACAGAGTAGGATGCAATAATCACTGCAGAATTTTTTTACAATGAAATTATTTTCAGTTTTGTGAAATTCAACTTAGCTGACAGAAAACTGGAATAAGTTCAAGCAGACACAGCTGGAGCTAAAGGAGTAAGTGGTTTAGCAAACTGGCAGTTGAAATGAAGTAGAGAAGGGGCACTTTAATGACAAAAGACCATTCAAATGACAGTGTTACATCAGGAAGATTTCTAAGAGATGAAAACAAATGCATACGTAGAATATCTGCTGTCTCATATGTACTATCTCATAGCTCAGGAAGGCAAGGAGACTTCTTGCTCTCAAAAGGGCTTTATTACAATTGCCTACACACAAGATGGCTGACAACTTCCTGTCAATGCAATCATGTCAGCCCTCAGGAAAGGAGTTAATCTTTACTACTACATCATGGACAGAAAGTCTGTACATACTGGTAATTCACGTAAGTATAACTCTTAGAGGCATTTCCTTACAAGTTATTTTTAAGATGTATGGGCAACAAATGACAGTATTCCCCCATGATTATGTTTGTTGACATTCATGCAGCCTTGGTTGAACTCATTCCTTTCCTTCCTCTATTTTTTGGTGTTAACATCATTGTTCACACAAAAAGATCAGGACTATACAACAACAGGGGTATCATCAAAGCATATAGTCATGATTGCACTGACATACTGTTGAGACTTTGAGCTCCTTAATTGAACCCATGTAATCAGGATATACATGCCTCTTATGGCTCCTTTGCCAAAACCATCTGATTCTGGCTTTTGGGAAAGAAGCCCTAAGGCTTTAAGGCCAGCTTATCACATTTTAAAATGTAAGTTGCTGTTACTGTGCAGTCCTTTTTGTTGTTTGAAAATAAATCCTTCAGTCAAAAGGACTTACAAATGTAAAAACATTGAGTCTAAAGGTATGCACAGAAATTGCATTTAGATCAACCTAACTATAGTTAAGTCAATCTAAGTGTCAATCTCTACAGATATTTGAGGAGGTTAGATCAGGAAAAAAAAATATCCAGACTGATCTACCTTAGTTCATCTACGGAAGTGAATTGGGATTGGGAATGGGTTAATGTGATCTACTGATTGTCTCTACATGTTCAGAGTACAGCCCTGGGGCTGAGAAAGCCCAGCTACTTACCCCAAACCCAAGGATGCCCTATTCTGACCCCCCACCACACTTTGACCAGGCTATTTTTAGCCCCCTGATCCTTCAACCCCCAGATGGACAACCCTACCCAGGGCTGTCCCAGGGGGGAGCGAATTGGGGTGACCACCTTCGGCAAAGCAGCCGTGACCCCTCCTGCAGGGCCTGCCTAGTGCTTCACATCTGGCTGCTTGCCACCCCTCCCACCACTGGCTTCACATCCAGCTGCTCACCACCTCCCTCCCCCCGCCCAGCCGCCACCACCAGCTTCTTCATATCCAGGGCACATGGGATTGGGGTGGGGTGGGCTACTGCCCCAGGCTTGGCCCCACACAGGCTGATTTGCCCCGGGTCCCACACCCTGCTAGGGTAGTCTCTGACCCTACCCATGGACCTACCAGTCTCCCCCACACAAACCCACCAGCCCCCCACCCCAATCCTGCCAACCTTCCCATACACTCACTAGCCCACCCCCATCCCACCTGCCTCTGCACCCACCCCAAGCTACTTAGATTGGGTTCCCAGCACAGCTCCCAGCACTGCCAAATGTCTGCGCAAGTGGGACCCAAACTATAAGCACAGGGCTTAAAGTAAGCCATGTGATCATAGAATGGGTCCCACAAATGTAAAGTTTAAAAAAAATGCAGGCTACTGGAGTCATTTTTACAAAGCTTATCTTTGATTTACATTAAAGATTGGAGCTCAAAAATAAAAAAGGAGCAAGACAATATGGTACAACTAATAGGGTGATACAAGCACACCAAGGTACCACAGTTAAATTATGGAACAAATTTAGAAGTCCTTAATCACAATGAACAGTGGCTTGTAAGGCACCTTATTGCTGATATTATTAAAGGGACTGACAACTGTGTTCCTTACAAGTGTTGAGTGGAGAGAAACCAGACACAGCTGTCTGCAGAAAGGAAAAGCCAGATTTTGATACCATTACTCACTTAATATCATTCATTTCCATGAATTGTCCCAATAGTGTCAAGGTGCCACCAACTGAAGTATAGGTAGCAAACCCTTCATGAAACCTTAAGATTTTACTACTCATATTAGGTATTTTTTGAACATGAAAAAAAAACTATTATCTGGTTTTAATTAAGTTAATTCAACTGAGACCTGTAACTACTTTATTTTGCTAGGTTTACCTGTAACTACTTTATTTTGCTAGGTTTTCACAATAAAAACAAAATAGCTGTATTAAAAAATATCCTTATTTGACTGCTGCAGCAATTGCAAATCTGCAACATAAAATACCAGAAGTAAGGGAAGTGTTTTATTCACAGATCTAGAATATTATAACAAAAAAATCACAACAAAAAATGTCTGTTGTAAAAGCTAGAATTCAGAGAACTTTGTAGACAACATGGGAAATGTGAAAGGGTGGCTTTTGCATTCTTACTTATCTTTGTTAAAACAAGATGAGCAACTAATCGACACCTGATCAAATCATGCAAGAAAGAATTGCATTATGGAAACTTACACATTTGGACATTATGAGTGAAACAGAAATTAGGTTGTGGGAGAAGCTTCAGAGAGAATTATGAGAATGTGTGTACTGGTTCTTTAAATTAATATCAGGAAGTCAGTGGGGAGGGGGTCTGGAAAAAAAGTTAAAAGAAAAAAACACTATGCAGTGGAGCAGAGAGAGAAAGTTGCTTTTGCAGAACAGTGTTTTCCTTAGTCTAATAAAATCCCCTGTTCAACATTAAAAAAAAAAAGACACAATACTGAATTCTTCATCGTTTTTCATGTGACAGATACTCAGGCTTGTTCACCCGAATCTCTTAAACTTTGGGAGCTGCAAAAAACAAAACAAAAAACCCCAAAACAAACCAAGATGTTAGCTCAAGGGACCATGGGTAAGCAGTGAAAAGAAGCATCAGTTCTTACTTTGGTCATATCTTTCTTTGGGGTAACTCAAAGAGCAATGAGTCTATTGTTTGAGATGCAAGGGAGATAATATTGTCTGCTGTTCTATTCAGTCACTTTCAGCAGGCCAAATCCAAGATGTTGATAAGAGATGAATTTCCTCATGGTGTTCAAGAAAAGCAGTGGCAGAAATATTACTCTGGATCTTACTGTGTTCAAGTTTGTGTTTCCTTACATCCTTTCCTTCTTTTCTCTTAATATCAGTAGCCAAGATTGCCTTCTCATTCCAAGTTATCAGCGAGAACAACTTTAGTTGTAAGAAACTATCTGTATTTCTGTCTGCCACGAAGAGACTACAGGAGAAAAGCAGGGCATAATAGGTTTGACTCTAATCTCATTTACTCTGGTATAAATATGGAATTATCCTTAGTGAAGTCGGATGAAGAATCTCATCTAGTGGTGTAAAGCAAAATTTTTCACATACGAGAATTCATATGGAATTCCACAAAACTCTGGAACCTGTTTGTGAAAACATATGTAACATAGTTGAATGTTTAGCTTGCTAAAGAATTGGTTTGCAATTTCACCACCAGATGGTGGTATCATTTATTATTGACCTCTGTGTGTACTGTCTTCCTGAACCAAGAAAGAGAAGAAACTAAATTATATCTTTGTGCACTACCTTTAAAACAACACAATTCCTACATATTTATTACTGAATACTATACCATTATAAACACAGATTAGGTGTAATAAAGTTCTGATACCATTACATGATAGATGGTCATGACTATGTTGTGCTTCATTTTTTAATGACATATACAACATGATCATGAATATTTTTAGCTTCTGTAAACAAAAAAGACTTCAAAAGTAATGGAAGACTCCCAAGCAAACATGATGGTCACATGGGAATGTGAGAACTTGTCCTTTTGAAATGGAAGTTGTTTTGGGGCAGATATAGGCTGTCCTGCATGTTTATAATGCACCTACCACAAGGGAGGCATTCACTGTCATTATGTATATGGTTGTTAGTAGAACAAAATATAAAACAACCACCACCATCACCAATTTTCAACACTGTCAAATGATAGTGCTGAGTAAACTGTTCCTTAGCAAGGAAATTGGCTGTTTGATCAAGAATCCTTAACAGCAGCAGTAAGGTTTGTTGGTGATACATCTCAAAATTGATCTTTCCTTACATAAATATCCAAACCAATACAATACAAAATGTTTTTAGCCTGCCTTCAGCATGTTGCATTCTTGGATTCTACTTTCTTTTACTAATCCATAGAAAGTATTGTAAAGGATTATGGGCAAAGTAAGCATTTTGCAGCCAGATCCTGATCTGGTGTTAATTGGCAGTGTACCCATGACATGAGTAGAGCTACAACAGTTTACATCAGCTCAGGATCTGGTCCATGAAGTTCATCTTCACAGTACAGGAGCAAACTGGAATAGCTAATATAGTTAAGTGATATTTCCATCAAAATACTAGTGGACAACCACAGGTACTGGGATGGAGCAGAAAAAGAAAATAGCATATAATAATTATGAGCAGTCAACAGGCAAATGTAACAGTTGCCAAACAGTTTCTATTCCCAGTGTTTTATGGCTATGAATGACAAAGATGTGGACTCTATTCTCTCCAGCATATTTCTGATACCTTACTGAAGTTCTAAATGTTACTGGAATAAAATTATTCTCTTGATCACTCAACTTTTCTCATTAGCTCATGCAACACATTTATTTACTATTAAGTATCATTGTTTCATAGTATAGAAATAAATTGGGTCCTTATATTCTTCTTTGTGTGTTATTAACATTATTCATTGCGTGTTACACAAAATTGTGTTGATTTTTTCTTGGCATTACAATTCTAGAGCATCATATTTATACTGCGGATACATGAAAAGTAGCATTCGAGTGAAGGAGCTAAGTAACCCTTAATTTGACCATTTCTAAAATTGGTTTGTCTTATTACTTGTTAATGCCTACAGTCAAATAAAGATCTTCAACACTAATAAAAGTACCCATTGTGGGAGCAGAAGTTGCAAGTTAAACTTACATAACCTGCTGCTTCATAAGAGTTCATTCATTGTGTGTGCATCTGTCCTAAAGTTGTACTTTTCTGGTCAGAACCTGAAAAAAGGTAGCATTCATACTTATGACAATCTGAATATCGTGTATTTAAGTGCATTTAAGTGACCAGGAGCTCAAAATGTAGGAAGAAAAATTTTGGTGGTAGAACTGTAAACACCACAAAACTCATTTTTGCTATATTCCACTTTTACTAGAAATCCCACTAGAATAGTATAAATCGGTACTCTTCATAGTAAACTAAGCGAATTATTTTGACATACAACATATATTTTCACAAATCTTAATTGATTACATGTCCAGTTTAGTGGCCATTCAATTAGCTAAGAAAAAAAATATATCTTTTAGAATCTTCCTAATGTGCAACACATCAAACTTTCAGTTCCGTCTCCAATGCAAAAAACCATTTGAAAACAGAACTACCTTTTTTTAGCTTATTGAGTTCCACAAGCATCATAAAACAGATTTAAAAGGCAAACTGACCTCAAAATAGCATTTGGTTTTGTGATTTTACTTCAAATCATTGATGTCCAGAGCTAGGCATGATGTACCTTTACTTACGTGAATATACTCTATACAGAGGACAATGGTGTGAGAAAGCACAACTCCACAACAGTAAGGAACTGCAGGACTGGGTGCTATTATTAGCATATGGACATTTCCCTATCAATCTCAAAGGTAGTTTTCTTGATTGTCAATTTACAATTCATCAGCTTTCAGTCATTATATCTACTTATATAAGAATATTTCAATCAGCCAAAAAGGAAATAAAAATACCAATCCCACTGCCTTTAAGCAGATGAAACTCCCATTTAATTTTAAGAGTAATTTTATGTCAATAAGGAATTAAGTATTATTATGCATAACTTATTATTAGGCATATTAATTCTAAGGCATACAGAACAGTATAAGGCAACTTACTACATCTTCAAATACAGTAGTCCTGATGGGAAAAAACCATGTACAAGCTATAAATATAGAATTGCACAGAAAATAATTTCCAGTTATTTACCTCAGTGAAAAGGGCTTGTTTCTAAATATAATTAAAGAAAAAAGAAGACAGATCCAGCTTTAAAAAAAAAAAAAGAAACTACATTATGAAATCATGCACAGGCTCTTCCTAGAGTAGTATAATTTAACTGTTATGAGGTAAAACAAACGTTTAAAATTAAATCGTCATGAAAAAAGAAACACACTGTTAATAGGTCTGTGGATACTTATGCCTTTGGTCTGACTTCTATTTTACTTTTTAGTTGTTATATCTGGTGTGACAATAAAGGAATGTCACAAGTTGTCACAGCAAACAAAGAATTCAGTGTAAAACGGTAAAATTGCTGAATGAGTTAGCAGCAGTATTAGTAAGCCACAGTATGGAAAACAATGCATCCAATTTGATAACAGATAAACTGTGATTAAGTTATACATGCAATATAGAGCAAGAATTGATTAGATTGCTTTTCATCACTATGGTAAAGTGCAGAAATATTGACTTGCCAGCGTAGTTACCTACCAGTAGTGACTGGATTTCTATCAGTTTTATCACCTCTACAAAGCAGCACCAACTCTCACATTCCAGTTACCAGAACACAAGCAGCTTACTAGGGAGAAGAGAAGACCATAAAGTATCTGACCATAAATAATATATAGTATGGTTTGTGCAAATCCAGTTAGTTGACGGAAGAGAAAAGAGAAGTGGTGCATTAGGGTATTTCCTGAATACTAGCTGGAATTTCAGTTAAAAAGAAGAAATGAAACAGCACTTTTAAGGGAAAAAAAGCCTGTCTGTGTCTTTGGTGTATTATTAACTGAAGAATCAATGCTGCAGTGAACCTACAGGATAATGGTATGGTCATGTTAGTGGTTTCCTTTAATCACTTTATTGCTCTGTCACCACTATTTCCTTGCAAAAAGAACAAGGAGAAACACCTGGATAGGATTCAGTATTCATATTAGTACAATATATTATTATTCTTGTCTAGAATGGATCAGCTTCTTCTGCATTAAGATTAACAGTCCCTCAAGCATTAGAAACATCCTCAACCCAGTTCAGTGTACACTTCACTGTTCTTAAGTAATTTGCTCCTCCATAATTGATTACATTAATTTTCCTTTTATATATCTATTATTATTATTATATATTACATAATACTATCTCTCTCTATATATATATTATATATATAAAGAAAATATTACTAGGGAGAGTAGATACTTGCCAGAATGTATGATGCATAACTGTGAGGAGAACTGGCCCCAGATTTTAATAGGTACCATTCTTTGTTCTGCTGATTTTTCCCCTCCTTATTTTTCTACTGTAGATTCCTCTGTCCTAGTTGTATTTGTACAATATGCACAAATCCTCCAAATATAGCACAACACTACCCTTCCCATAGACATGCCACTAATTTGAAGTGCAAAATTTCCATTGTCACCCCCAAATCTGAATTTCCAGTGTAAGAATTCAGTATGTCACATTAATGCTCCAGTTTTCAGCCCAGCTAAATTTTACCCACATTTTCAATTCCTGAAGCAAGACTTTCATGTTAACTACTAAAGTTTCATTTTCATTTCCAAAGGTTCAGTTCACATTACTGTAGATTTTTCTGTCTTCAAAAACATTTTAGTGCAGTTGAGTTGACAGTTATGTTTGACAAGGCAAGTGAATAGAGCACGTTGAACTCTCTCACCAAAACACTTCACCTTCTGCCTGAGGAAGGTCTTCATAAACCCTGAATAGAAGAAATGTGTAGAAATATCAATGGAAAGTACCTGAGTCACCTTTGATTTGCAGATGATATTATCATATTTGCTGGAAAGCTTTGAAGCAATGATCAGAAATTTCAGTATGGAGGAGTAGGAAATGTTGACTCATGATGAATATACAGAAGACCAGAATCACGTTTGACAATTCCAACAGAAGAAAAGAATATGGAGAAAAATAACTAGAATCTGGAACCATGGACATTAGTTAATCCAACCTAAAGAGATGAGATGAAAAGAGGCTCAATAAAGAGCTTCTGGAGGACCAAAAATCATGAGCATTAAATTCCAACTTTACTTGTAAACATATTTTTAGATATCTTTGTACTATTAGCCAGGATATTTTTAAAATAAAACCAAAAGGTATTTAACCAAGAAAACACAGGGGATGAAACTGGAAAGTGAAACGGGGATAATGTATGTTTGCTTTCACAATGAAAACCAAATAATAAGCAAAATCAGCTTATAGGAACTACGTAAGCTGTAAAGAAAGAAATATTGCAATGAAGGCGGCAATGCTGGAAGACAGAAGTTATCTATATTTCTTCTCTCTATCATGAGAGTGAAGAGTGTGGATTGCCTGGGATAGGTCAGGTGCCAGTAGCAAGAAAAGTAGAAAGACATGTTAAGAATCCATAACCAGATTTGGCAAAAGGGAAAAAGTGATGATAACTGGAAGTCTTGTATGGGAGTTATTTTAATATGGGACAAATCCAACTTTGTTTTCGTACCAAAATAAATAAATAAATCTCACAAGCAACTGAAAGAGTTTATTAATTGCACACTGAAATTCACCGCTTGTGCAATTTCTATGTTCAGCTCACAGTGTTATTTGCAGAAAATATTGCATC
Organism: Crocodylus porosus; assembly: GCF_001723895.1. NCBI lineage: Eukaryota > Metazoa > Chordata > Crocodylia > Crocodylidae > Crocodylus > Crocodylus porosus. The sequence goes on from NW_017728931.1 coordinate 98,968,586, forward strand.
CAGCACAAGTATTTAAGCTGGTTTAGTTGGAATGAAATGACTAGCATAAGAAAGGTCTTACAAAGCTATTAAAAGAATGATGCTGAAGTCAGTGAGGATTTTGACCACCTCATGGCTTAACCACAGCCTTTTTGCTGTGGTTAGTAATCTTCTGGTGATCAGTTTCAGGTAGTCAACAGAAAGACAAATGAAGAATTTGAAGCTCCCTTTGACTGTCATCTCAGAGGCAAATCTTTCTGTGCCCTCTAGCATGAGCAGAGGACCCTGCCTGCAGTTTTATTATGTGAGAGGTATAGAAGTGGCATACTAAAACACCAACCAAACCCCTTGTGTAGTATAGAACTGCTCAGTAGTAGGCCCAATGAATGTCATGATGCCAGAGAGTCCTGGAGGTGGGCTTAGAGAGGAGCTGTCAGGTCTAAGTGCACTGACCATACTTTGGTTGGTGAAGGACAAAAGAATCCCTACAGATACTGCAGCTACAGAGTAGATCCATAACATGCAGAGAAGTGCCCCTTGTTCCAGTAGAACACAACTGTGCATTGGTATTAGGATTAGATGTTGGCATGAGACCCATATTATAAGAAAGATCAAGAGTGGCTATTACTATCACTAACTTATGTTTTAGGCCTGTTACCCAGATAAAACTAATCTAATGCACTCTTTCCTACACCCCTTAGCCCTGTGTATGAAGGCAGTAAGGGTTGTAGAATATGGCTGCTCCCTTATCCTTTGGGTAAGAGGTCTACCACTGAAAACATCCCACTTATTTCACTGGCTAGTGAAAGTCAAAATCTTCACACCGTAAGGAAAAGTCCTTAGAATCTAGGGTCCAGAACTTTCAATTGCCTGGAGGATGAGCAGGAGAGGAAGCCAGGGGAACATGATCTGCATTCAGAGGGTCAAAGCAGAGACCTGCATATGAAGAAGATGACCATTTATGGTTTACTCAATAACCAATATGGGAGTTGAACAATAAATCTTTTAGACTTACTTCAAAATCTCAACCTAAAATGATATTGTATAATAGTATGTTTGTTTTAATCTTATTCTCAAATAAATCAATAAGGAATTTGACTAACCCAATGATGCACAAATGCATGAATTATAAAATGGAAGTTCTTGATTTAATTCTGCATTCTTCGGTGACTAGACTAGGCTGCAGCTCTGTATTGTCTTCAGAAATAGTGTAAGAATTACTTACAGTAATATGTCATGCCGTTCCTAAGGAAAAAATCCTTTTTACAACACTTACTGGTAAAGTCCTGCTTAATTCAACATGACTGGAATTCAGGAGGTGTGTGCATCTTCAATCCTTGACTGTCACATATTTCTTGTGCAATTTTGGGTAAGTCGCTTAGGGTGAAGTTATGTTACACTTAGGCCATACTAAATCTGTGACATGCTAAACCATGATGAAGTTAGAATGGTCTATGAGCAGTTGTATGTTAAGAGTTAATACCGTGTCTTGCTTGCATAGCTCTGACTTACTACTAGAGGGGTGGCAAGCAGTGGTGTTGCTAGGATCCAGGACAACCAGGTTCTATCTCTGCTCTGGGAAAAGGGTGGACGGAGGCTCGGAGCAGTGCATCTTGGGATGCTGGAAGACTGCAAACTGCTCATTTTCCCTCTTAACATGAGCTAGGTCAGGGGTGGGCAAAATGCGGCCCAGGGGCCAGATGCAACCTGCTAGGCCATTCTATCTGGCCCGCAGGGCCCCTAAAAAAATTTAGAAAATTAATATTTATCTGCATCGGGCTGCCTGTCATGCACCTCTCAATGACTTGCCAAAACTCAGTAAGTGGCCCTCTGCCCAAAATAATTGCCTGCCCCTGAGCTAGGTAGTGTGGCCCTCACCCAAAGTAGTAAAATTGAGGTGTTCAGAGGGCACTTGGCATAAAGAGCTTTAATGTGCAGAAGCTTGTGTTTTAAGTACCCTTAGCATGGTCTGAGTATAACATGTAACTTCACCCTAACTCTTTCTGGGCATTTATAGGTGTGCTCTGGGAGGTGAGGGGGGAGGAGGCTTTAATTAGCAAGCTGATCTAATTAAAAGTGCCCAAGTGTCATGTGTAACAGTGTCCCCATGCTGAAAAATTACAGCAGGGTGCTGTGAACTAAAGCTTATTGAACAAGTTTTAGTTTAAAGCATGCCACCACCATTTTTCAGTGTGGGGACACTGATGCACGTGATGCTGGAAGCTGCTGGAGCATGTTAATTTCTGTGCTCCAGCACACCGAATTAATCGAATCTGCTTCAATGTGCTGGATTTACAGCACATCAGAGCAGTCTTGCTCCACATCTATAGGAGCCATCTATGCCTCAGGTTCCCATCTGTTAAATGGAAATAATAATAATAATAAAATTCCCTTTTTTCAACATTTTTTAAAATCTATTCAGATTGCAAATTCATTGGAGCAGCAAACTGTGGTTTTGCAGTGTTCAGAGCTTGATCTTCATCTGCAGACATTCCAACAGTAATCCCTAATGATAAAATAGTTATTTCCTGATATTTTTACTTACAAACATTAAAATGGTCTAATAAGTTTTTTTTCCCCCCTCATGATAAAAATACTGTTTGGAAGCTAATATATGCCATGCCAATATTGAGTTTAGCCTCAATTTTAACAATAAATCAATCCTTAATTATAGTTTGAGAAGAAGATATAGATTTATAGAAGACCAGATCAAGAAGCAAACTCTTAACTCACAAGCAATAAAGGTCTGTTTTTTCAGACACCTAGACATAATTTTCATACATATTACTGGGAGGTAGATGCAGCACTATAAGAAAATACATTGACAATGTTAATGTTTAATTTGGTATTAATGATACATTTTTGCCATATACACAGTGTAAACAGCCACATGGGACATTTTCTTGATCTATGAGAGCTTAACAAAAACACATAAAAGTCTATATTACCTGGGTTTTGTCCTTTTATTGATAAAATGTTGTTTCTACCCATAACTAGAAATGTCTTCCCTGCTCATGTTTATGCAAAACAGAATTTTTGGCAGAGAGAGAAAAAAAAGAAGAGAGATTCTGTAACATCAGAAGGAAACATCAAAGGACTAGTGGCAGCATCTTAAGGCTTTTATCAAAGTAGTGAGGGAATGCATTAAAGCAACAATATATGTAGCTTAAATATGATAGGACTATCAAACTCAACAGTATGTTTGATGAGTATAGATGGGGACAAGATTTACATGATTTTTTTGTTTTAAAAAGACAGATGCAAAGTGTGGCCTTCCTTGCAAAACTCAGAAAAATTTTAAAATGAGACTTACACCTCAGATGACGTAAATCAGCGCGGCTGTATTGAAGTCAAATGAGCTAGGTGGATTATGCCAGCTGAGAAGCCAGCCCTTTATTTTTCAAAAGCTTGGGATTCTCCGGATGCAGAATACAGGACTCTTTATTACCCTAGGCACTTAGGGCTAATAAATCCCTGTCTTACATCTTCTCCTTCCACCTGTGCACCCACACGATACAGAAAATTAAAATCTTGTCCTTATTAACAATGGTTACAGATGTGTTGTACTTCAGAGCAAGTCTCCATTCAAACTAGGGCTGGTTTTAGCACTTGGAACAGGCCTGAAGAACAATCGTTTGTCAAACACAAAATATAATTGAATCTTTCTCAAGAATCTCAAAAACATCACCAGTTTACATTAGGAATGTTTAATTTATTTTTTGTTATCCGTCCCTGAAACATATTAAAAAATCAGGCACCACATGCAACACTATGGCTATGGACAGAAATTACACGTAAACCAGTATAAATGATTGGAAACCAGTTTAAACCTGTAACAGAACAGAATTTCAGTGCACATGGACCAGTTTCAAAATGGCCAAACCCAGTTTAAAATAGACCTGGATGGATGCAATATCAGACTTAACTAATTTAAGTTAAACCAGTCTACTGAACTTCTGTTTCAGATCACTCCCTGACTTAAGCTAGGTCCAATTCCCTTGCATCCCAGCATGCCTTGTGCCTCTCCCAACCCTACCTTGCAGGGCGAGCAGGCTAGCCTCAGCCTCAGTGTCTGTTCCAGGCAAGCCAGGCCAGCCCCGCTGAGGCAGCAAAGCTGCTGCTTCCTAGCCTGCATCCTGCCTGTCCCTGTCATCTTGGAGGGGTAGGAGGGGAAAGGGGGACTCTGGGTTGGCCAGGGGAAACACCCTGAGGTGCCCCCCCATGTGGGCAGCCCTCCAACTGCAGGGATGGGGGAGTGCTTCCCCCCTCCCACCTGCAGAGGTGGGCTGAGCATCAGCCAAACTGTGTGGGTGAGTGGGAGAGGAGGAAATCCCCCAGATTCCCACAGCAGGGGAGGAGACCAGGGCTTGGGGGATCCCAAGAGTTCCAGGGGAAACCCCCTGAGGCAAACCTTGGGCTCCCCCTCATGGGCAGACCCTGGGCTATAGGGGCTTGCACCTGGATGGGGGTCCTCCCACCCCCCATAGGGAGACAGCAGGGGCTGGGGGGGGTGCTAGGTAACCAGTTAGGCTGGGTTCAGTTTGGTTGGCTGGGCTTAGCAATGCTTGGCAGTCTGGGAGGCGTGCTGTAGCGGCCCCCACTTTCTAGCTCGGGTCAGTGCAGGCATCTGGCTGCCTTTCCCAACTGCAAAGGGAATGCCAGTTCAGTCTGTGCAGCTCAGAGAACTTGAGAAGATTGAATTGTTTCTGCCTTGGGCTTTTTGACTTTCTGTACTTGGCCTATGTGAAGGGCTACACATAAAATACACACAATCTCATAAGAAGTATATGCTTGAGAGAGTAATGATATCTTCTGCTGCAAAAATGAAGCCTAAATACTTGACCCTTACAAACTGAAGGCCTGTATAATATGGCTGAATAAAAGCATAGATAGAATCATGTATCAAAGAGAGGCATGACTTCTTCCCTTTTCCCAGGAGGTAGCAGCTAGCTAGTGATTCCAACAAGATTTGAACCTACAGACTATGACTTCCTGGTCCAGCTCTTCTAATTGTCATTAATATTTTTCTACTCTTTACTACCATTATCCTGAGCCAAGTTTTCATATATTGTGAGGTAATTATCATTCACCAGTTCCATAACTGAAGTAACTGAGAGTCTGTATAAAATCACTTCAAATTGAAGTGAAGATTAAAACCAGGTCTATAATATACACAAGCCAAACCTCAGCAACTTTGTGGCACTGAATTTCAAAAGGAGCATGAAATATTAAACTCTTAACCTAATGGCACCTACCCTAACCTGGCTTCATGGGCTGGATGACTGGTACAGGGGCAGTCCACAGGGCAGATCCTGTGTGAAGTCTGTGCAGGGTGGGGAGGGGGGGCATCAGTCCATGGATCCAGTTCTACACTGGCTTAATCTGGCTGCATGCCCCCCTCCCCCCCAGCAGGGCACATACAGACACTCTCACCTCCACTGCATGAGATACCCTAACTTCATCTCGTTCCCTGGCTGCAAGCTCCACTGCTGCACTGCACCATGCTATGTAGGCATTCCAGGTCAAGGGGTCTCCTTGTACTGCAGGCCATACTTCCCCACCCTGGCCCCGGAGCAGAAACAGGAAGTGGAAGTCAGAAGGAGGGAGAGCCCAGAGCCTTGCCTATTGCTGCACTTGACACAATGGGGGAAGCAGCAGCAGCAGCTGGATCAGAATGCAGGGGCAGCAACTTAACCCCTCACAGGCCACATGCCAGATGGGCCACCAGATGATCACTCTTTTATATTCAGAAATTCTGCATCAAACCTTTCCAAATGACTCCAACAGAATTTTTAGTACATTCACATTATTCTTCCAGAATAAGGAACTGACGAAAAGAATTCTGATGCCCAGGATTCAACAAGTTTCCAAGATTCTTGTGTAACTAAAAAATGCGTGCAAGTTGTGCATGTGCATAGTATTTTGAGAAAAGGGGTACAGATAGTATGGTATATTATTACATGCAACACAACACATTTTTCTCTAATTAAAAAGAAACTGGAAGCTTTACTAATAACCTAGGACTACAGTGTTCAGTTTAAGATTGAAGCAAAAGCAAGTTTAAGTTTATAGGAATGTGCATTAGTTTGCTATATCATACATCATGTATAAAAACAAAACAAACTAGACAGAAAGTAATCAAAGTATGTTGATTTAAAAAATAATCATTAGAATTAAATGCACATCTCTTGTTCAGATTCATGAAACAAAATCTAGCCTTCTTGAGCGGCTTGACAGTGTATCTAATACTTCACTGGAAGTTATTTCCACAACTGAATTAACATTCACCTGAGTTGACATTTCCACACATTTTCAGCTCGAGTTAAAAACAGCCCATAGCACTGTGAAATAGGAGCTACATTACCAGAAGCAGGTAAGAGACAGCAGAACTGTAGAAGAAATTAAGTAGATTATAATGAGCAATTAAGTCAACTGACTCCCCCATTGTTGAATAGGAATTCTGCTGCCATTGCCAGGCAGTTGGTTTTAAAATGTAGGTGAGCCACGACATTTTACTGCACTATTGTACCCCTCTGGATCCGCCCCTAGTGTTATGTCATCTTACAGAGGTATATCTACACAATAGGCAATAGAATGCACACTCCCTCCTAGAGCTGTAGATATGAAGGTTGGGGGTTGATATCTTATTGATAACTTGTACGGACATGAAAACAAAACACGTCTGTATAAGAACTGGTGGAAGGACTCCAAACCCATCATTAGGATGAAAGGACTGCGTTTCTAGTTATAGAACAAAATATCTCATTTAGAAGTCAATTTGAATTTTTGATTTGCTGTTGTATTTTATTACTCGAATTTGGGTAATGGAAACTCTCCCTTTCATTTAATGTGAACAAGGAAGTGTCCAGGAAATGGCACACCCTTTTTTAAGCACATTCTCAAAAGATCAGAAAGTGTCATACTTCAAGGTGTAATACTAATGTTTGATGAGGACTTGGAGCATTGCTGATGAGCTAAAACAGGCTTTTCTCTGCAGACCACCAGTTTAAATACTGCCCAGCTCAGCAGATCAAAAGCTCTTCACATCAAATGGATTCCTGATAGCCCTTCATAGGAAATGAGTTTGGCACATCTCCAATTCCAGCTGCCATGCTGTACACTCACCACCGCACCTTACACTAGATTTCACAGTCTTCAGGATAGAACTGCTGTTTACTGCTACTATTATTATTGCTATGTACTGCCATCAGCCTTTTCAGACTCAAGGCACTCCTTAGAGAATGCTAGTTCTCTATGTACGGAAAAATAGTAGAGCAATTCTGCTGTTTCAAAGAACCCAGAAAGACTCCAACAGGTCACAATGTTTCTGACACTATGGATTCCTTTTTGAAATCTCTGGGCCTATCTTGTTAATCATGAGTAAATGCATGCACACCTAACAATGATAATACTGCAAAGCAACCTGTGGCACCCTTAAAAGGAACTTGTAACACCCCATAATATCACAGCACCCTAGTGGAAAATTACTGCTAGACAACGTATAAATTATGAACAAAACAATAATTGCTGCTACAGAGTGCTTGTACAGCTATAGAAGATTCTCTGTACACCTCACTGGGAGCACTACAGTTATTCAATTACTGGGGCTTACCTCTACCATCCTTATACAATACAGTGGTTTTGTGATAAGGATACACATCCCAGGACGTGTATCAAAGGACTAATTAACAGGAGCTAACACATTTCATTTGTGAAACTACAGCAGGTTTCTAAACCTATGTCTCCAGATTTGAAAGTCTGCTGTAAGCTATAGTAACATCTGGTTCACCGTCATAGGAAGCTAAGAAAAAAATCACTTTTATATACCTTTGTCGATTATTATGGATCCAGTACTAATATTATTACTTTAACAAACTTACTGAAAGGCTATAAATATATCCAAGTACTTTAAACAAACTAGTTCATATGTCCATCTTACTGCTCTTTTTGAACAGTGGCTGAAGGAGCATCTTCAGTTGCACAATAGGAACTGGTGCTTTTGGGAGCTCAGCTGTTGTAAAACATAGAGCACAGTGACTGATAACCATGCTTTCTATCTAGCCTTGGATGGATTGCAGTGTGGACATTCATCGCAACATCCCCCCTCACCCCTCTTCATCAGCATACATTCAATGATAATCTCTGCACACCACTCCCAACTCTCTACATAATTTTAACATATATTTCGAACTTGCCTGGAGAAAAGCAGTCATCCCTTATGTTCCCAAAACCAAAGAGAATAGGTCTTTGGGTAAATAAATAGACCCAGATGCACAAAAGGATATAAGTGTCACAGTGCTTTCAGGCACCTAGGGCCACATGCAATTAGTACAGCCTAAAAGTTAGGTACTGGTTCCAGAAGTAGAATTTATTAATCCAAGTTAACCACCTAGGCTGCCTATTCATGTGCTCACAGGTGGGGAGGGAGTGGGTTTAATTAGAGTAGTTTCTGTGAAGCTGCTGTAATTAAAACGTCACAGTGTCATGTGCATTAAGCCCCCATGCATTTTAAAATGGCTGTGGGACACTTTGAATGAAGTTTCGATAAAGTGCCCTGCACCCATTTTTAAATGTGTGGGGGCTTAATACATGTGATGCCATGGCTGATGCTGCAGCATTCCAGTTAAAACATGGGGCAAACTCAATTAATAGTCTGCTCCAATACGTTCTAATAGAATGCATCAGAGCTCATGTATAGGCAGCCCTAATTTCCCTACAGTTTTAATCAAACACCTATTAGGATTCACAACGTTTATCACACTACAGACATACACCAAAATATGCTACTAGGAAATGTTCCCAGACTTAGATGATCCTGTGAAATTGGAGATTCCCACTCCAAATCCCTAAGCAGATATAAGTGTGTAAGTCATCCCTTTGTGTTTAGGCAACCAGTATTAAAACACTGGGAGCAGTTCTGTTACCACCCATCTTATATATAATAGTCTATGCTTAAAATATTTGACTTTGAAATGGGAAACCTAGGACCTAGTCCATCATACCCAAAAGGATTTCAGATTTACACTTCACTGAGGGGTACCCAAATAACCCAGGAACTGGCAAAGCTGAAGGGGCAATTTCCACCCTACCAGCTGAAGCCGAGCTATTACATAGCCAAGGGTGCAGGAGTGGTAGAACCAGAAGAACTAAAAAGAGAGTGACTGAAATCCACTGATGATAGGGTTCTCTTGTGTCTGTTTGTGCATTTTATATAACTCAATACAAGATATTAGAAGTCCCAGACAGTGCCCTCCCTCCATTTCTTCTTTGCCAATAGCTTGGTGATCATCTCCTCGAAGACATTCTTAAAGTAGCTCTCTATCATTTATTTTGGGTACCAGAAGCAATTTGGTCAACTTAGCACTGCACTCTACCAGGGATAAGATGCTTTGCTTTTTAGCCCAGGTGGAGCAGTGAATTAATGCAGCTATAGCTGTTCCCAGTACCTGAACTCAAATATCTGTGTACAGTGTAGAGAGGTCATCAGTTTTAGATCCCTCCATTGCAAGGGTGGAATTCAAAGTAATACCTGATACCTGCCTATAGCTTCCAGGTTATAGGATATTTGGGCATTGGGAGGCAGGGGGAACATGCTCAACTACTAGTCATAACTGGTGCTGTTTGCAAGTGCTCATGGTGGTGGTTTAGATGTCCTGGTGGGGGGTATGGTTTTGAATCCCCTAAGGCACAGGAGAAAATAAGAGTAGAGTAGTACACATCTTGGGTGACTATTCTAGCACTGAGCTAATTTATGTGGTAGAATGGAAATGTCATTGTCGTCTTAAAGCAATGACGGCTGCTGTTGCATTTTGTCTGGAGCCCAGTTCAGTATACATGTTCTAAGAATTCCTATCAGATAAAACCCCCAGGCAACTCAGGTGGAAGAAACTGTGTTTATGGGTCCTGTTTGCAGATCCTGGTGGGGCTGATCAGCTCCCCTGAGACTGCATTTTTAGACATGTGCACAAGCAGAAGTGTAGCTGTTTAGGGAACTTTAAGGTTGAAAACTATGATGCCTATAGACTTCCAGGGTCAGGTAGCATTTGAGCTGGAATTTTGAGCCGTTCAATTTTGGCCTTGGGAACTTAAATCCCATTCAAGCCTTTTCTGTGGATCCAGGACACAGTTGTTTTTGAGTTTCTACCATTACAGAGTAGAGTCTACTTATGTTTTTTAGCACTGACTACCAACCATGCTGTCAGTCCAAAAGTTATCCAGAGAAAACATAAGACAACAGGATGTCACTTTTGAATTTCAAATAAGAGTGGAATTAATTATTAATATGAAACAGAAGTTTTGGATGACCTTCATGAAACCTGGCAATAATAAGTTTCATAGGTCACATTAGAAGTCTTTTTGTTATCAGTTTTAAATGTCCTTGTTTTCAGTTTCATTGAATGTATCCCTAGTCCTTGTTTTATGAAAAAGGCCAAAGAAGAATATCATCTTTCAGGCTCCCAGTAGTTGCAAAACCCTTTGGAGCGCTCTTATTTAATTTCATTTAGTAGAGCTGCTGCCATTTTCTAAATACTAAGTGATTGTCCACACTGGCGCGTGCTCTTGGCAAAACTTCATAATGTAAAAACAGAACATACAATTTCTACACAGTTAAAATTTAAAATAAAATCTAATTGAAATTACATTAACTCAAAAGAGAGCACGTAGAAAATTTGAAATTGATAGAATTAACATGAAAGAACAGCTTTAATATTAAATCCCAGTAACAAATGTTGGGGAAGAAAGGTTGTGTATTACATAAACATTTAACTTTAAATAATACTGGGGCAAACAGCAAGTGAATTGTTTCAGTTCCTGTTTGACATAAATAGAAAAAGTTCATTCCGGTAATTCCAAAAATTAAATTTGAAAGAATTAAGTTTTATCATTATGTATGAAGTTACATTATTAAATGTAACAGGAACTACACAGTTTGGAACTAACCCTGTAGAAAGGCTTTTTATCATTTAAATATGATTTTTTTTTAGGTTTTGCCAAATGCTATTGCATGCTATTTCATCTTTAATTTAACCCTTTGAGCATTTTGCAGACTGCATCATGGAAGATGAGTTATAGGCATCAAAGAGAAAGATAAGTTTGATTAATTCAGTTTGGTTAGGAAGAAGGAATATTTCAACTTGCTATCATGTTAATAACTATAAAGATAAACTAGGATTCCTGTTGGTGTTTATAATTGGTTAATTTTTTTTCTTGGATTTTAGTGTAAAATGCTAGAAACTGAAGATCCAGGCAAGGAACTGAACTCCTTTATATCTGTACAAGCCATAGTTTAGTACAAGAGGATTTATCCTATAGGAAACCAGGAAATATTTGGACAATGTGGCTCACTCAGGGATTCAGGCAGAGGAAGGGGCAACTTTAAAGGGGTTATTCCAGTAAAGTGGTGAATGCTTCCTGGGTTGCTCTGAACAACCCCAGTAAGGACAGTAAGTCCAAGCACAGCTTATCCAGGGGGTTATGAAAATGTCTCAAAGGTATTCAGCACCTTGCAAAATCAAACCTTATATATCCACTGCTTCCTAGGAAACCTGCTGATGGAGCTTCAAGTAATGTTTAAAAGTCCTCCTGTTATGTGTGCTACATAACCTTCCTACCCACCCTAACCCTTCTGGGGGGAATAAACTGGCATTTTTGCTCCCCACCACTCCCCCGTCAGAGAGGTATCAGATTAGTACTTTAGACTTTAGTTGCACCATAGATATACTTCCTGAAATTAAGGCCCCATATCGTTGCCTGAAACATTCCAGGACTTCAGCGAAACAGTACTTGTTTCAATTAATGTTTGTCATATCTAAATACTTTTATTCAAATGTGTTACTGATATGATTTTTACTGTATTTACTAAATAACATTGGGTTTTTCTACAATGAAAGATAAGAGCTAAATGTAGTAGTAGGCAACTGTTGCTCCTTCTGGATCATGTTGTATATGTGAAAGGTCACCAGGACCTTGAATGAGTATGCCTAGGCAGGAGTATGGAGAAGTGGAGGCTGCCCAGACCTTCCATCCCACTTTAGACCACCGAGACAGACTCTAAACACCAGTTTAAATCCAAATGCTCAGGGCCTCAATGGCTGTAGATATATGGGCATCTGGGAATTGAACCTAGGTCTACCCACATAGTAGACAAGGATTCTAGCACTGAACCACGAGAGCAGATAGGCTAAATATAGATTGGTCATGTTGGGCCAGGTCATCAAATGGTATAAAACAGGGTGGGCCCCATTACAGTAAAAGGAGCTACACTGATTTACACCATTTGAGGATCCAGTCCATTTCATTTTAACTTTATACTGCATCAACATTTTAGATTGTAAAACAAAGAATACTTCAGTAGGTACCAGAGCTCTGTGAAGACGATAGCCTACAGCTAAGCTAATGCCGTCTTTCCTGTGACTTTGCAAGGGTCAACAATGTACTCTAAGAAGTAGTAATATGAGCCATGTCATAGCTGCTTACGGTCATAAAATTTCACTGGCCTATTTTTAGAAGTTGATTTTAAACAGATTTCCAGCCAGAAAAGTACAGATTGATGAAAGTCAAAATGGTGAAGTCCACTGGGGATTTTTATAAGAGTGATCTCTTCGGAATATGGATAAGCACAAAGTACTAGGTGTAACTCTTGTTTAGGTAACTCTTGTTTAGGTAAACATCTGTAAGTTTGGATATTTGTTTCCATGTTATTGAAGAAGCTAAGTAGAGTAACTAAATACATCTCTAATTTTTTTCCCAACTCAGTTTCGTGGATCATGCTTTTTCTGTCTGTACTCAACAGTGAGCTCTTTGAGGAAGCTACATCTGTTTTGTGTCCTTTTCAGTAGCTGGTTCTCAAATCTTTTCAAAATGTGTATTATATTTAATATAAGTAACTGCCTTATAGTCCACCAACTGGACTCGATGATCTCCCAAGGTCCCTTCCAGCCCTGATGTCTATGAAATCTATGAAACTCCCTGAATTTGCACCAACGTAACAGCTGTGTGGAACTAAAGCAATTTTATGTAAAAGTAAAACAAGGAAAGTATTTTGAATATTTGTAGCTATGTTTCAGTGAATTTTAGCCAATGGAATTAAGTGCCAAATGACAGAGCTTTTCTGGCCACTAGTCATTCATTTGTCTACTACCACCTAAGAAACTGATCTACAGCCCTGAGCACATTCAGCACTTAATATACAAAGGGCGCGTCTACACATGGCCATACAGCACCTTTGTTACAGCACCATTATTTAGTATTTCCTTTTGGAAGCACTAAAAGACAGCGCAGTAACAGCCTGTATTGTGCTGTATGGGCCATGCACAGTTATTTTTGGCCACTATGTCATCATAGCAACACCCTATAATGACTGAGCCTTTTGCTACAGAGACATAGTGGCAGCATCACGGTTTTTGCCAACAGATGCTACAGCACCATAGCAACTTGTATAGATGTACCCAAAAAGTAAGAAAAAAAATACAACTATCCACATTGGCTGGACTAATTTCAAATGGTCAGCATAACTCTGGTATATTCAACAGAGTTGAAATGGATTGCAGCATTGCTCGGTGTATCTGCAAAACCAGCTAAACATCTTCCGAGACTTTGCTTTCCATTGCTTGAAAACTGTACAGTACCTCCTGTTTTTGACTATATTGGAAACTTTGTCAGAGAAGATCTTTTCTTCATACCTTACTCACTGCTTGTAACTCTGACTTAAACCTGGAAATGTAGAGATATGTGCAAAAGTAAATAATATATTACCTTGAAGTGAATTCAGTAGATAGGGCACTAGATTTAAATTCAGGAGAGCAAGTTTCTGTCCCTGTGCTACCACAGACTTGCAGTGCAACTCCAGGCAACTGAAGCCACCTCCCTGAACTCTCTTTATCCGCCCACCTTTTGTCCATCTTCTCTTGTTACAATCATCAGGTTACAGATTGTGTCTAACAAGGTGTTTGCACAGGTCTAACACAATGGGATATTGTGCTGCTATTTTTCTAAAACCCTAAAAGAAAAGTTTTATTTTAATTTCACTAAGATCCTATGTCCCTTTTGAAAATGGGACTTAAGATTTTGAGTGACTTAGGCCGTTTTAAAATGTTTGAAGTGCCTAAGTATAGATGTAAGATAAACAGGTGGTCTGATTCTCAAAGCAGTTTAGCACCTTGAAGTCCATGAGAACCTTTCACTGCATATCATCACTGAAAATTAGGAAACTGAGCTAAGTGCAAAAGTGTGCATATAGATTGGCTTTTTAAAAACCATAAACCTATCTTAAGGACAGAAACAGCACCGATTTTTACTGAGACTCATGCTCCTAGGCCATTTAAATGGTTTTGAAAACCCCATCCTCATTTATACATCCAACTGGAAAATGTTGGGCAAGACTTTGAAGGAAGTACAATTAAGAATTATTAAAGTAACCAGATTCAAATCCGTAATTGTTACATTTTATTTATAATTTCTTATTTTTTCCCTTTGGGAACAAAAACACATCTATATAGTATTCACAATGGGAAATGTAAAGAGTTTTTCTTTCTATCACTCATCCACCAAAATACATACATACAGCTACACATTCATAATGGTTATAATTGAATATAACACAGGCTACTAGAAAAAATGGAGTATTATTTGAGTGTTGACAATTTTTCTGCTGAAATAAGCAGTGAAAAACATGTTGCTGCTTTATCAAAAAACAAATTTCATTTTAGAAAACTGGAAAAAAATGTTCATGTCTCCTCAGTAAGTAGTATATTAGGTTAACGGTCTAGCTTAACCCCAGTTAGTTATGGTGCAATGCAACAGCTAAAGAAGTACAATAGTTTAATTGTACCATGGTCTAAAACCCAGATGACATTGAAAATAACTTGTAAACTAATCAGTTCCTGTCACAAAAAAACACTGCAAGTTCAACTACAGTTAAAACATGAGCGTCTAAATAAATTATTAACATCTAAACAATTAAAGACTGTTCTGCAGCTACCGTTTCAGCCAGACACTAGAACCAGAATGCAGTCAGACTGATTGAGCTGCATGCTCAGGAACTCACCACATGAGTGGCACAGTAGCTGGATTGCCCCACAGCCAATATTGAAGCTTCTGATGCTGCACAAGCTTCTCATGACATGAGTAATAGGCTCCATTGGGAAGAAGAAAAAAATGATCAGTGGGTAGGTACACAGCCCCTGGCTTCTGTCCCCTCTCTGCCACCCTGTTCACCATGCTGGATACAGGTGCTATTGAAAGATTGGAGCTCCGAATTGCTGAACAGAGGACATTAAATATAAGGTTTCCCAAATCCTGATCTCTCATGTCTGCAGTGGAAGCATCAAACACACCTAATTAGAATGTAGAGGGTGGAGGCAGGATTTGGATGTTAAAAAGCACCGAAATATGGTACACATCAGTTACCCTCCTCCAAAATTAACCTAATGTATCCTTATGTAATTGCTGAAGAACAATGTGTTCCAAATGAAGAAAATAAATTCCAAATATCTCCCAATGCAACCACAACACTTTCTTTTTTTTTTAACTGAAAAGGACATATTAATTTAAAAAGTAAGACTCTCTGAAATATAGCAGGAAACCTATCCTAAAAGCTATAACATAATAATATTCCACATACCAGACAAATTTAATACAAGATGAGGTGACTCTTTTATCACAGCAGGTAGATTAAAAAAAAGTTCTGAATATGGATCAAGGTTTGGGGTATTTAAAAGGGCAACTCAGGTATAGGTAGTGATCCAGAAAGTTTATCTTGAAATGAGATTAAAGAAGTGCTATAATCAACGGGGGCTTGTAATGCAATGATTTCTTCAAAATTATGAATAATTGCTAAAAATCAGAATATGTTTCCTTAAGCTTTTTTGAAAAGTTGTGGCCATGTTCTCAATCATCCAACTGAGATGCAATTTTGTTTTATTTTTAGGGAATGGTCATCATTTCTGCTCTGGGTATATCTGAAAGTATTTAACTAGTTCCAAAAATATGGGTTTTAAACCTATTTGTCCACGCAAAGTCATAGGTTCACATTCAGGAGACAGATTTTCTCCCTCTGTTTTTCTTTGTATAAAAGGTCCTGCTTTACCAAAGGGTAAGAGAGGAGAGTAGGGATAGATGAGGAGGGAATGCAATAGAGGAAAGTAGGCAAACATGTCTGAACATAAAAGGCAAATAGATGTAAATTAAAGGTAATAAGCACAGTATTTTCAGTTATTTTTATGTATTTCTACTAAGAAGAAAGATACTAAACCTGCTTTAATTTTCAAGACTCTCACACTACATCTAAGGGTATTGCTTAGAACATGCAAGCAAACAAACCATTAAGAGGATGAGCTTTAACATCAGGCTATGACTATTAGTAATATAACTGACAGAAGTTCCCTGACCCTGCCAGGAAAGGAATAATTACAGTATAGCAAAATGCTAATTAGCCAAAAGCAAAACTCAATAAGCCACACATATAGACCACAACAAAAACCTTGGAGAGTCGAACAATAGAGTTCAGGTCACAAAGATGGCAGCATTGACTAAAAAAATCCATTTGTTGAAGAGACAAGCTAATCAAGCCACTCTTTCCTTCTGGACTGGTCAGCAGTGGGTGTCCAGCACTTTCTTTCTGTTGCATTCCCCCACTTCTCTGTGCTTTCCATGAAATATACACAGAGCAGGTGGAATAATTACTCTTCCTTTACGTACAAAGCAGATCAGATCTCCAGGGCTCTATCATCTTTTGTTGCAATTAGACTTCCTGCTACCCTACTGGCTGAGATCACAGGTTGATACTATGAGCACATACATGGAGTGCACCATGGAAAAACAGGCAACAATGGGTCCATATGCATGTGCAATTAAGGTGCAGCAATAAACTCTGGCACAGTTTGTGCCACAGTCAGCTGGCCCTGGACACAGCATCTACGCTTGTGCCTGGGACCACAGCACTTTGAGTCAGGACAGAGCAGCCCCATGCTGGCAGCAGGCTTGGAGGGTCAGCCAGCCCTGGGCTTTGGGTGGCAACATTTGGTAGTGGAGGGGCTGGCTGGGGCACAAAAACACCCCCAGAAAAAAGTGGCATGGTACATGCTACAATAGCATGTGCCATAACAAATGGGGGCGTGGTCCTCCTGGGAGACACTCTGGCTATCAGCATGTACCATGCTATCAGCCAAAGTGTCTCCACTCCTTCATTTGTGCCCCAGCTGCTCCAGCACACCAGGAGCTGGAAAGAGCTGAGCAAGGGCAATTTGCCCAAAATGGAACACGAAGTGCAATGAAGTGTGCACATACTGAGCCATGCACTGCAGCACAAAGTAGCAGCACACATTTGTGCCACTACTATTTGTGCTGCTGTAGGTGCATGACCCTGCACAGCTGGATGTGGCCAATATGAGTTATGTGAGAGCTTGCACAAAAAAGTAACCCTGTGCAACCTCTCTCTCTCTCTCTCTCTCTCTCAATGGCCAGCCACCAAGGTAAATTAATTCAAATAGCATGCAATTACTTCATTATCAAAATGAAGCAGCAAATGTTTCTATTCACAAAAGGCACATAAGCACATGGTTAAGTTCCCCTGAAGTCAGTCAGTGGGACTTAAATATGTGAATGAAGGATATGTTTAAATGTTTTCCCTAATAATGATGGACTTAAGCTTATGTATAAATGTTTTCCTAAAGTAAGGACTTAAGTGACTCCTGAGTATCCAAACGCAGGCTCCTAGTTATAGCAACATTAGAAATGTAAAGGTGTAATTTTCAAAAGACCTTACTATTTGCTCCCCTTGTGAAGATAGCCTTGAAAACAGAAGCCAATATAAATCAATGGAAGGATCCCCCATTCCTTACCATAAGCTGCATTTAGATGCATCATAAATAATCATCTGATAAACCGCTTTTAGCATTTTAAAGTTGCCTCTGTTTATAATGATGCATAGGAACTCGTTACAGTTGAGGGGCAAAACAGTTTTATGTCACTCACCCCAATTACAATAAAGCTCCTTCTGCCATCTTATATAACCACCTTCCAATATGCATGAACAATTCTCATTATCATCAGTAGAAAATATAATTCCACTATTGCTAAAATGGAGCAGGGTTGACTTGGGAAAGGTAGAAGTAACCTTCTAAAACACAGCAAGGTATGTATGTATTTATGCACATAACAATAGAAACAATATACTGATATGAAACATCTGTACACACAGTTATTATATATATATACACACACACACACACACACATTAGAGATATATATATACACAAACAAACAAAGGCAGACTGGTTCTCATATTTCCATGAATAGGGAGGTTAGTTCCACAAAGCTAACACATGTAGAAACAAAGGGAAAGTATTTTGCTAGCACATCTCAAAATAAGTATGCAACTGAAATTATGTGGAGTATCAATACAACTGAAAAGTTAATTTTCTTTAAAATAAAGTCACCTGGTATTTTAAATCAATATCAATGTCCTCAAATCTCAAACTTTTCACACACCAAAAAAGGTGTGTTCAAGTAAAGCTAATAAATATTCTCTTCACTCAAGTCTCAAAGTCATTTTGGTAAAGTGATTTCTTTATTTTTATCAATACAGATCACTTTTGAAAGCACTAAATGTTCATTGACGTAGCTGTCCTAAACACTCTTATGACAACTGGAAAAGAATCAGCTGGTATTTTGCTACATTGGTCCCTTGGAGCCATGACAACTCTTCAGTGGATCACATGCTATATACTATTATTGTATGATTATATATTTTTCTTATTTTAACACTGTGTAATAGTAGTGAAAATTAATAACAACAGTAATACAATTAAAACAGTATTCATCACCTTGAAAGTGATTTTTTTTTCAAAGTGACCACCTTTTTAACAGTACAGTTAGCTCTGACTACATCCACTGCCTAAATAGGGAAAGCGAGATGAGGGCAAGAAGTACAAATGATTTGCTTAGCACCATGGAGAATGTAAATGTCAGAGAGAGAATTTGAACTCTGGGGTTAAACAACCTTGGTCTGGTGTCAGGCTGCTTCATACTCCATTTATCTATCTTCCAAAATCATGCTATGGTTTACATGCAAATTTGCCATTAAAATCTACTTAAGGTGGGGGGAAGAAAAATGCTGACTAAAAGTTTTATCACAAAAGTTTTGCGATAGTCTTCTCCACATCCAGCAACAATTTGCTTAAAAAACTGTTGGTAAACATTAAATTGCGGCTTAAAATACAGAAGATACCTTAATAGTAATTTAGTCTTAGAAAATAAACATGATTTTTGCATGCTATGCAATACATTTTAGATAAGGGGTACATCTTGGAAAAAAATGCCTACACATAGATCTGTGCATAGGCAAGACAACAGAGACACCATAAAATGCCTATACATACACAAGATTACAAATCAGGGTGTATATATAAAAGGAGAGACAAGGAATGTAGATTACGCATCACATACTACATTTAGAGTCTGACTCATCACATTTATGTTTCAGTGTTTCACAAATACCAGTCAATAGTTGCAGTTATTTCATAGCTGTGGGCTTGGTCCAAAGCCCACTGGAGTCAATGGGAGTCAACTGGAATATAATATGGCAATTTAAATTCCTATAATATTTTCCCATTCACTACTACAAATTCACAATACTGTCTTTAGCTTACAAAATAATTATTTGTTCTTATGGAATTTAAATCATTAAACAACATCTTTTTCAAACACTAGACAAGAAAAGAAAACTTTATCTTTACACTATTTGGCACATACACAGCTTTACATAACATGCTAATAATACACTGACAAAAAACATATGCTACAGACTGTAACTAATAGAGAAAAAATGGAGACGATGTAAAAACTGGCATAGAATTGTAGCAAAACAATATACATCATCTGCTCATCTCAAAAGACCATTAGAGAGACTGTACTACAAATCTTTTCTCTTGCATTTTTTCCTCAAAAGTTATCTTAATTTATCAGCTCAAAAACTTTCCAGTGTATTTATTGTAAAACGTATTTACAAGTAACTACGTTTATTGTAAATGGTTCATTTTCATTTCAGTCCACTCCCCCTCCAAAAAATACAAATCACAAACAAACAAACAAAATAACACTCTTAGGGACCGGGGGAAATTTTCTCCTAATTTACTACCATACTTCCAAAATAATGAAAGAAAGTATGACCTCCATTAGTATGTAAATAATGCCATGTACATGTGACACATGATGTCAAGAATTCAATTTCATTGCTTACAGTTGAAGGAACAGAATATTTGCACTGCTTCTAGAAGCCTGTTTGAAGTGTAAATATACATACCTGTCCGTACCAACTGTATTCCAGCATTGTAAATGTAGTAAAAAACCAAGCCTTAGGACACTCAAGAGTAAGTTTGTGAATACCAGCTGTTTCATGTATTGCCAAGCGTATGCCTATGCTGCTACTTCTCTTGCAAGGGAGTGTGCTACAGTCTACAACTTTTTACTTAGCCACCAGCACTGCTACAATCATAGCTTTGTTGAAGTGTTGTGCTCTTACAGCTAAAACCTGTTGATAATGAACCTGAACCCATTATTTTGAGTCAATGAATTGAAAGAAATAGGGCAAAGAATGAAAGCCACAGGGCCAATTACCAGCATTCTTTGATGTATTACTTGCTAGCACCCACCAAATCACTTTGTGTCTTTGTCTTGATCCCCTCTGTTATTCATTAATTATTCTGGAAGGGTTAGAGTTCAGATAGCTAATTGCACAGACAGTCTTACTTGGTGGGGATTCTCCCTACACTGACACTTTCCCCAACTGTGCCCAGCCACCTTGTATTACGCCAATTAATCCAATTCTTGGCATTTTTGTACAGTCTTCCCGGTTCTTTTAAAGCTTTGCCTAAAATGTTTTCAGTTGGACTCATATAACAAAGGCTGAAGCAGATTTAAGAACTGGTTAGATAATGTTTTACAATTCATTGTATTCTTCCTTTTCTACAGAGGTCACTAGCTTCAACAACCTGGTTTTCCTTCTCACATGGTTGCATCCTTACTCACAACCACTGCATCTTTGCACTAGATCTTTTACAGTAAATGAAAATACAGATTTAAGAACTAGGTAGTTAACGTCTTGTAATATTGCATTTTTCTTCCCCCCCCAACAACCAAACAACAATGGCTCTTCATCATTATCTTTATCAAAAAGGACCTACAATGAATTGGTTTAACAATCTTTATCCAGTTCTACAGGAAGATATTTGTATAGCATGCTTAATCACCTACATCCAGTAAATGACCACTTAGTACTAGCAAATGTAGAAATTAAAACATAGATTTTCAGAATTGACTCTACTCAATTCATGTAATTTTGCAGTCATGAATACCTGAATGATCCTGTTAAAATTATACAGATAAGATTTTTCAGGTGCAGGACAGCAATAGCAAAAGTAGTGTCATCTCTACTGAAATAAAGTTTTGGCACCTGTAATGTTTCTTTCCAATTTGTTATGGACGTTGCAATATAATTGAAAATCATGAAATCAGTGGAACTATTTGGAAGATACTAAGGAAGAATGGCAAAATTAGGTCTTCAGATGCTGAGGCGCAGTTGAAAAATCAATCGGTCTTTGAATGTGAAGATATAAAGTGCCTACAGATAACAAAGGCATTTAAAAATGGTGGTGGTGACGACAGAGCTGGTGAATGTCAGAAATGGAATTATAACTAAAAGGTATAAAATACAGTGCCATAGGGATGAAACTTGAATGTTGGGAGGGCCCAGGCCAGAATAAAAATGACAGGTTTTGTAATAAAAACAGTTTTTAAAGCAAAGTCTGCTAGTAGTGCCAAAATACTATTACTCAGCCTACTAATTCATCTGCAGGTAATAAAAATCCAGTGCCCTGCAGGGAACCAGGGCAGTTTGGTTATTATAGGAGTCTTGCATGAGAATCTGTATAACACCTAGGAGAATCAGATAGTTGAACAAAACAATAGATAGAAAGTTTCTTTATAGATCTCATTTCTTTGCCACAAATAAATTCAGGGTAGTGCTTTTTTTCCCCTTTATGAATGCAAAGCATGGACTAGACGCTAGTTAGTATGATGTTGTTAATCATCTTTTACATAGGTGTTCAGGACCACTCAGGTGAAAGTTTGTATAAAATAGTTCTGACTAGTCTGATCACGATATTGTCAATTACCTTGCTTTTTAAATTGATCTCTTGGCTTGGCTAACATAAAACCTCATCATCCATGAGGACTTATTAAGTGCTCACTTTCAAACTCAGTTTTATAAGCTACTTTAACAGAAAACTAAACAACAAAGAGTTCTTTGATTTAATTTATTCTTACATAACCATAATCATGCATAAAGTGTACATCTATGTTCTCTGACTTGATAATTTCTCATTAAAAGTCCAAAACTAAAGTTTCTGTCTCATTAATCTGTGATTGAAAGAACCAGGACATTTGAGTTATTTTCTGCAACAGAACAGTACTTTTTTATAAATGAAAATGAAGATAGTGAATTAGAGAAACAGCGTATAAAGGAAAGTAGCTCAACTCAGCTTGGGATGATGAGGACTTGATATAGCAAGAACACTTTACAGAGTATTAGAGACTTTGGTAATGTCACCTCAGTATAGAATCCCATTTCCTAGGATTCCTGCTACTCACATATGCAAATTAGCTTTGAGGCATGGTTGTTTTTCATTCTTAATGTATGTGATCAAGAAACATTTGAAAATGTAAAGCCTAAACCTAAGGCTGAGGAACAAGGCCATAGCCATAAAGTGTTGGGAACCAGAGCCAGGGACCCGCAGCCCGTGAGGGGTAAGAACCAGGGTCAAGTACCTGCAGCCCACAAAGGGCAAATGCAAGCAGGGCCAGAGGAGCCATAGCTCAGGAGGAGTGGAATCTATTGGAAGTAATGAGGCCTGAACCCAGGAGGGACAGAGGACACAGGTCTAAGCCCAAGAGGGGTAGAGATTGTTTGAGGTACAGAGGCCCGAGCCCAGAATTAAATTAAAGGCACTGGGGTTGGAAGCTCCAACAATTGTGGAGACTGTTCCAGGTTTAGAAGCCCACTTTTATTGGAGTTGACACTGTGGCTGATGGCCCAGAAATGAGGGACTGACTGCATTGGACGATGGAGTTTAATATGCTATGATCTGTAACATCTGCAAGGCTTGGGCATGGCTATAAGGGGAGATGAGGAGATCACATAATTAGTCCTTAAGGTGATGAGCAGCAATACCTGTGTTAATGAGTATGTGATCTTGCTTGGGGAATCCTGGGGCAGCCTCCCTTTTTTCCCAAAAGCATAATTACCTCAAGAAATGGCAGGGGAGTTGAAGGGGAGATTGTCCAAAGAAAATAAAAATGACAAGGGCAGAAGGAAGCTCCAGGGGCATCACAGTCCCCAGGGCAGGACCTAGTTACAGTCTTCCTTTGCCATGGGTTTTTGCCTGGCTACAGTTTTTGGACTTACACTTGGCTAGGTACTTGTGCATATGGCACCATGTCCCTAACTAGTCTGAACACAGTACTTGTGCATTCAAACTGTATAAAAAGTAAGATTGCAAACAGTGTATAAGTGCCAAAAATGGTGGTAATGTAGCTGGATAAGTGCCGTGAGGGTTAGGGGATTCTGCTCTAATATTCCAAAGAGTCCAAAATTTATTATTTTTAAAACTCTTGAAGCTTTAAGCCAAAATTATCAAATGATTTTGGAAGGAGTCTACCTTATGACTTCTGAATACTTGCAATCTATGCATAAGAACTGTCATTTACTAGACCATAAATCCATCTCACCATCAGACGGTAAATCCATCTCACCTAGTATCCTGTGTCACACAGGGGCAGAGAGTGGATGCTGAAAGGGAGAGTGAAAAGGGTATGACCTGGGTTTTTCCCCTGTTCTTCTCCCACTTGTAGCCTCCAGCATTAAATATCTAGTTAGTTCTGATTCAGAAGCTATAAACCTAAGGGCTTTGTAACACCTTACAGTGTGAGCTGCACAGATGTTGATTCATATTAGTGCTAGCTTGGATTCTGAAGCACTCATATCCTTAGTATAGAAACTTTCTCTGACTCACAGACCCTAAATCCTATGCTCAAATGCTACCGATGCACCTTTCCTCCAAGAATCTATCCAATCCCTTTTTGAATCTGGTTGAACTGTCAGCTTCCAGAATTGACAATGAGTTCCACAATTTAATTACATAATTGCCCATGTAGGCATACCCAGTAACACACCTGTATAAACTCTGGTGCAGTTTGCCATACTACAGAGGAGCTGGTTGGGGCATGAGAGTACTTCAACATGGGGCTAGTCAGCAGGCAGCCACCACACTGAAGCACCCTCATGCCCCATCAGTGTCTACACAAACATTGTGACAAAGTAAATAACTCCACCCTAGGACAGTACTTGTGTCTGGCAGTACTATCCTATGGCAGAATTAATTAGTTTATCCCATCCTAATACCACTGCATGTGTAGATGCTGACACTTTTCTGCAGAGCTAATTAGGCAATTCTGCAGTAAGCATCACATGCAGATATGGACAGTATGAAAAAAAATTCCTTGTGTTAGTTTTTAACTGACTACCTATTAGTTTGATCATATGACCTCTAGTTCCTGTATTGTGAGAGACAGTAAATGTAGTAATAGTTTACTTATAACTTTCACCAAAACAGTACAATAAAATGACCAATAAAATTATATGTATAAAATTAAATAACATTTATATAAATAATAATTTTTACTAAGAGCATACAAGATTATCCATTCTACCAGAAACAGAATATGATGTGTAACTATCGAAAAGAAGAGGTAAAATGGAGCAATGAATGATAAAACCAAACAAGAAAATTCAACTTGATTTTGGCCCTTATTCTTTGTGCAAGTGCGAATGCATCTAAGGAGTATAAGACAGGCTCCAATGTGTTAGAAAGGAGCCAGATTTTTTTCATGCATCACCTCAGTACTTAGTTTTTCCCATTAATGGAGAGATCCAGTTCCCTCTTATTTCTTCAAAGAACATAGAAGACCACAGATCATGATTCAAGTTATTAATCTCATTCTTCTTACAAGAGCATGTTCTATCCAAATATGGAATCCAACATCATCTACCCATGACAACTGCAGATCTCATTAGCATGAATCTCAGTTGTAACAGGGGCTCAAGAATGCCCTGTTACTTACAGGGTGGTAAACAAACACAGGGAACCTCAGAAACTGGGCACTGCTTACTAGGAGACTGGAGAGACTGAGCAGCATAGGACTGGCACATTGCAGACACTCAGAGCAGACAGGCAATGGGGTAAAGCAGGCAGTGTAGCAGGGCTTGCTGCAATGATAGCAAGGAGACTGAGCTCAGGATGGAGAGAGAAGCTGCTGCTCCAGCAGGACCACATTATGAGCCTAATGAAAAACACCTGCAGAGGGCAGAGGGAAGGTGGTGGCTGTGGAGATATAAACAGGCTGAGAGTAGGGAAGACTTCTCAGCTTGATGGGAAAGGAGAACTGAGTGAAAACAGTTGGTCAAGAGGACTTCACATAAAGAGACTGGGATTATGAAGAGCTTGGTTTTGTTATGCTGCTAGAGGACTAATGCTTTCTGCTATAGCCTAGGGGCTTGACTTTTTGTTCAGCGTAAACTAGGACTGAAAGGGTAGAGGAGGTCCCATTTTGGGTGCCTGTGGCATATGAGAGTTTGGGATACCATGTGGGCAGATCTGGGGCCTGAGACTGCCTGCCCTTTTTTTTCTGAAGTGGCAAGGAACATACTTGGGACCAGAAAGGGGAAGTCAGGACCCTAGAAGGGTGGACTGGGGCTGAAGGCCCACCAAGAGTTTAAGGGCCTAGGGGATTGAGGGGAAGCATCTCCCACACAGGAACCTTTTAGGGGTACAGAGGCCTGGAAAGTCTGTACCTTAATCTGGGGCCCAAAGGTCAGTGGAGATTCTAAAAGACACAGTCCAGGAAGAGCCCTGTGTTGAATGGAGGGGCTGAGGGCCAGTTAAGGCTCTTAAGGACATGGAAACCAAGAACTGGTCAGGGGCTGGGTGGGGGCAGAGTGCGTACCATGCAGAGAAGGTGTGGAGTGCCTACTACACAGAGGTCCTGGACTAGTGTTGAGGGCACACCCAACCAAGCTATCAGACTGGGACTGGGTACTCACAGAACTAAGTTATTAGACTTGCTGGCTCCAAGACTCACTGAATGGAGCTAGTGGACTGAATGGGGCCAATACCCTGACTGGACATTAATTGGCAACACCTGTGAGGCATGGGCATGATTAGAAGGACGTTGAAGATGGCAAAATGGATCCATGAGGTCTGGTGTTGTTAGTGCACTAATTGACAGTGGACCAGCAGCCATTTTAGGGGCCCTAGGCAGCCTCCTATTTCCCAAGTAACTCAATTTCACTAAGGTGTGGCAGGTGAGAAAACAGAGAAGGAGACTAGAGATCCGGAGCAGTGATCCTGAGCTACATAGCTGCTAGAGATCTCCATCACAGCTCATCAATCCAGTGATGGTCTCTTATTTGTTTGTAGTTTTGTACCACAGACCAATTGGTTTACTAAACTTAAAAAGGGGAAATTCAAGACAGTCTCACTGACAGCATATCTGTCTGCATGCTGGCCTCTTTAATTCTTAAATTTGTATGTTGTTTTAAGTCCCAGATAAATATTGGGTCAGTTACTCTTAGTATGTTTCCCAGGCTATTTTTCTAAAGGAGAGTATAAAACTTCATTAGCCAACAAACCAGGGTTTATTTGGCAGCAGAAAGGCTCCTAAAATGCCCTTCTTGGGGTATCTGGTAGGTGTAAAAGATCTAATTTTCATCCAGTAATGTAGGGATTCTTAATTGGACTAAAGTGCTGACATTTATCAGTCTATTTTTAGAGCTCATGAGTTCCCTGGCATAGAATTAAGTAAAGATAAAAGCTGCCTTAAAAAGCAATTAGAATTTTTTTCAATTTTGGGTGGAACACAGGGTCAACACCCCAGAGATCTGCTCCAAACAATAAAACGGAATCTCTTTCGGATCTACTGACCCTTAAGGTTTCCATAGACTTGTGAGAATGCTGCTCCAACGTGCTGTAATTACAACGCAAAGGAGCAGACTCGATTAATCGGGTCTTCTGGAGTGTGCTACTTAATGCACTCCAGCAACCTCCTCATCTCATGTATTCAGTGTCCTGCACTTCAAAATGGTGGTGAGGGTGCTTTACCTAAAGCTCATTTGATGAGCTTTAATAAAACACCCTTGCCACCATTCTGAACACTGAATACACAAGATTTTGGAGGTGCTTTAATTAGAGCAGCTTTCAAAGCTGTTCTTATTAAAGCCCCCCCCTCCCCACATCCCCAGCCCGCAGAGCACATAGAAAGATGCTGTTAGTGGTTCCAGAACTGCTCCTCTACCCATCTTATTGTAGATGGATAAAACTCCACCCACAGCTTGTTTTGCTCTCTAACACAGGGGTGGGCAGAATGGCAGATCCAGCCAGTAGTTGGACTCCATTTCCCAGCAGCCCCTGCCCACATGGCTGAGGCCAGCCTTCATGGAGAACTCAGCCGCAGCTGCACTGTGATAGTGCAATTTGGGGGCTGCCATGGAAACCAGCCCCAGCTGTGCTGGCAGGGCATATGGTAGGGCAGGGGGTGCTCCAGGGCCACTGAGATCTTGCAGCAGGGGCAGCTTGGTCTGGGGCCATGGAAGAGTCATAATCTGCAGCCTGTATGCTCCGGGCAGGGGCACACGTGTAGCAGATCACATCTCTGCCTCAGCTTCTTGCAGTGGTGACAGCGTAGTCCTGAGCCGGGGCAGAGCCGTGATCCACTACCTGTGCACCCCTGCTTGGAGCATGCAAGCTGCAGATTGCGGCTCTGCCCTGGTTCCAGACCCAGACCAAGCTGTCCCCAAGTGCAAGATCCCAGTGGCTCAGGAGCAGTCCCCTGCCCTGCCAGAACAGCTGGTCTCCATGGCAACCCCAACCTTGTGCTATCACAGTGCAGCTGCCGCTGGTCTCCATAGAGACTGGCCCCAGCCATGTGGGCAGGGGCTGCTGAGAAATGGAGTTCACTACTGGCTGAATCTGGCCCATAGGCCGGACTTTGCCCACCCCTGCTCTAACATTTATATTTTTCATGTGTTTATTCTGTCTCAGATTTTTGCTCCAAGGTATTTAAAGAAAAATACCACTTCTAATTCCTTTTCCTGTAAAAACCCATCCTATTCCCTCCTTTCATTTCCAAAGTCCTTTTCTAAGCTATTTGAGTTGCAATACTGTTAAAAGGCATTTAATAATCTTTGAAGACATATTTGGGATTATGACAAAATTAATGTATCTGCATAGAGAGAGAGAGATGGTCATTCAGAATTATGGGTGCATGGAATTGTTTCCCTGTTTGAACCTGTTTTAAATCATTCAATAATAAGTTGAAAAGTAATGGAGCAAGCAAACATCCTTGTCTTAGTTGGGAAACTATTGGGTGGGGCACCACCAATCCCATAACATACATTTGATTCTGTATTTAAATAGTCAGCGACAACTGATGGTAACAGCATTTTGTTTATTGAAGTTATTTCCAGTTTCTTCTATCATTTTAATCTGTCTATGGAGTCAAAGGCTTCCTTGAGATCTGTAAAGGCTACATACAGGTGATTTTGTCTTTTTGTCTTAACAGATGTAGCTGCCAGAGAATACAATGCAAAGCAATTTTCCATGCAGGAACAGCCTTCTCTAAAGCCAGCCTGCTCTTCTGCCAAAATTATTATTTTCAGAGAACCATGTCTGAAAGTGAAAAAGTAAATATTTCCCAAGTATTTTGACAGGAATCCTGGGGCAAAAAGACATAGGATCTCTTATCGCTTTTGAAAATTGGGACTATTATTTCCTTTCCAATACTTTCAATAAATTCCTTCAAAGATAATTATATTAAAATTTTTTGTCAGAATTGGGTACCACCAATCCATGAATTCCTTGAAGATTTTTGGGGGAAAAAGTCAAGGCCGGGGGCCAGATAGTAAATGATAAATCCCAATTTACTTTCTCTTCACAATTTAGTATTTTATAAACCCTTATTGTGCCCCCCTTCAAGCATCTCTTTCTACTGAATAGACCTAGGTCTATTCTACTGAATTAGACCTAGCCTCTTTAGTCTCACCTCATATAGAAACCCCTCCATACTTCTGATTATCCTTGTTGCCATTTTCTGTACCTTCTTTAATTCTTCTATCACCGTTCTGAGGTGTGAGGACCAAAACTGGGCACAGTATTCAAGGTGTGGATGTACCATGGATTTATAAAGGGGCATAATGATACTTTCTGGTTGTTTGTGTATGTGTTTTGAAAAATTCCCTTCCCTACTAACATCTGGTTGCTTTTCTGATAGCTGCTGAGCACGGAGCTGATTTTTTTTTGGTGAACTGTCCACAATATGTACAATATTAAAGAAAACTATTGTTGTCTGTCACCAGCAAGTACTGTGCAGATAGGAAAGATACCTTTGGAATCCTGGGGTCTTCCACATTGAAATGAACCCCAGTCTAAATGAGAAGAGTTTCAATGGCTACTCTAATGAATAACCAAGCTCAGAGAGGTCCTCATGGAAGAATCCAAATAAGGCAAGCCCTCCAAAATGTTATCTCCCCATTGACTTCCACCTCACCTACCACTGCTGCCTGTGATGTGACTATGTTTTCTCTGCACAGGGGGAAGTTGTAGCACAGATCTGGGTCCTCTATGCCATTGGAGAAGCATCTGTAAACAGAGCTGGAGTCAGTCTATCCCTATCATTTTATGCATTAGGGAACTGATTCTCCACTGCTTTGTACCTTGTTTAAAACTCTTCATAGTGGATATAAAATTCTACTAAAAAACTCTGAGTTTGTAGTGATTTGTACCTGGTCGCCAAAGATGTAAATAATTATTTCTTGGCCAGGGGAGTAAATTTTCAGGCAAAGTGTAGCAAATAAAATGTAATGTCTAATCAACATACTGTGCTAGTTCAATGTTCAAAAATTCATAAAAAATTCTATGTAATAAAATCCAAAAACATGGATCTTGAATTTTTCAGTTCTTGGACATGGCAACTTCAGGGAAGAAATTGCCATCACAGGTATACCAAAGGATCCACAAGAAGACCCAGTCTCCCTGGCAATAATTTGTAGTGACTGAAGAACCCCATTTTTGCTGCTGTCTGGGGTATCTTTGGTGAGTAAAGTCCCAAAAATCAAGGAGCAGCTCAGGAGATGCACTGATTCCCATAACAGATGAAACTTTTCTATTATAAGAAGACAATTTGCAACCCTCTCTCCCACCCCAGTCTTCTAACTGGAACAGCTAAACCAAAGCTACATCATGACCCATTCTACTTGGTGATTGGACACTTTTGACCTTGAGTAGGCTGTATCTTCTGTCAACAAACAACATAAGTTTTCTCTCTCTCAGACTGTACTCTCTTTTTAGGGCAAGTACTTGTTATCTATTTGTCTCATACCTAATACAGTGAGGGACTGACTTAGTTAAGGCAATAACTTGTAGTATCTAACAATAAATTCTTTCAGCCATAGCAGAGATTTTCCAAAAGAGCTCTGTTTTTTCTTGAAGTTGAGAGAAATTCTTTTTGACCTCCTGGGTTGCATCTACATGTGTGCTTTATTGCAGAGTTGACTAATTATCTCCATAGTAAAGCATCACTGTCTACATGTGCGCAGGTATAAGGGCATAATAAATAAACTCCAGTGTAAAATAGTACTGTTGGACAGTACTATCCTATGGTGGAGTAATTTATGTGCACTGAAATGCACATGTAGACAGTGACAGGGACTGGCTGGGGCACAAGGGTGCTGAAGTGTGGGCTCCACCCTGGCTGAAACTTCTGTGATTCCAGGCACATGTGCAGATGCTGTACCCAGGAGCAGTTGACTCTGGCACAAACTGTACTGGAGTTTATCCCACTGCTTTAATAGCACATACAGAAGCACCCAGGGGGAACAATCCTAGACCAGCACTGAGTTCTTTTGAAAATCCTACTTCATTTATCCTCCTTTATTAGAAGGTAGGACGTTCATTACAAATCTGAATGTTTTCTAAACTTTATACACTTTCAACACAATACCAGAAACAATACATGCCTTTATCACTAAATTATCAAAAGCTATGGAATAATACAAATCCATGTGTGAATAGGGTTATTGTGGTTTACAGATAAATATGTAACTCCTAATTCAAAACCACTGAATAAAAGGGCTGCAAAGAGCTGCAATATAAGCTCTACTTCTACTAGACATGCAATGGAGACAGCGACAGAAATGGAGGTTGAGATCCTGAAAGACCAATCAGTTTGAAATTGAAGTAAAGGGCAAGCAGCAGCAAAATCACTTGGAGAAAAGGTCTAAGTTATGCTTGACTAGATTTTCTCCTGTATGTAAATATAGGTTATGTTGCCCCTGTGGATTTAAGTCTTATTATCTGACCCCTCTATGAACTTCACATCATTAGGCTAAAACTCCTTGCTTTTCTGAAATGCTAACAAATTAAAGACCCTCTTTAAAATAAGATAAATGAGCTAAACTATGAACCACAACCTTAAATTCTTCATTTAAAATGGTGTAATACAAAATCTAGTCACTGCTAAATGCTGTAAGGAAATTAAATGGTTTTCAAACTACATATATCAACACACTCATCTTTCTTCCTGAAACAGTATGATTCAGAAACATGGTGTTTTCCCCAGCAATTGCATCTTATTTTTAGATCCTCTCTCTTTTAATAATAGACTATACTGCTTGTTAGCTAAGATGAAATCCTACTCAGAAAAAAAATTCCACTGCCTGAAAACTTTGCTTGAGAGAGGGTTATAGGATTAAATAATGAATTAATAATAAAAATAACAATTACATCAGATATTGTAAAAGTAATATATCACAAAAAAAAATTAAAGCAATCCTGCCTATCTAAGAAGAACACAGCTTTTTGAGTATGGGCATAGTTTGCTCCACTTTCAGAAATCATAACATTTTCCAAAAATGTAGTATGATGCAGAGCATTTAGATGAAGCTCCTCAGCTCATTTTGGTTTTCAAAGAACTAAGCATTATATTTTTATTGTTGCACCTCAGACGCACACAAGGTCGCTATGAAACAACTCAAAATTCTGCATGCAAGTCACAATCATCTATCTGGCATACCCCAAGAAAAATCTAAAGAACTAACTCTTTTGGTACAGAAAGTCAACCTCAAATTGGGCGTGACCTGAAGAAACACTGATAAAATAACAAACATACTGTAGTGGTCCCTTTTCTCATGACAATATTATCGTGCTGATGAATGCTGCATAATAAAAAGATGACCAAATATGGCTGCCTCAGAATACAAGAGGTGCATCAGGCTGGATTCTTCTTTGAAACTACATTTCTCAAGAAACATTTATTTTCCGTGAGAGTTTCTAATCTATTCAATACTAGAAAGCTGAAGGAAATACCACAGAAATTAAAGACTTTTCTTGTGAGACGTGTACGTAGCAGCACTGGAGATTCATTAACCCATTTCAATATGAGAATGAACCTGAAAGAAATTACCTGGATGTGATTTTATAAAAACTTAGGGTGACATCCTGGCCTCTTGAAGTTACTTCAAAATCCCAGTTGACCTCAGTTACTTTAACGTACACAACCATGTATCTACAGTAAGTTGAGACAACAGATAAATATGAATTAGACTTGACCAGATTGCTTATAATATTAATAACCCCATTTTGAAGGAGCACTTAAGAAAGCTGACTAAACATTCACTAAGGTATAGTGATACTTATTATAGAGCATATAAATGCAATGGTTCCTAACACTTTTTTGCAAGAAGAATTTAGCAAAGAATGAGAGGTATGTTATAATACTCTTTTCACTGTTGTAATAGTGTACTCTTATTGTTCTTTTTAACAGCAAAACTTTTGTGGTTTTTTTTAAAACATTATAGTATGGCAATACGCACAGTACTGAAAGGGCTACAAGCAGTAAATAAAATCCCCAACAAAGCAGCAAGAAATTAAATGAGGAGATGACACTGATGCCTTTTTAATAATATACCTTCTAGAAAGTGATTCACAAGTGTAGAAGCAGCAGTGACCAGTGATGCAAGGCAAAAGGTGGTCTGCAGGAAATATGTCCTTAGTATGCTAGTAACAGATACTCTGCTTAACATAAAGTCTTTAGAAGCTGTGATAGAAAGAACCATCAGTGTTTGCTGTGCTAGAACTGTGCATGTTGGCTGTTACAGAAATCAATTGCAATGCTAGGGCTTTGATGCAATACAACAATTATGCATGAATACAACAATATTCTGTGTCAGTAGAAAAGAAAAGAAAAACTACAAAGTAGCAATATGCTGTCAAAAATGGAATATCAGACAAATAAAAAAACAAAAATCTGAGGTGGGAAATGCGTGCACACACACACGAGCAGGAATACATGCACACACATATGCATATGTGTGTGTATTTTCCCATTTCATATTTATTTTGTATGTATACACACATGGGTGGGAAAATATATATACGTGTGTGTGTGTATGTATATATGTGTGTGTGTATACACATGCATATATACATATATACATACATCTATACACATGCATACATACACATGCATATACAGTAAAAGCTGTGTTAACCGATATTCTACTATCCGGAATTACTCTATTAACTGGACGTGGGGGGAGGGGGAGAGAGAAGCTCACATGCCGCCATCACCACCTACTACCCTGCTCTGCTGCCGCTCTGTGTATGCATTAATATGTGTATATGTGTGTCTATATAGACATATATGTGTGTGCATATGTAGCTGTATGTGTATATATGTATGTACACACACACATAAACATACTTTTTAAATAAAAGCCCCTGCTTTTGCAGAGCTCTAGACCCCAAAGGATAAGCTCTGTTTTTATGGAACAAACTCTATGGGGCACAAACTCATTGCTTACATGTCGTTTTACAGTGTGCTGCACTAGGGTCAATTCTCAGCAAAGACTGTGGATACTACTCTAATGTCTCTGTATGTATATATACAGATATGTATTAGCAACAGTGGGTAAAGAATAGTCACCAGATTTGAGTAGCAGATCTGAACCAATTTTATGATCAATTTCTGACAGATTTAGAAACACAGCTTCTCTTAGGGACTATGTGTTTATGAAGACCTTACCTGAGGTCTTGAGTAATCTTACTTCTAAATGATGCAATAATAGAAACTTTCAGAGATGTATTTAAATACATTGTTTTAAAGATGTGCATTATATTTGTTTAAGTTCTAAGGAACCCCTTTATTGTTTGACCCAGAAAAAATCCATTTCCACTGAGAGACTGAAGGAACTAACATGCATGGTGAAGTAGAAAATTGAAGTTGTAAGGAAATCTAATGAATCAAATGGCTAGGTTCATAGTCAATGTTAATAGCAGTAAGCTGAAGAAGAGACTGAGAATATGCTTAGATCCAAGAAATTTAATAAAACCATGGAAGAAAATCACTTTTACCCTCCTCCCTGTCTATGGAAGAAAAAAATAATCAGTAGTCTGCTTGGAGTTAGCTATACCAATGCAATCAGGTGGATATTAATGAATGGTCCTGGATGAAGAAAGTTCCTCTTAGTAACTATAAAATAGCATGACAATTTCATGCAGTTTCATTCAGGTCAGTGGAATGTGTGTGGGGGCTAATCCCAAGGGAGTGCAGTGGAACATTGCACCCTGCCTTTGGCTGTGCCTCATGTGATATCTTGGCACAGGATCTGGCTGGAACCTCTACTTTTGGGCAGCTCCAGAGTCCAGGGATGTGTGCTGTTTTTAAGGTAACAAACTCTTTGGCTAGACCCAGACATTCAAAAAGCCTGAGCCTAAATTGATTCAATCTTTGCAGGTTAGTTTAACCTGGCTAGGCTAAACTGGTTTGTAACCACACAGACAAGCCCAGAAATCCCAGAAATTCAGGAACATCCCTGCAGTGACTCAGGCTAGAAGCTGCAGGGTGGGGGGGAGTGTTGCTACAGCAGCCCTCCCTCCCTTCCACAATGCTGAGCTGAGGGAGGCACAGCCAGGCCCTGGCAGGACAGTCTGATTAGGGAGGGGTCCCTGTCACACCCTGGAGCAGCCAAACAGGCAGTTGATAATAATATTTATCACCCCTAACTCAGTATTTATCACCTCATTAGAAAACAAAGCCTCTCTCCATTAATTCAAGCTCTTCTTAAACAGCTTTTCCAAGGAAGGAACCAGTCTCCAACAGCACGGACCATAGCCAGCATGTGGTATGCTAGCTAATGCTGAGAGGTGTTTATGTAAGGCAGAGGGAAGTGGGGAATCCCTGCTTAGCTGGGAGTGGTGAGGGGAGGGGAGGAACAGGTGGAAGCCTGGCAAATGCCTGCAGTCTCTGCTGGAGCTCCAGCCAGGGAGCAGAGGGGAGGGACCAGCTGTGCTGTGGAGCAGAGAGCCCTGCCCAGCCCAGAGAGTATGCCAGGATGCAGGGGGAATCTGGTTTAACTTAAACCAGGAAGCAGTCTGGGACAGACATTGCATAAACCAGTTTGACCCAAATCAGTTAAGTGTGATACTACATTCAACCAGGTTTATCTCAAACCGATTTCAGACATTTTCAAACTGGTTTAGTGCACTGAACATCTCTTGTTACAGGTTTAAACCAGTTTCTGATTACTTAAACCATTGTATATATAATGTCTGTCCCTAACCTTTAGGGCTCACTGGGTCAGTCCTTTGTGATGCCTCTGGACACTACTGTAATGTGTGTGTTTGGTCTGTAGACAGAGATATATATGTATATACACACATGTGTGCACATGTGTGTTAGTAATATGGGTAAAGGCATAAATGAGGAGGATGCCTTTTGAATGAAATACTCTTATTCTTTTTCATTTTTAAGATTAGTATTGAGTTAAGTCTCATTTTTTCCATATCTGTCCTCTATGGAGAAATGTTGTCAGTATTGTTTTTGAATCAATAGGCATAATGCAGAGAAAGAGTTCTCTATCTGCTGAGGATCATCACATTTTAGAAGCAGTATTGCTGCTATCAAGAGTGGCCCATTAACAATGCCAATAACTATCACAGCAGCGTGGGAATCTCTTCTAAGATGTCATCAGCCCTTGCTGCTGAAAATATGCTTAAAATAGTCGTGTCTATATGGAGGCATGACTTTGTATAAAATTTCAAATGAGAATATGGAAAAGTACTTACTGTTTTCTTTCATTTTCTTTTTTTCCTAGTAGCACTGTACATTTTAAAATGTCAGTTCTCCTCAAGTTTTATTTCCCAAGAAACAGAATTATACCTTTCATATTTTTAAAGAATTAAATAAGACTAAGAGATGCATCTACCAAGATAAAATCTGATAGCTGTGATATCACTGATCTCAATGATTCTGAAGTTTTTAAAAGTTATTTTTCTATTTAAATAGAGGGTCTGCCCTGTTAACTGAAAAAGGCCAGTTTTTCTGGGGCCTACTCCAAAGCTAAAACAAGTTAAATGCAGTCAATCTATTGTTGCAACTGGCTTTTGGTTTTGCAATAGGCCTTGGGTCCTTCAGTGTAAAGCATACAGGTCTTATCTGGCATGTAGGAAAACCATAGGTATTCTAATGCTGAACTACTGTGGGAATTCCTTCTGCAATGTGATTGTAAGGAACACATAAGCATGCTTAACGTAAGTGCCTACACCCTGTATACATCTTCCATTTCATACTGATTGGAACAAACTTTGGATAATCTTGTAAAGAGAGAGCCTTGCAAAGCCAGATCCCATGATTTTTACTGATGTAAACAAAAAAGTGCTGATTTAAGTGTTTGAGCATAGTAACACAAACACAGCAACTGAAACCCATTACCATAAGAAACAGCACTTATTTTCATGAATAGAAACCTAACTGATAACATCTGTAAAGCTATCCTAGTTAAACAGTTGTTAAGCATTTATCATAAATTCTTCACTTAGCTGGGTGGGGGGGTTGCCTTCATGATCAACCCCTTTCATTAACATATACCCAATCAGGTTGTAGATAAATGGATTCCTTTAATGATTGTATATCTATGATTGTAAACCTGGGGGAAAAGTGTGAAATAATGGACTCAAGTTGTAGGGGGAACTGAACAACTACCAAGAGCTCAGAGTTCCTGTGGTCCAGCCTATACCCATCCTCTAAGATATATATATATGTTTCTGCATTTCCCTTGCCTAATCTGAATGCTAGTTAAACTTATGTTTAGCTTTCCAATAAAGTGATTGTCTTCAGAAGACATGGAAATACTTTCTCCTTATTCCAGGGCCCTGTACAACAAAGTAAACTCCATGGTTGTGTCCAGAAGAATGCACACATGCATCTTGCAGCATCTCAAAGCCCTTTGAGACACTACAAGAGGCATGCTCAGGAATGAGAAAATGTTCCCCGCGCAGCACAGATGCAAAATTAGACCCCTATACATCCAGAGGTCAAAAAAATCTGGAGTGGAAAAAGCGGGGTAGCGAGGCAACCAGAGGGTGGATTCTCCACAGAGATGCTCTGGTAGTGCCAGAGAGTTTCTGTGGCTGGCCCTTGTCCTGGTGCTGAAGCACACTGTCTGCATGCAAGCCACAGGGAGCTGGACCTGGGCTCCAGTACCCTAAGTAAGGGGTAGGGGAGGCTGGGGGGGAGCATGGGGGGACCCCCACCAGCCTCGCCCGCTCCCCCAGCCCTCCTGATCCCTGCCCCGCCTGACCCCATCCCCCATCTGCCCCGAGCCTCCCTCATCATTGCTCTGTCTGACACCATCCTCTGCCTGCCCCTCAAGTCCCCCTGATTACTGCTCCACCTGTCTCAAGTTGTCACCTGTAAAATGGGAAATACTTCTCAATGAATGGTTAGGCTGCAATCTCTCATTTTGAGCAGCCATTTTAATTACCGCCTTTAGTCATCATTATGGCCAATTACTTAAACTATGTGATGTACTTTGCAAGTGTTCAGCAAGGTGTTTACCACCACTTTTTGGTAGATACAAATACACGCTAATGATGATACTTTTTTTCTTTATACCTGTTCATAGAAAGGCTGACCTGGATCAGGCTTCTTTTTTATTTCTTTCATTCTGATATATACACTCTTTGTTCTGCTTTTTATTTTTATTTTTTTTCCCTCAATTTTTTCTCTTGTGAAGTCTGCTTTGGTATGCTTATTTCATGTGCTCATTTCTCAGAATTACAGAATCACAGAAAAGTAGGGCTGGAATGGACCTTTGGAGGTTATCTAGTTTAACCCATTTCCTGAAGGAAGATCCTTCCTAACAAAACCATCCTATGCAAATCTTTGTCTAGCCTATGACAAAAACTATACAGTCAGTTCTGTCACCCAACCACAAGGCATAACACCTTTGACTTGCACCATGGCCAAAAGGGACCTAGGGGTAGTGATCAACTATTGCATGAACATGAGCCAGTACTGCAATGCTGTGGCCAGCAAGGCAAACAACACAGTGGCATGCATTAACCGTTACATCTCATGCAAAACTAAGGAAATGATGGGTCCAGAGAAGAGCCACCTGTATGATCAGGGACTTGCAAGACAAGCTATATGAGTTGAGGCTGAGGGACTTGGGCCTCTTCAGCCTACAGAAGAGAAGGCTGAAAGGGGACTTGGTAGCAACTTACTGCTACATCAGGGAAGTACATCAAGAACTTGGTGAATGGCTGTTCACCAGGGCACCCCTGGGGAAGACCAGGAAAAATGGACACAAAGTCCTGGAAGGCTGCTTCAGGCGTAATACCAGGAAAAACTCCTTCACAGTCCGGGTATCCAGACTGTGGCATAAACTCCCTCCAGTGGTGGTGCAGTCATCTACCCTGCAAATCTTTAAAAGGAGACTGGACAGTCACCTTGCTGGGGTCACTTGACCCCAGTTGTCTTCTCCTGCCTAGTGCAAGGGGACTGGATCCAATGATCTACAAGGTCACTTCCAGCCCCTTACAATCTATGAATCTATGAAACCTGCCACAGTAAAGCAAGGGTAAATCTACAGCCAGTGTCCTGTTGCTGCAATGGCTGTTAAAATATGCTTGAGAGAAATATGTTTGAGAGATCCAAAGAAGAGGGCAACACCCCAATACAGAGGAAAGCAAAAACCCCTACAGTCTACCAATCTGACCACAGGATAAAATTCCTTGCTGAACCCCCTGCAAAATGTATTGATCAGTTTGACCCTTGTAATCATTTACTTTGCTTTATTTTCTATCATTTTTCTCCTTCTTATCCATTATTTCTAGTACTAAGTGGAACAAATGTTTGCACTATTTTTTTATTCTTTAAAAAATGTATTAAAATACTACAAAAATGGTTCCTCTGCAATTGCACCCAGTCTGATTTTAAATGATTCACAGTAGAAAATGCACTAATTATGGAATTTTGCATATACTAATTCATTAAGCTAACATCCTTTAATTAGGTAACTGCCCTTGGATGTGAAAATAAGGTAGAGGGCAAAACCTTATAAACTGAAATCCTCAAATAACTTGTTTCCCAAATATTCTTTAAAACCATAAAGTCAATGGGAGTTTTTCCTTTGACCTGTATGGGTTTTTTGGGTCCTATGAAAATAGTACACAAACTAACCACCTTTGGGTTTGAGAAGCTTGTACTGGTTCAAGACAAGACACTCATGTAAGTATTAGAATATGATTTCCTGTCTGTTTTCATTTGATTGTATTCACAATCAAATTCTGTTCACAGTCAAATAGTCCACATTGTACACTTATCACTTGAAGAATTCTGCTCTAAAACCATATCTATTTTAAACTTCTGGGGTGTGTCCCCACAAGCATGCACATGCCATTTGCAGTGCCGCAGACCCATCTGCGGCACTGCAAACTGCACATGCAGCACATGCAGGTATTTGCCATGCTGCTAATTAGCAGCACAGTGGGGGGGGTTTGTTTTTGGTTCTTTGGGGGTGGGGAGGGAGAGTTTTGACACTAGGAGATCCCAGTGTCAAAAAAAAGTTGGGCAGCATGTGCCACCTGAAGCTGGAGCCTGGTCAGCCGGAGCCACGCTCCAGTTGCCAGTCAGGCTCTGTACACCTGGATCATCACAGCTGGAGCCCCAGGAGGCCTCCAGGACCCCAGGTAAGGCTGCTGTGGCCAGCCCAAACACTGGCCCCAGTCTCTTCCATGCCACCTAGGGCAATTTGCCATGCTGCAGACCGCATGTACCATTGCTACTTGTCCTCAGGGAAATGCATTTTCCTGCTTGTGGGGACACACCCCTATAGTCCAACTGGCACACAAAATTAACGTGTTTTCCTGTCATCTGAAAAAAGCCAAACAGAGTATCTGAAACAAAATAATCCTGGGTTGGTGGAAAATTGCATGCCAAGTGTTAGCTTCAACTGAATGTTTACACTGGGACTATTTAACCTACAGGAAGAGCTTCAAAATGAGAATACTGATATAGCCCTGAATATGACTGGTGATAACAGGCTCCAATATGTATGCAATTAAACTTTTTTACACATTTTTTACAGTCTTACTGCTTAAAAAAAAAATCATCCCATAGTCTCCAATTCATTGCCCTTGTGAACTTACCAAAAGGTCTTTTAGCCACTGCTGTGATTTTCAAGTGGAAATAATAAAATGGCTAGAGTTAAATATTAATATTTAGTTCTTGCATTGTGCCTTTCTTTGATACCAATTACAACTGAACTTCACCTGGGTGAAAAGACTACAGATTTCACTCAATTAGCAATAATAGGATTAAAACATAGCTTTGGAACTGAAGATTTAAATAGAAAAAAAATCTTGGCAAATACACATTGCATGTACCAAATTAATCCCAAAATAAATATGCAGCCTAGAGTAAAATAAGTGGAATGTGGAATGTAAGGGGGGGAAAAAGAAAAGTTTCTTGACCTGATACAATTTACATTGCTTTGGGAATTACTGTGACCCTAATATAACAGTATTTTTTCCACTTTGGCCTCAGCACCCCTGAAACAGAAATTGCCAGTCAAAATATATGTCCCCCATGTAACACTACAATGTAATTTGTTATCCAACAAAACGTTCAGGCACTTTTGTACATCAATTTTTTGTTTCTTAATAGGATTATCTATGGTACTGATCTCTGTTATGATCCAATCAATCACATAGCAATAGATTAACTACTAGTTATCCCTGGTGGAGAAAGTAGCAATTACTGATACAAGTGAAATGGAATGAGTAGCAGTGATAACGTAGTTCTAGGATCAGGAAGGAAACACTTTTAGCTCCATAGCCCCCAGACTCTCAAATCAGCTGGGATAAGAGCCATATGTACTTCAGAACAGGATGTGGTAATTTCCTTGTGAAAGCTTATTACTCCTGAGGCAACTAGGAACAGACTGAGGTTAAGAAGTTCCTAATAGGTGGTGTTGTCATGGAGGTATGAGAGATAATATGTCATGTACATGTCATCAAGATGGCCAGCAAGGTTAATATGGTCTTTGAACAAGTAAGTTACTGTGATAATACAAGGTGTGGAATGGAGAAACTGAGGAAGTGACTAGAGACTAAGGCTAGGGACAGAAGTTACACATAAACCCGTTTAAGTCATTAGAAACTTGTTTAAACCTGTAACAAGACAGAGGTTCAGTGCATGTGAACCAGTTTCAAAGTGGCTGAAACTGGTTTAAGATAAACCTGGTTGAATGTAGTATCAGACTTAACTGATTTGGGTCAAACCAGTTTATGAAACTTCTGTCCCAGACCCATTCCTGGTTCAAGTTAAAACACAGTCCTCCAGCATCTCAGCATGCTTTCCAGCCCTGGGCTGAGCTGTGCTGTCTGCTTCAGAGAGCAGGGCTGGTCCTGCCTCTCTGCTCCCTAGATGGAGTAGTGAAGGCTGGCTCACTGGCCTCATAGGCTGGCTCACTGCCTTACCACCCCCCGCCCAGGCAAACCCCAGCTGGGGGCTGGGGCCGGGGGTAAACTCACCTTACCTTGCGTACAGCTGCCCCACCCTGCTGGCTTAGGGCTGGCTCCAACTGTGGACTAAAAATCCCTGAAGCACCTGGAAGCAGGAAGAGGAAGTGATGAGCAACCCTGCGGAGTCCTACTTTTGTGAGTCTGGACTGCAAATCCCAGAGACCTCGCAGGCAGCAAGAAGATGAAGCAAACATACAGCCCATGCTAGCATCCCCCAGCTTCTGGCTTGAGCCACTGGAGGCACATGGCTGCATTTCCTGAATCACATGTTCATTTGCTTATTAGTTCAATCTTTGCAGCTTAGACTAACTTGCAAAGACTGAATCAATTCAACCTAAGGCTTTTTGATTGTCTACTTAGCCTAAAGTAGAAAGTCTATAGGGAAGAAGAAAAAGAGATACTTGAACTTATGTAAGTATATGCTCACTTATTACAAAAACAAATGGCAGCACTCATGACAAATAATAAACCCTGCACCAGGGTTTATATGGGGAAAGTGGAGGTTCAGTTGACCCTGGCTGGCCACTCCAGTGACAGCCTTAGATGCTGCTGGAGCCTTGCCCTGTCTGAGTGGTCAGCTATGGGGTAGCAGGCCTAGTTGTGTGCCCCTGTTGGCCAAACCAAGACCAGCAAGGTGGTAGTCTGACACAAAGGTTCAACTAAGGTTAAAGGTGGTAGCCTGACACTGACTACCACCTGCACTGTACTATATGATTTCAAATGTTTCGGGGAAAATATATACAACTCACGTTCTTTTCCTCATTGCTCTGGTCTCCCACCACTGAATTGAAAGACCCCTTAGGATAATTTGTAGGGAGAATTACGAGACTTTTCCCCAGTCTTCTGTAGCACAGATATTTTCCATACACTGATGTATTATTAGATAAGAAGTATTCTGCTGTGTTAGTTTGAAGTCAGGCAGAAGGCAGGATACATTTACAGCTTATAGCCTAACTAAATCAGAGATATTTATTATTTGTTTCCTAGGTTTTGTTGTATTGCCACCAAAAGATGCTAGAACTTTACACAGACATCCGTGCACACCATTCACGCAACACTAAGTTCAGAAAGTGGCTTCCAACAAACCTGACTGCAACATGGTGTTCATTAAGTAGATTAGGTAAGTCACTTAACAGTGACTGAGAGAGAGAAACACAAGTACCATGATTTTTAGACTATGTTTGACCTGGAACTGACCTGGTGGGGATTGCCAGAGTGAAGGATGGTTTGATTGTTAACAATACTCAAAGGAAGTCTAAGTTATGGGGCAAAGTAAGTGCCTAGGTACCACCAGAAAAAAGATGTAGTATGTTAGTATGAGATTTGTGCTTGGCATATCAGGGGAAGTGAATGGAGATTACTACATCTAATTTCTCCAGTACAGAGAAGGTCTAAGTGACCCGTTCAAGGCACAGACCATACATTGAATCCAGATATTCGGAGTCCCAGTCCATCAATTTATCTACAAGAGCTATATTTCATACTTTCCCCTTTAAAGGGGCAAAGAACTGATCGTTCACCCTAACTATAGCCTTAGATCAAACCGAATATATCACAGACTGGTCCAGTAAAATTGTTGGCTGCAAAGTTGATCTGGATCAGTTTCAAACTGACAAATTCCAATACAAAAACCCCAGACATTTTAGAGATGATTGTCATTCTTTATAAAGATTAAAGGACTTGCAGCTCCTGAAAACTGCATTCCTGTATTAATCCAAAGGCTAGCCATTGTACAAGCAGCCAAAAGGCAAGCATCCAGACACTGCTTCATTTGTTATCGGAGACTTGCTCTGAGGGAACCACCTTCTCACTGGAAGTCAGTTCATTCTCCATAGTGAATTATTGCTGGGCCTCTATTCCTGTTGCATTTCACATTAAATGTACATGATTTGATTTAAAAAGGAAGATTTTTATTTTTAAAATAATTTACAAACTACAGACAACAAAAACAAAAACAAATTATCTTAAATTAACAGTTATTCTCCTGGGTTTGAGTGATTTACTTGTAAGCTCTCCATTTTAGGATAGCATTTCTTTTTTGGATATTTTGGAAAACAAAAGATCTCTTCTAATAAGAGAAGTCAAATTTTTTAACTAACTGCACATCTGATTTGCCAGAGTAGCTCTACGTAAACTGAAGAGCTAATAAGTTGAAACTCATGGAATAACGCATGAGGATAAAGGAAACTTTAATTTAAATATATTAATAGTGAAGAAAAGAAAATAAATAATCATGCTTCTTTCAGAAAGGTGGAAGAACCATAAACACTACAGGGACTTTGCCGCCAGCACCCAGAGATTTGAATGTTTCTTGTAAAATTCATAGTTGGTTTGAAGTCACATGAGGAAGACCAACCACTGTTAACATGATTACTTTTTTCTCCCCATTATGCCTGGGTCCAGCCTAGATCAGTCTTACATTCATGAGCAGTGTAAAATTCAGCCACAAATTTAAATTATAAAGAAGCAATTATCCACAGGCCTAATAATAAATACTTCCCTAAATTTGCTTTTTTAATTCACTGATAATTCTGATGTTGAAAGTGGCAACTAATTGCAATGACAGTGGAATGGCACCATCATAGCACAGCTTTTATGCATTTGTCCTAATAAATGTCAGTGGAAGCTCAACCATTCACTTCAGCCAATGCTAATTTAGGTTGAATACTGCCAGCTTTCTAGAGAGAGAGATTTTACTTTAAATAAGGTTAATCTCACAAATGAAGTGTGGGTTTCTTTTCTTCATAACAAAGGCCTTTGGTTATTCATTAAATCTGAATTACAGGTTTAACAAACACTTGCATAAGAATCATTAACATCATCTATCAAGACCTCATATAATTATTCAGTGTATGCTACTTAATATCTCAATAGTCAGGTCTCTTCAAAATTCAATTACTAAAGCGTTTGCCGTATAAAACAGTGCTGCACTTTCAAAGCTCTTTTTTTTCTGTGTC
Organism: Crocodylus porosus; assembly: GCF_001723895.1. NCBI lineage: Eukaryota > Metazoa > Chordata > Crocodylia > Crocodylidae > Crocodylus > Crocodylus porosus. The sequence continues at coordinate 99,013,494 of NW_017728931.1, forward strand.
CCTTCAACCTGACAATTTCTTTAAACAAATGCACATAGGTTGGATTGTTATTTGTCAGATAAATCACAAGGGGGTCTGTCAAGCCCACACAGTGCAAGATTTGGTGTGACTTGGTGTGTTGGCTTGTTTTACTGCACCTTGCTGTTATACTAGTAGCTCTGTTGTATCACAGAAAGTAGATTTATTCTCAGGAAAGAACAATGTTTGCATCCCCACATTCAACAATAGGAAAACAGTAGTAAGGGTAGGGTTTCATTGTATCCCAGACAGATTATCCTGTCTCCTGAGATACTCTGGTCACACCCCTTCCTGGGATACCCAGTTTGGATTATGTACTAGATTTACAGTGTGCTCTTGGTGGATTTTTCACTTGCTCCTGAAGACTCTGAATGGGGATATGTTGGTGGAAGTCAGCATAAACAGTAGCTATTCCTCTCCTGTTCAGTGCTTTCTTCCACACTGTATAACAACTTTTATAAAGGATTACAAAATGTTTTACAGTGAGTCATCCTAACAGGAGAAAGTTTTAAGACCTTAGAGAATTCTTTCATAAGAGGGAATGACTGTAATAATTTCACAGATATGATCCAGCATTAATACCTTCATCATGTGATGAAAGTGAAGATCATGCGGAATTTGTCCTCTAAATAGCCAAAAAACATTAGAAGACAGGAACATCCAAAGAAAGGCAACAAAAATAATGAGGTGTGTGGAGGGAGACAGGCATAGTATTTCACATAAGGAGATGCTAAAAAGACTAGGTCTGTATAGGCTGAAAGGGACAAGAACAAGAAGAGAGATAATAAAGGCCTACAAAATAACAAATAGTTTAGAAAAGAACAAATAGTTCTCACTTATGTTCCTTTTTCCCCCCCAGCAGCTACACTTTTTCCATTTTGATCCCTCCAATTCTCCCCACAGTCACATTTGACTATCCTGATTTTCAAGTCTTTTTTGCTTTATTGCCTCTCCTCTGATTATTTCACCTCATTTTCCTTATTCTTTTCCTTTCCATCCTCTCCCATGAAAGCGATCTATGAAGTTAAAATATGCCACATTTAAAATATGAATACCATGCAGAAAGGCAAGTGAATTCAACACATAATTAACATGTAATATATTATTTCAGCAAACAGTTTGTCAAGATTTAGAAAGAATGCTAACTTCAGTTATATAAGTGAAAATAACTTTATATTATAGGAGCTATAGTTACGTATTATAGTCCTCACGTGCCATGACTTGTATAAACTGTTCAGGAATCAGAAAGAACAGAGGCTTCCATCCTGCTGAAGCAGCTGACATTAGGCATCTGCCAGAAACAGTGTATTGGACTAGACGGACCGTACTTCCATTCCAGCATAGGTAGTGCTATGTCTCTGTGTGCTGCTACTGCAACTAGGCTATCACAAAGGAAGAAAACTGGCCTTTTGCAGAGCCTCAACTTTTTATTATTCAGATTCATGTATCTTATACTCAGAGATCTGAAAAGCTTGTTCCTGAATGTTTGACAACTGTCTCTCAGGCTGACATGTAGAAGAAATTCTGTGTATTCTAGTCATTCATCCTGGGAAAGCCAGTATTGTTCTGATACATTATTTGCATAGTGTCAAAGGTGTGGCAGTAGGTAGCATTATGCAGATCAGGAGTCACCTTTGGATAGAGACTGTCATTCTTCTCTCAAGCAGCCTTCTAATCTAGCACATTAACCACAGAATACGAGGGAGAATAGTCAAATGGCAGTTCAGATAGGAACAGACAAGCAGAGACCAAGGAAGTTACTCACCCATGCACCTAAGGGTAGGTACAGTTTGGGGATTTTGTATATCATTTTATATCAATTGCTGAGTCACAGCTATCAGCAGAGGATCTTCTAAAACCATCAGAAAGTCAGTGAGACTCATCAAGGATAGAGCAGACAAAAGGTTCTTCAGCAGTATCCCAGGATTGGTTGAAAAATTAGGGCAGATGAGAATTCCCTTTGGGGGACAGGCATAAGGGAAGGAACACAGGAACTTTACGTGAAATACAGTCATCTGTGACAGGTCAAAAAAGGCAAGGCTTGGTTTTTTTGCAGTGTTTGAACTATACTTGTTATGTATTTATTTATTTAGACATAAATAATAACATTATAGATAGAAGCCTCTAGGGCCAGGTCTAGACAAGAGCAGACATGCGGGCTGCATCACCACACACTGCACATTCAGGTGAGTGTTTTTTTTTAACCTGGGAGATCCTCCAGTTGCCTCCCGTTGTTCTGGCCCTTGAGCATGTGGCCTAGAGCATGTGCCACACTGCTTTTATTTGGGTTTTTTTTTTTTTTTATACTGGGAGTTCCTAGTATAAAATTTGCAGCAGATGATATGGTTACATGCACACTGTGTGCAGTTTGCAGCACCTCAAACAGGTTGAAGGCACTGCAAATGGCAAGTGTGTGCTTGTGTGTGTGTGCCATAGGTATTCTAATGTATAGTATTGCAATAAATTCACCCCAATATAAAAGTCACTTCAAACAGGATTTCAACTAGCTACCTACAGAAATTACTTCATCCCTACTTAAAGGAGGCTTGCCGCCTTCAACCATCTCCAACATCTAAGCTGCTGTATTTGTTGGAAAGGCCCATTTCATTATAGCAGGTATTTAAAAAACCTTAATTGAGTGACTCTTCTATTCACAAACAGAATTGCAGTTTAGGACTAAATCCTAAACTGATACAAAATAGCACAGTTTGGTTGAGGCCAAAGGATCTCTGTTAATTTACAGAGGTCTGACAAACTGACGCACTGTGTTTTTCTTAACCATCTTGCCCACCACACGTGTGTGGTATCAGGATATGTGAATGAATAGTTCTGACATATTCTTATCCTTCTATGAATCATTCCCATCTGGCAAATTTTCTTCTGCAATATAGAGCATTGACTTCTTGCAAATACCTCTTACAACCTCTTCCTTCCTTGATGACTAAAATAATCCTGCCTGTGGGGATGGGTCATCCAGTCCCTGATTTGCCCTGCAGGCAAGATCTGGCCCTCATGCTGGATTTTTGACACCCCTGCCCTAATCATTCTTTGGCTTGTTTCAGACTTTTTTCTAATAAGGAAGATATGCAGGAAGATATTTCTACTCAACATCCTCTTGCATATATATGAAAGGACCAAGGGGCCATTTTAACTACAGTGTTATTGAGAAAGAAATAGTAGCACTATGTGCCAGCTGAAGCAGATAAGGATAGCCTCTATAAATCATTCCCAGGCCACATACAGATCTCCAGTTTCCACTGGGAGAGTTGCTGCTTTCCCAATAGAAACAGCATGTGAACAGACGTTCAAGAACTTTCTCCCAGAGCAAAAATGGCTGCTCCAGGCTCCAAGCTCCAGGAAAAAATAACCCAGGTACAATCAGGGTTAAATGGCTCCTGTGAGAGTATCTTCGAGGAGGTAAGATGCCTGTACACTCTCTCATCTGAGAGAAACTGCAGCACAATCCACCAGTATCCCAGAGTGTGTTGCCTCAGCTGAACTCTACTGTTGCACCTGAGTAGGCAGCAGAACGTGCCCACTTTATAATCCCCACATTTAGATGCAGGAAGACACAGGCTAATCCTAAGTAATCTGGGCCAGCCAATCATGAATGCCTGTGCATTGCTGCCGTCTATCTCCAGACACACTGAGGGAGCCTGCAGAGTATGCTGAAATGTGTGCACAGCCCACCCCCCCCAAGCTGTACAAGATCAGCACTGTTCCTCAGGGGCTCAGCATTCAAATGTCTCTAGGGGTTTCAGGTAAGTTTTTCCACCAAGAAAACAAACCCTGGAGAATTCTCCCAGATCCTCTGAATGTGTGGACACAGCCCTAGTCTCAACCCACGCATGCTCCCCAGGTCATCATTCATGGTCTGAAAGTCCTTTCCAGAGTTACTGTCTCTCAAGACAGAGTCCCCCATTTCCTTAGTATGGCTTATGTTCTTTCTTTCAACTTACATAACTTTAAATTTAGCCACTTTGTCAACATATGCTCAGTTTACTGGTCTGGATTGATCTGAACTGTCCTCTTTACTTTATCAGTGATAATTTAATTTTTCTACCATATCACTGATGAAGAGGTTAAATGCCATAGGGCCATGACCTCAAAAGAAGCATACTCCATCAATGATGATTCTTCTTTTATGATTTCTTTTGGAGACCTATCAGTCATCCAGTTTTTAATCCAATAGCTGTGTTCCATGTTAATTCTGTATCATTTTAGTTTCATAGATAAAATGTCATGGGGTACCAAGTAAAATCCTTGACAGAAGTCTATTACATCAGCACTATTACCTTTATTAACCAACTTAAAAACTAATAAAAAAGATATCAACTTATTTTACCAGAATCAATTTTCCATATACAGTGTTGATCCTTCTTTAACTCTTTATTAATTGAGTTCCTTATCAGTTATCCTATAATTCTTCATGAGATCAGTGTCAGGCTGACAAGACTTTATAAATACTCAGGTCATACTGTTAACTTCTTTTAAATATTGGCAATATTAGTTTTCTACCAGGCTTCACAAAATTCCTCACCCTCCCAGGTATGAACACATTTTCTGTTGAACATTTTAATCATTATTATCACTATTAATGATAATTAGTGTATCACCTTATCTCTACATAACTCCTTTGTACATAATGGGTTCCAAAATAGTTGACAAATTATAAATACCATCCTGAACTTACTCAGGAAAAAACTGTCACTGATATTGAAACAGGCTTCCCTTGAAGAGAAGCATGTGAGAAGCTTTGTATGTATATAGAAGAAGCATTTAACCTTCCATTGGAATGCAATCCTAAAAGGGTAGCTCTAACAGCTATTCAAAAGTATACATTACCACCGCCCTATCTTTCAGGGGAGGAACAGTAAAGCAAAAGGGTACATGACATTAAAAATTGAATGGGGATTTTTGTAATATCTAATATTTGTCATGTAAAATAGTTGTGTTAAAAATGTCACACTTGTTTTCTGTTTCAGTTTCTAGGAAAACATGTAAAATATTATTTTAAAATTTTCACAAAGAATTTATTGCAACTAATTTTAATTTTTTTCCTTCTCTCCAATTTTTCTCAACTTCCTATTTATTTTTTACTTGTTCCCATGCCCCAGTGAAAAGAAGAGGATGAATAAGAAGGGTAGAAGGAAAAATGATAAACCATCACAACACAAATGATTTTTAAAAAACTGAATATTTTGATAAAACTAAATTTTCACAATTTTGATTTTTAATACTAAATATCTTTCAATGGAAAAAATATAAGTAGCTTACTTATTTTATTATTACTTGTCCAAACTGGACTTTGACTACAACTCTGGAACTTTTTTAAAAGTGCAGTTGGGTCCTTAATGGTTACAGGCGGTCATCATCTTGTCACTACAGATCGCACATCCATCTGCACAGCGCCCTTCACATCAGCTGGCGTAGGTTCAGCATTGTCTCAGAAGGACCGCTGAGGATAACTAGGAATTGTTCTAAGTCCTTAACGCAAAATCTCAATCAGAAAGGGCTGCTACAAAGTGTGAGAGACATTTTATAGACTCTGCCTTGTCCTTTTTGTCATTCTTGCCTGGACATAAAGAGATCATCTCAGGAAATCAACCTGTCTCCAGCATGATAATATAAAGAAAATGGGTTGAGGCCAATTTCTTGTCTATTTTTAAACCTGTTTAAAATAAATTCCTACTCTACTTTGGTCACTTGGATCTTCCTAAATTCTTTAGACACCCTTTGCCTTTTGAGACAACACTTCCTGTGTGACTGACTGCGGTACAGAATATTTTTATTTGACTTTTTTGTTTCCTGCTTTTCTTTCCACTGCCACACTACTTCCACAGCTCTATCACCAGTTTTGCTCTGCTCCTGTTTCCCTCCCCTATTTCCTCTTTCTCCATTTTCTCCCTCCATTCTTCTGTTTTTTTTCTGTCTCCCTTTTCCCTTCCCTCCATTTTGCTATTTTCCACCATTGCATCCTCCACCATTTTCCTTTTCAAATCATATTCTTTCCCGTATAACAAGCTGGCTCTCCCTCCCTTCACTCCTATTTTTCCACCTCCTCATTTTCTTCTATTTCCATTTCTCCCTTCCTCTCCATTTTCCCTTATGATTTTCAACCTGCAGGGGAGTAATATCCCTGCAGGCTCTTAAGCACTCTTTGATCACTTGCTAGCCACTGTATGGAGCGCATCCTCCTGCAGCGCCTCCTGTCTCAGGTTACCATAGAGACAATAAAAGAACTGATAGAGAATTCCTTTGCTACACTAGTTTCAGGAGGGTTAGCGCTGCCCTGTAGGATGAAGCTGTTGGTCAGTTTGCCAAAGCAGAAGATTGGCAGGAAGTCATGGTGCCAGCCACTTGCAGGCCTCATTTATTTCCCCCAATTAAAGGCAGCCTGTAGGGAAAAAGTAACGTGCCAGTATATAGCACTGGTGTATACTGACCCACTCTGAGTGCTTGTTAGCGCTCACCATACTCAGCATTTCCTCTCATTGATTGATGGAACGATACGTGTGTGTATGGCAGAGAGCAGATTCATTACAGCACATTAGCCAGACAGGCAGACAAATGCCCACAGGGGCAGAAAAGCTGTAAGGAATAAATAAAAACTTTATTTAAAAAAAAAAAAACTTCTTTTCCCCAGGCTACAGTGAGGAAGACCGAAGGAGCAGGTGATTGGAAGGAGCGCACAAGGGAGAGGGAGTGGCAAGTACTGGTGGGAAAGTTTATTAGCAGTCAAACAAACTCCTGAAATATTCATGGTTATATTCAGATTTCAAATTCTAATTGAAGCTCTGCTCATCTCTTTTCCCCCCATTGCTAAATTCTATTCTGAAAAAGAGAGAGAGAGAGAAAGAGAGAGAGGGAAAGAAAGAGCAAGAAAGGAAGAAACAAAATCTACAAGACAATGGTTTGCCAGTATCCTCCAATATCACATTTTAAATGGTTTTTTGGTCATTTCATCCATTATAAATTAGCATCTTTTGTCTTAATAAAAAGAATAATGTCAGCATTTATGAACAGCTGCCCCCATGTGGTGCTTGAAATACCAGTTATTTCCTATTGTAAATAGAGTAAAATTCTATCCTGTGAATTTGGTAATGGCTGGGAAGTGTTGATTTCTGTAACACACCCCCAGCAATAAATATCATGGGCAAGCTACTGAATACCAATCTCAAACTGGCCTTGCCGAGATGGAGGACTACTCTATGGAATATTGCCTCTGATGCTGATGTAGCTGTCAGAGCAGTAAAGGCCCATACCAGATTGTTCCTCCCCAGCTGTTTAATGGAAACAAGCTTGAATCTTGCCCAGAACTTTGTCACTATCCACAGAGCAGAAAATGTGAACCAGGAAATGAGACTGACTGGCTGCCAAAGAACACAGAGGGAAAGAAAATGGCTTTTAAAGATGACCCAGAGATTCCCTGAGGGTTTAAAAGCCTTGACTCAATAAGGATGACCTTAAAGTTTGGTTCAGGGAGGAGGTTTTGATCAAAGATGGGTCCAAGGAGTAATCGGTATGCCACGATTTACTTACCACCTATGCCTCTTTTAATATGTCTTAATTTTTTCTTTCCTTCATAAGGATCCAATTCAGAATTCTTTAAAAATTAATTAATTATATAATACAATTTTTTAATGCTTTCTACAGATAACGCACTATTCTGTATAAACACACTATGCTGTGTAAATGTCTGTTAGTAAAACAGCTACCTTAGAGTAAGTTGATGCTTTGCTTGATGGAAAACATGTTTCCACTGGAAAAAATCCATTGAACCCTGCATCCTGTGACACTGGAATATGGCACTGTGAATGACACGGATAGGCCTCTTCTTGATGATATTTTTCTTTCCATCTGTGATCCTGTGTCCTTCCTCTAAGCTGAAACTGTAGTCCAGTCAGTGCCTGCAGCATAGCTTCATTTCTTCCTGTTCCACTATTAGCAGAGCCAAAAAAATCACTGTAAAACATGAAAATAAAATAGAAGTAGCAATTTAATTTATAGCACAATGTAAGTCTACTACAGTGAGAGAGGAGAGCCTTAAATAGAAAATCAAATTAATGTTATGGTAGTTATAGTGCACCCATAAGGACACAATCCCTAATGTACTACTAAAAAAAAGATAAGAAGAAACAGTTGGCATTCAGTTAACAATCATGTTTGGAGGTTTGTGTCTGACTTTGTTATTCCAGGGGAAGCCAGGTACTAGTCTCTTGGGATTATGTACAAAGGCAAGAAAAAAGTGGACATGTATGAACCTCAAAGGTGACTGCTGGGTTAATAAAACAGTCTGTTTTCTGTTCACCCACTCTTCCTCTCAGTGTGCAAGTACATTAAAATATGTCAAAAGGAAAGCCATTTACTGGCAAGAAATAATTCAGCTAAAAGTCAAAATTTCCAGCTGGTGTATTGCCTTGGTGTGTGTAAGTGCACTAACAAAGTGACCCACACATCTCACTGGATGAAAGTTGCTATCCTCATTAAAGTAGAAACAAACACTCAAAAATAGGAACAACGGCCAGTTAAAAAGAATAGATCACAATTGATATGAGAAGCCTGCATTTTCCCCTAGTCTGTTTCCTATTTGTACCACAGCTGCTATGCTGTATATGTAAGTAACCTCTTGGAAAAGTAATGAATGTAAAACTGATTCTGTATGTGGTACCCACTGTAGTTGGCTAAAGGAGTTTTGTTGTTAATAGTCATCCATGTTATTGTTGCATGTTTAGAAGGAAAATATGTGTTGCCCACTTTATAACGTCATATACAAAATAGGGACCTGATCCTGCAAAAAATAATCTTTTCAAAGGTGAGTAGCCCTGCTCCAGAGGATTATTCATATGAGTAAATATTATTCACAGAAGCAAAGATTTGCAGGATCAGCCCATAAGACTTTAAAATAATAATAAGTAGGTGGCTTATACAGACTTGCCCCAGGAAATTCAGAATTAATGCTTCAACTCTATCTTTAATTCACTCTGGTGGGTATAATTTTTGTAACACACACGATACATGAGATCAGATCACCCACTGTTTGTTCCAGGCCCCTGGTAGAGAACTATATCAGATAAACAGTAAAGCAAACAGGGCAGATTTTCATACTGTAGTATGAGCTGTGTTTGTTTTATAAAAAGTCTCAAATAATTTTAATTATAAAATTGTGTACTTTGAAAATAAGGAGAAAAGAAAATAATCTGTAAAAAAAAAAGGCCTGAAATTTAAGAACTTTATATTAATGACTAGATTGTAGCACATTGTGATCAACCATCTAATCATGAATTTAGCCAATGTTTAAAATGGGTTTCATCAAGACTTTTTTTTAAATGTTCATTATTTTTCATTAGCTCAGAATTCCTTTTTCCATTATGCAATACTTAAGGTCTTTTGAAAACTGCATTTTATGAACCTACTAGGCTATATCAGTTCTTAAGTAGCTGTTATGAGCTAGTATGTCAATACATATCAAAGAACATTAAAACATTTTTAAAGTATTACAGAGAACATTATTATTATTTGTATTAGTACTGGGGTTACTACTAGGGGTTTGAGGAAGAGAAAACTTGGTAGCTTTCATATAGACCTCACTCACTGATGCTTCATTGTTTTCAGAGTTGTAATTGGTTTTGTAATTAGTTAAAGCTCACCTTTAAAGAGGACTTTGATGGTTGAAGAGTGGCTCTACAACTTGTTCTGGGAGGATGGACCCTTGTATGGAGGCCACAGAAGTTAATGTGAAGGTGTGCCCACATGGGACACACACATGATGGGGCCCTTACACTGCTTCTTTACATGTGGTGCTTTCCATTTGAAGATCTCACAAGGCTTTATGAAAGGCAGTAAATTGTGTCACCAAACAGTATGTTTCAATAAAGATATATAACAACTGGGCAAAATGAACAGCAGATGACTTGGGTAACTTGTCTGAGGCAACACAGAAAGGCTATGCTTAGTTAAGAATATAAAAGTGTGGCACTACCTGGCTCCCTATACCATTTATTAGCTGTAACCAGTAAAATGGTCAATTCAGCTCTACAAAAGAATGAGAGAAAATAAACTTTAATGAATTTGTTAAGAGTTTTGTATTGGATTGCTTCTGCCTCAAAGACAGAAAGTGTGTATTGTTCCTTCAGTGCCAATGGTTTTGATCATATTAATAACTTATCTCGTATTCCCTGAACATCCAAAACTCCTTTTTAACCGTAATGTGGCATTTCTTATGAAAACAAAGTCAGTACCCCTGGATAAAAAATGATCCTTCTCAACTATTCTTCCGCACAAAGGATTTTTTGTGTAGGAGCATCCCTCAAACAATGCACATGCTGGCTTGATCCAGCTACCACTGACTCCAGTGAGCATCAGATCAGGCCCTTATTACAGCCAGGAGCTCTGTTGCAACATAAGCTCCCTGTGCAAGAGATGGAGCAGAGACAAATGAAGAAGGTGGGCTAGAGAAACAACTTCTGCATAGGTCTTCTGTTCCATGTACTACAGCTTTAGTCAGGAAGTGCATGGACATTATTCTAGTCCTGGGCCAGAATAGCCTCTGCAGCATGGATCTTTTGGTGTTCTGTAGTCCATGAGGAGGTGGTGTCACCTACAGGGTTTGAAATATGGGAGGGATCAGGGGGGCTGAACCCCCTTATAAGAGACAAGAGCCCCTCCCCCGCCATAGGAGATGAGAGCCCCTGGCCTGCCCCCACACCTTTCTAAGCAGCTCAGGTGGCAACCCAGCTCTACTTATCACCTGCCCATTGTCCATCTGAGCTGTATTCTGTACAAGAGACCCAGTAAATACTAGAAAACCTACATTAAGCAGGCTGACACAGGTGGCTGTCAGCACACCTTCCTGGTCATTGCAGTCTTAACATGTTGTTCAGATGCTGCGGTTGCATACTAAAAACATAACCCAGCAGTACTTATGCCGGCAAAACTCCCCATTGACTGGTATTTCTTTGTATTAAAAATGTTGCTGGATATGCAGAGCAGCAGTTCTTCTGAACAAAGGCACTTAGTCATTTTTCTTTTATTTTTTCCCCTTCAAAAATGCCCCAAGGCAATCATCTATTTCAGTCAATGGTCGCCTGAAAATGTTGAGTTTAAAAAAAAATCTATTTTTGAGCAATGGGAGCACAAAAGACATCTAAACCCACAAATGTTGTTTTTCTACACACCGAGACAGCCAAACAGATTTCGTCACATTTCATTGACCTTTTCGTTAACCCTTTGTATGCCACGTTTTAGCCTGGAGCAAATTTTGACAGCGAATTATAAACTAATGGGATAGTGTATTTATAATAGAATGCCCTGTTACAGTTCTTTAATTACAGTGGTGGGGGAGGAGGATGGTACCACACAACTGAAAAAAATGTATGGGAACCTCAAGTATTTTTTTTCACTTTAAAAAGTTGCATCTGTCTCACTGAGTTTCCTCTTGAACAAAATCATGAGGATAAAAATTAACTGTAAATGCATAAAATATATAGCAACTGTAATCAAACATTACTTCATAATCAAACATCGTTTTAAAAATTTGTTCCAAAATGTCATTAAGAACTAAATAAAGTTAATCTTACACAGCCTTAAATATTGCTTCAAAACTGATGCATTTCATAAGAATTTATTAAAACAGTTCTTTCATTTTTTGTCTGTCCAGATCCAGAGGTTGCAGGAATTCCAAGGGGAAAAAAGGATTTGAAATGAGACTTGAAGTTAAGATAAAATTTATCAGTAATTTAGGGGTGAAAACACTGTGCAGGGATTGAACATTAAAGTTACACAGGATGTGTCTACATATGTGCCCGACTGTGCAGTTGTTATTGCACAGTCCCACAGGTCATTTCCAATCCTATTGTGCAGTAGCGGCAGCATCAGGGTTCATGCCCACCCACACTACGTCACCACAGCTCATTGCTACAGTGACGTAGCATCTCGTGTAAACGCACCCATTGAAACAAAAAGAAAAACTAAATATGCTCAGGTACAGAAGCATAAAGTCAGGACATCCAGGGAATCTTTACTATAACCCAAAGTGATGCCATGAAATAAAAGTGTATATATTTTAGTCTTTGCAGCTCCAGATCAGATCAAGGTGATATTTAAAAGCATGCTAGGGTTTATATAACTCAGAATGTGGACATATACTTTTTATTTTTAGTTTGACTACCCCAAAAGTTAGAGATATTCAGCAAGAAAAGTTGTACACTGACAAATGCATAACTAAATAAAAAATAGAGGAGTTATATCACTACATGATGGAGAAAATGAACGTTTGAGTTTTCCTGATACTTAGACAATTATCTACAATAGAATTTCAGTAGTGTGTAAATGTGTACTGGAGTAATAAATAAGAAGAACAAGAGATAACCAGAAAATTAAGTGTGAGTTTGTATTAGAATACAGTAAGAAAGAGATCACTTGAGATATTTTCAGATCAAGCAACATCCTTACTCTATGGCACACCAATAAGTTTACACCTATGGAGTATTACAAATTATAGCTTTGACTTTACCACACCACAAAGACGTATAGATAGAAGCATGACATGAAGCATGAATGTGGAGAACTGAATTTAAGGACCTCGACCAAAATATTTTAAGAGGTCATCGATGCAGATAAATCCAGGCAAAGTTAAAGAAGAAAAAAAAGAATGTTAAATACAATCCATTGATAACAACAAAATATGAAGGACTCAAAGATACATGCATATCTCCTCCTACCAAGAAATGTATATTTGGGGTAAAAACCTGACTAAGACTAATATCCACAGAGCTCCAGCATTAACTATCCTCTCCCTGCAACAGAGTAGTATATCATTGTCCTGAGACTGGGGGAAAAAAACCTCAAAACCAAAAAGAAGAATCACAGCAGTTTTGTCTGATATGAAGGTACAGGGGAAGACTAATATTATGCCAATACTATAAATTCATTTTTGTCATGAATAAATACAATGGGAAAAGTTAAATGTTCCAATAAAATTACCTCAGCTAGTCATAGAGCATTAACAGATTCACAGGGTCTGGGCTTTAGGGCATTTGGGAACATTATGATAATTTAGTCTGACCACCTGCATAACACATGCCACAGATTTCCCTAAGCTATTCCTACATCTTGCCTAAATCAACAGTTTTTTCAAAAGACAGACCACAGGGCTCTAATCTATCAACATGTATGTGAGGCAGTGAGATGGTTCTCACAGCACCATGACAGTATGGATGACATGCTGCCTTATATGTCTTTTTAAGTGCCTTCACAGTGTAGCTGTGAAGCTTGTATTCAAGCAAGCTAGCTAAAGCTCAAGCACGGCAAGCTGCATGTACAGGTCACTCTGAGAAACATCACTTTTCCTGGTAAATTCTGAAGAGATTCAAGCAGCTAAAAATAGCTTACTACCCATATATGAAGTAAATTAATGTTGCTTTTCTAATATGCACTTCCAATGCACCTCATTCCCCATCGCTCTTCTTCCCTGTTAATTATTTGATTAAAGACAAATTGAAAAAAAAAAAGTTATGTGAATGAGGTACCTGGCCCATTCCTCACAAAGTTTCATGAGGCATATAAACCCTAGACCTCCAACAAAACCTGACAGTCTGTAGATGTGGGGAGAGTGGTGGATGTGATATACCTTTGACTTAAGCACGGCTTTTGTTACAGTCCTCCACAACATTCTCACAAGCAAGCTAAGGATGTATGGATTGCATGAATGGACTGCAGGGTACCCTCTACATGTGCAGGTAAAGGCATGATGGGATCTAATGCATGATTCTGGGATTGCACATTAAAGCCCATCATGCCTTATTGCAAGGCTCCCCCTGCACTGGCAAAAAGTAGCCTGCCATAACTGGAAGCCCCATGCACCCAAGATAAGGGCATCCTAGCCATGGGGGTGCCCCATGCACCTCTAGGGCTGGAGGAGTGCTGTTGCAGCCATCTCCCTACCCTGAGGGTGCGGGGAACCCTCAGGGCTGGAGGATAGCCACTGTAGTGATCTCCCCACCTCTGGGGTACAGGGAAACCCCCAGACCCTGGGGATCATGGCTACTGCAATCCCTAGGGCTCAAAGGTGCATGAAACCCCTGGACCCTGGGGATCACAGCTGCTGTAATCCCTAGGTCTTGGGAGTTTTTTGCTAGACATTGTGCACCCTTGCAGCTGAGAACCCCATCAGCTGACATGGCTCCCAGCAGGACAGGACACCCTGCTACATGTGTAAATTAAAGCTTGAAAGCACCCTTGCAGATGGGAGCCCTATTAGTTGACAAGGCTCCCAGCAGCAGGGGAGACCAGGCTACACATGTAAATTAAAGCTTGATAGCAACCAGTTATAAAGTTAGTACACTTTTTTGAGGTTTAACTTTATAGCTGGTTGGAGCTTTTTGTTACTACACTGCAGGTGTAGCTGGTTTCCAGTTAATTGCACAATACCTGTAATATATAGATAAGGCCTAAGGTGGATAGAAAACTGGCTGGATCATTGGGCCCAAAAGGCAGTAATCAATGGTCAGTCTAGGGCCAATTTTGTTCAATATCTTCATCAACAATCTGGAAGATGGGATTGAGTGCACCTTCAGCAAGTTTGCAGATGACACCAAGATAGGTGGAGTGATAGATACACTGGAGGGTAGGCCTAGGATTCAAAGACACTTGGACAAATTGAAGCATTCAACCAAAAGAAATCTCGTGATGTTTAATAAGGAGAAGTGTGAAGTCCTGCACTTAGGATGGAATAATCCCATGCACCAGTACAGGCTGGGGACCTACTGGCTAAGCAGCAACTCTGAAGAAAAGGCCCTGGGGGCTTACACTGTACAGTAAGCTGAATATGAGCCAACAATTTGCACTTGTTACTGGGCTGCATTAGGTAAAAGTGCTGCCAGCTGATTGAGAGAAGTGATTATTCTTCTCTATTTGGCGTTGGCACGGCTATATCTGGAGTACTGTATCCAGTTGCGGAATATGGACAAAATAGAGAAAGTCCAGTGGAGTGCAATGAAAATGGATATAGGGCTGTGGAAGATGACTTAGAAGGAAGGGCTGAGGGAACTGGGCTGATTAAGTCTGGATAAAAAAGAGTAAGAGGGGATTTAATAATAGCCTTCAACTACCTAAAGGGTAGTTACATGGAGAATGGTGCTAGACTGTTCTCAGTGGTGACGGAACAAAGAGCAATTGTCTCAAGTTGCAGCAAAGGAAGTTTAGGTTAGATCTTAGGAAAAACTCTCTCACTAGGAGGGTAGAAAAATACTGGAACAGGCTACGCAGACAGGTTGTGAAATCTCCATCCTTAGAGGTTTTTAATACCTAGGTAGACAAAGCCTTGTCTGGGATGATATAGTTGGGGATGGTCCTTGTTTGAGCAAGAGGTTAGACATCTGCTGGGAAGAGCAGTCAGCCAAGTCTGACCGCTCACGTCGGTTCTTAGCCAGAGTGCAGGACCTCCATCTAACCCAGGAGGTGCACAGCCCCACCAGGGGAGACGCCTTGTTGGACCTGGTGCTGGC
>NW_017728931.1:99029028-99047475 GCF_001723895.1 Crocodylus porosus
CGGTGCTCTTTCCTGCCAAGGCAGGGGGTCGGACTAGATGATCTACCTAGGTCCCTTCCGACTCTAGCTACTATGAAACTATGAAACTATGGATGACATCCTGAGGTCCATTCTAACCTTCATTTTCTATGATTCTAACCTCAGAGTTGGTCAGCCTCATAAAGAAGGAGAAAAAGAAGAGGAGAAACAGCATCATTGCCTTGAAGCTTTAGCAAGGAGACAAGAGGAGGGTGGGTTTCTTTTCTTTTTTTTTTTAAATAGAGATAGTAGAGATGGGAACATTGCAGGAGACTGGGTAATGGTGTCATGCACATTATCCAATTTCTCCCACAGTAGGGGAAGTCCCCATTGTATCCCAACACCACTATCTTTTCAGCAGAATCATACACGTATTCAAAGCCTCCCCAGTGTCATCCCTTAAAGGTCCAGTCATTATATATTGTAGGGAGGCACTGACTTGAGCAGCAAGAAGGGAAAACAATATGGCAAAAAATAGACCATTCTGAGAGTAACCTCCCTATGAGAATGTAGATTCCTTTCTGAGTTTTCATATCCAACAGTCTTTTAGCATATCAAAAGAGGATCATACAACAGGGTAGAAATGGTTTTAACATATTTAGATTGCATGATAGTCCTTTTCATATTACACAACAAAAAGCTAATACATACCCTGTCAATAAAGCATTTAGCTAAACCGCTGTACTGCTGACAGAGAGAAGCTTACAAGAAGCTTGATGTGACATTCTTCCAGCTATGAATGGGATGGCCTTGCTTGGCAATAAATATCAATACAGGGAATTGAAAATAGGCTGCAGATACAGGCAGATCTAGACAGGCTGGCAAGGTGAGCGGATGGGAACCAGATGAAGTTCAACACTGAGAAATGTAAAGTGCTCCATCTGGGGACGAACAATCCCCAACATACTTACAGGTTTGGTGATGCCAAACTGACTAGCACCATGACTGAAAGAGACCCAGGGGTAATAACAGACCATAGCATGAACACAAGCTGTCAATGTGATGCTGCAGCCAGAAGGCAGACAATATTCTGGCATGCATTAACTGCTGCACCTCAAGCAAAACCAAGGAAGTGATTCTTTCACTTTACTCAGCATTGGTAAGACTGCAGCTGGAGTTCTGTGTCCAGTTCTAGGTGCTGCACTTCAACAAGGACATGGAAAAGCTTGAGAGAGTCCAGAGAAGAGCCACCCATATGATCAGAGACTTGCAAGGCAAGCCATATGAAGAAAGGCTGAGGAGACTTTGTAGCAGCGTACTACTATATCAGGGGAATACATCAAGGGCTCAACGAACAACTGTTCATCAGGGCACCCTTGGGGAAAACCAGGAGTAATGGCCACAAACACCTGGAAGACGGTTTTAGGCTTAACACTATGAAAAATTTCTTCACAGTTAGGGTGTCGCAGACTGTGGAATATGCTCCCTCCAGAGGTGGTGCAGTCACCTACCTGGGAAATCTTCAAGAGAAGACTGGATGGTCACTTTGCTGGGGTCACCTGACCCCAGTTGTCTTTCCTGTCTAGTGCAGGGGTGCTGGACCTGATGATCTTGCAAGGTCCCTTGCAGCCCCTTACAATCTATGAATCTATTAATACTACTGATTGATATTTATTCATCAATAGTAATTAATTAATAATCAGGTAATTGCTAAAAAGAAAATGTGAACAAATGTAATGATCTGAAAATGCAGCCCAGTCCAGCCACCTCTTCACAGCTAAGGGGGAAAAAAATACAGTACATTGCACAAATAATTCTTCCTAGCAGGTTAGCAATCTGGGGACTCCCACCAAAAAAATCATGTTTTTGGTGCATTTTCCTTTTGTTTTGTTCTTACTTGTTTAATTAATAGCTTTTCACATGATGCTCAGATATTATGGCAATGAACACCTACTAAAATATTAGCATATTTACTCCTTACAATACTCATAAAAGACAGGGAAGGATTCTTTTACTTCCAGTCTTACAAATGAAAACTTATGTATAGAAAGATTAGTAATGTGGGAGGTGAGTCATTGCAGCATCCAAGACTTTCTGGTTAAAAAAGAAATCAATTAAAAAAATTCAAACAACACATTAACCATATTAATAAGTGAGAAAAATTCCTGCATAAAATATTCTTAAGAAGAATTTTTAAATGACCTAGGTTATTTAGGAATGCTAAGATTGCTGCTTTAAATGAGACACGTGCTTTTATTTCAGGTTTTAAAAATTCCACCTCTAATTTCTGTTCTTATTTCATGCATCTTAACAAATTCATTGGTTACAATATTGAGCAGCCCATGAGGTAACCTCAATGGAATTATATAGAAGGACTACTGTAGTAAAGTAATTTAAGGGCTAATATTAAGTTCCAGCTCTCCTCAACTTCTACTGAACTTGCTAGGAGATAAGGTCACATGGTACCTTGCAAGAGGATTATAGTTCAGCCTTTCATTTTAATTCATTTTCTAGCTCACTAGAAGGTTTAAAATGAAAATGAAGACAGCACATAATCATCCTCTGTTTTCAGACATGTTAATACATTTCCTAGGGTGGCTGAATATTACATACAGAAACATGCAAAAAAAATCCTTAGTTGGTGCTGAATGTTACAAGTGCAGCAAACTTTCCATCCATTTATCAATATTAAAGCCGTATCCTTGATTTTAAAAGTAGTTTGTTTAGTTTTATTTGGACAGAATCAGAACCTACTGGGATATAAACTCCCCACCGGTGGATCCAGAAACAGTAGATCCAATAATTAGCAGTGGTACTAGCAATTATCATCCTTGCAAGCCACTAGGGGTCAAGGTCATCACACTTAACTAATAACTTGAGCAGCACAATTTCAGTTCCCTAGAAGTTGTTGCTCAGTGCTACTCTGAATTAAGCAAATTACATCAGCACTCCACGAGTCCTGTCATCAATAATACAGAGCTTTTATTTCTTTTACCAATATTTTCCATATGGATAATGCAATAACTGATCCTTCTAGTTTTGCGATCAAAATTATAAAATAATAAACTTTAACACAACCTAGAAGGCCAAGAGCCAAAAGAACTCCCCAAACCACAAGAGAAAAGCAGTGCGTTGGAAAGAAACTGCGGAATCAAAAGCTCCCTCATGAGACTACATTGCTTCGAGTCTCCAGAAACAGCCATGCTTTGCCAGCCCTGTTTTCCTCCAAAAAAAATTACAGCTGTATTGCTAACCGTAGGCCTCTGAAAATGATTGATCAGATGTCTCAAAGCACGAGATACATAAACTAGTTTGGGGGTTCTTGCTATTTTTTTAGAGCCTTTAGGCTTTTGCACACTTCGGTTTTCTTTGCAGCCATGAAGGCTAGGAAATTAATGCTAAGCATCTGTCATATTCACATGACTCAAGGAGGGGGACCTTATGGAAAAAAATGTCACATGTTAAGAAGATAAAGAAATACAAAATAAAAACCTAATTTCAGTTCCCTTGTGAGCACATATTCTGATACAGTAGTTATATAGTTGCAATCAACATGCATTTTTTTCAGTGGACAAGACAGGCAGTGTTCAATTATGTGGGCACTACTTAATTGTTTCTTTTTGCAACCATCATTCAATGTGTGACCACATGACTTAACTACCACATAGAATTCAAAGCCTGCACTGAATAGTTTGTTTATGGGCTTTTTTTTACAGTTCTTATCACCAAAGTATCTTAGTGCTTCACAAACATTGACAAATATCTTTGTAAGTATTCCTTTAAAAGAAGGTGGTATTATTACCTCCATTTTACAAAAGAGGCACCAAGGTTCAGAGAAACTGAAACTGAGGTGTCCATTACTTTTGGAAAGCAATTCTGAAATACATAGCACCTGATTTTTCAAAAGACCTAGCATTTTGTTGTATCTCATATATTCCAAACACCTCCAGTTATTGCAGTTTCAGTTGTGACTGTTCAGCTTTTCCAGAACTGAAGCCATAGATGATTTAAAGTGGCCAGTCAAGAGCACATAATCACTGGAATATTTGAATAAAACTAGGAAAAGTTAAAAGTCTTGAATCCAGTTCTTTAGGGTGACATTCAGTTTCCTTAAGCACAATTATTCTCTTTCTACCTGCTTTCCCCTACCACTTTCACTAAACATCTTATCTCTTCTATCATTTATGAAGAATAGCCTCACCCTACAAAACCCTGGTTCACTCCTGGAGCACCTTCCACATTGTACAATCAACCAAACAAATCTCCTCTGGAAACAACTACATTGGCCATGTAATGAAAGATTTATAGTAGCAGAAACGTATAATGATAGTAAATTAGGTCACACAAGTTCTACTGAACTTGCTAGGAGATGAGGTCACATGATATCTTCCAAGAGGATTACAGTTCAGCCTTTAAGTGTAATTCTTTTTCTAGCTCACTAGAAGCCTGTGTGACCCTATTCTGTTACTTCCTAACTTTTAAGTAGGTGACTTTCACACTTTCATGTTCTTACCAAGCATATTGCCTACATACCAGTAGGGGGGGCATTTAGAACACATTTGAAACAATCTCCTTATTCCTGTTTCTTGAGGCTCTACAAAAAATCTCAGCGAGTAGGATCTTGGCTTCTGCAACTTGGCCAACTTCCAGTGGCATTTCACAAGGACAAAATAAATCTTTCCATTCCCAAGGCAACCCCCCACCAAATTCAAGGCTATGTCCCAACATGGAGGCACTGAGACCTCCTAAGTAAAGAGTTGTAGCACCATATGGCGGTGTGTAGACAAAACGAGAGGTGTGTGTGCACACTTTAAAGCAGGCTAAATGATTTTGCACCACTTTAAATGGTGTCAGTGTTTGCATACCTCAGCAGTGTATTGCACATTAATTCCAGCTGCTGTAGGAAATTCGGTGCCCCCCAGGACCACCCGAGCCAGGTGCCTGCAGGCAGGTGCCACCTGGGGGGGGGGGGGCCACCACTGCCACGAAGGGAAAAACCAGCCCTCCCTTCCATTCCCCTCCCCTTCCCTACAGCCCAGGGACCACTCCGCCCACCGGCAGCTCGCCCTCCCCTCACCACCAGAGAGGCAGGTATGTCAATTGGGTGTGTGCATGACACGGGGGGGGGGCGTGGATTTAAAACCCACCACTTCAATTCAGGGTCCTTGTTTCTCTTTTACACACATCCATACTTTTAACATCATGGGGTTTTTTTAAATGGCAGTATAATTTTTGCTGAAAAGTTTTTAATAATTCAGCCTCAGACTTAGATTTAAAAAAAAAAGTTTGACAAAGCTAGATGTAAATGAAACTAATGTCTTACAATGGAAACTCCTTGGAAACCTAGACAATAATTGTTGCAAGTTTCATCCATGCTCTATGCCCTTTTTGATCAGCGGTTTGATTTTTTGGGGTTTTTTGATCAGCTAGAGTTGATATTTGGGAGGTGCCCAACCATTTTGAAGTATACCTGTTCCATTTATAATTTGGGTTAACAAGTTTTGGCAGAGGGTGCAACAGAAGTATCTGAGAGTCAGCTGTCCTAACATGTATCTTTACAAGTAAAATGCCTCCTGAGTGAGTAAGAATTTTTCCCCCCCAGGTTTTGTGACAATAGGATCAAGAGGATAGGTAAATGGAATTGCAATTTTCAGATCTATGGTAAAGTTAATAACAGCAGCAACATTCTGCATTCACATTCTTCTAGCCACTTTCTTTCTCAGAACCCCATTTTGAATATTTAAGTAGTCATAAAAATATAGATATATATTTTTGCAATTCATAGAAGTTATTTGCTAGAAAGATACAAGGTCTCCAAAACTTGTCAAACTTACACCCAGGCTAGTTTTTCAGTATACTTTTGCAAAATTGGCAAAACGTTTTATCCAGGGAATTGAAACTCTTCTATTTACTCTCTTTTAGTTACCTCTGTTTTGACATAAAACCTAAACCCACTTTCAAATACAGAAGAATCATGACACATGGATATAAAGGTATCTTCCTAGGTATTCTAAAATCACTTTGGGATTTTGGATATTAGCACAAAATTCTCATTATTCAGATGCCAAATTCAGGAAGTGAACAAAACTTAACACTCAGCAGCACATCCTTCCTGACTTTACTGCTTAGCAGTTTTATTTGAATCTGGGTAATTATGCAGCATTAAGAATCTGTTAGGAGCCTCTATTAAGAAATGGATTCCTAAATTGTTTGTAATCCATTTTGAACAGACTATCCACAAGTAAAACAAACAAAAATACTGTTCAGCATTTTGTTCAGTTTTGAATGTTTCCATATTCCTTACAGGGAATATCTAATGGCATCACCCAGAGCTTGTTACAAATAATTAAGGCCATGCCCTTATTTTTCTCTTTTCACTGGCTAAAAATCATCCTCAAAGTGAAGTTCAAGGGGTCTAAGAAGCAAAACTAGGCCCCACCTCTGTCATTTATAATTGTCATAATGACTGTTTATTTTAATTTATGAAGCTTTACTACCAGTGGCACTACAGAGGTATAAATAGTAAGAGTTTACAGTAGGTCTACCAGTTCATTTAAATGTAAATTAGGACTATCAAGATACAAATACGACTTAACAATTACTGGAGTCTTTCCTAATATTCAGTTTCTCTAGTCTACAACTTAGATCCTATAACCTCATTTAACAACTAAAGGTCATATGTTCCCCAATATGTATTTTCCTTTGAAGGAGATATAACAAGTCAACTGTTTTCACTCTCAGGAGTGGTATACTCCTCATTTTTTGGCTGGAATCGGTGTTGCAGGGGACGGAGTCTGGAATACTAAGTTATTGGAGCATCAGCACTCACTCCCTGGACTCAGGAGCTGCTTGAAAGCAAAGACTTAAAGTAGACACCATGCCAACCAGCCAGCGAGCTCACAGAATTCATGGCACATGAGGAATTTCCAGCAGGAACTGCTCTGACACATCAGAGAGCTCTAAGATCACACTGACATCCAAGATTGCAGCAAGGGGTTATGGCCAGACTTCCTTCAGATGTGTGCCACATGTACAATGAGTTCTCTTCACTGCTCATGTACTACAAGGCCAAACGGGGTATGGCTACCCTCCCATCCCTGCAATCTTAGATCCACCATGGGTATCTGCATAGCTTCTTTAACTACACAGTCAATTGCCCTATTGCCCACTTTTCCCCATACTAAGACAGCCATTCGTACATCACTGTCCCATTAGCTGGCTAAGCTTTGGATGTCAAAATAGGATCTCCAAGGGAGTAGCTGCTATCCTACACCCATTCTAAATGCTGAGTAAATGATCCTGTGTTGAAAAGGTTTCTATAAGATCCCAAGAAGCTGTGAAATATACTATAGAGAAAGCTTCCTTGTCTCAGCTGGTTTCTATTTGACTGTCTTTCACTGATACAAGGTAAGATAAAATTATCATCTTAGAACTCTACTATATAAACATAAATCTATGAACGAATAGTCAACTGAAGCATCATGCAGTGTACTAAGACATAGAAATGTCAATAAGAGACAAGGACCACTAATGATTAAATGTTAATTTCATAGTAAATACATACTAATGAATTTTAAAATAATAGAGGTTACAAATATCTTCTAGATTCATTGCTCTGAATTTATCTATATCTAAGAGGCTGCATACAGAAAAAAATATTCCAGAAATTACCTCTCACGTGTATGACCTCTCACACCCTTAATCCTAAACAACAACTGCATTATACTTTTCTAACTATGAGCTTTACTTCAGTTCAAGTCAACAACATAAATGGTCACTGATTTAAGGCAAGTAGTATATGTGTATCCAAAACAAAAGTATGGCTGTTTCTCAGCACATGCTTTATCTTTCATCCAAGTAAAAACTCAAGGCATCACATTGCCCAATAAAAACCTGCTGTAGCAATAGGTCTCTAGTGACTCACAGAGAAAACCGGACCACTTGCTGAATCAGAAAAAAATGCTTCCAACAGCACCTAGATTTTCATTGCAGGTCTCTCTCTCAGGTAGTGCTAGACAAATTTAGCGTGTTTGACCTACACCACCATAAAATAAGGTAACATGGCCTTACGTAAAAATAGAATAGAACAGGGTCCTATGACCTCTGTTATTCTATACATAAAACATGCATGCAAATATCTCATTAAAGTACTACTAGTTGTATTATGAAAACATGTATTATCTATTCTGAAGGTAAAACATATATTCTGTATTAAACTGAAATGATTGTTTATTGAATTAGAATTTTAGGATTGTTTCATACCACACTTTATCCAGGAACAGTTAAGCACATGCTTAAATTGAAAGCGGAAAATTTCCCGTTGGTTTCAGTAGATATATTCATATTGGATTCAGTCAAAAAAATCTCTGTTGAAAAATAATATTTTTAAAGTGAAATTTCCATAAAAAAATCTAAACTTTACAGAAAATTTACATATTTTTCTAGGATATTTTTACTGAAATAGTTATTGAAGTAATTTTCAAAATTATTATAGACATTGTTTTTGCTTACCAAAGCTGCCTTCTTTTATTGAAAAGGAAATTGTTGGGAAACCAAGTTTCAAGAGTAAGTTTGATTAAAGGAAAAATACATTGGTCTTTCTAGATTTTCAACCATCCTTAAGTCACAAACTTAAGGGTAAGCACATGTTTATGCTCTTTTAACTTGCCTAGACTTCCAACTTTGAAAGATGATTCCTTCAGGAAAAAGAAGGAAAAAGTATATTATCATTTGTATAATTCTTAAATCAAATTCAGTTTGTCCAAGAGATACAAACTACATCTGACTGAAATATAAGATTGTTCAAATACATGGCTAATCTGAAGTAACAACATAACTAATTCTGAAGTAACAACAAGCACCAATACCATGACATATGGTTTTATAGAAGTTTTATTTTCATTTATCATTCCCTTTTAATGTTTCCTATCTTTAATTAAGAAAAATGATTTTACATTGGTAGCACGTGCAAATAAGAACTTTTTCTTTTGTTTTCTTTTGTTTTTAACTCAATAAATATTTTGGCAGAAACAGTCTTATTTCAAATAATACCTGATGATATAAGTATGTGTGCATATACATTTTCCCTCTGGAAAATATACATTCATTTTAACAATACCTCAAATCTTATCAGAATTATATATTTTTTTTAATTATTAAACACCAACTCCTGTTTCTGGTTACAGCATTGCAACTCCATTGTAGTCAATGAGGTCACTCATTGCTATACGGAATTTGACCCTAAAAGCACTGTAAAGGTTCTTGTTTTATGACAGTTGCTAAAAGTTTCCAAGACCTGGCCACATTTTGCTATCAAAGGACCCAGTATCACTTATGCATTAAACATAGAACCATTGATACTCTAATTATAAAAGCATACTTACTAGTAAAACTGTTCCAGTATTTCTACATCACAGTTTATCCACTGAATCAAAGATTCCTTTTTCCTATCATGTTGATTCTGAAAACTTACACTTGTCATTACTGCCTGTAGATATAGTTTGGGATAATTGAAAGCAAAATTCAGAATTTCAGAATCTCCTTTTTCTTCCTCTCTCTTTTTTCACATTTACTTTTCAATGCTTTGCTTACAGTCCTGTAACAAATACTGCTACCATGCTGGCTAAAAACTCTATGCATAACAGCTAATTGGCTATCTAAGACATCTTCTTTTAGTGAGCAATGGTTATTGAATAGAATACAGTGGTATTCTTAGAGAGGGAAAAAAAAAGAGAAGAATAATGGGCACTGGAATGACAATACAAGAAGAGGAGAAACCTCAGATTAGCCCAAACTCCCAGGCCCTAACCATTGACAGACGAATCTGGTAAATCAAGGCAAAGAACATCAATCCATTCAAACAGGATTAAAGGTTTAAACTAAAAACCAACAAACTTATTAGTCTTTGTGGGAAAAATTTACATTGGGATTTTTTTTAGAGCTGAAATATCCAACTACGTTATATTTCAATGCCTGTATAGTAATAAATGGGAAAAAGTAGCAGCATATACTACAGAGAACAAAACAAATGTATACGTTCAGGAAAACTGGTCCATCGGAGATTCGCTAAGGCTGGAATGACCTGATTAAGAATGAAGGGAGTTGCTCATATTTACTATTGTAAGATTAATGATCCCAAATATAGATGTTTCACCAAAATGTACTTGGTCATCTACTCAGTATGTTTCCTCTGCTTTGTTAAAGAAAACAGATGAAACATAAAAAGACAGACACCTTTTGTAGAGTTTGAATATGACAGTTGCACACACAGAAAACCAGTCACAAGATCATGGGTATTGGCCAGAATTTCTTATTCCTGAAAAAACTCCCAACTGAAACTGTTACGATAGACTTTCTTTTCCTACAATGCAGGGTTGGAGACAAGGCTCATTTTTTCTTCATCTGAGGAAGCAAAGAAAACAAAAGACTGAGATGATATTGGTCATATTTCCATTTTGTTCTGTAACATAATTGGTTGCATGTTAACAGAATATGAAACATGACAGAACCACTGCATAATGTGGCAATGCTGTGAGCAGTGTCCCCTTTCCTCCAGTTTTGTACTAGTATTAATAATACTGTATTTTAAATGAATATTACTATGAAGAAAACAAATAGTATAATGTAGGTGTATTACTTCTTATTGTTAGGAAGTTTTGTGAAAAAGACTGAATTGTGTGCATGTATTATTAGGGGAGTGAAGTGGGATGTCTTATAAGACACTGCTAATTGTGACTAATATAATTCATATTATTATTAGAGTGTAAGTCTGAAGCTGTTCTGATTGTAGGATAGTGCTACTCAAACCATAGCTTTGAACAATTATTTGACTTGCCAGTAATTTCTCTGTCAGTGGCCTCTCTAAACAATACCGAGGATATTGTTGTCAAACAAGTGAATTGGTCTGTGTGTCTTATTTATCAAATATACAGTGGACTTCTTCAATTTCAGTCAGCACATACAATTTAAATAATGACATCCTATGTGGGACTTGTTATTGGACTGGGGATATTTGACCTAGAATGCCATTAGCTTAACTTATAAATTTTAAAATCACGTTTTGAAATGCTGCAAAACTAAGATTGTAGTGAATTTAATTTCAAAGTCATTTTGGATGTCCTTTCAAACTGTATGTGGTAATCCTTGATTTTTGCACTGATGCTAAATGTTAATGAACAGAGCCACAGTGTACCATTTCACCTAGAGCAATGAAAACATTAAAATCTCTTCAGAAGACTGAATAAAACTTTATTTTATAAATATAATCCTCGTTGAAGCTCTACCATTTCACTGTACTTTTGAAATAAGGGCACATGGAAAATATGGAAGAGTTCCTTTGACATAGCTAACTAAAGCTACAAAATGAGCACTGTACTGTATTTCCAAGGAACACGGTTCAAAAGTTGTACGATTACTACTAAGGTTGTTTTATTCTTTACCACATTTGGAACAGGAAGTCTGTGTTGTTCTTGAAGAATTCTGAAAAGCAATGTCACAGTCTGATGACCTCTTCTCCTCATTAAAACGTTCCCAAAGACAGCTCTCTGCATGATGTTTTGTAGCTTCAGCAGCCATGAACTAATTTGTACCTCTTATTTTGATCATGCACTGGTGAAAGAACCAAACAATATTTTTCTTTAAACACAGAGAGGTCTTTCAACAGCTCAGCATGCACTTCTACCCTCTTTTTAATCTTGGAGCACCTATTTATTTGCTCTTTTCACCACTAAATCTTCTTTGCTCCTTTCTGCCCCCCTGCAAAGCTGCTAGTTAAAATCTTCAGTGTTTTTTCTTCATAGGCTTAAACCATTAGAAGGGTATTACCATAAAAAGGGAGACAAGGATTTAGAGATATGGTGCATCAGAATTTGCATTTCTAATTTTTAATCCAATTAAACTAAAATAATATTTATTTAGCAACAACCTTTCTATAATGTGTATAAATTCACTAAAGCTAATGGAAAATTTTGTTCCTGCAGGAAATTAGTTATAGGTGCTCATTGCTATAACTGATTTGTTCTGCATATTGAGTGTTTCCAGTTTTTGCTTCTAGATAATTAGTATTCCTCTGATTGATTTGTTTATTTTACATACCTTCATTTTCGGGGAGGGGGGTTGAGGGGAGGGATTTTCATTCATTATGCAAGTCATAGTTTTCTCTACATCATGGAGTATTTTCTCTACAGTATATGTAAATTTTCATAAGGTATTGTACAGGCATTTACTTTTAATGCATAAAGCACATACCTGGAAAAGGAAGCTTTATCGGTTGATATTTTTAAATAACAGTTCATTCATTTTTTTCCATCAGCAACTTGTGTTGAGAAAAGCACAACAACATGCTCTATTTATTTTTCATTTTCAGTCAAAGAATGCAAATTTATTCACAAAATATGCAATGTGAGAGCCTATCCATACAATTTTTAAATATCATCTTATCCTCTAAGTACACTAAGGACCTGATTCTGTTCTCATTGACTTCAGTGAGAGTAGAATCAGAATCTGGCAGTGAAAGCATTACACAGGATACAGTAAGCACTTCCTTTACATAACTGCCTTTGGTGCATCTAGGAAGAAAAGAAGGGAGACAGAGTTAAACTTTCCATGATTTTCTACTATATCTTGTCTTTAAAGGGGAGGAGAGAACAATTCATGAGTCCCAGGGAATCTGTAAGGCAGGGAATCCTTAGTCCAGCAGAACAGCCCTCTGAGCTACCTCCTCTCCTACCTTATGAAGCACGTATCCTATAGGAGCCATCCCACACCTGAACAAATCCCTTTCTCTGGGATTTGTTGGGGGTTGCCAGCATTCAGCTATAGCTAATGCTGTTTCAAAGCAGAGTGAGGTATGGGTGTCTGAATGGCTATCTACTGCCTCCTGAGGGGAGACTGCTACCTGCATCAGCTCTTCCCCTTCCATCCTGGCCATCTCTCTCTCTAGAACCGCAAGCCCAAATGCTGCAGAGTAGGGATAGAGGGACTTCCACAGGAATGAAGGAAGGGGTCATGGAACCACAAACACATCACCCCCTGAATCACTACTCCCGTTGGGGGGGACCCAAGTCTCATTCTATTCATGTTTAGTGCTTAAATATTTGAAATACTTATAAGCCATTTTGTTATTCCCATGAAATGAAACCCTTAGGCAGTTATCTTTTCTATGTGCTGCTTTATTTGTTCTTGAAGACAGAAAACTTCCTGAAACCTAGCAGACGTTTTTCCAAATTTAAATTTCAGTCGAAATTTTCAGCTGCAATAAATCTGCTGAAATGAACACAACGGATTATAATTTTTACTGAAGCCAAGTTTTCCATCTACAATGGTGTTACACACAGGGTAAATCCTACATTTGTAATAATTACTTTTCTCTCTCATGCTTCAAAAGAAGAGCTACAGATAAATGACAATCATGTCTTTCAACTCTCCAAATAATTGGAATCTTATTCTTGATGCCTCCATACAATCATTTTATATGTTTTATATTATAATTGATAATATGTAGTATAAATATCTGAGGCTATCTCCTGTCAATATAGAATTGTTTTCTTTACCTACATGGAGCAACAGTCCAATTCTGAGTCAAGCTACTGGTCTTCTACTACTTCCCTCGGCAATTAAATCCACAGGCTAATATGGATAATACTCCTGAGTTTGTATGTACAATCAACACTTGGTTAGAAACTATGGAGCAATTATTGACAAAGCAGTTGTCTTTGGTTAGGCATGCACTTCTGCATTAGGCAGATATTGAGAGCATGGACATGCTTTCTTTGCATCAAGCCTGAAATATGGATTACCTTCAACAAAGCTAGAACTAGCCAAGTGTGTTCATCTTCTGTGCAAGTCCCCAGTGTGAATAAAATGGGGCTAGTGCTGTGTTACTGCCACCCTGTTATAACCAAGCAAATGTCATATTTATGGCATTCTTCATTGCAGCTAAACTCAAAGCATTAACTTCTTCACAGACAAAGATAATTATTCTCAAGCAGCTCAGAATTTCATGGCTGTCATAATAACAAGGGAAGGATCCTGATAGAGTTTTGTTTGTTTGTTTCTGGTCATATAACCAAACTATCCCTATACAAGGTATTTGATTTAGGAGCTGGCATCAGGAAGTATCATGATCTGAATCATCTTTGGTTTGAGGAAGGGGTAATCTATCTATGGGCTATTCTGGTTAGTTCATAGCCTGGCCAATATGACTTTTTGCGGCTTAGTATTAGAGTGAAGTTGATCTTATGCTGAAGACTGTTCCTGTTATTTTGCAAATAGCTCACTTTGATCTAAACTGAACCATCTACAACTATAGAAACAGACTGATATTTGGAAGAACAAAACAATATCTGCTCTGCTGGAGTTTCAGCTTGTATCCTGGAGTTTCATCCAAAATCTGTGTTTGGATCTACCTTTTATTCCTTGATGATGAAGGCTAGCAGGAAGTACAAGACTAATGGACAGTATCCATTCTCATTGTCTCCCTGTATGAAGGCCTGGTGCTGACTGCTCTTAGAGAAGTTATTTTGGGT
The DNA here is from genome assembly GCF_001723895.1 of Crocodylus porosus. Classification (NCBI taxonomy): domain Eukaryota; kingdom Metazoa; phylum Chordata; order Crocodylia; family Crocodylidae; genus Crocodylus; species Crocodylus porosus. The sequence goes on from NW_017728931.1 coordinate 99,043,512, forward strand.
CTTCTACTCAAGAAACTACCTTTTATGCACCTTGATGTTTCTCAACCTTTTTCAAATTTTCTATTATAGAAAGGATCACAGAAGAGGTATTGGCTAGACATCCCCAGTAATTTCTTGATACTCCTGATTTCCCTAGACTAAACCAGTTAAGCTACTGGCCTGGATATGAGACAGGAATTACACCAGTTGCACAGTGACCACCTCTGATTGATGAGTAATCCTCACATTACCTTACTTTTTTAACAATTATTGATCAAGTAGGTGTAGCTTGTTCAGGAAAGGCAGGCAGGGGAAAAAGAAAGAGACGTTGCACTGTAAATCAATAAAGTATCTACTGGCTCAGAAGCCCAGGAAGAGGTAAAAGGTAGACTTCTTGAATGGTGGATGAAAAGTGAAAAAAAAGAAAAGAACGAGGTTTATGTAATGGTTGGTGTCTAGTATATACCACCAACTTAAGAGGAGGAGGAAATGAATGAAGCTTTTTCTTAGCAAAAAGTATTCAAAAAGATAGGACTTTGTGGGAAAAAAATGGGGCTTTAATTTCCTCGATATGTCTTGAAAAAGCAATGCAGTAGATCATAGGCAGTCCCAAACCTTCTTGAATTATGTTGGGGCAACTCTTTGTTTCAGAAAGTGAAGGCAGTTATTAGGGGAACAACTATTTTCTATTTGATTCTGACTAATAGGGAGGAACTGGTTGAGAACCTGAAGGTGGAAGGTAATTTGGGTGAAAGTGATCACAAAACTATAGAGTTCACGATTCTAAGAAAAGGAAGGAGTGAGAGCAGCAGAATAAGGACAATGGACTTAAAAAAAACAGACTTCAACAAACTCAGGGAATTGGTAGGTAGGGTCTCTTGGGAAGATATTCTAAGGAAAAAAGGAGTGCAAGAGAGCTGGCAGTTGCTGTAATAGACTATATTAAAGCACAACAGCAAACTATCCCAACACAGAGGAAAGACAGGAAGCATTATAAGAGACCAATATAACTGTATAAGGAGCACTCTGTGGACCTGAAAAATCAAAAAGGAATTATACAAAAAAGTAGAAGTAAGGGTGAATGGTTAAGGGTGTATATAAAAGAACAGCACAAGCATGTAGGGGAAGATCAGGTTTGGTCATGTAGGCACCTATAGTTAGGTATTAGAACATCTAAAATCTAGGTGACTTGCCCAAGGACAGGAATCAAATTTGACTGGATGTGGATGCCTGAGATCCCTATATTATCAATGGAAAGATTTGAGTGAATCCAAAGAACAAACTCGAAAACCCAGGGACACCTCAACAAAATGTTATATGCATGCATATAAGTGAATACCTGCTCTGGGGAGAAGGAGTTTAGGCACCAGACTTCAGCTGTGCAATAGACACTTTAATTCACTTGCAATCCAGAACACACAGTCCCACTTCTGAAGATATGTGTATCTGACTAGTAATAGTTTCATAATAGCCTAGTGAGCCAGGCTCCCTCTTGCTTCTGGCCCCAGGAGTCTTGGGACTGCCAAGTGACTCAGTTATAAAAAAAAGCATGAGTGTACCATGAAGCTTTTTCTATAACATGATAGTTAGGGCACAATCCTAGAAGGTGGAAGTTGTGGATCTGAATCCTGTCAGACTCAAAAGCCCCTAGAACTCAGGTCTCCCACTTCCTGAGTAAGTGCTCAAATCACTAGGCTATAGGTAAAAGACAGGCTCTACCATTGTTTTTGAGATGAGCTCAGTGTGACCAGCATATATTAAGTATGCATTGGATCACCTCTCACCAATACCAGTCTGGATGAAAAAGATGAGAAAGGTAGTGAGAAAGGTCATCTGGGTGAGAAAGTTAGTTACCACTGTTAGTCTGAAGTTAGGCAGAAGGCAAGGCAGGGTGGCACCTTATAGACTAATGCATTCAAACAGGCGTGAGCTTTTATAGATTATAGCCTACTTACCCAATTCTATGGATGGCCTTGCACAAAGCAGGAGTACTAAAGAGAAAGGAATAAAGTCATTTAAATACCAGGAATAAGGAAAGGGGGAGGAAAGGAGGAAGTACTGCTGAGAGGCAAAGGTGGGTTGAAGAGATGAAGAGAGGTCTCAGCAGTACCCCCTCCTTTCTTCCTCTTTTCCCTATCTTTTCTATCTAAAATGGAATTACTCTTTTCCTATGGGACCAAACTACATCTGGCCCAAAATCAGAAAAGATAAGATGCAAAGTAACTCATGACTTGCATGGGACATAAAAGGCAACCAAAAAAAAAATCTATATATTATATTAGGGGAAGACCAGGGAAAGAACAGGTCTCTTAATGGGGAAAGAGAACCAAAAAAAAAAAAAGGATGATATAAAAGAGGCCAAATTCTTTCTCTGTTTCAGTCCAGATACTGGATACAAATACTTTTAGCAAAGAGATTAAAGTGCAAGCCAGAATAGGGAAAGAACAGCTTTCAAAATGTTTAGGTACATTAGATATATTCAAGTTGGTGTTGTCAGCTGAAGTGCACAGGAACTGGCCATAGCAATTTCTTCATTAGCAAAGATTTTTGCAAAATTATGGGGGATGGAAGAGTTCCAGATGGAAGAATTTCCCATTGACTGGAAAAGGGAAAATAAAATATCTGTCTTCACAAAAGGGAAGAAAGGCTGAATGGTCTAGAACCCCACAGATATTCCTAATTTTGATACCTGGACAAATATTTAACAACACTCAACAAAAAAAGTATGAAATATAAACACTGGTATCTTATTAATCTATGCTAACTAATAAGGGCCAACATAGACTCTTAAGGTTAAATCATGCCAAATCAAGTTACTACTAGGTTAACTGTCCTAAGATTTGTAGTAAAACAGTATATGTGAATTTTCTTGACTTCAGTAAAGCTTTAGAGACTGTCCCACATGACAGTCTCATAAGCCAACTAGGGAAATACTGGTAGAAGGCAGATGTATAGTACAGGTAACTGCTACACGCTAGGTGCATAGCTGGTTGAAAACTTCAGTTTTCAGTGGTTCTGAACCAAACTGGTTCAGAGGTATCTGTCCTGCAATACTTTCATTAATGACTTGAATGATGGAAAAGCGACTATGTTTAGAAAACTTCTGGATCATACCAAGCTAAAAGGTGATCCAAGCGACTGTAGGAGAGAATTACAATTGGAAATGATCTTACTAAATCAGAGAAATGGTCCCAAATCAACTAGATGATATTCAGTAATGACAACTGAAAAATGCCACCCTTAGGAAATTACAAGTACAAAATAGGGAATAACTGAGTATGTGAGAGTACTGCAGAAAAGGCTCCAGGGGTTATCACAAACTAAACAAATCAGAGTGATGCAGTGTAAATAAGCTAGTCTCACTGTGGGATGTGTTAACAGGAATTATTAAGACATGCAAGAAATTATTCCACTTGATTAGGTATTCAAAATGTCTCGGTTCAAGTACTAGGTCCAGTTTTGGACATTAAGACAGATGCAAGTAAACTGGAAAAGTCAATAGTATGTCAATAAAATGATAAGAAGTATAGAAAGCATGATTCACATAGAAAAATTAAACTAATTGGGTCTTTTGAGCCCACGAAAAAGAAGGGATGGTTATGATAAAACTCTTGGATTATGTAGAAGGCTGTTACAAAGAGAATGGTCATCAGTTATTCTTCATGTCCATTAGGGATAGAAGCAGTATGAGTCCATTAGGGATGGAAGCAGTATCAGTACATGAAGGAAAAAAATTAGGTTAAGTTTTAGATAAAACTTTTTAACTGCAGGAATAGGTAAGCACTTGAACGCCATGCCCCCACTCCAATCCTGGACCTAAAGAAGCTGCTGCCGCCATCGCTGACATTAGCAGTGGAGGAGGAGAAGTAGCAAGCAGGGTCCCCCAAGGCACAAGGCCTGGGGCGGTCACCCCGATTTGCCCCCCTCCCCCCAAGGACAGCCCTGTGACCAGTGGGGTCCCTCAATGCTCTGTCCTGGGACCCAT
>NW_017728931.1:99048097-99130330 GCF_001723895.1 Crocodylus porosus
TTATCTTGCTGGGATCCTATGACCCCAGCTGACTTCCTGCCCTTTGGGCAGGGGGCTGGACTCGATAATCTCCCGAGGTCCCTTCCAGCCCTGATGTCTATGAAATCTATGAAATTAAGCAAACATTCTACCTCAGTGCAGTAGGATGGATAAGATGCTCTTTTAAGATTTCTTCCAGCTCTACCTATTCATAATTTCTATACTAGTGTCTCTGTGACCCTGCAACCGTAAAGCTATGAGGCTTATTGACACATGCACCCTCTTGCTTCTAGCCTTTATACAGTTCCTCATGGAGGTTTTATTATTAAGTAGCAGGCAGCCACTTTTTTCAATGCTTCACGACTCTGAGTCTGTGTGGCTTCAGCATCACTCTTATACCCCATGGCCACATCCAGACATGCAGGCATGTGCAGTTTGTGGTACCACAAACCACACACATGGAACATTATAATGTGCCCCATGCTGCAATTTTTTTTGCTACCAGGATTTCCTGGTAGCAAAAATAAAGCACCAAGAAAAAAAAGTGGAACAGAACACATGAAAACAGTTGGTGCTGGAACAAATAGAGGCTTCATCCTCCTGTGAGATCTCTACTGCTCCATTTGTGCTCCTGCTGCTCTAGGACACAGGGATCCAGGAGGCGGTGAGCAAGAGCAGTTTGCCCAAAGTAGGTCAATGTGTCACCACAACAAAGCACACCTGTGCTGCTACTGTTTGTGTTGCTGGAAGCACGCACCATTGTACATTTGAATGTGGCCCATGGCTCTTTCAATGAATCCAAAAGTAAATTTAGTTGTGGGAGGCATGCTGACATTTGTAGTGATGTATCTTTTCAAAAGAAGATGGGTTCCATTATTCAGTTGGAATATTTATTCTTTAAGTAAAAACCGAAAAGCAAAGCTTATGTGTATGGTTCCTATTTCCTATGCAGAGTTCCTATTTCTCTACCTGCACTGGAATGTAGATTTTTTCCTGGTACTTTGACACCCCAGTTCTTCATTTCCCTCTTTAGTGCTTTTTAAACATGTTTTACATCTCTTCAGTACCCCATGTTTCTAGTCATTCATCTTCCATTACACCTCCAGCTTCACCTAGAGACCAATCAAGTTAGAGCACCCAGATTTTTTTGAAAAACACCTGCTTTCAAGGTCACAGTACCTCTGTGATCTCCGCTTGCTATGCAGAAAGCCAGGTTATCAGAGAGGAGAACTGATTACAGTGGAGGGCTGATCTCTGCTTCCACTCAGTCCACCTAGGATATTCCTCTTTGTCATCCCAATGCCCAAATATTGTTAAGACAAATTTCTCTGTATCAACTCAAAAAGCCAACATAATCACTACGGCTGTGTGAAGCTTCAGTAGCTGATCCAATTTGGAGGTGATTCAGCCCGATTCAGGAACTGAATCTCTGAATCTGAATCAAATTGGGAGACCAAGTAAAAGCTCTGAATTGATTCAAAGCATCCAAATCAATTCAGAAAAAGATTTGGAAAAGATCTTGCCAATTCAGAGATTTGGCCATAGACTAAACAGGCAGCTGATAGAAGCCTCCAGCTGGTAAGTCTGTTGGGGTTAGGGGAGAGGGGAGGGAAAGGGCATGGGGGAGGAAGGAATTGGGGCTGGGACAAGCTGCCCAGCCAGGGTATGGGGCATGTTACTCGGGTAGGGGAGCAGGAAGTGCAGGATATGGGTGCGGCAGCACTGGGAGCAGGGGCTCTGCTCTGCTGCTGGTTGCCCAGCCAGGGTGGGGGCGGGGGGTGGGATGTGGGCACAGCTTGCTGCAGGCAGAAGGGAGTAAGTGGCAGCACTGCCATGCCCACATCCACACCCTCCCATGCCAGATGGAAAGCAGCGCCAAGGCAGATCCCCAGTTCCCAGCACTGATGCAGGCACGGCACTGCTGCAAGTGAGGGGTATGCCATGCATTGTGGTGTGCCCCCTCCCCCCTCCACCACACTGCTGAGCAAGCAGCAGCAGGGAATTGCCCCACTGGGGCAGAGGCAGGCACAGCCAGGGGAGCTGGGGGAGAATCTGGCCCCATCCACCACCCGGCCCAGCCTCCCAGCACTTAAAAAGAAAAAGAAAAAGCCCCATACTCACCGGCTGCAGGACTGCCGATTGGGGCCCTGGGTGCTCGTGGCAGAACCCCCCCATGCAGCACAGGGCAGCAGAGATTGCCGCCCCACTTGGCACCCACTGGGCAGCTACCCAACAGGGCATCACGTGTTGTCTGGGAGCTGAGATGGCTCCACCTGTCAGCCGGAACCTGGCATCGCTCAGCCCCTGTGGCCCCACTTCCCAGACAGCGTGCAGTGCCCTGCCAAGCCACTCTGCACCTGCATGATGTGAAAGCTTATGCATGGGTGCCAAGCCAGGGGGGGAGGGTGGATTCTCACTGCCAAGCACTGCACAGGCAGGCTCTGCCACAAGCATCCAGAGGCCCCAATCGCTATTCCTACAGCCGGTGAGTGTGGGCTTTCTTTTCTTTTTTTTTTTGTTTTTTTTGTTTTAAGTGCTGAGACTAGGCTGGGGCCAGGGGCTGGACAGAGCAGCTAAGGGAATTCTCCTGCAGCTCTCCCCACCCAGGAAGAGGCAGACACAGCCAGAGGAGATGCGGGAGAACCTTCAGCCACCCGGCTGTGCCTGCTTCTTCCTGGATGATCCAAATCACTGAATCTTTTCAAATCAGTGCCAAATCTTCTGAAGCTGACCAGCCAAATCAATTCAGGACAGTGATCCAGATCTCCAAATCAAAACAGTGTCCTCCAAATCATCCAAGTCTGAATCCGAATTGAATATTTCTCTATTTGCACAGGCCTAATAATCACAGAGTGCACCTTGTGACAGTAAGGAGTTTGACAGTTCAACCAGTTTCTCTCATTTTTTCTTGGAGTAGTGGCTGCCATTGTATCCTCTTTTTCCTCATCTCTCCAAAGTTGTATGTAGCAAAAGGAACACTGGAAAACTTCCTGACTTCCCAGACTGCTGGATATTACTTCCTCAGCTGAATGGCAGTCAGGGATATAGCAAAAGGACAATGTATCCAAATGGAACACTGTGTCAGGACCCCTGGGGCTCAAACCCAGGTCTTCTGGGCTTAGGGACAGAGGCCTGGGCTGCCACACCATGAAGTAGCTGGCTGGATGCTGGACCCACCTCAGCCTGGACCCTCCCATGAGATTCCCAATGGGAGAGCACATGACCCAGGCAAACCAATAGAAGCTACAAAATCTTGATCTGAGGGCTACAAAAACCCTCCCAATTGCCCCAGGGTCTTGCCCTGGAAGCGTTTAAAGCATTGCTATTTAGGACCTTGCTGCCTTGCTCTTGCCTTGCCTCTGCCCTGAATCCTCCTGCCTTGCTCCAGTCTTTGGCCCTTGTGCCTTATCCCTGCCTTGCCCCCTGCCTTGGACTCTAGTACCTTACTCTTGCCTACCCTGTCATTTGTCCTAGACTCTCCAGCTCCTAACTTCTGGCCTGGTTTTGACTATGGACCCCCAGCATGATAATTTGGGCTCGGATTGAGAAATGACAGGAACCAAGGGCAGTATAACCCAGAGGGAGCCCACCGGGCCATATTTTGCCCACAAAAGTAGGGCTTGCCCAGCCCCACCCCCCTCAGCCAGAAGCCCTATCAGGAGCGTCTGGCCTGAGACCATGCAGATGCCCCGCACTGGAACTGCAGGTAAGGGAGAAGGGGGGAAAGGGTGGGGGGGAAGGGCAGGGGAGGATCCCAGGCAGGGAAGTGCCCCAGGGAAAAGTGCCCCAGGGAAAAGCTGAGTGCGGGCGGGGGGAAAGCAGCCCCTTGCCTGCCCGTGGCCAGCACCCCATGCTACAACTGCTCACCGCCCACCTGGGGCTGTCTGTGCCTGTTCCAGACAGCTCCACACAGGCTGCCAGCAGCTGTAGCAGGGAGTGCCAGCCACGGGGTGAAAGAGGAACCGCTTTTCCCCCCCGTACTAAGCTTTTCCCCTGGCTCCTTCCCTGTTCCTTCCTGGTGCAGAGGAAAGTGGCCCTTTCCCATCCCATGGCTGGTGCTCCCTGCTTCAATCACTCGCAGCCCACGTGGGGCTGTCCAGAGCAAGCACAGGCAGCCCCAGGTGAGCTGCGAGCGACCGCAGTGCAGGGCGCCAGCCATGGGGTGGGTGAGGGGCCTCTTCCCCCCCCCCCACTCTCATCATGACCTTGTAACCCAGCCCCAGTACCAGCCTGGGCCCCATGCAGCTCTGGGCTTGCCTGCTGGGGCTCCATGTGGTGACAGCAGCTGCGCCCCACCCCCCATGTGTTGTGCTGGGCAGTGTTTGCCACCACCGCTTATGGGCTGCCCGGCACATGCTCCGGGCAGGCAGCAGCAGCCAACACTGCCTGGCATGGCACATGGGGGGACCACAGCTGCTGCCACCGCACACAGCCCCAACAGGTGAGCCCGGAGCTGACACGGAGCCCAGGGTGGATTACAAGAGCGTGGGGAAAAGCAGCCTCTCACTCACCCCGTGGCTGGTGCCCTGTGCTGTAGCCACTTGCAGCCCGTGAGGGGCCTGTGCCTACTCAGGACAGCCCCTCGTGGGCTGCAAGCGACTGCATCAGGAAGTGCCAGCCATGGAGCGTGTGAGGGTCTGCTTTTCCCCATGTTCAGCACTAGCTTCTTCCCTGCTGGCAAGCAGGGGGTCAGGGCTGTATGCTGCCCCCTGCCTGTACCACAGGGCTGAGGGGCACTGGGTGTGAGTGGGTGGGGAGCCAGCAGGAGCACAGGGCCTGCACCAGTGTCCTGGGGCCAGGGCCGGTGGGGCCCAGAGTAGGATGGCAGGAGTGCAAGGTCCCAGCCCAAGATGGTGACCAGGGGCCGGGGCACCTGTCAAGGGGCAGGGCTACCCATGTGGCCCTCAACAACATACCAAAACTGGGTAAGCGGCCCTCCACCCAAAATAATTGCCCACCCCTGCACTAGAACAACTGGATAGCTCTTAAATGGAGCTGTCACTAAGGATAAATGGCCAAAATTGATATTGCACACATTCAGGCATCCCAAAGAAATATAGGGCATAAGGAGAAATCTTGGGCAAGCCCTTTAAATATTTTTATAACCCTATCTTCAGTAGCTCTCCAGGGAGTCACATTAATGCTACTGAGTTTCTGAAATCCTGAAGGCCCCTTTCTGTGGCTTCCTTATATATCAATCTGATTAAATCACCCATAAACAGAAGTAAGGCTTAATGTGCCTCTTTTGCATCAGAATCACTTCTAAGAGTCAGGATAGAGGTTTAGCATATGGGACAGTGGCAAGATACTCTGATGATAGGAAACAGAATGATCCTTTTCCTTGAGTTGATACAATGTCCGAAAAAATTGAAAGGAACATTCTGTCCACTATCACAGCTAATTAAAGACTAAGTATAATGACCCTTATGAATTGTCCATAACTTCAGTTCCTGTTGTGCCTGTAATTAGAGTGATTTATTAAGCCTTTTTTTTTAATTATTCCTCCAACCAAGGAATATCAAAGCACTTTACAACAATAGATATGTATTATCCTCTGTTATCTTCTGCTTGTTACAGATAGGGAATATGAAGCATGGAAAGATTAATTTACTTGCTAACGGATACATAACAAGTCTGTGGAACAGTTTGGAATAAAATGCTAAGTTCCAAACTAAATTTAAATAATTATAATGTGTCATTTAAGGGCATGTACTTGCATTTCTTGTAGCTCTGCCCTACAAAAGTAAAAATAAAATTATCTTTCCTTTCTTTTCTGCCTGGAAACAAACACTTTGGATTTGAGTGAGAGCAAAGTTTAATTCAAGTAATATGGACCTTGATTACGACTTAACTACAGTCAAAAGAAAATATCCTCATTAAATGTTACACTAGTATTACTATTTTATTTTTCTCCACTAGATGTCCCTACCAAGTCACATTAAGCTTAGGCTTCACAGATAGCATCTTTTAAATCTGAAAGGATATATACTTCTTTTGAATACTTCTTATTAAAATATCATTATTAATGACTTTCACTCTAGAGTTCATTTTATCTAAAAGATTAACAAGACAGAGATCCTTAAGAAAAGCACAATGACTTAATTCCCTGCCTAAGATATAGAGGCTTCTCAATTTAGGATGCAATTAAGAATCATGTAAGCTTTCTTCTGTAAAAATATTTAAGCAATCAAAGCATTAAAACAAGCCAAAGACCCTTACAGGAAAAATTATTATCATTCAAAAGGAAAGCTTTAACGGTATTTTCCCCTCTAACTGCATTACTTATAGTCTGTAACAGTTATGCAGACTCGTTCACAGTACGCTGGGTTAACATCAGGAGTCTTGCTTAATTTGAGCTTTAATGGATCTTTAAAGTAAGATGAGAATAAAATCTGGAATGATCACAAATATCATTTAAAACCTTTTCCACCTTCCCAAAAGCCCTTTGCAACAATGCATAGGAGGCTGAAAACAAAACTGGCACATTAGAAACCTAAAGCAGGTAAGCTGAGCTAGAACTAATCTTGCAATGCCTTGACTTTTCTGAAAACATAGTAAGCTCTAGCTTTTGCACTTACTCGGCTGCAAGTACTGCTATAGCAGATCAGTAGAAGGGACTGTGTGTGTGCTGCTTTGCAGAAATGCAGTGAAGATTCCTAAAAAGCGCCAGTGTGTCTCTAACTGGAAACATGCATGTTTCTGACTCCCAGGGCACCAAGCAAAAAAGTCCATACTGTGTAGATGAGCAGTTCATGCCCCGAGAGGGCACGCACGCACACACACACACACACATGCACACTTCTGCCTGACCTTTCACTCTGCAGCTAGCACGCATCCCTGGAACAGTGGTAAACACTGACTGGGAGTCTACAACCTCCAGTGATTCCATGACACATCATGGCCACTACTGGAACTTAATGTGATAATAAAAAGCAAAAATAACAAGATAAAATTCCAGCCACTAAGTGTAAGACAAAGGGAAACAAAGCAATGTACACTTAAGCATTTTCCATTTAAGCATTTCAGTGTCCAGTAACCAGGTGCCTGTATTCCCTTCAAAAGCTGATATAGTATCATTGTACAATGATTTTCAAGAGATTACAATGAAAAAGGAGTAGCCTTGAAAGTGATTTCTAAGAAAAAATAGGGGAAGGTTTGAGGTGGGCTTACTTATGAAGGTTAAAAGGAATCGTTTCTTTTTTTTTTTTTAAAGGAAGGACAGCCATTTCAATTTTTTCTCCATGATATAACTTCAGAGTCTTGCTAGCCCAAAAGATTTTTGGATGCTACCTGAAGAATTAAATGGTGGCAACCATCAATCATCCTGGATGCACGAGGGCCACCCAGACCTTTGACGCATATACCTAGGCAGGAATTTTTGGAGGAATGGAGGTTACCCAGCCTTTCCTTCAGGCCAGAGTGACAGTGCCTCCATGGCTATAGTTGTATAAGTGGCTGGGAGTCAAACCCAGGTCTCCTGTGGGATAAACAAGGACTCTACCACTGAACCACAGGGGACTCCAAACAACATTATTGTCATCATCGCCATCATGACACCTGCGCTAGCAACTTCAGTTAATTTGCTTAAAGTTCTCTTTGTTATTGTTTTTACCATGGGAGCCATCTTGGGATTCCCCCATGCTGAGGCAAACTCCTTGCTTACCCCATTATGGCAGCATTTTGGTTCTTTTATGTGGTACAGGGCTTTATTGAGATCTGAGGATCTGGCCTATTAGATTTTTCTTATTCCTGAATTTCTGGTTCGTTACATATGAACCAATATCTAGGAAAAATGAGGAGGAGCAGAGGGTTCTTTTCAAAACTATTTCAATAGTTGTTTAGTTAAAGGCAGTATTGGCACTGGTAAATGGCTCCCATCCTGCTGGAGGGACGATGGAGGTTATAACTCCTGCAAAGGAATTTACCTTCTCAAATTTTGCCTTTGCTACAACGAAGGAGCTGGGACCAAACCTGCTCCACATTCAGCCCTTCCACCAAAAGAAGATAAGAAGAGGGGCCCCAACTACACACAGTCAGGACTTCCAGGACTTCAGATTTCCCCACAATGCCTCCTAAACTCAGCAGAATGAGCAAGTAATCTGAGAGGTAGGACAGCTCATTTCACTTGCAAACCTGTGAAGTGCCAACTGACAGACAAGGGAAGTGGAGCAAGAAATGGTAAGAAAGCCAAGGTGACAGGCACAGTGTAAGAACCTCCGCTGGGCACAAGCCCTATCAGAAATACTCCTGGTAAAAAAGGATCACAGACCTATGCACAGACTAACTTTCAGCTACACGCTTCAGGAATTCCCACAGTTGCAGGTGGGAGAAATCACAGTTTAAAAAAATAATGCACAAGATAACACTTACAGGGGAACAGCATGAGGGGTCAGAGCCAAAGCAAGTCTCAAATGCAGTAATTTCTTAATAACATGAGTAGAGAGACACCTAGTGGCTACAGAAAAATAATGTGAACACACTTTAAATAAATGATAGAAAAAATAAATATTTACATGCAGGATCCTGTCACCACTGAAATCAATGACAAAGCTTTCACTGACTCTGATGGGCCAAGATTTCACTATATGGTGAAATAACTCAAAGTTAGAGATGGTCAAAAAAGTTTTAAAATTTGAAGGAAAATTTTCATTGAAATTTTGACAAAAAATCTATACTACATTTGTGCAGACGCTTTTATAAAACGAAGTGTTTTTTGAGCAACTCTAAATGTTACAGTTACTGATTAAAAAGGAAAGCAATGAGAATTACATCATCTGAAAATAAATCAATAATATTGAGTTGTTACACTCATCATCACAGGAACACTAAAGACACTAGATAGAACAAGTTTTATATTTCTCTACATTGAACACAAAGGCAGAAATAATGGCATAGTCATTCTCATTCACAAACATATACATATCCGGTCATCCATCACTTAGTCAAACAAATCAAACAGGACTGTACAACCATCAAGAAAAAAGATGAAGATAAATAGATTTCTCTGTTAAAAATATAGCCACCCAACCAAGATCTCTCTAATTTTGTCAGACTCATCTAACTAAAGCAATGTGTACACTACCTCTAAATTCATCTAAGTCTTCTGTTTAAAATAAGTCATAGATTCAAAAACACACATGTGGGCCATCACCAAAAATTCACACAAATGTACAATAATGAATGAAATATGGGGTAAAGGGGTTGAGTGGGTAGGTCTTTAGATTCAAACTTAAAAGGACCTGGTTTTAATTCTCAGTTCTACTAATGACTCTCTGTATGAGCTCTAGTTAATCCTGTGAACTGCTCTGTGCCTCAGATTCCCCATCTATAAACATTTGATGGAAGTTTCTAAAATATTTTGGCACCTAGAGGATGACATATTATATCTCTAAATGTTAAGAATTATTATGGAACAAGATAAATAGCTGAATATGTAAGGTTTATTTCGTTCTCTAAAGAACAATATTAGCCTCAAAACTGTCATACTGGAATAGAACTAAAGTGGATTTTTTTTTGCAAAATATGAAGGATATATGACAAGGGGTTCTTGATATTTAAACTATTTGTTTGCATTACATAGGTCTCTGGTATTTCATTCCTATATTGTTGTGGCAGGGGGGAGAAAAAATAATGCTGTATTGAATATTGTAGAATACTCTGAGATAGAATGAAAAGCATTGAAACTGACTGGATTAAACTCAATTTTCAAAAGTCCTTATCTTCTGAATTTGGAAATTTCACTATTGATTTTAAGACCCAGATTTTAAGACAATAGGACATCACCTGATGTTGAAGTGTTGTGATTTAAGCATCTCTATCTTTTTTTTCTTGCAGAAGCAAATGTTCAAAGCATAACTTGATCACAAGGGAGTAGAAAAAGGGAAACTGTACCCTCACAGAGGTTCACGTGATGGTATGACTAAGACTTACTTGGTGTTTCCCCTATCTCAGAGTTCAGGAAAGGGAAATGTCCTCAATCTCATCCAGATACCAATTCATCAGTTTCCTCCCAGTCTCCCTACACCATACCCTTTCTGAGGTCCTTTTAATCTCCCTCACAGTGATTAGAAGCAGTTGGAAGAAGCTCTTTTTGTGAGAGGGCAATGATGAACTCTGGAAAGAGCAAGGAAGGTTATGACCAAGGCAGATGACCACAAGTTGCAAGTCAGCGTGTGAAACAGTAGGACTCTCTCTGACTCTCAAGAAATAGTTCATTGGGTAGACATGATAGTGTTTTTCCTTTTCCATCTCTTCTATCCTTGAGCTAACCCTGAATGCCTTCTTCCCTGTCTTTAGACTCCTCTGTTCCTGGCCCTCATGCTATCTAGACACATACATACTTCCTTCCAGGTTAAATAGCTTCCTACTGATAAAAACATTGTAAGGTTCATTGGCTGCAGAAGCCGGAGAAGCATTAATGATCCCCCTTTTCTCCTCCTCACTGTCTCTACTATTTAGTTTACTCTGCTCTTTCCAGCCTCCTCTGAGCCTTCTCACAAAGAGCTCCAGCCTGCTGCCTCTCAAAGCCTTTCACTGTCTTTCTCTTTAGTTTCACAAAAGTCCACAAATCTGGACAGTGGTGTGGTTAGAAGGGACCTGATGAGATTTATAAGGTAAGCTAAGCAGTTGATGCACTGCCCCAGAAACAGTGCTACTTCTGAATAGCTCCAGTCTACAAAAAAACTGATTTCTCTCAAAAAAAATCTACTCACAAATCACAAGAGGTCTCAAGCTCCTTCACTCCCTCACTCCGTATCATAATTATCTGAAAAAGCTAAGGAAACACCTACAACAGAACATTTCGTTTAAATACGGCTATAACTGCAAGCACATTTCAGTGGTTTGATTATTTTCAAGAACCTCATAGTGAAAGTTTCCCACCACCATCTCACATGCACAAAAATTAGCAGGTGAAAAAGAAAACAAACAAACAAACAAATGCAAACTTAAGGCTATTTTTCAACAAGGGCATCTAAATTGCTTTAACTCTGGGCCCCCTATGCCAGTCTGCAATCTTTCCAACTTTGCAAATACTATAAGGATACTGACTTACCATTTTTTTCAGACATGGCTCCAACACAATATGTAATGGACTGTAGACACACTTATTTTTGCTCTTTTTTAACAATCAAGCCATTCTAGTTTTAAAGTTATTAATTACATGAAATTGACTGTTATGGAAAATGTAGTACAGGTTTCTGATTTTCTCAGAATTATTATGGATTTGGATGGACAGTATACCTGTTTTGACAAGCTCTATGATAACTTAGAACTTAACAGTTTTCTAATAACTCCCCCTTAAAAAAAAGAAAGAACTATGTTCTCAAAAGATAAAATACAAATGGCAACCTGTGTCCTGAAACTTAAAAAAGGTTTTGTTTGTAGAAGAAGTATTACTTGCTAAGTTTGATAGATACCTCAAGAAAACCGAAGACCTTGGAACAAACAACAGTTTTCTTCAACACAGACAATGTGGCTTCAAGACCAGAACTCATCTTACAAAGGCAAGCCTAATGTTAAGTTTGTAAGTTAAGTCACTAAAACCACTCACTTGCTTAAAGTTTAAACTTTCTAAATTTAAGCTACTAATGAATTTTCCATCAAAAATTGATTTTTAATTAAAAACCCTGAAAGTTTTAAATGAAAATTGTTGTCAAAAAGGTCAGCTTTTTCTATTAGCTCTTTATTAATTAACTTGCTGCATATGCAGCTCAGGAATGTAAATTTCTCTTCTAAAAGCCCCCATATCATCCACCTGTCTAGCTATGACTACAGGCAGTCCCTATACCATACATTAACTCATTGCGGCATAACCACAAAGATACTCATTTTAAACATCTTTTTATAGTTAGAAATAAAAAATTACTTGAAAATTAATAGCAATGAAGAGATATTGCCAAGAGTCCATTGGGAAACCCTAAAAGCAGTCCTTATAGCCAAAATAAATGCTTTCTGAAAAGAAAAAAGCAATGGGCAGAGAAATCAAATCCCTTGGGACCATAATTGCACACTTATAAATGTAATACAAAAAAATTCAATCAGAAGAGGTGCTAAAATCCTTAAAGCACAACAGATTGGAATTGAATAATATTAAATGAAAACTAAACTGACAGAAATATAAAATAAAACTTAGAAACGCTGGAACAGAAGGACACTGCAGACATTTCATCTGAGGAAACAGCAAACCTCCAGAACAATCCTTCACATTTTCCATACAATATAAAATAAACTAATTGACAAAGAAAAAGAAATAATTCCAACCTTTACTATTTTATGGGGCTTCACAGTGAATAATAGCATCCCTGATCTCAGTACTGATATATAAAATACCCTGAGTATTCTTACTGACTAGCAGCCACCCTCAAAGAATCAGTGAAACAGAGGAACAACAATAACAAAGTTATTAAATCCCTCAGAATGTATAAAATCTGAGTCCTATTGTTTACTTGAAACATTTCTACCAATTTTCCAAGAACAAATGCAAAGGGAGGCCATCATTAAAACAAAATAATGGTACATGTTTAGTCACTATTACTCAGAGCATAGTGGAGGAGGAAGGTAGCTCCCGCCAGGGATTTGTCAAGAACAAATCATGCCAAACAACTGGATTTTGTTCTTTAAAACTAGGGACAGGCATTCAAAAAGCCTGAGCCTGAACTGATTCAATCTTTGCAGGTTAGTGTAACCTGCCTAGATTGAATCAGTTTGCATCTGTACAGATATTCCCTCTGGACTGAAGAAATGCAGGCACATGCCTGCAGTGGCTCAGGCTAGAAGCTAGGAATGGGGTAGGCACTACAGTAGCCCTCCCTTCCATTCTACAGTACTGAGCTGAGGGGAGGGGGCATGGACAGACCACGGTAGGATCCTGATTAGGGAGGGGTTTAAACCCCCACCCTGCCAGCACAGGCTTTTCCCCCACTCACTGCTCAACACTCCTGTCCCTGGCTAGCACTCTGAGGCAAAGTGGGTGGGTGTAGTGCATGCATCTACTGGTGATACTGAACTTTTCGATTTCCCTGTCCCCGCTTCTTCATACTGTCTGCAAACCTGACAGGCAAGGGAGCCAGCAGGAAACTGATAATACAGCATTTATCAGCCCATCAACAAAACAAAGGTCTCTCATTAGCTCAAGCTCTTCTTAAAAAGCTTTTTTCAAGGAGGAAATGGAGGGACATTATCAGCTGACCTGCTGATTAGCTCCAGAAAGCCTAAGCAGACACTGTTCTGTCTGCTTGTCTCAGTGAAATTGGAGAGACATACACACAGACACCTCTCAGCATTAGTTAGCATACTACATGCCTAGGGTCCGTGGGACTGGGGTCCATGCTATGGGAGATAGATGGAGGGGAGGAGGGTCCCTGCTTGAGCAATGAGCAGCAAGGGGGGGTGGGGGTAGGGGGAAGCAAAGCAGATGTTGCTGTGCTTTCAGTCTCCACCATAGCTTTGGCGAGGGAGAGAGCTAGCCCTGTTCTCTGGAGCAGAGAGCACAGCCTAGGGCTGCAAAGCATCTGGGATGCTGGGGGACTCTGATTTAACTTAAACTAGGAATGGGTCTGAGGCAGACATTGCATAAACCAGTTTGACCCAAATCAGTTAAATCTGATACTACATTACATCAGGTTTATCTTAAACCAGTTTCAGTCATTTTGAAACTGGTTTATGTATATTCTGTTACAGGTTTAAGTAGTTGAGTGCAGTCATGGGATACAATGGATATAATATGTTTGGACCTTAACAAGGCTTTTGATAGAATCCTACATGACATCATCATAAGTAAACTGGAGAAATGTGGTCTATAGAGAATTATTTTTACTTCATTACCTAATTAGCTGAATAAATGCAAGCATAGATTGAATTAATGTCAGAATGGTGGGCAGTTTCAAATTAGGTTCCACAGGGTCTGTTTACCATTTGTATTAATGATTTAGATGCTAGAACAGAAAGCTTCCTGATCAAGTTTATCAATTACACAAAAATGAGAGTTCCAAACACTTTGGACAATACAATTAGAATTCAGAAACATGTTGATAAATTAAAAAACTGAGTACTAGGTAGCAGAATAAAATTTAAAACAAATAGAGGGTGCCACACCTAAGAAAGAAAAATGAAATGCATACATACAGAGTTGGAAATAATTGGGTAGGTAGCAGTATGCCTTAGAAGAATCTGGGATTTTTTATAGATCACGAGTCAGTAATATGATGCAGTTACCAAAAAAAAAGGAAAGCAAATTCAATGTTGGGCTGGGGTTAGAATGTTAGCCATATGAAGAAACATTGAAAGAATTAGCATTTTGTTTTGTGAAAAGGAGACTAAGACGGGATAGAGGGGAAATGTAAAGAAATTATTGCTATTTTCTAATATCTGAATGGCTGCCATAAAAAAGAAAACAACAACTGTTCTTCTTTGCCACAGACAGCATGACACAAAGCAACCAGTTTAAACTGTAGCTAAACAGATTTGAATTCTCTCTCATCAAAAGCCCTCCCTTACTTAATTATATCTCTAAAACAAACCTCCCTTGTTATAAGAACCATAGAATAATGAAACAGCTGCCCAAGGAAGTTGTGGAATCTCCTGTATCGGAGGCTTTCAAGAGCAAACTGGATAAGCATTTGTCTGAGGTGGTACAGGAATACTGCATCCTATTTTCATTCAGAACATTGGATTCCATGACCTTTGAGGTCCCTTTCATCTCTATGATTCTTTGACTCTAATAGGTGGGATTAGATGTATGAACATTCTTTATGTTGAAAGAGGGGCCATCCTAAAGGTCACTGAGATCAAGGGAAAGCTTTCTATGCCCATAAAGGACTTTGAATATTAATTGGAGTTTTTGTTGAGTGAGACAGAGTTCCATTGAGGGTGCGGCTTGTTGTTGCTTGTTTTTATTGTGGGCAAAATCAATAAATTGCTTTTACAATTTGATTATCTAGAGAAGTTGTGGAATCTCCATCTCTGAAGGTTTTTAAGACCCGGCTAAACAAAACTTTGGCCAGGATGGTATAGTTGGAGATGGTCCTGCTTGAGAAGGAGGTTGGACTAGATGACCACTTAAGATTCCATCCAACCCTATTTTTCTATGATTCTATGATCTGAATTCATTGAGATTTACCATTTGGTAATACTTATTTTCTGTTGGAGAATCCCATAGTTGTCAGGCAGGTATCTAGAAAGCTTTCTCTTCCCCAAATTTGATTTACTTTTTTGAGGTTGTTGCATCAGGAACACATAGTGGTGCTTGAGATAACTTTGAGGGATGTATGTAGTAGCTGTGTTGGTCTTAGACAAAAATAAACCCAAAACTCTAGAACTCTTGGTTCAGAGATGAGACCTTTTATTAGACCAACTAAGAAATCAGGAAAAAAATGATCTTTGTCTGCAAGCTTTTGGGCACACCCTTCCCAAGGCTCAGGGAAAATTAAAGATGGTAAAAAGTCCCCATAGGTAAAAAATAAACTTAATTTTTGCACAGAGGAAGCTGAAAGTGGAAGTCGATTTCTCTGAGTCTTCTGAGGTAATTTTGCACACTTACCAGCTCCTTAGAACTGGGCTTACCAACCGGTAAAAGCAGTGGGCTGAAATAATGCCACTCACTCCATGGAGACTGGCATGGCTGACCCAGCCACTGCTGCCTGTGTGGCAGAATCCCCCGAGAAGCAACATCCCCCATTCTCCCAACTGCCAAAACACTGCTGGCTTTGTGGGCCAAATAAAACAAAAAAACAAACTACTCTGCAGGGTGGATCTAGTCCAACCCCTTACTTAAAGGGCCTGAAAGTGAACACCAAATCCTTAAAACCATGAAGGTTTTAATGAGGAGCTAATATAGAAAACAAGACTGGATTACTGCTAATATTACTGAATTAGAGAGCAACTGCCTTTTGAACTATTTCATATCTTGTAATTTCATTTATGTGTTCTCGAAAGATAAAACACTAGTTTGTGTCCCATAATTCACTTTCACATCTCACAATATCAGTTTTGATTATCTGGTAAATAAAGCTTCCACCACCTCATGAGGTTTAGAACTTATTTGTATTCTCATTTTATTGGTGGAAAAGATGAGATAGAGTTAAATGTCTGATTTTGGGGGAAGGAGAGTTCTAAATGGTCATTAGTTCTTCAGGTTTCAACCAATTCCCTCTATTTGTGGGAAAAGACTCAACACTTCTGAAAATTAGACCCCATATATGTCAGAATAACCCAAAATAAAGTACAATTTTTAAATACATATTTTTATATATATATATAGGTTGAGGTGATTTACCCAGAAACACAGCACTAGAGCCAGGATCATAACCCTTAACTTCTGACTTGCAGTCCTGTGTTTTGATCAGAAGACCATCCTTCTTCTGCACCTAGAATGACTTCTTAAATTGCATTTAGGCACAAAATTAAAGGTTTCACTAGCCTTTGCTGCATTACAATGCTCTTGTGGAAGTTTTTTTTAATGCTTTTTTTTAGAGTAAATGAACACAAAGTTCTATAAATAGCCTTTAAATTACTGTCGCTATCACATACATTGTGGAGGACACTAAATCTCCTGGGAGTTTGAGCTGTGTTAATTAAATCCAAAAAACCTCCATAAGGTCCAAAGCATGCTTAATGAATTAACATGGAAGCCCCGTTGAGCAGAAAAGCCTTTTAAACTAGTGAAACAAATCAACTCACATTTTATTATTATCCACTTAACAAATTAAATCTGTCACTTTATATCATATGAAACCACAGTTTTTCATAAATGCTAATTAAAACCATTAAAAATGGAAATCTTTTTCCAAGGGGCTCAGGCAAAGTATGAATATTGATGCAAAGAGATAGGCCTGTTTGTCCTTATGAATGAAAGGGAGAACTTCTATTACAGCAATCTGTACTGGAAAAAAAATCTTCTGGGAATAAGCATCGAAGCCTAAATAAATCTGAGATGTAGAAAAAGGATTCAGAAGATGTTACTTAAAGGAAAGTCCAATTGCCATTTCAATGAAATAATATAACTGGTTTTGAAAGCTGCAATCAGACTTAAACCATCAAAGCTTAAAGACAAGCTCTAAGTGAAAAAGAACCATTCCATTCATCTCATTTGGAGCCTGACTCGTGGTTTTTTAATTCTAGGTTTTAGCAAAACAGTTACTCCACATAAGTAAGCATTTTTGGCTTAGGTAAGAGCTGAGTCTCCTAAGAGTGGCAAAAGGAACCCAGAAATAATTTGGATTTCATAAGCAAGATACACACTTTGACAACCCTTTTTTTAAAAAGACCCCAAATCAAACCCTGTTTAAGAGATACAGTAAGGAATAGATGCAGATAGGTTCTGGCAAATTTTCTGCAAAGAAATTCCGAGCAGAATGATCATTTATTATGAAGAAACAAAACAAAATGCACAATCTAAAAATCCATGAGACACACCTATAGAACTGTTTAAGGAGCCACACAATCTCCTTATTTTAAATATAGCCTTTTACCCCTTCCTCATGAATCTTTTGTACCATTTCAATGAGGACATCTCTTTTTTCCAGACTGCAAACTCTGTAGGACAGCTCACTTTCAGAAACTTCAAAACTAATGTTAAATATCAGAACCTTTGACTTTCAGAGCTACATTTCCCATTTTTCAGCCAGGACTCTTGGAAACTTCAGAGTATGCTCAAAAGGTAGCCTTAGTAATGTGCAATGATATAAGAAATATAAGATGTACAATAGCATACATTCACAACTTTGACTGTAAGTTTTACTTAGGAAATTTTGCTAGATGACAACCAGTAGCAAACAAAATAGCATGGTTTTAACAAAGTGATGCATTCAGATACACACTGAATTTTCTCTCTCCCAAGTATTCTAAATATATGAAGTCAGACCCAAAGCAGTGTTTCAGAGCTGTCCAATGCAATTGTTGTTTACATTTATGTTGTCACATGATACGCTATAATTTTCTTGAGCAGAGATTATAAAAATAGTACATTTCATGGTATTTTATTATTTCAAGTAAATACAACATGAGTGTGAGTCACTCTCACATGATTTATAAGGGACACACAGGGAGGAAAACCCCCCACACACAACTTCTAAGAGACTACAGGGTATGCTCAGGGTCAGGTGAAGAAAAAATAACACCAATTTGGAATTCAAATAAAGGAAACAAAAAGGGCAGTTCAAAGTCACATCCAATCAGGTTTTCAAATTAGCTCAACATTCAAGAGGCAAGATGTAGAAAAAGGATTCAGAAGATGTTACTTAAAGGAAAGTCCAATTGCCATTTCAATGAAATAATATAACTGGTTTTGAAAGCTGCAATCAGACTTAAACCATCAAAGCTTAAAGACAAGCTCTAAGTGAAAAAGAACCATTCCATTCATCTCATTTGGAGCCTGACTCATGGTTTTTTAATTCTAGGTTTTAGCAAAACAGTTACTCCACATAAGTAAGCATTTTTGGCTTAGGTAAGAGCTGAGTCTCCTAAGAGTGGCAAAAGGAACCCAGAAATAATTTGGATTTCATAAGCAATATACACACTTTGACAACCTTTTTTTTAAAAAGACCCCAAATCAAACCCTGGGGAATATTTTTTACTGGACCAGCTGTACAGTTGGGAGGCATACAAAAGAGCTTTTGGGTACTACTGTGCTCTTCTGCAAGTCTCAGGTCTTCCTCAGGAGACCCAAGGACAGGCACAACAGTATCCAAAAGCTTGTCTGTGTCCCTCCCAACTATACAGTTGGTCCAATAAAAGATATTGCCCACAAAAATCCTTGCCTCTTATATTTTTCCCACACCATCATGGCTACAAGAATACTTGAGTGTTCAGAGAGTTTTGCTCTTCATCACTTCTTATGGGATTTTTCTCTTGACAGAATAAATTCCCTCCAGTGAAACCTCCCATTTTCTCCAACCCACCCCTAACACATGGAATGAGGAAAGCATGTTAATAGTCTCTACAATTTCTTTGACCTAACGACATTCATTGCCAGGAAAGGAAGAAGTGAAGAAGTATGTTTGGAATTAAAGTCAACCAATATAAAGCATGCATCATTTTTGTTTTTTTCCCCACAAATGTCTTATGACAGAGGTGTGTTGTAAGAACATAGATTCTCTGATTTTTATATCTAAAAATATGTGGTGACATTTGAAAGAGGAAGTGTGTGGCTGTGGGACACACTGTGCATAATTTCAGCAATATCATATTACACAAATAAAAATGTTATTAAGATAACTAAACAATCACTGTTACATATGCTGATAAACATTTCCAGCAGTTGCGTATTTACAGAACATCAAACATTTTATGAAGAGTCAGGCCCAGATTAGAATATAGTTTGTCATGCTGTGCCCCTTACCTTACTTCTTGAGTAGCCCACTGAAGTTAGGCTGACAACGTGGCAGTAAGGTTCTACTCAATGTAAGCAAGCTCATTGTTACATTAAGTTTTTTCAAAAATAGCTTGTCCCTTGATTATTTTCCAATAGCATGAGCAAAAGGATTTATAAATATATATTTCCATTCTTGTGGGTGTCTTTTGCAAGAAAATTACTGTCACAGACCTTATAAATAGAACAAATCAAGCAGTAATTGCTGCATTTTTATCTTAGTCAGATGTTGTGAAGATAAATGATTAATGAACAGTACTAAATACCTGTGGTGTCTGTCTTACTATAGACAATTATTTCTTAAATGATATAATTTAATGTTAATGGAACTGTAGTTAAAAAAAATCTTGATTAGTATTTTAAGAACAAGGCACGGTCCTCAAAGCTGGGTAAGTCCCCAAGTCTTCAAACACTTTCATGAACTTTTTCATCATTTTTTACTACCTCTGAAATCAACCTCCACCTTAACTCTCCCAAATACTCCAAACCAATTGGCTCCTGCTCCAAATACTGAGATTCTGAATTTCCTAAGCTATACTTGGCAGCTCCTATGCTCCATTACATCTGATATTTTATATTTCTTTCCCATTGATCATATTACCCTGTTTCCATGTTACTTCTGATATCCAATATCCTTCCTTGGAGACCCTGCACAAAGCCTCCAACATCTCCTTTTCCTTATAGACATGTCACTCATGACCAGAAATTCTATGCATGGCAGGGATCAAGAACCAGGGCTACTATCTCACAAATCTCACACTCTCCATAATTTCTCCATTTTCCCTATCATTTATGCCAGATCTTATTTGTTTCTCAGCAAGTGATATGATTGGATAGTAGGATCCTTTTACTACTATATGACTTTGACAATGTGCTCCATCAGGATAATGGAATGCACCTAACAATGCACTTAGGGGCTGATCCAAAAAAAACTAAAGCTAATAGCAGTTTTTCCATTTTGGCTGGGCATTGGATCATATCCTTACCTTCCAAGTGCATGCATTTCTTGAAAGCTTTTCCATCCTTGTACACTGCTAATCCCCTCACTGTATTTAGTATCAAGTTTTGTCCACTAATGCTGAATTTCTTGTTGAAAGTGTTGGCTTTCGAAAAAAATTAAGCTTTGCCTTAGTTGGGTAGAAGCAATGTTCCAGTGGAAGAGTAAAAGGCAGGGGCAGATAAGCCATGATGTTCAGTAAAAGTACTATTTCAGTATTTTTCTGTGATTGGCTGTTAGCACTGACCCCATGAATTTATTTTCCCGTCTGTAGTGATGTACCGATCTGAATAAGCATGAAGCAGTACAGCCTTGTTAACACAGTGCTCACCTGGGCTAATTTGCGAATATATTTTAGCTTGGCCAGTGTGCCACACTAACTAGTTTGTTCAGAACTAGCTCAGATATCCTGACCATACTGTGCTGTATAGACACACTCTGGACATTCTCATCCAAGAACACACATTCATCTACCATCTCTGTACTTATAATGCACAGCCTTACCTCCCTACTCCTCATCTAACTCCATCACAAACTAAAACCTCACCCTGCCTCTGACATTTTCTCAGGGATATCTAGCTGTCGTCTCACACACAGCATGGCTAGAATCTAGTTCTTTGCCATGCCCACCATGCCCTCAAATCTACCTTCTTTCTTTCTTGACAAATACCACCACCTTACCTATCACTCAGAGCCAGAAGCACACCATCTCATCCATCTGTATCCACCTGTTGGTCTTGTCTTACAATTAAATTTTAAGCTTTTTGGGTCAGGGATTTTCTTTTTGTTCTATATGCAGTCCTTAGCTCAACGGGATCTTGACCCATGACTACAGCTCATAAGTTCTGTAATTAACAACAGCTCTCTGTTCAAATTGTACATGGGACATAGCCCATGTGAACAATTTCCAGAATGGTAGATAGTGTTAAATTTCTTTTGCACAGTTTCTTTAAACTGGGCTAGTTTTGTGTAAAATTGCAAACAGCAAAAACAAGGTTTCAAATGTTCCTTTTTTAAAGAGCATCTATGGCATCTATGTATGTGAAAACATTAGGGTTATAGAAGGAAGAGGAGTTATACCCCTAACCCAGTTGCTATTCAGATTAATGGAAAACCACTTTTTAAAAAAAAATCACTTAATGTTTACAGATTATATTCTAAATCATAAGTGAAATTGTTAATAGCTTAACTCAGTTATGCCCAACCTTTTTGTCCATGAGGCCAGATGGGCAGTGCCCAGTCTCTCCATGGGCTCGATCTGGCTGGTGAACCCAATCTGGTGCCTCAGGCATGCACAGGGGAACCCTGTCTGGCTGTGTGGAGGGACTGGAGGAGCAGCCTGGCCCCAATAAAGTCATGTGAGGAAAAGGAGCTTCACCCAGCCCAGCAGTGAGGAAGTGGACATGACCCAGTTGTAATCCAGTTTATGGGAGAGAGAACATGGCCCAAACCCAACCTGGCCAGGTGGGGGGAAAGGAGGCATGGCCACAACCTCTGTGGGGAACGGAGGTGTGGCCCAGCCCCATCTTAGCTGGGCAGAGGGAAGGGGGGGTGCTCTGGCTCTGCGGGGACTGGGAGGGGGCATGACCAGCCCCAGACCAGCTGTGCAGGGGGAGGGGGCATGACCCAGCCCCACAGAGATAAGGGGACACAAGCTAGTTCTAATCTGGCCACATGGAAGGGTGGGGGGGAAGTCAGTGCCCGGCTCTGACTCACCACATAGGGTTTGGGATTTTGGCAGTGGGGAGAGTGATGGTATTAACTGCCACTGCTTCCCTGCTGCCAAATTTCCCTGTGGGGAGGCCTGCAAGCCAGATTTGAAGGCTCTGCAGAGTGTATTTGGACCACAGCCCAGAGGTTGAGCAACACTGGCTTAGCTGGTTAACAATTTTCAGTTGTTCACTGTGTTGAAAAACAAACAAAAAGTTTCAACTTAAATTTTCAGTGAAGTTTGTGCC
Organism: Crocodylus porosus; assembly: GCF_001723895.1. Lineage (NCBI taxonomy): Eukaryota > Metazoa > Chordata > Crocodylia > Crocodylidae > Crocodylus > Crocodylus porosus. The sequence goes on from NW_017728931.1 coordinate 99,070,398, forward strand.
TGACTTGAAATATCAAAACCCCAAAAGCTGAATGTATATTATATTAAAAGGTTTCAATAAAAATGGTTGTAAGTAGACATTTTTATTTTTCAGCAAAGCAAACATTTTAATGCAATTGGTTTCAAATAAAAAAAAATACATTTTTCATTAAAAAAAGATTTTAGTGGGAAATCTTGCAAAAAGAATTATAAAATATCCCTTCAAAATTAACCACACATTTCCCTCACAAATCTAATTCTTACAGTTTAGGATGATACCTGGGTATTTTATGGAAAGTGCTATCCAACAATTAATATCTAAGCCCCCAGATGATACTAAGGTGATCAGGACAGCCAACATGGATTTGTCAAAGTCATCACCATACTGACCAACCTGATTTCCTTCTACAACAAGGAGGCAGGTTTTGTGGATAGGGAAAGAACAGTGGATGTGAAATACTTCAGTTTTTGGAAGGCTTTCAATGTTGTCTCAATAGTAAGCTAAGGAAATATTGTTTAAAATGAAACTTCTGTTAAGGTAGATGTATAACTGATTGAATAACTGTGTTCAAAGTGTAGTTATCAATGGCTCACTGTATAACTGAGAGGAGGTATTGAGTGGAGTTCCCCCAGGGTCTGTCCTGGGTCCAGTACTATGTAGTCAGAGTACTATGGAGCAGATCTTCATCGTGGAGAAGATCTTTCTAAGCACTTGGAGGAAAAGAAGGTGATTAGAAACAGTCAGCATGGGTGCACCAAGGGCAAGTCATACTTGACTCACCTGATTGTCTTCTATGATGAGATGACTGGGTCTGTGGATATGAGGAGACCAGTGGATATGGTTTACACTGATTTTAGCAAGGCTTTTGATACAGCCTCCCACTACATTCTTGCAAGCAAGCTAAGGAAGTGCAAGCTGAAGAAATGGACTGTAAGGTAGATAGAAAACTGGCTGGAGCATCAGGCTCAGAGGGTAATAATCAACAGCTCAATGTCTTGGTGGCAGCTGGTATCAAGTGGAGTGCCCCAGGGGTCAGTCTGGAGGCCAGTTTTGTTCAATGTCTTCAACAACGGCCTGGAAGAGGACACCCTCATCCAGTTTGCAGATGACACCAAGCTAGGGGGAGTAGTAGATATACTAGAGAGTAGGGTCAGGGTTCCGAGTGACCTAGACAAATTGAAGGATTGGGCCAAGGAATCTCATAAGGTTCAACAAGGACAAGTGCAAAGTCCTAAACTTAGGATGGAACAATCCCATGCACCAGTACAAGACAGGGGCTGACTGGCTCGGCAGCAGCTCTGCAGAAAAGGACCTGGGGGTTACAGTGGACAATAAGCTGAATATGAGCCAGCAGTGTTCCCTTGTTGCCAAGAAGGCTAACAGCATACTGGGCTGCATTGGTAGGTGTATTGCCAGCAGGTCAAGGGAAGTGATTATTCCTCTCTATTCAGCACTGGTGAGGCCACATCCGGAGTACTATGTTCAGGTTTGGGCTCCCCACTACTGAAAGGATGTGAACAAATTGGAGAGAGTCCAGTGGAGGGCAACAAAAATGGTAAGAGAGCTAGGATACATGAGTTCTGAGGACAGGCTGAGGGACCTGGGCTTATTTAGTCTAGAGAAGAGAAGACAGAGAGGAGATTTTTAAGACATGGCTAGACAAAGCTTTGACTGGGATGATCTAGTTGGGGATGGTCCTGCTTTGAGCAGGGGGTTGGACTAGATGACTTCCTGAGGATGGTGGTAGACTATCCTCTGTGGTTGCAGGGGTCAAGATGACAAGTAGCAAATCTCAAATTGCAACAACAGAAATTCAGGTGGCATATCAGGAATAACTTTCTAAATCTTACACTGCTTAAACATTACCCAGAGAGACTCTACCCTTAGAAGTTTTTAGGAGTAGGTTATCTGGGAATGCTTATCTGGGATGATTTAGTCAAGGATGAGTCTGCTTTGAACAGAAGATTGGATTAGATGACCACCTGAAGTCCCTTCCAACCTCTTCTTTCTATGATTCTATTAGACTCAGATTCTATTAAACTCCACCAGATTCAGAAGAATGTGAAAGGAGGAAGTATATGTTCCAATATAACTGGTTTTCATTGTATTCTCCTTCTGGAATAGTTTGTCTTAATTCCTGCACTTAATTTTTTGTTTCTTGCAGTGTCCCCATCACATTCACCTCTTTGCAACCAATTATATATCAGCTAAGGAAACATACATATACCTGAGTGGGTGTACATAGAAATTGGATTCTTTAGTTATGTAGAGGTGGTTCCAGAGGATTTAAAATACACTGTTATTATTAGACCAACATGTGCTACATGCTCTAGGAAAGTAACTACAGTGCAATCACTGCAAAGGAACAAATTACTATGTGAAATAGAAAAAACAATATTTGGTTTGGGTGTAAGATTCTGGCACATTGTGGTAAACTGTTGAATGTATATTTTCTTAGTCAATAAACTGCACTTGGGCTCCATCAAAATTCCTCATCACTTAACAAATTTTTCAGCTTCATCAGAAATGCAGAATCAAAACCTGTTCTTTGTTGCTGTTATAGTTCTTTTTGTAATTAGCATTTAGACCACTATGAGACTGCTTTAACCAGGATAAATTACTAGAAATCATGACAATTATGATCTGAATTTCAAAATTTTTAAAGAAAAGAAAAATGTGTTCTCTTTCCCCCCCTTCTCTCATACAGCAGGAAAAGTCCAGGTTCCTTTTCCTCAAGCCTTTCAAAACAGAAGCAGGTTGGTTCTACTGAACAACAGAACAGGCTGGAAGCAAGGAAGCTGCCCAGTTTTCCTAATCTGCTCAAATTCCCTTCACATTAACACGCTGGAATGGGCCCAGATGATCTAGGGCTGGAAGATCTGGCACTTTCCTGCGCCCTCGCTCCTTCTGAAATGGTTTGCCACACAAAGAAGAGTTTCTATAAGCTTCAAGAGAGGAGGATTGCCTTCTTATTACCATGCACCAACCCCAGCTACTCAAGTCAGGAACTGAGCTCTGGATTAGTCCCCACCTGATTTGCATGCTCTGACCATATTAAGAAGTGATGGAGGAGTCTGGTCCAAGCTTAACTCCAAGTTAAAACCTACTATTTTGAAATCCACACACATCTAAGGGACTCTCTATTAGCATACTTTACAAAGAATCACAAAATATAGATTCCCAGGCTTATTTCCTTTTCATTCTGAATTGTTTAGACCTAAAGGTCCAGAGTCAGCCCTAGCGTGTTCTAAATCAGAGTGCTAAAAATATCGCCAGAATCATGTACAAAAGTTTGCTCATATCTGAACTCCAGCCAGCACCCATATGAGTTTGTAAGATACTACTTTTTTAAAAAAAAGCAGAAACAGAAGAATGAACCTGAAAAAAGAATACTAAAGAATAAATATTAACCATGCCATCTGCTTAGTATCAGCATCACATCATCACAATTTAGAACATATAGTAAAATAGTGCACCAATGGAATTTTTAGGTCTAATACTGAATTCCATAGCACATGCATAAACACTTTTGTGTTATTGTTACACCTCTCCCTCAAATACAAACCTAGCTTTACTATTTTGCCAACATGATAAATCTTGGTTTAAATTAAGATTCTAAGATTTAAGTAGCCATGGGATATCAAAAGTGAGCGCCACCAGTTTGGAATTTCTAGGTACCATTTTAATTCAGAAAAATAATTGAAAAATATTTTAATGCTCACTTCTTGCATGTTCTAGTGAGCTAATGCTCACTTCTTGTAATGTTGTGAAGTTTGTTTCTTTGATGGGTCATAAAAGTTCCTGTAGTAGTTATTGTTTTCTGCTGTGCTTTTATTCCTTGTAAAATGATTCAGAAAAATATTACCTTCAATATTGCCGTAGGTATATTATCTGGGAGTCATATTTTCTCTATTAGCTTTTCAAATATAGTATAGCTTTCATTCAGCTTTAAATGAGCAGCAGAGTCTTCCTCTAAGGCAAGGTCAGCTATATAAACCAAATTTGCTTCCTCTTTTTCACAGAAGATTCATTTTGCATTTATTACACTAAACTCTTAAACTGAATGACTAATATTACAGCATCACTGTTTTAAATACTCACAGGCAAACTGAGTAATTTTAACACATTTCTACAAGAATAGCAGGTTCTTTTTAAAAACATCTGCTCTGCAAAGTAATTCCACTGAAGCTATCTTCCCCATTATTCTTTCCCCAACAAACATCCCATGTTATAGAATAAGTATGTTTTATTATTGTATTTTTCTAATCTTGAAAGTTAAATAATAATGCAAAGGAGTACTTACCTTTGCTATCCAAGAGTGTTGATACAAATTTAACATATGTAACTTTTAACATTTTACATACCAGTTCAATTTTAAGTATAGAGACCTTATATTAAATCAAAAATATTTCAATATGAACTTTTATGTAATTTTAAAAGGAGACAAGATGTTGAGTGTAATTCCATTAAATTGTGACAGTGGTTGAAAGCACATAACAGTATACATCTTTCAAGGTCTGAGAAAGGTGCCAAATAGTTACTCCTGGTATTTTTGATGTTGAAACATGTTTGGAACTAATTCAACTGATATTTTTCCTTGTTTAGTCAGGAACTAGTGAAATAAATTCTATGTCTTACACCTCATGACTTCATTAGTTCTTGTTCTATGATATATATGAAATGACATCCATGAAGAGAGAAAGGGATTTTTTATTTGCTAAAGATTTACAAAGCATAAATTCAATCCTCTCTTTTCTAAAATGTTACAATTAAGAACTACTGTTAAGGGTCTTGCCTTCCAAGCGCCTACCTGCAAACTGAATTCAAATGTCAAGACTGAATCTTGCCAAAAATTGTTTTTAAATTTCCCCACATCATTAATTGCCAAATTATTGTGCAAGTTTGCTGCTGATTTGTTGTTGACCACCACAAACAAGCCTGGTTCATAATTTCAATGAGCTATCAGATAGGCCACAAATAGAAGCCATTAGCATCATGCAATAGCATTTGAATAATCTGAACTCCCTTCCACTAGGGCTGAGAATTCATTGAAGGACAACTACTTGTATATGGATATAAATAATAACATGAGAAATACATCGATATTCCTATAAAAGATTAACTTCTATCCACAATTAATCCCCCGCACTTTTGCAAATTTTAATTGACTGAAATTCCTCGAGTAAATACCTCTCCTCTCCACTTGCCCAAATACACACACACTATTAATTATAAGATGTAATTGCTTTTTGGTATAAAGAAACTTTTAAGGAAAGCATCTTTGAAGGTATGTTCTTTGAAAATATATTACCAGCTTTGACTCTTAAGGTGACAGTCTTCACAACATATATGCTATGTTGTGACACGGGAGTAAATGGTAGAAAGAGAAAGAGTTACCATTAATAGATTTCTTCTCAGTAATATATTTACCTGTTTTCTTGGTCACTTGATCTTACTCCTTTTGACATTGATAATAAAATTCCCCTTGACTTATTAAATGCCAAGTCTCCTGACAATCTTGTTTGTCTCTTTAGAATGGGTTGATTCTCATAGCAATCAAGCTGGAAAAGGAAGAAAGGAGACCTTACTGATGTTATGTTTGTTATCTGTTTAGTTGTAGGACGTTTTTATATACTTCCCTACTCTACATTCGGGTACTTCCTCTTTATTGAACCTGAGTAATTTTTAAACTAATAGCAGTCTAGTTCTTGTTAGAAACTCCCAAGAGGTGCTGTTGTGGTGAATGCTGGAGTTTAACTGCTGAGTCACTGTGTCATCTGACCGTATCATACATGACTTGAATTTTGATTCTAAATTTACTGAATCATATCAACAAATTAAAATCACAAGACAAGACAGCCATAACTTTGTAAACTCTTCTTTGTCAAAGATCCCTATATGGGCATAAGTACTGCAAGATACTTAGAACTTCAGGAACATAGCTCCAAACTGTTCAGAAAGGTGACTCCTCACTCAATAGGGTACATTTCATTGCTACCCTGGTAGTATCCTTCAAGTTCCTAAGAAAAAAAGATTCTTGTATTTAAAATAATAATAAACAATACAGAAATTCTTGATACTCAGAGAATTCAAAGCAGCCCCAAAACAGGAGAACACCAAAGTGATGTCAAAATACTGTGATTTCATTAGAGGCATGCCCAAAAAATTGACTTATGCAAGCTAGACCAACTGTATGATAATGGTAGAGTGTAAGAGGAGATGAAAATCATAAGAAGATAATAATTGCCAGAATAATAAAATAACTGGAACATGCACTGCATACAGCCCCAAGAAACAAGTGCGAGGGAGCAAGGGACAAAAAACAGAATGGTGGAAATCAGATTAAAAAACCCTTTGGGCTAGGGACAGACATTCAAAAAGCCCATGCCTCAATGGATTCAATCTTTTCAGGTTAATCTAACCTGCAGAGATTGAACTGATTTGCAAGTGACTACACATTCACTTTTGATTCAGGAAATGCAGGCACATACCTGCACTGGCTCAGGCTAGAAGTCGGGGGGCACTACAGCAGCCCTCCCTTCCCTTCCACAATGCTAAGCTAGCATTGCCAGGGGTGTGGCCAGGCCCAGGCACGATGTGATGATTAGGGAGGCGCTTAAACCCCCACCCTGGCCTGCACAGTTCCCAGCTGAGGTATGCCTGAAGGGGGAGGAGGAAGCAGCCTTCACCAGGCTTTTCCCTGCTTACTGCTCAAAGGGCAGGAGTGTTGCCAAACCCAGGCCCCAGGCTAGCACTCTGATGCAAAGAGGAGGTGGGGGGGAGGGAAGACTTGTCATAGAATGTCTCATCATAGAAAAGTATGAGTAAGCACAACAGAATCTCTCCAAGTTCATTTATACTTTTGATGTGTTGTGTGTACATTTCTTATTTATTGGTAAAATTGTCAATTTTGAGCACTACTGACTTCACTAGAGTTAGTCCAATGCTAAGAATTTATAAGTACATTATACAAACTTTTTAAAACCTATTTTCAATAATTTTATAAGAAGGCAAATACAGTCATAGAAATACAACTGGCTAAAGAAAGTTATAACCATAGAAATGTAGGACAGGAAGGATTCTCAAGAAATCATTTAGTTCAGTCCCCTGCACTAAGGATGTAACAAATATATCTAGACCATCCAAATCAAATGACTACCTAACTTGCTCTTAAAATGGGGGGGGAAGAGATCCTCTATCTTATTCCCTCTTCAGTGAAAGAGATCCTCTAAGTATCTTATTTCTGTGTCTCAGCACCAAAGCAGTTAGCATTGATTGTTAGAAGAAAAAAAAAATTAAAACCTACTTTGGAATAAAATTAACTCCAGAGATTTTTACCGGTGACTATTAAGAACAAATGATAACTCCCCACTTTTTGACAAACTTTTACATATTGGAAGACCATTATCAAATCTCCCTTAACAACCCCCTCCTCCCCACCCCACCCCCAGTCTTCTGTGTTCTAGAAGAAACAACTAAATAATATAGCTCCTTCCATCTTTTATCATAAGTCGTGTTTTCTAAACTTATTCTTGTTGCTTTCTTCTGGATTCTCACCCAGTTATGTATCTCTTTTAAAAAATGTGATGCTTAATATTACAGATGAGACCTCACTAGCACAAGCAGAGCACAATCATTACTCCTACATCTTACATAGGACACTCAGGTTAATGCATCCCACCATGATACTTGCCCTTTTTTCCCACAAATAGAATCACATAATTAATTCATATTTAATTTGATCCATTGTAAATCCACAAATCCTTTCCTGTAGCAGTCTTGCCAAACAGTTTTTCCTCACTTTGTTTCTGTTCATTTGATGTTTCCTACGTAAGTACAGTATTTGCATACGTCTTCATTGAATCTCACCTTGTTGATTTCAGACCACTTCTCTAATTTATCAAGATCATTTCAAATTCTGCTCTAAAAGCTTTTGCAACTTCTTCCAGTTTGCTGTCATCCATGGACTTTTAAGTGTACTTTTTATTCATCATCTAGGTGATTAATAAAAATATTCCATGCAACAGATTCTAGGCTAGAGCCCTGTAGAATCCTACTTGAAATACCCTTTTCTTTTAACATAGAATATCTTACGATAATTTCTAAGATTAAGTTCACATGGTTATTTGCCCATTTTATAGAAATTTCATGTACATAATATTTCCTTAGCTTATTTATGAGAATGTCATATAGAAGTATCAAAAGTTTTACTGAAGTCAAAATATATCTACTTTTTTCCCCATTGTCTAATAAACCAGTTATCATAAAAAAAAAATAATAATAATGTTTGTCAAACCAATCTCAGGTTTTATTTGGGTGGGGGGTTTAATGCTTTATTTTCTAGGTACTTAGAGAATGACTTGCTTACTGGAAAGATTCAGGAGAAAATTACAAAAAGTTAGGTTAGATGCTCAATAATGTCCTGGATCCTTCCTCCTCTTACCTTAAAAAATGTAAGTATAGGTACTATGTCCACCTTTTTTTAGTTTTCAGGGACATCATCTGTCCTCCACAATCTTTCAAGAAGAAATGCCAAAAAACTACAGCATTCTGAAAGAAAATCTTGTAAATTATCTTCAACTACCTAGTATAAGTAGTCAATTACAAAAATGAAATATAGATTTAGTGGTATTTAAGCACTAAGCATCAGGATTTGAGACCATACACATTAAGTAGGATCGAGTTATGTCTAGTAAGGCTTGGAAAATATTTGAAGAACCTTCTGATTGCTTTGTTTTGTTCAGTACCAATTGTCCTTGTAGCTGGAGTTCATGCGAAGCAGGCTTAACAAACTAAGCATCATTTTTAATCAAGTTTTTATGGTAGTGAACAATATTCCCCATTCATTTTTGAAGTAACAAATTTCTTTTCTGGAGATTGATCACTATAGACCATAAGGTCTATGGTCTCATGACCTCTTAAGTAGATTAACATATGTTTTATATAGGGGATGTCCCTGAAGTGTATGACCGATCTCCCCTCTGCAGTTTCTCCTGGTTGCCTATTACCAACACGTGAACTAGATATTAACGCCCTTTTGTGCAGGGAGGGATAAGACAAACCATAACCATCATATATCCAGTTCCAGCAACTTTCTCAGGCCAATTTTGTGCCAGTGCTAGTCTCAGTAGAATTTAAAGTATCTTAAGAGTAAAGCTGATCAAAGAATATTCATTTACCTCTGTATCTAATCACATGACCTATGGATTGAATTATACCAGTAAGCCATGTCACAAACATAATTTTTCTCCCTATGCTAAGTAACAATAGAACAAAAAATATCATGTTCTAACAATACACCATTGTTTTCTGCCCATAAATTAAAACAGGACATGAGTTATAGGGATGAGCACTGCATGGCAGCCTGTGTATTTTTTCAATTCCGGCTACCAGCATATATATGTTCTCAGGCTAGGATTTGCCAGCTGACTGTTTTTCCCCGCAGTCCCTGAACAACTGCATGCCATTAGGCAATTTGTCCAACCTAATTAAGTCATTACCTGAATCACACACATCACAAACCTTGCTTGGACTTTGTTTGAATGCAGTTTGAGTGAGAGGAAAATACTGAGGAATAAGCTAAATTGAAGAAATGTAGTTCTTCATGCAGTCTGAGCACAGTGGTCATTTTTATTTCCCGTAGGAGTGAATTTCATGTGCCAGGTCCACCTCCTATGAAAGGTCCATCACATACCCTGAGGAGACTTAGGAACAGGATTGCCTCCGCAGAACTCAGCAGGCCATAATCACAGCAGCAGAGTCAGTGTCCCAAGCAGTTAAGGTCAATCTGACAGAAGACTTTGAATATCAGGAAATGACCATGATCAGGAGCCTGTATTTCAGGGAGCCTGTGTAGAGAGCACAGCACTTGAAGGATGATACAACTCATTATGAGTTGTATCATTTAGCAAATGTACCCCTGCATTTTATACCAACAGGAGCTTTTGAGAATGAATAGCTTTACTAAGCTGCAATCAACCACTAGAGGGTGCAGTAGAGTCACTAGAGGGAGCACAATGTAGCTACAATTATTACCAACTTTGCTTCTTTTCAAACTTTTTCCTACAAATGCCATATACGTGTGTGTGTTTGTGTGTGTTGATGAGAGATAGCCGTGTAGAAAGTTAAAAAGTGTAGTAATGAGATATGTATAGAGGGAGAAACAAACAAAATACCCAAAACTGGAACCCAGGATAATTGGATTCCTGAAGTTCAAAAGCAGGAATTGTTTTAACTTTGCACAAAAAGTGTCTTTCACCAGCAGGGTGAAACTCTAAATGGCTAAGATTTGTCAGCTCCAGACTGGCTATTCTGATCAGTAAGAAAGAGTGCGTTAAACTAAACTGGACAGTCAAGACACCATTCTAGGATTTGGGAATATGCCTGTAAACTACTTCTCTCATGCTCCTGAGGAGCATGGGTCTTGAGCATGCACTACCCACTCACATACACCACACCTGAAGATGAGGTTGCGGAGCCATCCTGAGGCTCCACTACTCTCAAGATCTATTTCCACCCTGCCTAAGAAGGGACAGGGGGATACATTCTGCATGGCTTCACTACCACAGTTCTGGGTTTGGGGTCTTTGAGTGCAAGGAGATGGGCAGGATATGCTCAAGAGTAATGCAACCCAGGAGTACTAGAGAAACAGAATGGGACACACTCTGGGACACTTGAGTTCAGCAACACACATCCAAGGCAATGGAGCTAGCCAGAAGGCTATTAGCTTACCTGCAGCAGGACTCTCCTTTAGAAAGTATTCAATGGAGTGTACTGAGCCTAGGTCTCTCACATCTGAGGACTATTTGCTATTTTGGATCCTCTTTCTATGAAAAAGTTCAAAAGGTCTTGTCTTTTCCCCTCGGTGCAGAATGGCAACAAAACCATTGTCTACATAACTTTCTACAGGAATAGCAAAGCCACACATTGCATCCATCATCCCAAACGAGATTGTTTTGGGGTTTTTTTGATGAAAGGTGCAATTTCCAATACATAAATGAAAAAATATGCTTGTAACTTCTCTTTTTACTTTTGCATTTGAAGTAGTCACTTATTTTTAGCACCTCAAAGCTGCTCTTGTCCAACTTCTGTTTCCATATTAGCCAGATTTCACAGGAATGAAGGGGTATTTATTTCCTAAGCTGATTATCCTTTGCTCAGATGCAAGGGCTTTAAATTGCTTTTAAAAAGGATTAATTTTATGGCATTCTTGAGACCAAGGTGTAGTTATTCCAAGAAGAATAGAAGAAAAGATAACATTCCATCTTCTACTTATACAAGACCAAATTCCACCAATTTTCTCCTATTAGACCTTATAGTCTATACCAGGGGTGGGCAATTATTTTGAGTGGAGGGTCGCTTACTGAGTTTTGGCAAGCCATCGAGGGCCGCATGACAGGCAGCCAGGGACAGATAAAAATTAATTTTCTAAATTTTTTAGGGGCCCCACAGTCTGGATAGAATGGCCTGGCAGGCCGCATCCGGCCCACAGGCCATATTTCACCCTGGTCTACAGTAAGTCAACAACAAAGCGTCTAGGCCTTTGTGCATTAACAGCCTTAAAAGTCTTACCAAACATATGTTTTAGGACTTATCCTCAGAAGAATGTATATATAAAATAGCCAAAAGTATAAGTAATGTTACAAAATATCAAATCGTGTTTTTAAAATGCCAGGTATAAAAAAATTCTAAAAATAAATAATAATACAATACACCTGCAAAGAAACAACAATAATTATTATATTTTAAAAATTAAAATATTTCCCAAATGAAGAAAACCTCAGTGAATTTCTATTTAGCCCAGAAGAAAATGGGTCTTTAAACCGAACTGGGGCCTCTACTTGTTATTTTAATACAAACAACAAGAGAGAGATTAATAAGGAAATGAGTCTTCAGAACCAATAACAATAGCAATTAATTATTTTAAGAAAAATAATACTTCAGGGACCCATGAGGTGGCAGCAAACTTCTGTAGCAGGAGCTTTTATAGCAGGAACAGCAACACCCTTCTGCTATAGTCTTGCCTGCTATATTCTTGCAAAGAAACATTACAGTTTGATATACGTAACTCTACATTAGGGACAAAAATACCCCTCACTGCAACCACCATTTAACCAGCTGGGTAATTTCTTATAAACAAAGCAACACCCAGTGCCAGATTCCCATCTCATTAACAATTTCACTGGTCCCATTTCTAGAGCAATATATACATGCTCTCCCTACTGAACTGATGAAAAATAAACAGCACTGACTCTACAACAGTTCCCTTTAAAAATGCCATAAAATCCACTTTTCTTAAAGACAAGTATTGTTTTAGTTTCTTTTAGAAATCTTTTTTGTACACAGCTGTAAAACCTATTACCCTCCTAAAGCTAATTTACTGCTGTTGAACCATATCTATTTTTCTAGTGCACAGCCAGTAATCATCAAAAGACTAGAGAGATTCACAAAGGATGGCTCCATTAGGGAACACAGCATATGGAGGAGCAGTGATCTGGAAGGCTCCCTTGCCAGGTCTGAAGGGTTTTTACCACCAATCATAAGTATCTAACTTCCATTACACCTGTTGCAGGCTAAGGTTTATTTGATGGTTTGATACGTGTACTGCCTGCTGGAATTTAGAGCCAGCAGGAACAGATCTAGGATTTACTAAAGAGGAATGCAGGACATGCCCCTCAGGCCTTAGGGCGATGAGGATGAGGTGTGACTGGAGGCCCTGGGCCAGTGATGAACACCATATGAAGGGTGAGAGAATCTGCCCCCTGCTGCCACTGCTGTCCCCAGCAGACCCAGGGGCAAGGGGAGCCCCAGAGCTGCTCCTGCCCTGCTCCAGCCACCGCTTAGCCAGGGACTCCCCTTGTGCCTGAGTCAGCTGGCAAAAGTGGCAGCAGTGTGGAGCAAGTTCTTCCCTCCAGCACCTGCTCCCAGGCAGTGGGGGGCACGCTGGGGAGGAGGTGGCAGAAAACAGATGCAGGAAGAGGGAAGCTATCCCCTGCTGAGCCTTGCACCCCATGCAGCCACAACCTGAGATAGGAGTGACTCCCAGGTCAATAGGGGACAGTGGTGGTGCACCCCCTTAGACCTGCCCTAGTTAGAAGGATCCCTCTACTGTCTGTTGTGAGAAATATGATGCCATAGTAAACACTTTTACATGTTAAACTGTAGTTCACTTTGAAAAGTGACAGTCCAAACAGCTTTGTGGGGTTCCTGTTTTAATGGGGCTTTTAATGGCTTCTTCAACTTTCTTCAGTTTACAAAAACAAGGGGTCCCTGTCTGCTCCTACCTTGCATCCAACTACCAGGCTGACAACCTCAACCTGGGATCTGAAATTCGAACTGTTTTTTTGGCCTGTGCTCTGTTGCTGCAATAATGTTCACTTTTGCCTCATTATCTACCATGGGGTCTAGCTATGTTACTTCCACTGAATATTAAAGGAGCTTTCCTCAACCACCACTAGCAAGGTTGACAGCAGAGATCATTAGAACAGAAAAAGAGAAAAAGCACAAGGGCAGTGAGTTTGTATATGAATCTCCCTGTTCTCCGTGACTGTCTCAAGTTTTACAGCACTTACAAATGCAAAATTAGCTAATTTTATATCTTGTCAGTAGCATAAGGAGACAAGGTTTCCCAGCCTTTAACACAAATGTTTCCCATGTCTACATCCCTGTTAATTATTTCTGTCACATTATTAAGAGTACCTCTGAAATGAATATGTGATACATTGGCATAGCAAGATAAACTGTCTCTAACTTTGGAGGAAAAGTTCCTCTTTGTATTTTTCTGTATTACTATAAACCATCTGTTTTTGTACTACCCTGACTTAGAAGAGATAAAAAGATAATATTTTTCCTAGTCACAGACAATGTGCCATTGTTAATTATTCTACATTTTGAAAATTAAAGAGGGAAGCAGGTTTCAGGAAAAAGAAAGAATACATGTTCCACAACTGTTCAACAACCTAATGTGATCTTAATTGAGCTAAATTTGCTAGAAAATCGAGATGTATTTGCTAAGTAAAAATTATCTTTTGAGCTTTATTTTGATGAACTGTGACCTTTCACCAGCACTGTACTTTCTTCTTTGGACTCTGTTCAAAAGTTAAGCTAACTTTGATGCTTGAGGAAAAAAGAAGGGTATGAAATAAAACTTCTCCCTCATACAACAAAGAATAATTATTTTGAGCCTTGGAGGAAACTTCTACCTCTAGCAACCATATTTTAGATGGTTTTAAAGAACCCATAGAAAAATACAGTGGTCCCAATTCAATACATTTTGTGTAGCTGGTAGAACAAAACAATAAAAGAAAAAGACAAAGAAGTCTTTAGTATCCTGCATTAAGTTCAAGTATTTTAAAGATTTCCTAAATTCTTGATATGATGTGACTGGCACTGTTAACTGGCCTTGAAGCCACTATAAACTACCCAAGGGGTCACTTGAATAGGAATATCTTTTCATTTGAGTAGAGTTAATTTAGGGGCTCTAACCTTATTCCCATTCTTGCTGCCAGTGTAGCAAGACAGGGAAGATATCCAAAAGAAATGAGATACTTTGGTACCACGTATAGTCAGTATAAATTAAGTACCTGTTATGTATCATTAACATGGTCCTAGGAGACTGACGCTTTGCAGAAAAATATGCCGGATCAAGGAAGCACCAGGATGAGTTTTATACCATCTTTACATATGTCTGTGCACACACACTCACACCCATCCTTTGTGCAGACCTACCAAACCTCAGAAGCTTTTGGCACTGAAGTTTTTGCAGGAGCCAGTTTTACTGAACTTTACCGAAAGAAAAACAGAAAAATCTAATTAACCAAGCATTTTCATCTTCAAAAAATACAGTTTATAAAAGTTAAGAATTACTCCATGTGCACACAATGATAAATGAAAATATTCAAAATGACAGATAGACAAAGAGCATAGACAAATAAGCAGCTTATGTAGCTCAGTAACAAAGTGTATCCTCTTTGGAGCCTCACATAGAGTTTAATCAGCTTCTAAAGACACTAACACTTTGTGAGAGGCTGCATTAAGGAAGCTCACCTTGTCCAGGGTAATGAGGCTTCTTGTCTATCAAGGCTTATTTCATGGGAGATGTCTCTATCTCCGAAGTCAGTGAAATGGACACTCATCTTCTAGAAATGTGTTTGAAAAAAAAATGATAAAGCATCTTTAAATAGCTCTTAAAATTACTACAAAGGAACTTGATAAATGAAATTTGGTTGGTCAGGGGTTGGAGGAGAAAACACTTCCCTTAGTTCTTTGCAGGGAGGATCAGGTATTGGGGTTCAGGTTTTTTGCTGTTTGTTTGTGGGGGGGGGGTTGTTGTTTGGTTTTTATTTCCTATACCCATAGGCCTTTGCTTGAACTAATTTTTTGACTACGGAAAAATACAGCAATTCTTTTGTTGCAAAAACTCAGAAACACTGCAACAGGTCAGAATGTTTTTGACACTAAGGATTCCTATTTGAAATTTCTTCGTTTATATTGTGAATCATGTGTAGATGTTTGCACACCTAACAGAGCTAATATTGCATGACATCCTTCAGTATACCCTTTAAAGTCCCTCACTGCTTTGTCTTTCACATTAGCCCTCTGTTTATGCCAGGTTACTATCATTTGGGCAATGCAGGAACATGACCAGTTCTAATCCACTGAAAAGACTTTCTGATTGCCCTCATGCAGACCTAAAGACCCACTCCTTTTTTTAAGATAGTCCAATCATTTTCTGGAATATCTTCTGATGTCATTCTTTTAAAGTATTTCATTATTGGAATAGTTTGGGAAGTCTCCGACTGAGTACACCTTTCCTGAGAAAGAGTGCTGCAGGAAGGTAGGCTTTTCTTCACTCACCAACATTTGGTAAAAGGATCTCTACTGCCTGTCAGAATGGTACAGGTATTGGAAAAGCAAACTGGCAAGTAAGTCCATTAGATTAATCTGAGTATTTTTAGTAGTATTAGTATTATTTTTAGTAGTATTATAGTCTCCCTGCTGAATGTGAACAGATAATTTTGGTTTCAGTTACAAAGTACCCAGGGAGGCTACATGGTTAAAAGACTTAGTAATGGAATACTGATACTTTGTACAAGCTATCCTAAACTCACCCAAAAAGTTTCCTGGAGTCATCTTTTGCTGTCAGATCTCAGTAAAACAGGTTGTATTAATCTACCCTAGAGACAACATCAACACCCAATACGATTGTTATCAATGTATTTGACAAGAAAGTGTGCACTAGATCAGCCAACCAAAGATGGGAAATATATTTCTGCAAATGATGCCATTTGAATGTTGTAGCAGGACTGAGTCCCAGGGATTGCATGACACCCTCCTGGTGGCCTTGTGGTTCCTGCCCAATTCTGGCTCTCCAGGTACCCTCTCTTTTGCTCCCACACCAGCCATGCCTTTCTGTTACCATTTTATTGGGGAAAAGAGAGGCTGCCCCCAAGGTCTCAGACTGAACCTTTGTCGTCTCCTTGTTTCCCAAACCCTGCTGATCCCCATCCTGCCCTCAGGCGTCAGATGGGCCCCTCCTGGCCTGTCCACATTCTCATGCTCTCCTTTCCTTAAGGGCTAATTTTATGGTCTCTGACCTCCCTTACAACCACAACCATGCCTTATAAATGTTATTGGACCATCACGTAGGTAGAATAACTTTGCCCTCAAGACAATGCAATGCCACCTCAGGCCATTATACCCTTGCTCAGCCTTACTGGTCTCTGCCCCTTTCCTCTAGCTGGGTCCTTTGCCTAGGCCCACTGCCCCAGACCTGGCTTCTAGGCTCTAGCCCTCTTGGACACTGGTTTCACCCTCTCAGGCTTCTTGCCCTCTTGAGCTTTGGGCACTGGCCCTGATTCTCACCCTTCTTGAACTATGGCCTTAACCCTCCAGCTTCAGGACTCCTTCATCTCACCTCTTACAGCCCAAGCTTGGGCCTTCTTGGCTGTTGCCTCACCATCATAAACCCCTGGCAGGGCTCAACACACTCTTGTTCCCCACAGGCACCCTTACAACCTTCTTCTTCCCTTGCAGGCACTTTTGGTCTACTGGTTTAAACTGCAGACCAGAATATAAGCCCTCTGGCTGTAAAAGCCCACTGTCTATATAACAAAACCCTCCTCATCCTGGGTTCCAGCTCAGTGCAAGCCCTTATCCCCTTATTTGCAGTTCCCAGGTATAGCAGAATCTCAGGCATTAGCTCAGCTATAGCCATCTTGCTGCAAAGCTCTTCCCCCTGAAGCTAGCACTGGCTTTATGTGCCTCCTAAGTCCAGCCCCCTTCCTGTCAGATGACACTCCAGTCACCCACAGGTGTTCCCATTCTGGACTTGATGACCAGCCTGCTTTTCCCCACTGTGGCTTAGCCCAGCTGCCTGTAGCTCTGTGCTCCTGAGCTGCTGGTGTGCCTGCCCTGTAACACTTGCTGCTCTGCACTTGTTTCCTGAGATGATTACTCCCCAGGGGTAACCACTACCTGTGTAGCTACAGATATACCTGTGTGTTGGCCGCTGGTTTACTAGCCATTAGCCTATTTTCTCACTTCTAGGCCTCCCAGAGCCAGCTCAGCCTGCTGCAGCCTTCTTGCTCCCTGTTACAGATGCCCAGAGCTCATGGCAAGGCCTGCAGGGTTAAGGTTCTTTGAAGTCGTTCCCTGTACTTGCCACAAGTATTCCTTGTATGGATTAAACTTGAGCCAGCTGGTTTTTATTCAGTGATAGCACTGTCTAGTTCTTCAAGAAAACAAGAAGTAGATATGGACGGTCTCAGGAATCCTGATTTTCTCTGTTAAAAAATCCAAAAATCCCTGATTTAAAAACCTCAAATCCACATTTTTCCATGATTACAATGAAATGCCGCTATATATATAGGTATCAGTTTAATACAATGTTTTATCAATACATTTACAGTTTTTAAGCAATTTAGAAACCTACATATTTTGCCTATATATTTTGGCATTTGAATTTTTTTATCATGGAAAATCAGAGCTTCCCTTGGCTCCTTTGCTCACCAGGATGCAGGTCCAACTGTGGTTGTCACTGCCACTGCTTTGTGGCACTGAACAGCCCTGATATGCTGGTGCCCTTCTCCTGTGCAAGCCATTTCCCCTCACTCCCATTGAAGGTTTATGGGGGGCATATGCCCCCCCAGATTTGTGCACCCACAGTGGGGCCACCATACCCTACCACCATGGCCCAGCCACTGCCACCACCACTCCTCTCAGGCTGCCCATGCTGCCTCCCACCTCCCTTCTGGGGTAAAGCTGCAGCTTGGCACTTGATTAGCTGGCAGCGAAAAGAGGTAAGTGCAGCATGCCCTGCCCTCCCCCACCCCAGGTCTGCTACTCCTCGTGCTGCTGGTGGCATGGCTGATGTGGGGGTCCCAGTGGCAATGGTGGCAGCAGCAGCTGCAATGATTCTCACCACCCTGCTCTGCCCTCCTGCACCCAGTCCTGTCTGCTAGGCCGCAGAAGCAGCTCCTGTCCATGCCAGTCCAGCCAGGCTGCAGCCCCATGCTCCACTGTGCATGCGCAAAACTGGGGGACCACATGGCCCCCCATGGCCCCTTCAATACATTGTCTGTGGCACCTGACCCCTTCCCAGGAGTGCATGCAGCAGCAGGGAGCCAGCCCCATCCCCCGCCCCTGCCATGTCCTCCCCCAAATGAACCACCCATGTCCCCAGCCCCAGCTGCCAACCCTGCCCCACTCCCTCCCTCACTGTGGGGGCTCAGTGCAAGCCACTGCTGCTGCCTCAATCTGCCTCCTGTCTCTGCTCCCCTCCATGCATTGCCTATGCCCACTCCCACATAGACTTAGCTGCAGGCAGCTGGGGAAGCTGCTCTCCAACAGGCTGCCTGGCTGCATTGCTGGTCACGTGTATGTGTGTGCATACATGCTCGTGGTGACCCCTGCATCTGACTGGCCTCCACCTGTTCCCCCCAGCCCCAAGCACCTGGAATTCTGCGAGCCTGCAAGGGGAAACCTGGTGATTCCCACATTTTTCTCCTTTAAAGGAGAAAATCCATGGTTTTCCAAAGTTGTCTGTGGCAAATGGACAACCCAGATTTCTGATGATCAAACAATTACTCTGACTAAAGACAAGTTAGGACTGAAACCCATAGGACTATACTAGTAAAGGCTCTTGGTGACATTTTTAATATAATTCTCCACCTCCCTAACATTATTCCTGATACTACCCCTGGCTGCACAGCCATAGAAGGGAAATGCAGAGACTGAAGCAAAGGCCAAACTAATTTTGTACGTTTAAGAGAATGCATCAGTTGCCCTTGCTTTGAATTGATCAATACAAAAAGATGCTCAGTTCAAAGACTAGACTACCTATAAATTTCTGATGAAATATATAATGAACTGTCCATTTCATTATATTACAGTGCATGTACTTGGTCCAGTCTTTTTGATCTAACCCTACTGATATTGTAAGCTATGAGGTTGGCACTGTGTATAGTAAGGGATTATAAGGAACATTTCCATACTATAGGTTTTTCACTACTGATATAAATGGGCACCAAAAATCATTGTGGGTTAGATATCTGTTATGACAAGAGAATTTGGCTCTGTTCATGTAATGTGTATGAGTTATTATTGTGACACTGATGCTTCTTCCTCCCTCCACTCATCTGCTGATTCTAGCATTTATGTTTGCTACCTTAATTTTGTATTAACACACAATCAATACTTTGCTAAAGTTGATGCAGCAGTCTTCCTGGTCTGAGGGACCATGAGAATTGTGTGCATGTTATTCCCCTAAATAGCTGTCTAGTTTGTGCCTGATCTATTTTTATATTGTGATGATTAGGCCTGTCACTTTCACATTTTTAAAGGAAAAGTTGCACGGATTTTGTAACAAGGAGGTTAGAATTGTAATTTATTTTTGTTGGAACAACAAAAACAGACCACAAAGACAATTCTGTGAATAAGGACAGACTTTTCTGAATGAGGAAATTGCCAAAGGGCAGCTGCATCTGAAATCTAGTCTGCCTCTCCAAATTAAAACTTATTTTTCTCTCTGGGTGGGAACTTTGAAGACTCCAAGGAAAATGTAATCTCTTGAGCTGGCTAGGTAGTAAGCTCTTTCTCTCCAGGAATCCCCCTCAGGCAATATAATAGACTTTAGTGAGTATCTTGCAAGCTACAAAGTTAATCTTAACCTGATCATTACCACATCATTCACATGCAGGCAGAAAATACAGGTGACAGATTTTTTTAACTGGATTCCTAAACTCTTATGGCAACAAGGCAGAATTCAACTTAATTATATTATAACTTCTAATCAGCAAATATTATCAGACTAGAATATTAATGTCTTAAAAAAATTAAATCAGAATGATACCAGAAGTTTAATACAAAATTATAAATGTATTATAAAAAGCGGATGTGAAAGTCCCCAAAAATATTCTTGTTATTGTAAAGTCTAAGATTGTTCCACTTAGTTTCATCAAAGCATCATATTTTAGATGCTTGATATTAATAATGTTTGTATCAGATTAACAAGCCACTTATGTAGTCTAAAGAGGCTTCCAATTACAGCAACATCAAACAATTTTCACAAATAATACTGTACCATGAATGACTGCCAACTGGCATTCAGATTTATGCAGTGTACATGCATTTGATGCTTTTAAAAGAGCCTTTGAATTGTAGATGGAATTCAAAAGGACAAAATTCTTGCTTTTCCACGTGCATAACAGTATTTTTGCTCACAGGAGTGAGAAGACTTCTAATTGGTGCAGCCTTAGTTCTGGCATTTCATAACTTTTAAGTGTCTGGCCCCAGGGCCTGAATTGTATTGTGCTGCAGTTTTTCATACTGAATTTCCAAAGTCTTTTAAGAAAGCAAACAAAAAACAAACAAATGAAAGGCAATCATGTAGAACTATACAACTCATGCATGATTCAGCAAAGGCAAAACCTTTAGATCAAATGTATAGACTTCCAACAGAAGTTCAGTGTGGACAACAGCTAAGAGATGAGCCACACATTTTACCAATGGATGTAGCAGCAAAGGAATGGTGAGACCTAAGGCACCGAGTCCTATTCCAAGGGTGGGCTTGTAGTTGTCACAAAGCCTTCTTCCCTCACTACTCCAAGCCTAACCAGCAGACAGTAAACTAGGTTAACTCTGTGTTCTTTTATTAATCTAATCCTTTGCTTTTAGTAAAAATGCCAGAAACTTTACAAGAAACACCCAAACCTACTAAAAAAAAAGTTAATTCTTGTTACACCTTCTAAATGAAAGAGCTGTGTACTTTTAACATGAACACAATACAATATTTGTTCTGAAAAAGAATCAAATGCCCCTAACCCACCTTACCCCATCCCACCCTGCCCACGCCATCTTTTTTTGATGGAGAAAGACAACAGCCTGAGGTAGGTACCTGCCATCGAGGGGTTGATCCCCAAAGGCTGAAGTTCAGCAAAGTTATGTGAACTGCTAGAAAACTTTAACTTTCAGGGGCCCATAATTTTTAACTCTTAATGGAATTAGAAATACTTAGTTAAGAAGCAATCAAGAAATAAATGAGATATGTGAGGTAGGGCATTAAAGAATCCTTTTGAGGAAAAAGAAGAGTATTGGCATGGCATAGAGACAAGGAGAACAGAGAAAATAGCTGGGAAGAGTAAAGGAAATATTAGCAAGAACCTGTAGTTTGACCTTTTTCATATAACTTTTTCTTCCTGGAAATGTTTTTTTTTTTCCATTTGCAATGAGTAAAAGTAGGATCAGCATAAGTACAGCAAACAACTGTTTAACAAGGGGGGCATGGGCAAGGAAGAACCACCCTTTACACAGAAGTAGTGCTACAAGTTAGTAAAAAAAACTCAATCTTCTGTTTATTTTCTTTATTTAGATAGAAAAAAATGTTTACATCTTGTGACAGAGCGCAGGTTGTGTTTGCTCCTTCAAGGGGTCATAGCAGGATGCAGACCAGCCTTCAGGTGGGAGTAACCCAATCAAGTGGTCATATGGTAGTCAGGAGGCTGCCTGATTGGTGGAGATGCTGGGGGGGCAGGGTATAAGATCAAGCCCTGAGAGCAGAGCTGGCAGTTGCTGCAGGGATGCTTCTGGAGTAACAATGCCCAGCTGGGGGAGTCTGCTCCCAGAACATTAAGAGATCAGGGTAGGAACTATGGGGATGAGAGGTTCCTGGTCCTGGGGAGTAAGCTGAAACTACACCCTGCTGTGGTTGGATGGTGTGGTGGGGCTGCCTGTAGCAGGACAGTCTCCAGGAAATCCTACACCTGTGCCTCCCCAGTGAAAGGTGAGTATGGGGTGCCAGAAAGCCTCAGCCTCCACTGCCTTATGGGTGACCCTGTGGAGGGGAAAGGCTAGGGGAACACACCCCGGCAGAAAAGAACAGGGCCAAGGACTACAAAATGAAGCCTGAGACAGGGTCCAGGCTGATAGAATGGGGCCTGAGACTGGGGTCAAGCCCCACAGAATGAGGCCTGAGGCCCAAGGGGTGTAAGGCCCAGCAGCCTGGTGAGGGGGCAGGGTAGGCTTGAGGCCCAAAGGACATAAGGCCCAGTGTCCAGACAGGGTAGAAGTCCCAGTGAGGGGGCAAGGTAGAGGCCCCAGGGAAGGGCATGAGGCTAAGGCAT
Source organism: Crocodylus porosus (assembly GCF_001723895.1). Classification (NCBI taxonomy): domain Eukaryota; kingdom Metazoa; phylum Chordata; order Crocodylia; family Crocodylidae; genus Crocodylus; species Crocodylus porosus. Next base: position 99,092,996 of record NW_017728931.1, read on the forward strand.
GTCTGAGGATGCCTGAGGCCAGGTTTGGATCGGAGGCTGAGTGCAGCCCACCTAAGTGGCTGGGGGAGTAATAGTGGATTTGGATGCCATCTGCGAGGTATGGGATACAGTGAGGACAGGTTCGGTGGAATGTATTTCACGTTTGGCATCAGGGCAATTAAATGGGCAGCCTCCTGCATTTTTCCATCTACTTTGATACATCAAGGCATGGTGGCGTGCCCTGCACAGCTGGGCAAGCCAGTGTAGTGACCGACCCCAAGATGGCTCATGTTACAACCTACAGAGAAGAGACTCTTCTTCTTTTCTCACATGTCCTCATATGTGAGAGTATTTGACCTAATTCTCCCATATTTCGAATTCAGTTTCTAAAATCCTTACCTAATATCTTTTAATGGCCCCTCAGGACCAAATTCTCCTTCTCAGACCCTCCTGTATCTTCAGCAGATTCCCTCTACAGTCCTCCTCACAGAGCACTTGGATCTAGCAGGTCCTTAAGCTGGACAACCTCCACCAAGCTAGCTTCTAACCAAATGCATTCTAATTGCGTCTCTGGCCCACTCTTATTTGTAGCCTTAATAAGACACATTCTGAATAGCATTCAGTTGCCAAGTTAACTATTTCCTTGACAGCCCTGAGTGAAGTATATTGATGCCATCAAAGTATCAGATCTCCAGCTTGTATCAAATTTTCTCAATAGCTTTGGCACATCCACTTGTATCAAATTTTCTCAATAGCTTTGGCACATCCATCCACCCATGACTCAACAGTCATAGTCAGGTGACTGATCAGTGAAGGTGTTGTTTTGTTAACTAGAACTGTTTAACTTCTTTTGTTAGATTAGGGTAGTTTCCAAAGGCATCATTTAGGATTGGAACCTCACTTCACTAGGACTGCTTCAACACACAGATGCTTGACCCTTTCCCTGAAAATGCTGAATCTAACACCTGACTCCTGTCTATACCAGCTCCATATGTGGACAGCACTGTCTAAACTCTTCCCAATATTTTATTGTATTTATCCCCAAATCACAACAAGCTTAATTTTATGCATATAAATACTAGCCTTTGGCATCAGTGAGAGTATCCAAATATGTAGGCACATAGACAAGTCTCTGCAGGATCAGGGCCTACCTAAAGATAGGACCCAATTGCTGATCCAGTTAAACTCATGCTGCTTTTTGTTAGGGAAAAAATGCACTAAATTTTTTGTAAGCTTTTGCAGATTCTATGCTGTTAGGCAAGAATTCAATTTGCTCTTATTTTTATTCCACTTTTGACACAACTATCACCTTTTTTTGTTAGGGACAGTGTTGTAGTTGCATGATCCCTCCTGAAGCACTCAAAAATGAAGGGGAAAAAAAGTTAAAAGTTTGAGCCTAGATAGCTGATTACATTAGTGTGATTCAGTTATATCAGCTTCTGTAGCCTACAGCAACACAAGGGAGCAATGGTGCAGCACATGGTACAGCACTACCCCCTCCTGTCCCTGCAAGCTGGCATTAGTTCCTTGGGGCCCAGAACCACCCCCTTTCACCTCCTGCACACTGAGATTGATTCCTGGGTGTCAAGACCACCACCTCCCACTTACACATGCCAGGATTGGGTACCAGGGACCTGGTGCCAGCCCCTCCAGTCCCCCTATGTGCAGGAACTGGGTCCTGGGGGCCCAATACCACCTCCTCCTAGTCCCCCTCCACCACACAAATATTGGGCCCTAGGGCCTAGTGTTGCCCCAGGCCAGCCCTGTGTTCTGGAATCAGGTCCCAGATCCAACATACAGAGCCTAGGGCAGGGGTGGGCAATTATTTTGGGCAGACGGCTGCTTACTGAGTTTTAGTAAGCCATCGAGGGCCACATGACAGGCAGCCCAGGGCAGCTAAATATTGATTTTCAAATTTTTTTAGGGGCCCCGCGGGCCAAATAGAATGGCCTGGCAGGCTGCATCTAGTCCCCAGGACACATTTTGCCCACCCCTGACCTAGGGCTTCACATAGGTCCAGAGATTTGGCATCAGGGGAGCAGACAAATTTCTAGACTCATGGGGAGACCCACTGCCAAATTTTTAGACCAATGGGGAGTCCCACAGGCCAGACAACACAGTGTCAAGGATCTGGCCTGGGGACTGCAGGTTGAGCACCACTCATTTAAGATATTATCCAAGTCACTTCTAGACAAATTCAATGTAGGTTCTTGTAACAAGACACTAAAATCAAACTCTACAGCAACAACTTATGTACATCCACTTTACAATATTAACTAAGGTCCCAATTCAGGAAAATGTTCACAGAGGACCCACCTGAAGTCCAATGTGAAGCCAATGGAATTCTGCAAATACAGGATTCTGCCTAAATGAGGCAATCCACAGAATAGGCATGTGAGCTTGTATTTAAAGAAAGGGAGCACAGGCTACTCCATTTTATCATACTGTAAATGTCATTTAGTTTTGTACTCCATCCTGTAAGTCTGAACAAAGATTTCAGAATAGTAAAAATCATAAGTCATTGGAACAGTGGGTTCCACAGCTCCCTTGCTGCCAAATCTCTAGACCTGCGGAAAGCCCTAGGCTCTGCTTCTTGAATCTGGGGCCTGATCCCAGCACACAGGGCTGGCCTGGGGCAGTACTAGGCCCCAGGGACTGTATGGAAAGGAACATTTTAAAACTTATCCCTAGACAAAATATACTAACCTTTGTTTTACTTGCAGATATAGGAAAGAGAACTACATTTCTGAACCTCATTCTATGATCAAACTATCATTTATATGGCAGAGTAGAGTACCAGCCATCAAATAGGTACCTGTTTTGCTAGTCTAATTAGTGTTTTTTCTTGGTAAGAGAAAGAGAGAGACAGACAGAGAGACTTTAAACTGTTAAGCTTTTCAAGTATTAATTTGAAGTTGCACAACTCTGTTGGCATTATTAATCCACCTGAGAGAAAAAGGCTCTGTTTGTACCACCAAGCCTGGAGTCCATTCTGCGCCTAAAAAAGATATCCAGTATGCACAAGGGTTGATGCACAGAGGTTGTTTTTTTAAGATTTAACTGAGTCGTTCTGGTGAGCTCTAGCTAACCAAGGTCACAGTGGCACCTAACTACGTATGTAAACTTAAGGAAGTCAGTTAATAATTAGCAATTTTCTTTGCATTTATAGCCTTGAGGCACAGCCTTATGTGATATGACTATTTTACTTAAATATTATAAATCTTCTGTAAGTCAAGGTTTTAGGTTATTAAATATACCTTAAGCTTATGGCATAAGAATAACTATTTTTCTGTCTGGTTGATACATATGCTACATATACCTCCTGAAAATGATATTCACTTAATTTGTAAATTACAAATAGTGAAAAAGAGCTGTGACATGCTGGAGTTACATTGCATTGTAGGGAGTCCAAGTAAGAGGTCATGCTTTCTTTTTACTAATAGCGCTGAGCTGAGAAATCATTCCCATGAAAGCTTTCACATATCAAAATGTTTATCTCTTGACATCAATGCTTCCCATTCTGAAGCACAACAAAACCAAAACATTTCTAATCAAAATTCATAGAGAGCACTATGATCAGCTATTTCAGAAATGCCGTATGACCACTGAAGTTAGATCACTCATCTTAGACTATGGTTCAAATACTTGGTCTGAATCAAGCAGAGCTGGAAGTGGATCTTCAGGTGAACATCCTCATCAAAGAATTATTGGACATTGTATGGTAGGGACTCTCTTTCTTTCTCATTTTGCCCAGGAATTCCATCCCTATGGATACCTTTATAATCCTGTGGAAAGTTTTGGTAGTGAGCATTTTCTTTCATAATACTATCTCACTTAAAAATTCCCAGCCAACTCAATTTATCTTATCTTTTTACATAACACACACCCCCAAATAAGATACTACTTTGTTTTGGAGAAGGCAGAATGAAGAAGAAAAAGATTTTTCCAGAGTTATGGAGATATAGAGCAGAAACACAACTTAATCTTCAGCTCGCTCAGCCTCTCCTTCCTGTTTGGGCAACACTATAGTGCTTTTGACAGCTGAATAGTGAGCAGTTCTTGGCTGCTCAACCAAAAGCTAAAACTGTAGTTCCTACTGAGGACTGGACTCCATGGGCAAATTTACGGTTTTGAAAAGAACTACGAAGAATCTATAGGGCTGTGAAATAACAGGAAACCAGGAGTAGCTAATAAATTGCAAAATTGCTGAAGAAATGATAGCCTGATTAGTGGAACATCAAGACCATTAAAAAGAAGAAAGGCCATTAACACTGATGAAGTGAAGAACCATTAGCAGGAATTAGGTAGATTATAATGAGCCATGAAGTCAACGTATTCCATCAGCAGTGCCTGAATAGAAATGTCACTGAGGCTATTGGGCAGCTGGCATTAAACTTTGGGTGGAACAGGAATCAAACCAAGGTGTGATCACAATTCTCACCATCCCCCACTCCCCCCACTCTGGATCAGCCCCTACTTCACCCCTTCCCCTCTATGCTTCTGCTGAAAAAACATAGAAAAGGAAAAAAAGCAGCAGCCATGTTCTGGCTTCTCCATTCTTCTTAACTGGGGAAAATCAACTTTCCCACTTAAGACAGATATCCCAATTCTGGATAATTTTGGGGGGGAAGGTATGTGTGGCATGCAAATAAATGGCATATTAGTTTTTGCAATCAGATGTTCTCTTGGTGTCTTTTGGTTAGGAATATAATGAGGAAAACTGATATGTTACCAACTTCATTAAAAATCACTGTATGTCTTAAAGCCAGTTTCATTTAATTTTGTTCCTTAGAGCAAAAGATACAGAGACGAGATGGGTATTTTGACTAAAATATGTACATGGAAACAAGAAAAGCAACTCACACAACAAAATACAATTGCTTTGGTTATCTTTTGCTGTTTTCTCTATTTTCTTTATTTTATATGTTTATGTGAAGCAGATGCACTTAAAAAAATCAAATGAAATATTGCACAATAACAGCTTCTGTGAATAGGTTTTTTACAGAACCAAGAGGTACATCTAAGTTCAACTGGTATTTTTCTGGCATTATTTTTTGGCTAACTTTATCTGTTTTAATTATAGATTTGTTAAATAATTAAATGTTGTGCAAGTAGGTAACATTTGTAATTACTAACATTTTATTACTAGCAGTAAAACCTGGCAAGTTAAAATGTGAACTAAACAAACAGATCCATTTTTCTTAGTAATTGATTCCTGTGCTGGATCCAATAAAATACTTACGAGTCTAAATGTTAAGCATTTACTGTTAAAGTAATGCCTGCCTCTTAAGAGCTATCCCCTGAGTGGAATCCAGAATTCAGTGACAGCCTTGGCTACCTATAAAGTGAAGAGAGTTTAACTGCAATATTTAAAGGAAAGCTAAAAGAGCCAAAATAGTGAACAAAAGTCTAAAGACATCAGGCTCAGTACATAGCTACTAAAGAAGCAGTCAGAAGTGCAGCTGCTCAGTCTAACTCATGGCATTTTACAGAAAGCTGGATCCAGCCCATTGGGCACTTTCATCTGGCCCGTGGGTGCCCACCAACTAATTGTAACCTGCCCAGCCTCCATGCCTCACTCCCACCCTCATGTATGGAAGTACCCAGCCCACCCGGCATGGAGCTTCCAGGCAGGGCTGGTGCTGTCACTGCTGCAGCTGCCAGGGAGCCTGCTTGGCTTCCCTGGCATCCAGCAGCTACTCATCTCCCTGCTGCAGTGCATGCTCTGGGCAGCAGCTAGGAAAGCAGAGAGGGTGGGTGGATGGGGAGCTACAGCTGAGCAGAAGCACAGAGCTGGGGCTGGGGCTGGGGCTGGCAGGAGCATGGAGCCTTCACCTGGGGTTGGAGGGTGGTAAAAGTATGGAAAGTGGGTGGACAGGGTATGGGTGTGAGGAACCCCCCACATGGCACACAGCCCCTGCCACTGGTGGCGGCAGCAGCAGGCAGGGGCCCTCAAGACACTTGTGGTCTACACAGGCACTGCCACCTGGCAGCACACAGCTCCAGCCAGAACTGCACGTGGTGGCAAGGAGCACAGCCAAGCCTTCCCGCCTCTATCATGTGGGACTACCCAAAGCACATGTGCAGCTCCTGGCACTCAGGCACTGCCGGGGAAGCCCCACACACTGAAGCCATCTGTCATCCCCACACCCAGCTGTGCAGGCCCTGGGACTCCACTGGAAGTGGGGGGGAGCCCCACCCCTGCTTCCTGGCAGAGTCCTGGGACCTGCACGGCAGGCAGCAGGGAAGGCAGCTGGCTCCATCATATGGGGCTTCCCCCAGCAGTGCATGAGTGCCAGGAACTACACATGTGCTGAGGGTAGCCCCACGCAATGAAGGCAGGCCAGCCTAGCTGTGTTCCTTACCGTTACATGCAGTGCCGGCCAGAGCCATACATCGCTGGGCAGCATGGCCTGTGTGGGCCATGAGTGCCATGAGCACCTGACATGTACTGCTGTTGCTACTATTCGTGGCGGGGCTGTGTGCCATAAGGAGGGGGGGAGTGTGGGAGGGTCCCCACCACCCCACCCTCCGTCACTCCCCCACAAACCCCACACATCTACACCCTATGTCCACAACCCCCCTGCATATACACCCCCAACATACCTTATGCCCCCCCACACACCCCACCATGCACACACATCCACCCCAGCCACACCCTATACACATCTCCACACAATATACAAGACTTTATTTTTGAGTTATGCAATCATCTCTATATACAGTACACACACAGAGATCATGACAAAAATATTTTTAAATCAAATTTAAATATGTTACAGTAGATTTTTGACTTTCAGTATATTTTTTGTTTTCTGGTTCCAAGATGGCAACCCTCCCCTCCCAAAAGGACTACTTCAAAGGGCAAGGGGAGGTGCTTTTGGTGGCAAAGGTTAGGGGTTAGGGGCAGGATTTCTGGTCCCAAGATGGCAACCAGGCTGCAGGGCACCTGTCAAGGGACAGGGCTACCCTTGTGGGCATTGACAGCTCACCAAAACTCATTACACGGCTCTCCAGCTGAAATAATTGCCCACCCTGAGTTAAACCAATCCTTGCAGCCCAACAGACATTAGCTATTGGGTCAGGAGGTTGGGGGATCGAGGTCCAATTTGGAGTTGATCCAGGGAGAGAGGCTGAATCTCTACAGCTTGTTCTCCTAGCTCCAGCCCCCTCTCCCATACTCTGGTGCTGTCTCAGGATGGGAGAGGGAGAAGACAGGAGACGGAGGTCCATTCTGGGGTTTCCTCAGCCTGCACTGGAGTGGGGGTCAGTGGTATTGGAGACTCCCCACCTGGCAGGGGGGGAGCTCCAATCCACCTTCCCCACCCTCCAGCACTGGCCTCCAGGCACCCTCCAGTGCTGGCTGGACACCCCCCCAAACAAAATCCCTCCACTCCCACCCCATCCTCCCATTCTGAAATTAGCACCAAGAGCAGGGCTGGGCTGCATCAACCCAGCCCTAGATTCAGATTGTCATGGGATTGGGCCCTTTTAAAGTGCTCTGCAGCCATGTACTTGTGTTAGGTCATGGCTGTAGAGTGCTTTCAGGGGCCAGATCAGGTGAAAATTACCACTTTTGTCTGTGCCTCTAGAGTTCAGCAGAAGGAAAGGCTGTAGACAGAGGGGTGTCTTATATTTTATTCCTCTCTGGAACTCTGGCATTTTATTTTATTTCAGGCTGCTGTCTGGCATCTCCATCCACTTGGGGTCAATATCCCAAAACACTCTTCTGAAGACAAGTGCCTACATTCTCTCTTTTAAGGATTGGAGAATGACTCACATTTTTGCTTTTAAAAGACACTCAGAGGAAGGTTTTAGTTGTGCTAGTTCCCCGCCCCACCCTGAACATTACATAATATGCTACTTATTACAAAGCACTCTGCTGGGAAGTGCAAGGACTGGGGACCAAAACTCTTACCTACCCCTCCTGCCTCCCTACTTTACCTGACTGCCCTAAGCGCTAGGCCCTCACCTTTTTTCTCCAACCCAATGAATCTTTAATTATGTTCTTCAGCATGGCACAGCTTCAGAAGGAGGGATGAGAAGTACCACTACACTTAAACTAACTCAGAATCTGGTGGTTAAGGCATTGACCAGAAAGGTGGGAGACTTTGGTGTGGACCCCCTCCAGCTGAGAAGAGCACTGAATCTTGGTCTCCGCTTCTTGAGTGAGTGCTCTAACCACTAACCACTATTCTACCATAGAAAGAAGGGCATCTCCTATCTCTGCCATCCTTGAAAAGAAAGCAGTAGCTACCACAGCTTGTGAGCAGCCCAGCCCTCTGATCTCTTACTAACTCAAGCCCCTCAGGGGATTTAGGCATAGAAGCACCTACTTTCTGGTTGCCATCTGGACTTAAGTATGAGATTGACAGAAAAATGGAAGGATTGGGGGAATTCTGAGCACACCCAGAAATGGAACCCTAAGTGCCCAAGGGATGACAAATCAAAATGTTTAGTCATTTTTAGGATTATGCAGCAGGTAAATGGAGCCTTGGATTACAGCTTTGGACTTAGACAGCTACATATCACCTATTATATTACTTCAGTCCTTTCCTGGATCTTGCCTTCTCTGCTATGCTCCCCCCATCTATTGCGTCAGTTGTTATATTTAAATAGACACAAAAAGGCAAATGTCATCCCTTTTTAGGACTGAACTCTTCTCCAAAAACTAAATCAGTGTATTAATACACGTCGAGACAAAACAGACTTCTGTATTTATATTATAGTTAAGATTATACTTAAGGAAAAAATCTTAAAAGCACAACACTGTCATTAGCTATAACATATGAAGTCCTAAGGAACCAGCATAACCAGCCAATTGCAGAATTCAGCAAATCAAAGTGACTCAGCCACTTTACATACTTAGACATAAGAACTATTAATTGAATTTAGCTTCACCAGAAGTAAATGTTAAATTTTATTCATCGGCATAATGACATCATCCTATTTCAGATTCAGAGTTGGATAAATGTCAATAGTAACGTACTTATAATGCACTCATCACTGTGGTATTTGAGTGTATCCAAAAGTATAAAATCAGGCCACCAGACTGCTTACTCACCCTAGTCTGTTAATGTTTCCAGAAGGGTATATGGTAAAACTATTATTTTTTTTCTCTTCTTTTATGTATTTTCCTAAAGAGATGTATTGTGAAAAAGGTAAATTTGAGATGTGTTTTGTATTCTGCTCAAAAAGTGGTAAGATTTACAGCAAGATATTCTGCAGCAGCAGTTGGCAACCTCTTACTAATAGCAGGCCAGCACTTGCAACCCAGCTCCTACTCAGGGCCACCAATCCCCTGCCGTGGGCCACCCCTAACATCTCAGCCCTACACAGAGGGCTGTTCTCCCATGCTTCTAGTGTAGTCAGCATTGAAAAATGTGTCAACTAAAACTGTGGCAAGGCACAGTTTGGAGTAGCTAATTTGGCAGCAACCGTATATGGAGGCTGCATTAGTGGTGTGAAAAAGCAGCCCTCTGCACAGAGTAGGAGCAGCAGGGGATCGGTGTACCATTAGTAAAACACAGAATAGATCAGGTGGCTGGGTGCCCTAATAACCCCAGCCCCCACAACCAGGTGAGCAACCCTGTAGTAGGGCCTGAGACAGCGGACCCATTAAGACAGTGTGGGCTAGTTGCTCAGAAGCCTGACTTGAGGCACCCTCAACTGGTCAAGGCCTGGGCCAGGACCAGAAGGGTCAAAAAGGCCAGGGGCTCACCACAAGGGACATGCAGAGCTGAGGGCCTGGGGTTCCAACTGGCCTTGGAGGTGAGGCCAGGGCCTGTGTGGTCAAAGGTCCTGGGGGGGACACACCCAAGAGACGGAAGAGTACAGGGAGCTTGGCAGCCCAAGCCTGATAGGAGGGATCTAGTTGGGGTCCAGATGGGAGGGCTATGAGGCCCAGTGTGGGGCCAGAGACATTAAGAGCTTAGATGCCATCTGCAAGGTATAGGCTGCGATGTAGTGGATGTTTGGAGCTCCAAATAACACCCCCCACCCCGGCATTGGGGCAGGAAATGGGCAGCCTCCCACCTAGATAATATCGTCATCATTTTCCATCAAGGCATGGCAGGAAACAGGTGGGCAGTTAGCCCAGAAACAGATGGGTGGCCAGCTTCTAACCGGCCCCAGGAAGGCCCCCTATTACAATGGGTCAAATCTGGCCCACAGCCATAAGTTGTTGACTTGTGTTGCATAGCCTTGTATCCCCTGTGAGAGACCCAGTCCACTGCTCTGGTCATTGCCACATTACACACACCTTCACAACCCTGAGAGACAGAGCTATATAACACTACATTTTGTAATTAAGCCATTCCAGAACCCTGGACCCAGCCACTCCCAATGAAAATATCAGTACAAGTCATAAAGCACCACTTGAAGCAAGCTCAGAGCAGCACCCTAGTCCCAGCTGGGCTGAGGGAGGGTAACAGGGCAGCTTGAAGCCACAAAAAACAGGCCCCACCCACTCCAACCAGACCCAGTCCACAGTCTTCTTGTTTGAGAAAAGGTGAAAGTTTTTGGCTTCTGACCTTGCTTGCTGGTTTTCCCTCTTTCAGAAACTGGCTCTGACTCCAGCTTCCAATCCTGGTAAAACTACTGTTATTCCCTGATTTTTAGCTCTCTGGTCTTGATTCTGGCTCAACCTTTGGCTCTGGCCTCTGGCTTCTGACCCTGGCCTGTCCTGACTTTGGCTATGGCTTCTGAATCCAGTTCTGATGCCTGACCCCTCCCTGGGAACTGATCTGGACCATACCCATGCTTTATGCACAATACACCTAGAAGGAAGGGGAAGTTATTTCTGAGATCCTCAAGAGAACTGGAAGACTAAAGTCTTACAAGACCTGCCATACAGGCTACTTAAAGTAGGGTTGCTGGTTGTAGCCATGTTGGTCTAAGCACATAGGCAGGCAAGTTCTTTGGGTAGACATGGTATCTTTTATTAGATATCTCTTAGTAGGTTTATTACTTAATTGGTCTGATAAAAGCTACCACATCTACCCAAAGAATCTTGCCTGCCTAAGATCTTAAAGTAGATCCTTTGTTGAACTGGGAGCACTAGAGGTTTCCACAACCATGTGTTGATTAGAAGATGAGCTGTCATGTTGGGTAAAGCAGATTTGCATTACGTAAGAATTTCTGTAGGCTTTGTGTACAAATTAGCAGATAGAAAGCTATTTAAGCTTTACTACATTTCTGTGCTCACATACCAGGTAACCTGTCCTTCCTTTTATACATTTTTAAGTTGTACAAATCACAAGAACATTCCATCCTTGAGAAGCACAAAACAAATCTAATAAAGGAAGTAAGCTGGACAGCTTTGTATCATTTTCTAAACTTCCATAGTGAATAGCAAAAGAACTTGTAGCAAGGTGATTTGGCCCTTTAAGTGGAGTACCCAACCCAGGAACAGCAGTGAATGATTAGCTGGGAATTAAAAGCCCAAGTGGGGGTGACAGCAAGGAGCTTAAGTTGGGAGAAGCAGCTGTTTTGTGGGCAAGAAGCAGATTGAAACCCAGAGGAGTTTGCCTTTAGGAAGGGCAAGAGATAAAGGGCCCTCTCTTAATAAAGCTAAAGGTTTAATTTAGTAATTTGTTTGGACCAAGAATCATTGGTTTGTGTTATGAGGATTGGCTCAGGAGTTCCCAAGGAAGTGAAGCCTGATAGTGAGATTGCAGGCACCCACACTTACTTATGGACTATTGTTCACACTGCCTAAGGGCCAAAGCCTGCCTGCATGGAAGCAGGTACCCCAATCTGCTTACAGGACTATCCTGCAAACCTTATGATACCCAAGCTGAAAAAGTACAGCTTACTTGCTACTCAGAATAACTATTTTTATAATAACTAACATGCTCTAGAATACACTGGTTCTCATATTCTACAAAACACAATTTTAACTCTTCTTTTTTTTAAAAAAAATTGTTTCTCCTAAACAAAAAATTAAAAATGTAATCTTATTAAATGCATTTCTTACAATATTTGGGCAAGTAAGTGAATCTTTAATATAGAAGACCTGGCTCAGACTGTATCACTTTCACTTTTCAAATTGGCATTGTAAAAATGTATCCAGTAAGATTTTGCATTAGAATTATAGGTCGTTTTTTAAGATTTTGCTTGATAGACCTTCCAAACTTTAAATATTCTTGTAACATTGCATTCTTCCTCCCTCTTTCCCCCCCCTTCCCCCAAAATTTCAGACCAATCTTGAGTCAAGCACATGCTGGCCCTGTCAGTGTCCATAGTTTGATGTGCCTGCCTTGCCCCTTCTCTCATTTCTCATTCTGACATAACCAGAGGGGCCATCACAGACTGGCGTTAGATCTCTCTATAGAGCAGAGTAAGAAGCAGCTGGCACCGTTAGTTATGCACATTGTTGGCTGCTACTGAAGTTTCAAATACAGCAGTTAGCTAGAATATTGTTATTTCTAAAGACTGATCCTTCAGTCACTGCTGTGATGAGGGGGAGTGGGGTTCAGAGACTAGAATCCTGTATTAATTTTCCCTTGCCTGCTATCATTCATCCACAAGCAGTGGCAATAGTAAAAATATAAAAAACAAAACCAAAAAAAAATTATAAGAAAGGCAGATCTAGCCCCTGGGGAAAGAAACTGAGCACTCTGCATGTGAAAGCTATTTAAGAGCAGTCTGGGGGAAGGCAAGGCATGTGTTTGTGTCAGACTATTAGCTGCCTAAATCAGTGAAACAAAATAATCTTTCAAGTTATCAGCAAATGCTGCCTAAGGCATTTTTAATGCATATGTCTGTCTTCCCTGCCCCCCCCAGTCTCCCCCCCAAGATTTTTTTAAAAATCTGGAAAGAGAAAATTTATATGGGACTTGACATTCTTAGCCTGAAGAATTCAGATAAACAAGACCTGAATTTAACAAACACTAATGCCCATGCCACCTTAATTTTGTGATTCCTGTTATATTTATATGACCTTTCACAGTACAACTTCTATAACACCACTTCTTTGAGTAGCAAATAGATAAAAATCACTGGCATATTAAAATTTACAACACAATCTATGAAACCAAGGACTGTTTTCAATTATAGTACTGTAAATCTGGAAGTAAATCCGCTGGAGCAAATCCAGTTAATTTTGTCCAAATTTACACTGATGTGACTGAAAACAGAATCTAACCACATAATTTACAAGGCCTTCTTAAGGTTTTGTTGGGGAAGAAATTGGCCTAATTTCATTTGGCAAAGTTGTGCATTATACTTAAAATATGCAGAGAATATATCCTGACTTGCATTGCTTGAAGAATGCAAGATGTAGCTTTCAGATTGTTTGTTTGTTTTGCAAAGCTGCCTGTTTTTACATGTTAAACTGATTCTTTTTCTGACAAGTAACTCAAGATTCTCTCCAGTCTTTTGTAAATAGGAGTTATTGACACATTCCTTTTACTCTTTTACTTTCTTTACAGTATTCAAAGTGTAAGTGATACATGTTAATGTTTCACTTGAAACTAGAGGAGTTCAGCCTCTGTCCTGGGGAGCAAATCTGGCCCAGGGAGCCCTGGCATCTGACTTGTGGGGCTTCCCACAGGTTGGGAAATTTCCCAATGGGGTAACAATGGCAAACAGTATAGCTACCCTTCTCCCCTGCTGCCAAATTTCCAAGCCCCATATGGCTGGATTCAGGCCAGGCCTTGCCCCCTTGCCCCACATGGCCGAATCAAGGCCAGATCACGATCCCATGTGTGTCATGATATTGCGCCTACCCCTCACCCCCATGTTGAGCTGGGTTGTGCTAAGCCCCCTTCCTCATGTGGCTAGATCAGAGCCAGGCTGCCCCCGACTCTCTCCACATGGCTGGATGGTGCCCCAAGGTCTCTCTGGTTTTCTAATCAAGCACTGCTGAGGAAGTCAATAGTCTTCATGGCCCTGAAGACTTCTTAGCTGCTCCTATTTCACTGCCCTGCAGAAAGCTTTTAAGTCCCCTTTGTGTTTGGCTTCAATCTCAACTGAAAAATCAAACCCCAGGCCCCTCATCTATTAGTAAAGCTTCTTTTTTTTTAACTCGAGTAAAAGAGGTGTTTTGTTACATGGGATGATGCCCCTCACCGTCTGCACTCCACCCCCCTTCTCAAAACCCTAAATTTGGGTTTTCTTGGACATATCCTCTTTTGGGGTCCTCCCATCTTCATCTGAGCATTTTTTTTTAAATATCAGCAAATGTCTGAGATTTTCCTGTGCCACCATTTTCCCAGCTTACCCCAGCAAGGAGCTGCTTGGGCCTGGGGGGGATCAGGGAAGGTGACTGGAGGCCAGGGCATCACGTGCTCTGTGCACAGGCCCTGGCACCTGCGGGCAAGTGAGTGTGAGCATCAAACCTGGGTCTGCAGCAGGGTGGGGGGAAGGGGCTCTTTGGGTACAGCAGGGATCCATGTGGACAACAGGGCTGAGGGGGGCAGGGGCTATAGGTTGGGAGTGAGGGGCACTGGCAGGAGGTTACACAGTGGAGTGGGGTTGGGGTGGGGGTGAAGTGAAGGGGCACTAACAGGAGGTAGGGGCAGGATGCAGGATGGATCTGTGAGCGGCTCATTCCAGGGGGTGCAAGAACCTGGGAAGGATGGCTCCTGCCACTGCATGCGCTCCCAAGCATGCATGGGAGGGCGTGTGCCCCCTGATCTGTGTGCTGGGGGAGGGTGGGCTGCCTGTGCAGGCTTTCCCTTTGGGTGCCAAACTTCATTGCTACGGCACTAGGGCTGCAAGTCAGGAGTGAGGGGTATCAGCGGGGAGGAGCAGGGGGGGAGAAGGTCTGTGTGTTGGGAGTGAGGGGCACCAGCATGGTCTGGGGGGCAGGGAACTGTGGGTCAGGAGTGAGCGGCAGCAGCGGGGCTGGGGGGGGCGAGGGCGGGCTGTGACTTGGGAGTGAGGCGAAGGGGTAGGAGCAGGGCACGGGCATGTCACTGTCCCCTCCGACAATCGTATAGCCCCTGCCCCCACAGATGCCCTCTTGTTTGAACCTGGAATGATGGCAACCCTACCTAGATCCCCATGGTGTGAGGTGGGCACTAGGTTTTGCTGCCACCTTCCTGATTACAGACGCCTCATACCACAGGCAAGAAAGCACAGAAGAGAGACGTGGTCCCTTGCCCTCCAGGCTACCCCGGTCACACGCGCCTCATGCCAATCGATCCCCGGCCGCGGCCAGGGCGGACGCCAGCACCAGGTAGCGGGCGGCGGCGGCGATTGGCTGGCGGCCGTCCGGGCGCTGCGCCGCCATTGGCTGCCGCGCTGCCTTTGTTCCGCACCAGCCAGTGCCGCGGGGCAGCGGAAGTTTGAGCGCGGGGCTGGGGAGCCGCAGCCGCAGTCCCTGGGCGTGAGCTCCGCCGCCGGCCATGGAGCTGGAGGGCAAAGTGCGGAAGGTGAGTGAGCAGGGGCGGTAGCGTGAGGGGCAGTGCATGCCGCACGCACTCGCTGCCTCCCCGGAAAGTTTCCCCGCAGTCCCGGGGGTGGAGGGGGCCCGTGGCCGCGCTCAGCCGGGAGCGCCTCTCCTGCGGAGCACCGGCGGCGCTAAGGAGTCCTGTGACAGCCTCTGCGCAGGCACCTCTCCACTTCCTCGTCCTCCCCCGCGGTACTTGTTGTGCAGGAATGGGGGGGGCGTAAATATGTCTGGTTATGACCTAGTGAGTAGGCGCAGAGGGGTCACGAAGCGTCTCTCCGGCACCAGTATAGTGACCGCGTCTCCCCTTCGCTTAGTCTCTAAGGTGCTTTGCTCCCCTGGCTCCTGTCAGCCTAGGGGTTCAGAGATGGCTCCTGGGAGGGAGAAGCTGGTGGGTACCTGAGGGGCTGCATCCCTGCCAGTGCCCAACGCCCCCATTGCCAGCAAGGCAGGTGCGGTGCTGCAGGGACCAGGTTCTGGATGCTCCTTTAAAGGGCTTCTGGCCTGGTCTTCAAAGGGACTTTGCAGTAAATAAAAGCTTCTTCTGATCACTTTAGCCAGCGATCAGTTTGACAGGTTCAGACGGCGCCTTGCATTGAGGACGTTGCTTAAACTGTAAACAATTCTCTTAAAATTTTGGCTCTAGAAGTAACAGCTTTGTGCAGGCTTGTGCACGCTCTGTGTTCTTGTGGCTTGTCTTGTCACTATGAACAGCAGTTAGTAAGTCTTTCTTTTTTAAAATTTCTTTCAGGTCCAAATCTGATTACTTTTTTTTGCTAAGAAATTTTTACAGGCTATTTATTTCTAGCCATTTAAGGCATGATGGCTACAAGGGAAGTTAAGTTGGATACAAAGATGACTAATAGCATACTCGGCTGTGTTAGTAGCAGCTTTGCTAGCAGATTGAGGGAAGTGGGCAGGGAGGATGTGGACAAATTGCAAAGAGAATCTGGCAGAGGGCAATGAAGTGTTAGGGGGCTGGGGCACATGACTTCTGAGGAAAGGCTGAGGGTTTATTTAGTCTGCAGAAGAGAAGACTGAAAGAGGATTTAATAACAGCCTTAAACTATCTAAAGTGTGGCACCAAAAAAGATGGATCTAGGCTGTTCTCTGGTGGCAGATGACAGAACAAGGAGCAACTGTCTCAAGTTGCGGAAAGGGAAGTTCTGGTTGGATATTATAGAAAACTTCCTTGAGGACTAGGAGGGTAGCCAAGCACTGGAACAGGCTGGCCCCAGGGAGGTTGTGGAATCTTCTTCCTTAAAAGCTGCTAAGACCCAGCTAGACAGAGCCTTGTCTGGGATGTTATAGTTGGGGATGGTCCTGTTTTGAGGTGGGGGGGAGGGGTTGGACTAGATCAGTGTTTCTCAACCCACAGGTCACAACCCAAAAGTGGGTTGCAAGAATATATGAAAGGGTTGCGAACAAACTTTAAAAATCAATCAAGGCAGAGAAGGTTCTTTGGGTGAATCTGATATCTTTTTATTAGGCCAACTTAAGTAGTTGGGGGGGGAAAAATTTTAGCGAGCTTTCAGGTTTAAAAACCCTTCTTCAGGCTGAAGAAGCTTCTGAAGTTGGTGTGCGCTCTTCCGGGATGGAATGAATAGTAAAGAAGCCAGAGGCTGGCCTGATATGCATGCAAGACAGGCCGTCAGTGAAGATGTAAACTGAGGAGTCAGTGGGTGAAAGACAGGGTGGGTGGATGCGGGGAGAAAAGGGGAATGAGTGCACTAGTTGAATAGCAGAGCAGTACCTTGGAAATGGATTCTCCTTTTCAAGGAGAAAAACATAGGAAACCGTGGCACTTCCCTTACAGGCTGGCAGAGCTCCAGCCTGTGAGGGGCTGCTCCCCCCTCTCCCCCCGACCCACACTTGGGAGGCTGGGGGCAGGAGGCAGTGGGTCAGGACTGGCCATTGATGTTTACAAATAGGTTGTGGAACAGAAAAGTTTGAGAACCACTGGACTCGATGACCTCCTGAGGTCCCTTCCAACCCTTCCTTTCTGTGGTTCTATGATGGTATTAAAATGATGTGAGGGTAAAAATTCTACTAATGTGAGTATGTATGTGATGTCTTAAAAATACTTGCTTAGTCCTTTAGTTTTACTAGAAATTAACCAAAAGTGTAGAGTGGGGTTTTTTTGGTGACCTTTTATTGGACCAACCATGTAGCTGAGAGGAGACATTTAAAACGGGTTTCAGGCACAAAGTGCTCTCCTTCAAGTCTGGCCTACTTTGTGCCTGAAAGCATGTTGAACATCTCTTACTGAGCTAACTGTATAGAGATTGTGAAAAAACCCTTGCTTGTCACGCATTTCTTGAATCGCCATCAGAGCCATCCCTAGGGGGGAGCAAATCAGAGCGACTGCCCCGGGCCCCATGCTTTGGGGGGGCTCCGTGGAGTAGAGCAGAGCAGCCACAGCAACTCTGCGCTGCTGCCAGCTTCCTCATGTCCCCTGTACCCTGCTCAGGTTATCTCTGCTCATCATGACTATTACCCTACTAAAATGTGCAATGTCATCGGCACATGGTCAACTGTTGGTTAACAACTCACGAATCCTAAAGTAACGAAGTTTCAGGAAGCAAAGGCCAGGACTGTGCCCCAGATAACTGACACACAGGAGTCATGGAATTGATGGCAGCTAATCAATTTTGGAGCCTCGTGCATTCTTACTGTCTGCAAACAGCAGCCCTGATCAGCAGGGATCATGGTTTTCTGTGTTTGAGTCACAAATTCTCTGATTAACAATCACAAAATTTCCAACTTAAACCCCATAGTCCATGTTTTTCCATGATTAAAATGAAATGCCACTCTATCTGTTAAACACAATGTTTTATTGATATATTTACAATTTCAAAGTAATTTGGAAGCCTACCAGCACCTCCATCACTATAATAAAATAAATTCTAAATGTCTTTTGGTGCTTTATTTTGGGTTTTTTATCCTGGAAAATCGGAGCGCCCCCTGTCCCCTTCACTCACCAGGATGCGGGGCCACCTGAGGCTGCCACCCTCCCCGCCCCCCCTGCAACTGCTTTGTGGCTCTGAGCAGCCTTGATGGGGAGGGGGGATGGAACCTGCCCACTGCAGGGTTGGGGCTCACTGCCCTACTGCCCTCCCCCTGGGGCCTCCACAGCCCAGTGGGAGGGATCTGGTGTGGCAGGGCAGAACGGGGATGGGCAAGGAAGTGCTCGGTGCAATCTCTGGGAGGTCTACGCCACCACGGCAAAGTATTCCCTTCCCGCCCGGCAGCAGCAAAGAGCACAGCCACGTGCCACCACCCCCACTGCTGCCGGGCGGGAAGGGGGTGCCTCACCATGGTGGTGCAAGGCTTGTGGCAGCAGCATCAAGCTTCCCCACCCTGTTCTGCTGTGCTGGATACAGCCCACTGGGCTACTAGGGCCTGAGGCGGGGGAGAGGGCGGCAGCGGAGCAGAGAGCCTACCATGGGCAGTCTACATTTGTGCACACCCTGAACTCACCACCTTGGATGAGCAGCCCACTTCTGTCCTACTCCCCACCTGGGCCCTGCAGCCATGCACCCCAAGCTTCATGTGCTGCCCCAGCCCCAGCCCTGCCCAATTCCCTTCCTCCCTCACTAGGGAGGGGCCTCAATTTCCCCTGCCACCAGACTTACCCTTGGGGACCTGTGGGAGCTGTTCTCCAGGCTGTCTGGCAGCCATGTGCACATGTACTCGTGGCATCTCCTGCTGATAGCCCTCCTCCCACTCCCCCCAGCCCCTTGCAGGCTGGATCTCTGCCAACCTGCCAAGAGAAACCCAGTTTCCCATGGTTTTCTCCTTTAAAGGAGAAGATCCCTTTTTTTCTTTTTCCTCCTTAAAATGAGAAAATCTGGGTTTTACCATATTTTTCCATGGCAAATAGAAAACCCAGCTTGCTGCCTGTTGCCCCTCTGGAACCAGTTCTTCAAATTTGGTACCAGTCACCTTTTGTGGATACTGAACTTGGTGCCATCTCAGAAAATCCAGGATTCCTTATAAATTATTACTCCAACCTTCTATGTCTTGCCCTTGTGTAGTGTTATAATCTGTATGTTTTTAAAAAATAATAAAACCTGGGCATTACTTGTTACAGCTGAGGGATTAGGGCCTGTGAGCAAGTGTATGAGAGCAAGGTGCACATAGTAGCTTGTAATTGGTGAAAATGAACTTATTTGAATAGAATTAACAATGGACTCAATGATTTTCCAAGTTCCCTTCCTGCCTTACAATCTATGAAACAAAATCTCTTAAACTCCTGTACAAAATTTAGGCCCTAGTGTTCCCTGAGAGATTACCTCATCTTTGTAAGTGAAATGGGGAGCCAGGGAGACTGGTGTGAAGACTGCAGATTTACAATGTTTTCATATTTTAGAAAATCAGATCTGAAAGCATATAAGTGTTATCAATTTCTTCTTTCCCTTGATTCGGTCATGGTTTGAGCAGATTTGTCATGGCTGAACATCTGCTTTGAATCATATAGTAGGTAATGGAAATAGTCAAATGTAATATTATGGCACAATAGCTTCTCTCTTTGGCCTGTGTTGTGTTTTTAGCCAACTTTCATCTTTTTCTCTCCTCGTCTCAGCTACAACACTAGTCTTTCTCCAAAGGTTCTTCTTAATTACCTGATGTCAGACATCCAGACTCGGAACGTGACACAACAAAAGAATAGCACAGCTGCATCTCTATAAATTGGCCTACTTTCCCTATTGTATTTGAACTTGTATTTGGTTCCACACAGAGAATGCAGAGAGACGGAAGACTTCTCCACCCTGCCCCTGGGAATATTAATAAAAAAGCTCCTTTCTCCTTCCTCAGTTTTTTTTCCAAACTAGCACAGCGACCATATGTGCTCCTTGAGGGAATAGTTGGTAGTCCTTGACAGATGAGTGACTGGATGAACTGAAAGCCACACTCTTTGACCATATGTGCTGTAGTAAATCAGCAGCCCTTGCCATCCAACTACTTTCTTCTTTCTCTGTCTTCCCCCTGGGTGATGTAAGAAACAAGTTTAGCGTTTGGATTTAAATTATTTTGCCCTACTATGAGTAACAGCCCACAACAACTGAACCACCACTGTTTCTTTTTTAAATCATTTTTTCTTTTCTCCTGTTTCTCTCTAAGCCCCTCTTCATTTCATACTCTTGATATTTTTCTCAAACTTCCTTATGCTCTTTAAAAAAACCAAACAAACCTATTTGTCTCCTTATCAGTATCAGTCAAGCTTTGCCACCCAGAACTGATAAAGCACTCAAGGCATGCCAACAGTAAAGAATTTTATTTCTGTTTAGGGAGAAACTTGCCCTGACATCAGGTCAGATACCAGACACTTAAGAAAGGAGGATGTGGTGACCGTAGTTATTTGTAGTCCCGAATGTAGTGTGACTGGTGCACACTTTACCAGATGGAAAGCTGGACCGAGCAAGTGGGGTGTAGCATGAAAACTCCAAAACGTACACTGCTGATAGACACTGGAGAAGGAAAAAGAGACCTCATCCATTCTCAATGTGTAATGGTCCTTTTTTTGCAGCATAATTTCATTTCATCCTCTCTGCTTCTAACAGTGATCAGCCTTCTAACAGGGTACATCTGGGGTTCTTCCAGATCCTGAATGCAGAGTCCCATAACCTATAACTCCTTTCTCTGCACATACGTGTTACCTTTCCTGAAGGCTGCTGTTGCCTTCAAATAATTTTGGATAAATTGAGTAGGGGGGGTTGTCTGTGTGACTCCTTGAGGTCCCTTCCAGCCACATCTTTCTATGATTTTTGTGAAAAGAAAAAAAAAAAATAGGAAAACAAATGTTTTTTGAACTGCTGAATGCTTCAAGCTGGTTCACATAAATCTTCATAGGGATTTACACTGATATGAACCAATCCATGTTTACATTTGGTTTAGGCATGCTGGTACAACTTGACTATATATTAGAAAACCCCAGAGACTACTTTGTCTCCAAAACAAGAACCCTGCGTGCCTATAGATGTGCTCATTGCCATTCTAATTAAAATGCTGTAGTGTCACCTCATTGTCATGTATATCAAGCCTCCACACATTTCAAAACAGCCACAGGGGCACTTTAGCTAAACCTTGTCAAATTAACTTAGCTAAAAGATGCTGCAGTCATTTTGAAACTCAATGGGGGGCTAAATACGTGACAGTGAGCTGTTTTAATTAGAGCGGCTGTCCAGGAACAGTCCTAATTAGAAAGCCCCACGCCTGAGTATGTGTATAGATGACCCCTGAGACTAAATGGACAGAGTAGAAATAAAACCGCTTCCCTACCCACTGCAATTTCACATTCCTCTTCTTTCTGTCAGTAAACAATCACTTTTGTTGGCTGCTTTGTGATCTAAGGAGGAAGTGATTTTGTAGTTCAAATATTTTAAGAGCGTTGTAGTAGAGAAGTAGGGGAGCCAGTAGGCCTGCACGAATAGGGAGGTATTCAATTTGGATTTGGCCAATCCAGAGGACAGCAATTTGATTCGCATCACTGTCCTGAATCAATTTGGCCAAATCAACTTTGGAAGATTCAGCGCTGATTTGAAGAGATTCGGTGATTGTGGATCGGCCAGGGAGAGGCAGACACAGCTGGGAGGCTCCAGATTCCCTTGCGGATCCTCCAGCTGTACCTGCCTCTCCTTGGGCAGGGGGAGCCATGGGAAAAGCTCCCATGGCTGCCCTACCCTGCCCAGCCCCATCCCCCACCTGGCCCCAGCCTAGTCCCAGCACTTAAAAAAAAAAAAAAGGCCCACACTCACTGGCTGCAGCAACAGTGATTGGGGCATCAGGCTCGTGGCAGAGCCCCCCTGTGGGGCAGCAGGGATCACGCCCCCATGGCACCTGCGCAGCAGCTGTCGCATTGCGTGGGTACAGCGCAGCTCTGCAGGGCGCTGCACACTGTCTGGCAACTGGGGCCACTGGGGCTGAGTGATGCCAGGCTCCGGCTGACAGGTGGAGCTGCCTCAGCTCCCAGAACACCGCGCAGCGTCCTGCCAAGCCGCGCTGCACCCATGCAATGCAACAGGTGCCAGATGGGGAGGGAGGTGATTCCCTGCTGTCCCCTACTGCCCCACACTGCGTGGGGTGGCTCTGCCATGAGCCCTCAGAGGCCCTGATTGCTGCTTCCAGAGCCACTGAGTACGGGGCTTTTTTTTTAAGTGCCAGGGTGCTGGGCTGGGTGGGGGCTGGGGCTGGGCAGGGCAACCATGGAGGCTTCTCCCACAGCACCTCCGGATGTGCCTGCGGCTGCCTCAGCAGGGGCAGCCATGGGGGCTATGCCCTGCTGCTGCTTGCCCAGCCAGCACAGGGGGGAGCATGGTGCAGGCACAACTCGCTCTGAGCAGCACCAGGGCAGAGCCCTCACTCCCAGCACTCTGCCGCTGCTTGTCAGCCAGTGCAGAGGGGTGCAGGATGCAGGCACAACAGTGGTAGGAGCAGGGGATATGCCTTGCTGCTGTTCGCCCCCTTCTGCCTGGAGCAAGCCATGACTGTATCCTGCCCACCACCTTCCCCCACCCCCGGCTCCCTGTCTGGACAAACGGCAGCAAGGCAGAGCCCCTGCTCCCAGCAGTGCCATGTCTGCATAACGTGCACACACACACACACACACACACAACCCTCTGCCCTGGCTGGGCAACTTTTCCCAGCCCCAATCCCTCCCTTCCCCAAACCCAACAGACTTACCAGCTGGAGGCAGTTGACACCTGTTTCGTCTATGGCTGAATCTCCGAAGCAGCCAAAACTTTTTGGAATCAATTTGGAGCTTTTAATTGCTCTCCCAATTTTTTTTTTTTTTTTTCAATTCAGTCCCCGAATCAGGCTGAATCTCCTCTGAATTGAGTCAGCTACAGAAGCTTCACACAGCCCTAGGAGCCAGGGTGCTAGCATCTCAGGATTGGCCTCTGACTTCTTCATCTTGCTAATCGATTTGCTTCCTCTGCAGTATTTTGATGAATTATAAAGTTCTTTTTGCCATCCTTAACTCAGCTGACTACCAGTGGCATTCTATTTGTGTATTTGATTCTCTAGTGTAGCCAACCTACAAGCTCAAAGATCATGACATTTATTTTAAAAAACACATACACAAATTACTACGTTAAAGTAATCTGTGTCCTGTTCTAAACTACCCCCGGTATATACCAGACATACAGATGCACTATTACCAAATTGAATTTTCATACTCCACCCTGCAGAAATATGTACACACAGACCTTTGTTTGCTCCATCCCCCTTTGCTATTTACTAGTTTCCATGAGATTGCAGAGGTGCTCACAAATTGGCCTCAAATTGCAAGGAGCATATGCTGGTGAAACTGATTCTGTCCCTCTTGTTGCTTTTATAACTTTCTGCAAGTGAACTGTAAAAGGTTCTCAAAGAAGCATGCAAAAGAAGAACCTCATGGAAAGGTATAAGAGGGAAAGTGTATATTTCTGTAGTTGGGTTAAATAAATCTGATTCCCTTGTAATTGTTAACATATGTGCTTTTTGGAAAAAGTAATGCAATTCTTTAGTTTTTCCCCTTAAACCACCTATTTTAGTTCTCACCTATATAATTCAGTAGCCTTTAAATAAAATTGTTTGTCATTGAAATAGGGGAAAATGAAAATTCCTTGATGATTGTACAGTAAAAATGAAGTTTTGAAAGGAATAACGCTAGTTTAAAACTAGACTTTTTAAGTATTTCCAGACATTGACCTACATTGTACATAACCGAAATAGTGGCTGGTTTGTTTGAAATCCTGTGTAAGGATACCAGATGACTGAAGAGTTAACACTTCATTAAACCCATTGCGAGAACAAAGGTTCCACTAAATCTGAATTCTGTCACACTGCTGAACTTTGTAAAACGAGTCAGTAGGTCACAGCCCTGTGTTACAAGCCATGCTTTTACAGTATGATCACACGGCTTGCCAGACAGAGGAAGAGACAGCCTGGCAGTGACTTCTATTATTCTGTACAAGTTTCATGGTACAGTACATGCTTTGTAAAAGCATCCTTCTGATTGATGGGGGAGATGGGGGGAGGGATCAGCTTGTGAAAGCACTGCTCTAAAAAGTGGAATGTCTGATTTGTGTTTTGCATTTGCAAGATTGAGTGCTAATATACTCCTGTATATGGGAAAGTTGCAGACAGAAGAGGTAAAGTTCACAAGTCCATTAGGAGGGGCAGTTGTGAGGTAACGCCTAAAGGATATGTAGGAACAAACTCTTAAGTTATCTGTGTTCTACAAGGTGAAGTTTCCATTCTTGAAATGCGTTTCCTGTTAGCTTACTACTGCTATGGAAACAGTTGTAATAACACAGCTGAGCCCTGTCGCATCTTCCAGCATATAGGGCTGGACAGCCTTTGGTGCACGTACCACAGGAAGCCTGTGTGTGTGGCATGGAGCAGATTAGGAAGGTGCAGGGAGCAGAAAGCAGAGCAGGAGATCATGCATGGGAAGGGGATCAGAATAGCACTTATGGCACGGGGCTTAATTTGTGGCATGCCTGCCAAAATGATTGGCTCCTCATTGTGTGTAATGAATTGCATGGAAGAGAAAACATATGATTTCTGCTTTGGACTTAAACAAAATTTATCTGTGGGGGAGGAAAACCTCAGAGAGAGAGAGTGTGTGTGTGTGTGCATGCACACATGCAGTGATGAAGAAGGAATGTTTCTCTTTCCAATCATTGTTAATTTCATCTCAAAATAATTGCTTTTCTTCATTTAAGAAAATTAGAAATCAGGAAAGGCCTCTAACCACAATAGGTGCTCCGGACAACCATTCTACTTCCTACCCTCTTCAGAAATGTAATGAAACTATAGTCCTCTTTTTCTCTCTTCTCATTTATCAGCTCAGCAGTGACAATGGTGCTGAATAAAAGTCTTTCCGTTCATTTGATTTGTGGGTTGACACAGTAAAGGCTGTGACCTATTGACCTATAATAAAGGCCAGATTTTGTTTCACCTATTAGGTGCATGAGCAAAGTTGCATGCTGATGTGGAATCCTATTCCACCCTGCCTGAGTTCCTGGAAAGTTAATAGCAAACATGAATATGGATAGTTTTCCTCTTTCCTGTTTTTTTTCCTGTGATTTCAGTCTTGATGATCAATGGTGGTGTTTTACAGAGGTAGGTATATTAATAGATTTTTCAGAGACTTGGCTAGAGTGGAATAAAATTAAATTTAGGTGCTTAAGTCCTCTTAGGTGCCTAGTATGTGGAATAGAATCTGGTCCCAAGAGTTTAACTGTAACTCCATAGTGTGCTGTCCAAGTGCTAGCCAGGCCCAGGTCTGCTTAGCATCCAGAATCACTTGAGGGGTATGGTTAGTCTGGCATTATTGTAAGTCAGTAGAAACTGTTGAAGTGGAAAAACTTGCCATAAAGGACCCACCAGAATACTATCTGTGAATCTATCTATTCATAGATTGTTAAGGGCTGGAAGGGACCTTGCAGAGCATCGGGTTCAGTGCTTCCCCCTTCGCCACCCCCCCGACTCTAGACAGGAAGACAACTGGGGTTAAGTGACCCCAGTGAGGTGACTGTCCAGTCTCCTCTTGGCGAAAAAATCTAGGGTAGGCGACTGCACCACCTCTGAAAGGAATTTTATTCCAGTTTTTCCTAGTGTTAAGCCTGAAGCGGCCTTCCAAGAATTTGTATCCATTGATCCTGGTCTTCCCTGGGCGTGCCCTAGTGAACAGTTGTTCACTGAGCTCCTGATTCACTGTGATATAGCAGTAAGCCACTATCAAGTCCCCTCTCAGCCTTCTCTTCTGTAGGCTAAAGAGGCCCAGGTCCCTCACCCTTTCCTCATATGGCTTGCCTTGCAAGTCCTTGATCATACAGGTGGCTCTTCTCTGGACCCTCTCAACTTTTCCACATCCGTATTGAAGTGTCAACTTGTCACTCACAGCATGAAGAACTATAAGGGTGACTATATAATTTGACTTCTCAACATAATGTTAACATATTACAATCTCATAACCTAAACAGGATATAGAACTTCTGGTTAGGCTAGAGTATATTATTTAGCAAGATTTTCAATATGCTTTAAAGATCTTGGGTGGCAAGCAGTCTACTTCCTCCCTAGGTAAGTTGTTCCAGTGATTATTTACCCACCCTCACAGTAAGTACATTGCCTTATTTCACACCTGAATTTTGTTGGGCTTCAACTTCCAGTCATTGCATCTTTGTATACTTTTATCTTGGATCAAAGAGCCGTGTAGGTTAAGTGGCTTTTTCAGCCCTTTCCTAAAGACCTAAATCTTGAAAGGGAGAGGTTTGACCTTCTACTGACTTTTTTTTGTAAGACCTCAAATGTTACAGAGTAGAACAAACCGTGAATATTTTAAGAATCTTCACCTTCCTTCCTGTTTTGCAGTTCAGTGAAGTTCTGGAATAGAAAAAATTCTGGTCAAGAAATTTCTCTTGTTATACCACTGCTTTTCCCTGTAATTGACTTTGCCAACCACTGAATACTTTTAGAATTTTTGTAAAATGCTACTGCTTTAAAAGAAAATCTAGGCAAACCTGTTTTTTTAATTCTACATTCTCCAGTAATTCTGTGGTAGGGATGCCAAACTTATCTGGCCCCACAGGTTTGGTAAGAGTTGCTGGACTGGGACCATCCCCCTGTGCAGTGCCCATGGCACTGGGTCTAGCCTGAACACTGCATACTGCATGCCTCAGCCCCACAGCATGCAGGCTGGACCTGGTGCTGCAGGCCGCATGGGATAGAGATGGGCTCAGTCTGGACATGTAGCCCAGGCTGTGCCCTCCCCCCATCCCAAAGGCAGCCAACACCCAGCCTGCAGGCAGCATGTGCCCCCTGCCAACCCCTTGTGCACAGTAAGCTGTGAAGTCAGCACGTGCTGTGTGCAGTATATGGTGCTGGACAGGTCACCCTGCATGCTGGCTTCAGCATGGGGCACTGCATGCAGTGTGTGTCCTCCACCAGCCCAGCCCTGCGCACTCACTCTGGCCTGGCCTTATCCAGACCAGCCCCAAAGCCAGCACGCAGAGCTGGTCCAGCAAGCCACTGCATACAGCACATGCATCAGACTGCCCATCCTGTGTTGTTTTGCATGGTGCAGGTTCTCGATTCTAGCCTGTGCACTGGGTGCGGTGCATGGGGGGTCAGTCTAGCAACCCATAAACCTGATCATGTGACTCTGACATTCTCCCACCTCCCTCCTTCATGGTGGGCAGCAGGTACTGCTTACTTTCTTCTTCCCTCCCTACTCCTCTGTGGCAGGTGTGGCTTTCTAGAGGTAAGTTCTCTTCTTCTTTCCCTACCTCCCTTTTTTCTTCCCTCAATCATTGGTGGCCACTCCCCTTTCCCTCCTCCCCACTCCCCAGCACCACTACCACCACCAGAGGGGATGCCCATGCCAGCAGCCAGGTTGCAAGCACCTACTGTGCCTTTCTAAAAGGTTGCCAACCCCTGTTATACTGTATGCAGTCTACTTTTTATGCTCATAAAGTCTAGGGACAGAAATTGCACACAGACCGATGTAAATGATCGGACACTTGTTCAAATACATAACACAACAGAAATTCGGTGCACATAAACCCATTTCAAAATGGCCAAAACTGATTTAAGATAAATCTGAATGGAAATAGTATTAGCCTTAACTGATTTTAGTTTAAATCGGTATATTGAACTTCTGTCCCAGATCCCACTCCAGATTCAAGTAAACTACAGTCCCCTAGCATCCCAGGATGCTCTTCCCCTGCTTCTCCCCGCTCCCCTCACACGCTGGGCAGGCTAGCCTTGGCCCACACTATCTGTTCCAGCTGAGCAGGAAGGCTAGCCTTGGTTCACGCTGTGTGCTCCAGCTCTAGCACCCCCAGCTTCTGACCTGGGCCACTGCAGGCTGCATTTCTGGATTCAAAAGTGAATGTTTGTTCACTTGCTTATCAGTTCAATCTATGCAGCTTAGGCTAACCTGCAAAGACTTAACTGATTCACCCTCAGGGTTTTTGACTGTTTGTATTTAGTCAAAGTGTGAAAAAACTAGAATAATTAACAATAATAGCGGTTTGTTTTGTGTGGCTCTTTAGTTTGTGTAAACTCCTTGAGCTTACAAAATAATAGTCTTAAAGATCTGAGCACTGTGTTTGGTACTAGTACAAATACAGTAAGTCTCAGCTTGCTTCCAGAGTTGTTTGATGAATGTTTTTGTATTGTGTGTTATGACAATGGCTTAATTCCTGTATCTGTTATGCTAGCTACATTCACATCTACACTATACTTGTCCATTCTGAATAAACACAACTGGTATTCTTTCCTTAACTATTTATTTCTAAAGACTAATAGTCATTAGATTTCTTTTTCTAATGCTATAGGAAAGACTTAATATTTACATTCTGATTTGCATGCAACATTCTCTAGCTACATATTGTATCACAAATTAATTGTTACATTTGGTACCTTATCTTATTCCTTTTATAGGCAACACCTTGATTTATGCTCTTTTCTGTACTGTTATGAACATCTTCACTAATGTTTTTCCTGGCATCTCTTGCTGTTTGCATTTTTTGGCCTCTCTTGCTGCTTGTATTAAATGAACTTTCTCCACAGCTGCTTTTAAGTCTTAATAGTGGTTGGCTTTTTTGTATGTGGTTGGCTTTTTTTAGCTTTCTTATCTGGCAGCAGATGCTGATTTTATTGTTCTTGCCTATTGTGAAAACAAGAATGGGAGATTCTTTTGACCTATTATTGTCACCATAAGGCACTAATACCTTATTAATTTTGTATAATTCTCAGTTATACAAAATTATAATTATATTATACTAAACTGACAATCTGTATGTGTGCAAGAGACTCTTGGGTTGAGAGAACAAGAGAGCCAGAGGCATATCTTTTTACTTTCTTTTCCACATCTATTCATGTTGTTAGTTCATACTCTAATCAGATCTTCCATTTTCTATACAATGCCCCACAACAGCTGTACCAAAAAGATGCAATAAACTTCGTCACATGTTTTGAATGCTTTAGTAAGTACTCATCTAATATTTTTCTTTTAAAAGCAAGGTAGAAGAAACCTTCCAAATACAGGATGCTGAAGACTTTTTTCCCACCATTCAGCATGAACTGTTGTTTCCCATTGATGTGACAACTTGTCACAAAGGTGCTGCAAGAATGAAAGATTCTGTTTTCATCAGATTAAGATCATGTTGATTAATGATATTTTAGTTTTCTTTCTGGGACTAGATGTCAGGTTTTAGGATTTTGTGGGGAAAGCGCAGGGGTTTCAAATGGCTCAAAGGTAGCTAGGCAAGTTGGAGCTCATGGATGGAGATTTTTCTACAGGAAGTGTGCCTCGAAGAGAGAAGCATTGCACTAGAAACTCCAGAAGTGACAACTTGGGTCATGGTGCCCTTGTTTTAATTCCTACTTCTTCTTTTCCTTTACATCTTGCTTGAGAGATGAGTTCTAAACACATAACCCTATGTGGATGTAATTTGTTGAGAGCAGGGTAGGGGAGCACTCTTCATGGTTACAAAATATCTTCTCATAGAATTCCAGCAGGACCTCTTGTCAAATATAGTCATCCCTATTTTAAGATGCATCAATTGAACCAGAAATTTTGACTGCATGTTTAGATCATATTCATAAAACTTTTAGATTATTTGACCTCTTTTGTATCTAAAAATATTGTTTTATAACATTAACAAAATGAGAGCCCACATGGTAGTTAAGAAGGCACATACAGCAATAATGCCTATGTCCTTATCAATGAGCAATGCCTTGTCACAAGATAGAAGTAACCGTAAACGGGGGAGGGGAGGGCAATAGAAAACCCTTGATAGTTCAAGTTTCAGTATGCCAGTAATGTATGCCGAGGTAGGAGAGTAAGAATGTATCTGAGTTTTGGAAACTTAAATAGATGTGAATTCCAAACCTCAACTTCTTGGGCTTTTTGCACCTTTGTTAGTGATTTTAAGCCACAGACTGGTCATTGAGATATGACTTATATCATTTTAATGCAGGGTGTGTGGTATCTTTTTATAGTGAGACATCTGGACAAACACTAGGGAAAAGCATTTACTGTCAGCACTCTTAATTGTATCCCTCTGAAAATAAAGGACATCAGTTTCTAAGTTATAACACTACTAGAAAATACAAAAATCACTTAAGACAGGATCTCACAATGTGCTGGATTGATATTTTTCTTTAAATCAAACCTAGTATAAAAAGGGTCAGGGAACTAGGGGTATCGTTTATCTTAAGTTTCTGCTTAGCTCAAACATTTGTGCTCTAGTTATAAATCCATGATAATTCAGGTTTATGGTTAAAATGCAGTGTCTGCTATAGTATATCATCCTTATGAACAGACTATTAAATGCTTACATTTGGCCACTGTGGTTTTAGGGTAGCAGTAAACACTTGCCAAAGCTTTGTGATATAAAGATGTCAGTTCCTTTCCTGGCTGATTTTAAAGCATGGGGGGAGGGGTTTGTTTTTGGTTTTTTGTTGTGTTTTTTTTCAGGGGAGGAGGGGGTCACTTAGCTGTGACCAATTAAAATACTCTTACTCTTAAGGGGGTGTTAATCATTGTGCCTCTCTAGTCTTGAGGAGGCATTCCCTAGCTGCCTTGGAGTGTGCACCTGGGCCTGGCTGCAGCACTTACTTCTGTGATCTCTGAGGGTTCGTGTTCTTCCTGAAGGAAACCCCAAAACTCTCCTGCCATGACTTCGGTGTTTCTTCCAGTTGTGGGGTTCTTCTCTTTAGTGGTCCCCTGCGACTCAGTCATGCTCCCTAGCAGGAATTCTTGGGGCTCCACCTCCCCTACACCCCAGCCATGTGCTAGCCTTCAGGACAGCCATTTGATCTGCTGGGCTTGCCTTCTAATGTTGGCTCTTGCACCCTCTTCATTTGCTGGGCCCTTGATGCTTTTACCCAGTTACAAGGGTCTTCGGGATGCTAGGCTGTCTCCAATGTTCCTTTGTATCTCCCTTAACTGCACTACAGCCTGTAGCGCCCCTTATCTGCTCTCAACTCGAATGCTGCCCCAGGACCCTGACCTCCATCCAAGGTCCCTCTGGGCTGTTAAATAAAGAACAAGCTAATAAAGAAAAGAAAAGGGGAGTAGGGCCTCAGTCTGTCCCCACTCACGATCCTGGCGTCTGTGGATCTCAGGGTCCCTTGACGCTGTCCTCATCTTTTAGGGGTTTGTGAACCCCTCCAAGGAGTCTCTCCTCAAACCCCTTGATGTCAGCTGGCACAGCCTGTGCCCGGTGTGGGGAGCACCTTTGCCGTCTGCTTCCAACTGTGCCTCCCCAGTTGCTATTTTGCCTCTGGCTTTTATTTCTGCTGGGCTGCTTTCAGTAATGACATCATCTGCCTGCACCACTTTTATTTATTCATGGAGCCGGCTGGTGAACTGCACAGGCATCTCATCCTGGCACGGCTCCTTTGTGTCTTCTGGCCATGTAACAGGTAAGTTTGCCCTGCCTTTGGGGCTTTCCTTGCAGGGTCAGGTTGTCTCCGCCGAGCCCCATTGTGGGGTGGGTCTCTTGTGCCCCTGCCTTCGTTCCCCTGGGACAGTCATGAAAGCAGCAAGAAACAAATTGTCTCAATCACTTTTAATATCTTCCATACTGTCTGTCTCTAAATCAGCATTGGGTATGTTTAAAACACCAGATGTTTTTGGAGAGCTCCACTTTTTTAACAGCAGTTGACATTCAGAAACCTTCCTCTGGCAGCATTTCAGTTGACCTATCTATCTAATTTATTCCATAATTCCATTTATGGGAAAATTGATTCCATCCTTTTTCAGACTCCCTCATTCTCTCCTTAGGCATATGTTCAGCACAGTTTGTTATTTCTGGATGCACTAACAGCAGACAAGTTTTTGGCAGAAGCAGCAGTGCCATAGGTCTACCACAAACCCTTGCTCCCCAGGGTTGAAGCATGCTCTAAGGGGAGGAGAGGGACTAATTAATGAAGAAAATGGAATAGTTAAGTTGAAGATTCTTCCAGTGCAACAACTGTGCCATGTTTGGTCAGCTGCTGAACTAGTCACAAACAACTAGTTCTGTGATCATCACCAGTCTGTAGTGCTGAAGACAGACTTGTATCGGTCTTGCAGGAATATTTCCTGGATAACATGCTCCCAACTTCAGAGTTCATGAATTAACAGCCAAGCTTAGAGAACATGCTTTTGATGGATCTTTAGCTATTTCGAAAGGTGTGAAAATAATGTTTAGTCTGCATTACACAGTTCTGTTTGATTTATGATCGTGAATTGTAATGAACCACAAAAGTATACACTAGAAAGCTTGTCCAGATGCCAGCTGTTCTTGCCACAAGCAATTGCCTCTGAATTTTGTTTGTTTGTTTTCAGGTGGACCACAACTCATAAGTGATAGACCTAACAGTGGTCCTTGTGGCACTTACTAATGCAATCCACAATGAGACATTGCAAGGACATATTATGGGGAGCTGATACTGTGACAAGAAAATTGGGTGGTGGGGAATGAACCTCCACAATGCTGTTCTCTACACCCTTTTGTTCTTTTTCTATTCCCCATCACCACAACGGCCACCATATTTTAAAAACCTGGGGCCAGGTATCTTCCTCCACCACTGGCAGGCCAAAGAGCATGATCAAATCTGTCCTGCTAATTAGTTAGCACAGTTCTTTGGTAGTTGTTCATTTGTAAGAGTGAAACAGATTCTGCTGTGGAAAAGCTGGCTGAAGAGCATGATTAGATGCTACAGCCAATAGTTAGGAACTGTAGGCTGGCCCATCTGGACATTGGTGAGCTCTTTTCTAGGCTTGAGAGAGCACCATGGATGGGTGGGACTTCATTGTCCTGCAGGTGTGAAATAATCAGCGATGGCTGCCAAGCTCGAAGGCACAGTTCCTACAACTTTTTTTGATAAAATTATCAATCCATGTAGATTCGAGACCAGATAGAGCCAGGATCTACTTGTGGCCTGCATCTGGCCCATAGAACCATTGCATGTGGATTTGGGGGGTGGGGGTTGATCATTTCAAGGGTGGGAAGGTTTTGATCTCTTTGGGTAGCAGGGGCTTTACTGGCATTGCAGGTGCTTAATGGGGAGCAGTGGTAGCCAGGTTCTAATGCCAGCCCCCTCAGACCCAAGCTGGGTCAATCAGCCTGCCACCAGAAAATGTTGCCAACCCTGAAACAGTCTTTGTGTTTGAGTTGGTATAGCTCTGCTGCCTAGGAAGCTATGCTTTAACAACGTACACTTAAGCAATTGTATAGCTTAATATTTTCAAATACTTATTTTACATTTTAGTGTGTTAGAAAATGTTGACTAATACGTTGCTTATTTACTAGGTAACTACATTTTTGCTAGTGACTTGCCAAGCAACTGCATTTAAGATGCTAACTGAAATATATTTAGGCAGGAACACCAGCATTATAAGACTTTATCTTTATTTAATGAAACAACCTTAAATGTCTTTGATGTAAAACTCCTACATAAATTTGAGAACTGCACCTTCTTTTGCATGAGACCTACAGGTTTCCCTTGCTTTATGTGAGTTCTGTATGTGCGAATTTGCTCTTATTCAGTAACTTTTTTTTTTAATACCAAAAATTCGTTATATGTGATGTAAATTTGCTCATATGCGAACAGTGTCATGGAAGCCTACAGTCAGCTACTTTGCAGTACATTGTGGGAGTAACACACACCAAAATAATGTTTCCTATGTGGATCTGTGCTCCTTGCTTGTTGTCTGTGACACGTGTTTCTGTAGGTGCCGTCCCCATTGTGATAGCACCCTGTGCTTGTGTTTACTATCTGCTGTTGGGGACTACCAAAATTGTCTTTGTAAAAGTGACAGAAATGGGTCTGGGGCTCAGTACAGGGGAGGTCTTGGAACATATCCCTATTTGTTACTTTATAAAATGGGTTCCCTTTATGCAAATTCAAGTTATGTGCGGTTTTCCAGGAATACATGTGCAGCATAAAGTGAGGGAAACCTAGAGCTGGGTGAACAATCATACCACTAATATAAAAAAAATAATAATATAATGGAGTCTATTGGGGTCCTAGGCCTTTGTACCAATGCCAGTTCCTTGCACACAGCCCCTGGATTTCCTCCTTCCTTATCCCCATAAATTTTGAGCCCTTTAGTCCATACATAGCACTTCATCCATCCTAGAGCTGGGATAAAGTCAGATCTAGAAAGAATCTCATTCCTTGTTAAGGTCTGTAGATTTTCTAGATAGTTTCACGTGGTTCAAAACAGAAGCTATCAGTCTCGGAATCCCTTGGTTCCTTCCCTTCTGATAAGGTCAGTTGTCTAATCAACCTTTTTTGACAGTTGTGCCACAAATTAGTCAAGTACTGTCTCCAGCCTCCTCCCAGTGCCACTCCAGTCCCTTTCCCTTATCTGATCTACTGGTCAGCGTGCTGTTTCCTCTCTTGTGCTTCCTGAAAAGGCTGCCTTTTTGCCTCTACTCCCTCCTCTGTCTGCTGCTGCGTTGTCTGTCTCTTCCCAATTTATTGAGATAAACTTGGCCATTTAAGTGACTGGATCCCTTCAGCCTATGTTTAAAACAGGATGCTTAGTCACTGCATGAGAGTTCTGTTTTTTTCCAGTAATGGCTGAAAGTCAACGTGCATCTTCATGTGATGTGATTTTAGCATTGGGTCCTATATTATTGATTTGTTTGGAGATTTCAACCTAACAGAATGGGCATTGGTTTGCTTTTTATTTAATTCCTGATGATTAGTTGACTGGTACAACTAATGTCTTGATTCTATAAAGAATTGTTTACTAAAGCTACTAACAGGCATTTACTTAGCAGGGGTTTTCAACCCTTTCTTGATTGCTGAACCCCCGGCGGCCGGTCAAGGAGCAGGGTGTCCCCTGGCCGGTTGAGCGCTGGGGGGGGCAGAGAAGGAAAGGACAGGGAGGTCCCCTGCACACAGTGGCAAAACCAGAAGTGTCCCTGCTTCTCCACGCTGCTGCTGCATACCCCTTGGGGGCTTCCCAAGTACCCCCAGGGGTATGTGTACCCCTGGCTGACAACCCCTGACTTAGAGTATGGCACCTCCTGCCATTGCACCTTGGTTTTTACAGGTCTCAGAATATGGGGGCCCCAGGATCAAGAAGCCTCTTCCCAATCCTGGGGTCATCTCATACTGGGACTTTTTCTAACATCCCTGATGCATGGGGACCTCAGGGGAGAGGCTCCTTGAGTTCCCAAGCACTGGGGATGTCAGAATCACACGTGGCTTTTAAAGGTCCAAGGTGCAGCGAGTCCAAGATCAGTAAGACATTCCTGGATGTCAGGTTCTCTGTGCCCTTCTCTCTTTCTCTCCCACCTGCCTCCTGGGGGTTGGGCAGGAGTCCAGGATCCAAAGACTGGTTCTGCCCCACCAGCCCAATTGGATAGGGGAGATCTGTATCCCAGACCTTAGGGCTACCTCATACTTAATCCTGACACTCAGCTACATGTCAGGGTCTGCCACGTACTGGTCCTGACTGGCCACATGTTCAGTTTAAAGAGCAATACAAGTGAGCCCTGAAGTTATTCCACATTGTACATGGAACCATATTATAACTTTGTGGCTTTTTTACTGTATTAACATACCTTAATGAGACTTGTAAGCTGGACACATGTTCTATTTAAAGTTCAGTTAAACTGTTAATCTGCATTTTTATTGAAATCCTAAGAAAGGCCTCCTCTATACCCCATCCTTTTCCTATGTAACTCAGACTAGGGCCCCTGACTTTCATCACATTTAAGAGGTGCCTATCTCCCCCACCCAAACCCAGCAATCTTCAATCAGGATCATGCATTTTTCTAACTTGCACCATGCCTACAATATTAAAGCTATTTCTGCCAGCATAATGCATTTAAAAAAAAAATGTTAGCATACAGCTAACAAATGCTAGATCTCCAAAAATGTGTAAATAAGTATTGGGGACTGGGGCATGAGCAGTCTGGCATAGTGGTTAAACATCTGAAGCACCAGTCCAGTCCAAGCTGGCTTGCTAGGAGCTAAGGCTATGGAGGGGTCTGCTACTGGCACTGCAAGCCATGGTGGAAATTGAGACAGACTGGGGTCAAGAGCTAAAGACAAGGTAAGCAGAAAGTTAATCAGGATCATGCACCAGAGCCAGAAGTCAAACTAGATTCAAGAGCAGAAAACTGGATGTGGGGATGTCAGGGGTCCTACCTGGAGTCAGAGCCAAGAGTCAAAACCAGAGAGAACCAGCAAAGAAATGCATGTAGGATCAAAAGCAAGAATTTACACCTTTTCCTAGACAAGGATACTGTGGGCTGGGACTAACTTTTAAGGGCTGGAGCAGGTGAGGCCTGTTGCCTGTAGCTTCGGGGGATTGGCAGCCCGGATAAGAAATACTCAGCTGGGCTGAGTGAGACAAAATTATTCATCTGCAGAACTGAATTCAGGTTAGCAGTTCCAACCAAAGACAACTGCCAGAGCAAGCTAGTATGCCAGCACCTAAACATCACTGCATCTTAGTTGGTCTGAAATGAGCAAAGAGATATTTGAAATCTTCATTTTTAGGAGAAGTAGGAAAGTAGCTCCAGAGTTCAGCAGGAGGATGTTTAGTTATGGGGCATTCAAACATGAAGTAGTAAGGTTCACTTTTTTTTTTTTTCTGGGGTGGAGAGGGCAGGCATGCAAGTGTCCAGGTTTGAGACCCCCTTCTATTAATATGGGCAATAAAGCCATAATGTAACAGGGGCCCCTGATCAGTGCAAGCTTTATGCATTTACACCACTTTCAGTGCCCTAACATCACTTCTGGTACAGAGGACAAAGTATATCCATTTATTTATTAAAGTTTATTGGGGTGACCACCAGGATCTGGGGGAATGTTTGTTCACCAGAGCGCCCCAGGGGATGATGAGGTCAAACGGTCATAAACTACTGCAAGATCGTTTCAGGCTGGACATTAGGAAGAATTTCTTTACTGTCCGAGCCCCCAAGGTCTGGAACAGCCTGCCATCA
>NW_017728931.1:99130430-99135364 GCF_001723895.1 Crocodylus porosus
AAATTGGATGCTTATCTTGCTGGGATCCTATGACCCCAGCTGACTTCCTGCCCTTTGGGCGGGGGGCTGAACTCGATGATCTTCCAAGGTCCCTTCCAGCCCTAATGTCTATGAAATTCAAGGTGTAATGCTCCTTCTGGATGCATGGAAGAAATGTAAAGAGCACAGATGAAAAGTTTCAGGTTCAGAAGGTGACTGTTCAGATACTAGGAACGTCCTTTTCTGCACACTTAGTTTATCATGTATATTCTGTGCTGGAGGACTTGTATGCCAATTTTTTTTTAAATGAGCATTATACTAGACAGAGAAACAAGCCAGGTGCAGATGTATGATTTGTCATACTACAAAAGAGCAGCTCCTTTTAAAAACACATGTTGCAGCATAAGCTATAAAACAATAATTAATTGAAAACTGCTGGCTAAACTCAACTATAAAATGATTAAACAAAACTCTTACGTTACTATTTGGGGCATAAGAATTACCATAGCAGAACTGACCAGTGATTACTGTAATCTGATACAGTGGTATATACCAGATGCTTCTCTGGAAGACGGTGTTTTTTGCTTCTCTGGAAGACTACGTTATGGCTGTTCAATTCCCCATATCAAATGTACGCCTGGTCAATTGTAGAACACTGTGTCCAAGTATAACAGTATCTTCCCTCTGTTATGCATTAATGTTTTTCTATTAAAGTGTGAGGTTTGATGGTCACTGTCATTATAACGACAAAACCTGGCTTTATAGGATTGTCTAAATCCTACTTGAATCTGAAATATTCTGTTGTGAATTGTCCTGATATGTCATTTTTTTTTGTATAATTTGTAAATGCACTCGTCCTAATAATTTCACTGAAACCACGTGGGTTATAAATATTTCTTAATTGCTTTTTACTGTACTATTTCTTACATTATCTCCTGTTTTTTTTCCCTTATTTTAAACTACATAGCAATGAGCCCCTCTAATCTTTCCATGTATGAAATTCTCCATAATAGTTGTTCTCCACGAAGGTGCCATGAGATCTATTTAAGGTTATGTTAGCACTATGAGGTGTGCCAACATCTACACATGATTCACAAAATAAACACAGATATTTCAATTAGGAATTCAGATAGTGAAAAACATTCTGACTCGTGGGTTTTCTGAGTTCTTTAGAACAGAAAATTGCTCCTTTTTGCTGTAGTCAAAAAAAAACACAAAAAAAACAAAAAAGGAAGAGTAAAAAGAAAGGGCTGGCATTTTTCTGAGGGGTAACTTGAGTCTAACCAGGTTGAAAACCATTGTTCTATAACATTTATTCCTCCTTCCCTTCTGGATATATCTTTTTCTTGACTCTTAGAAAGAGGAGTTGGTTTTAGTGACGGTGAATGTTGTCACCTCTTTCATAGTAACTCTTCTGAATAGGAAGCCAAGCTTCTAATACTTCAGTGACAAAAGCTATCTAGTCAGTAATTTTATATTTATCTTTCTTTATTCCTGGCACATCTGTAAGCTCTGGAGGTTTTTTGCTCCCAGGTGCACCATTTGAATGTGTACCCAAAGCAAAACTCCAGAGCATATTGCTCCAGAGTTTATTCAGGCATAACACACGAAGCCCAGTCAGAGCAATACAAACTGGCAGGGGACCTCGGGGGTCACAGGACTGCTCCAGTGGAACTCCCCCTGCTGTGGAGTGGCTGACTGGGGCACAAGCTGCCTGCCAGCTAGCCCCACATGGAAGCACCCTGTGCCCCAGGCAGCCAGGGCAGTGTCTGCACATGTGCTGCTCCACATTAAAAAACCTCTGCAGCAGGTTAGGGCTTATTTGTAAGTCCTATTCTGCTGCAGAAGTTTTTCATTAACTTCACACATGCTACTAAGGGTACATGTGTAGGTGCTGAGATGTTTACTGTGCGGTAGGGCTATGCAAAGCTTCAGTTGCTGATTTAGTTCAGAGGAGATTTGTCATCCGAATCGAATCGGGAGACCAATTTTTTAAAAAAAAGGTCCAAATCAATCCAAAGCCTCCGAATGTATTTGGGGAGATTCAGACAGTCCCTGCTTGCCACTACAGGGAGCTGGACTCAGACTCCATGCTGGTAAGTACGGCGCAGGGGGAGGGGACCATGAGGGGACCTTCACCAGGCCCCATCCTCTGTCTACTCCCCCAGCCCCCTGAATGCCCCTGACCCCCATCTAGTCCCAGTGTCCCAATGCTTAAAAAAAAGCCGCGCACTCACTGGCTGCTACAGTAGCTGTTGGGGCCTCTGGGGGGCTTGTGGCAAACCCTGCCCCCCCATACAGCGAGGGGCAGTGGGGATCAGCCCCCTGCCTGGCAGGAGCTGGTGAGTGCAGGGCTCTTTTTGGTGCTGGGTGGGGCAGCCATTGACAGGGCTGGGAGAGTGGGCAGGAGATGGGGCCTGTTCAATTTGGAGATTCAGTAGTGGCTGAATCTCCAAATCGAATTTAGCAGAATCAGTTTGGGAAAGTGATTTGAATCACTGAATTGAATTGCTGTCGCCGGAATCAGCTGAATCCAAAGTGAATACTAGTCACTTCACACAGACCTACTGCACAGTTAATTAGTCAACTGCATAGTAAATGTCTCATGTAAACATGCTCCCTGAGTATTAAACATGCAGATTAATGCACGTTTGATTCGGTTCCTGCTTGTAGCTTGCATCATTTACTATAAATAACTTAAATTGCACACATCTACAGTCTAGAAATCTACTAAATAACACTTACGATTTCTTCTTACTTGTAATGATTGCATTCTTGATTCTGTGACTCAAATTTTACTGTTTTCAATTCATCCAGACTTTTATTTGTTGATTAGTGCCTCCAACATCAGATATTACAAGGGGAAAATGATGGTGATATTAGATGTAACATGTAAATTTTATAGACTGGATAATAACTTTCTTTTTACTTTTAAACAGATGGGCTTAGGCCATGAACAAGGATTTGGTGCTCCATGCTTAAAATGCAAGGATAAATGTGAAGGATTTGAACTACACTTCTGGAGGTAAGGACTGCTAACCTAACCTTAAAATCTGAGAATAGTCCCAGACCCTTAAGACTATCCACTTTATTTTAAAAATTAAATATTGGGGGGGTGTTGGTTGTAAATTTTAAGTATGTGTCTTTCAGGATCAGGGCTAAGCTTATAGGCCACAATTATGTAGTAATTTTATGTATACTCCTTCCCCCAACTTCCTTAAGTACAAAATGAAGCTTTTCCCCAGTCAGCATGGGGGGGAAGCCCCTCATCTTATAATTTCATACAAGGAAAAACTCATTAAATACATTGTTTATCAGTAAACTGTTGCCAAAAGCAGCATGTGCTTAGTAATAGAAACCAAATATGAAATTGATTAAACACACTGGATAAAATGCATACTGAGCATCACTATAAAACACGTGGTCCATACGAGGTAAACATACTGATGGGAACCTACCACAAGGATAGCTTAATGCAGCTTATCTGAATAAAATAAATACTAGTGCCCATTTGCAGGCAGCCCCCCTTGGTGCTAACTCTTTTTCAAGTTGTTGTGAGCTGCTGCTACGTTGAATATGTTTGGACTTCCTCTTCATTTACACAGTTGAGCTCTCTTTCCCATTTCCAATAATTCCTATTTCATCCTAGCCTTAAATGTCTGGCAGACATCATCAAACAGGGCTCTTGACAGTTCATCCAGAATCCCTCTGCCTCTTGTATATGATTAGTATGGCCCCGCCCTCTGCAAGGTGGAGCTGGACCAGGTTGCCCTGAGTCGCATCACATATGAACTTTTGGAGGATCCCAGGACTCCTGACAAGAGCACCTAGTTCTCTCTCTCTTTCTCTCTCTCGTTATCATATGGATCCTTTGGGGGACTATCTGGAGAACACACATGCTGAGCTGTGTGGTCACCATGGCTTGAAACACTGATTCTGTTGGGGCCCAGAATTTTGTATAGTAAATCATGAGCCTTTTGTTTTGGTCTAATAGCTTGTATAATTTTGTATTTATATAAAATGCTGCTTAAAAATTGTGTTTTATGGAGTACCTCTGCTAAAACTTGCAGGGGTTTCCCAGAGGAACAGCGTCTTAATTCTGCATGAACTAAGTCTATGGGTACCTGTAATAATTTGACCGGTTTCTAGGGGTGTTATGAGTGCTGGACCTTACTACAGCACAGAGGGAAGCAAGGGGTAGGGGGAGAGATCATTTTTGGTTTAAATGAAAACAAAGAAATAAAGTTCGAACCTGGCACAACAGTAAACGTCAGTGTTCTTTTGCTATCAGATTCCCTTTGTTGTCTCCTTGTACAAGGGTTACATTGTAAGACCTGTACAAGCCACAGCAATCTAGTATTTGTATTATGCTAGAACATAATGTCAGGGTCTGTTGTACTAAGTTTTCTGTAGATAGAGGCAACCCCTGCTTAACGCTGTTCCAGTTAGCGCTCTTTTGCTATAACACTCATTTGAAATGGATACCTGATTTCACTTTTAGCACTCAGCGAGTTCCATTATAACACTCATGGTTGCCATCTTGGGTCATCAAATACTTCCGGTTTCACTTAACGCTCGTTTCACCTAACGCTCAGTTTTTCAGGAATAAATTAAGAGTGCTAAGCGGGGGTTGCCTGTACACAGCAGTCTCCTGAACAGCATATAAGCAAGGTGTAAAAGAGTAACCAACAGGTGGATTAGAAACTACTGTAGACTGCCATCAGCTGAGTGGCAGAGCTGCCATCGGTCCTGGCTCTGCTCGCCTGTAGCTCCCTCATCAACTTTGTTCACTTCATAGATTTCATAGACATTAGGGCTAGAAGGGACCTCGGGAGATCATCGAGTCCAGCCCCCTGCCCAAAAGGCAGGAAGTCAGCTGAGTTCATAGGATCCCAGCAAGATAAGCATCCAATTTACTCTTGAAGGTGTTCAATGTAGGTGCTTGAACCACCTCC
>NW_017728931.1:99135375-99139409 GCF_001723895.1 Crocodylus porosus
CCTAAGCCCCACTCCCAACTCCCTGTAGCGCCTCATGACCTGGCTGGGGGTGCTCCAAGCAGTGTCTTTGGTGCCCACGTGAATAAGGAGCATGGGGTAGTGGTCTGTGGGCCGGAGGAGCTGCAGGATCCTCTACGCAATGTCTCGGACAATGTCTCATCAATGTTTTCTTCTGTTCTCAGTCCCCTGGGGTTTCTGGGAGTTGCAGTCCAAACTATAGTCAGCACAGTTCATCACTCATCACACACTCCATCAGCCATCACTTTCTTGCATTCCCTTTCTATAAATTTTGATTGTTAGTGTTGGAAATATTTTTTTTCATCTGTCTGTGTGAGAGGTGAAATCAACATTTACTGATTTTAGTCTTCTATTTTATGAGGCACTAGAAACAACATGGTGTGGGGAAAGCACACAAACATGCTGGCCAATTTAAAAAAAAAATCCCTCAAGATTGTCACTTTTGGAATGAAAGTAAGAATCCATTTTTTATGTAAGAGATGATCACTTGGGTCTGGATAGGCCATTAAGACTCTTAGAAGGCAGGTAGTCTATAATGTCTAGCGCTGTATAAATGGAAGGGGTGTCCTTTGTTCTGATATAGAAAATGAAGACCTATGTGACACAGAGACATCTGAATCTGTTCTTCTAGCCATACTAGCTGGAAATAAAACCTTGTAATTTAAACGGCAATCAGTTTGTCACACAAATGAACAAAACCTTACCTTTGAATTTACTGATCAGCCTAATTGTATATTCATTTATTAGATGGGCCTTAGCGGAAAGGTGGAGATAGTAGTTAAAAAATTCTGCTGCTGTGCCTGGAAGTCATGAAGTAGATCTCTAAACCTAATCATTCTGCATGCATGTCTGCTGTGTGTGTACTTACTCTGTTTGACACAAGTCTAGCAATGCCATCTACTGGATGGAACTGAATCTACTTTTCAATGAATCGAGTTTGTCTTGCCCTTTTACTGTCCGACCTGAAAAGACTGATGCACTTCGAAGATGCAGTGGGTATTCTCCTGCATTTGGGTTCAGAGATCTCAGAATTTTTATCTAGAGAACAAGACTGAAAGCATCTGGTGCCTTATCAAACGCACATTAGCTAGCTGGTGCCAGGCACTTGCTCTGTGTTGTTTTGAAGTCCAAGGCTAGAAAATATAATTATCTCACTTTGTCCAAGCTTCAAGATGGTTTAGAAGGTGGAAACAAAAGGTGTTATATTCTGCAGCAGCAGAAGCACTACAAATTATAAACAGTAATAGAAATACAACTGAGAATGTGAACCAGGCTGGGACAAGGACTGGAGGGGAGGAAAAACTATGTCTCTGTACTTGACATATGTACTTGGTCTTTGTTGATAGCTACAAGTAGTGTGGAGTTCAATCATAATGCAATAATTATGAAGCTTTACAACTGTCCTCACTGCTGGCTTCCCCCTCTCCCCAGTCAGTCCTATAAAAAGGTCAGGCTAATGCCCTCTGTCTTCTGCCCACTGCAGAACTG
This sequence comes from Crocodylus porosus, assembly GCF_001723895.1. Lineage (NCBI taxonomy): Eukaryota > Metazoa > Chordata > Crocodylia > Crocodylidae > Crocodylus > Crocodylus porosus. The sequence continues at coordinate 99,136,882 of NW_017728931.1, forward strand.
ATGAAGCTGGGGTGGAAGCTAAGGGCATGCTTACAGGATGATTTACATTGTCAGATCCTGCTCAGATGAGGAATAAACAATTTACACCCTTTGTTCAGGCAGTCTCCCAAGAATTTTAAGTTTGTGACAACTATAACAAATAAGTAAATTAATTGAGAATAAGGTTCCATATAGTCTTATTAAAATAAAGCAAGAAATGAACTGACTGAAGCAATGCTATCCAATAAGGAACCCACGAGGGATTAAACTGTGACATTTTGGGTTTTGTGTGATGGCTGCATTGGCACAGGTCTGGAAGTGAGGGGATGAGTGCTGCTGCTACTCAATTTGGGGTCTTTGATCACTACTTGCAGGTCAGACTGGCAAAGGAAAAGGGGGCCAGTGGCAGTGGCATTCACCCCTTCAGTTCTTTTGTCAGCTACTCCAGCTGCTGCTCTGCCACCAGAGATGGGTTGTCTGGCATGCAAAAAGCCCCACATTTTGGTTCCAGTCTGCAGGGCCAAATAAGTGGGGCAGCCTGGTGTGAAGTATGGTTCCTGCACTCCACATTAGCAGAGCTAATACACTGCAGTACAAGTTCTTACAGACAGCAAAACTTCCCTATAGAATTTTGCAGGGAAAAAGAAATTTGTGCACTAACCAGCCTTTCCTTCTGGTAATGTGCTATAATATGATTGCATACTTTTCCACTAGATGGAAGCGTAAGCTCTGAAGTCACAAATGAAAGCACCATCCATGGACTGTCCTGATACATCTCTTTAAAATGCAATTTGAAGAATTTGTAATGCATTGTGAATGTCACAAGTTACTAGTTACTTCTCTTCTGGCTGCTAAAGTCATGGAAAGCACTATTGGAAACCAGTATTTTGAAAATAGGAGTGAGATGCTTGCAGTCTTGATCTTCTGAACTTGAAGCAGGCCAAAGTGGGAAATAAGAATCATCTCTGCACTGATGTACACTGCAAATAATAATTGTATCTGAAGTCCATGGTACAGTTTGATAGCATTAAAATTACATAACTGTATGCCACTTTAGTATTGCTATATTGTAACTGTATAATAAGTTACCTTAAGATCAGAGCCAAATTTCTGGTAGCCTCTGAGGTAGGCACGAAAGTGAAGTGCTAAAGAGCTTTTTGAACCTTTTAGCATGTTGCGTGTTAAGTGTAGATAGGAGAGGAAGCTCTAGTTAATAGAAAAACAAGCAATAAGAGATTTCATAAATGACATCTTTCTGCATCTAAATGTTATCTAAATGACACCTTCCAGGGACCTCTAAAACCTGGTTTGCAGTCATGCCCTCCACTCTTCCTCCACCTGCTCCAACTCCCACTACTGCTTTGCTCCACGGTATGGAATGGAGTGGATAAAAGAGGAAAATGAAGAGGTCACGTCACCCACTAAGCCATTTCCCACCACTTGAAGATGGGGGGAGAAGGAGTCCTAAATGAATCTCAAGACTTAGCCTAAAAAATTGATATGCTATAACATGTTAATGGGTTGGTGGGAAAGTAACTCATAAAAAGCATTTAACACTAACCAACTGTTATGGAATCACCAATTTTTAATGGAAATCCTGTGGCTGCCACTAGTTCTGTGTAGTCTTGGGTAAGTCACTTAAACCTCTGTGTTCTAGTACAGTACAACACTGACCTCACAGACATGTTGTACCCTGTTTGTAAGGTGTAACATACTGTAAATAATAGTCTGTTTACATATACAAGGTTATCTAGGAACTTGAAGACCTCCACTCTCAGCAAATGCTTGATAGGGGAACAGTTTGTAGAATGGAATAAAACCTAAAAGTTGTTCTTTCCTGACATTTTGTTCTTTTTTGCTTGAACAGTGAGCAGGGTATCAAAAGTGAGTCAGGTCCTTGGTGAAATCAGAAGATAACAATATTGAAAGTGGAAGAGGTGGGGGAGATAGCATGCAAAAAATTCTGTCCTTGAGCAGGTGGACAAAAAACAGGCAATATTTTAACAGTTGGATATGGAAAAACTGTGAGATTGTAAAAGGGAAACAGTAGTGTCAACCCCACTGTTAAGTGTCTTGGACAAAGGCCACCTTGTGTTCCACGAGCCTCAGAATCTGTCAGCAGCAGATTAGGAGCGTGCATATAAACTCCTAGCAGTATTCGCAACTCACAAAAAAAGGCCATGTGAAAAATGCCATTTCTTCAGATTCTTGATTGCATTTTAAAAATACAAGTCAGTTTGCTGCCTAACTGCACAAAACGGCTGACTATTGTGACTGCTGAATCAGTTCATCTTTTAAAATATGACAGTTTCTAGTAATAGAAAGTAACATAAAGGAACTAAAAATGAGCCTTTCTAATTTGTTAAAACGTACATGCAGTAAATGAAACAGAAGACACAGGGAAAGTATGAAACACAAGCAACACAGAAGTCCTTGACTTCAGAAAAGCCGACTTTGACAAGCTCAAGAGGCTTGTTGGTCAGGCCCTCAGGGACCATGACCCCAGGGAGTTCAAGAAGAGTGGTTGCTTCTCAAGGAAGCGATCCTCA
>NW_017728931.1:99140492-99157620 GCF_001723895.1 Crocodylus porosus
CCAGCTGACTTCCTGCCCTTTGGGCAGGGGGCTGGACTCAATGATCTCCCGAGGTCCCTTCCAGCCCTAATGTCTATGAAATCTATGAAAATCCAAAGAATATACCAAAGCTTATGGAAAGCACATTCTCAAATACAATGTAAATAAAAATCTGTTGCTGGCCATATAAGGTGGCTTATGGAAGTTGTCAGACACAGTAAGCCTGGTGAGAAATCATCCAACAAAGCCTCTTAAGGAATTTTGATGGATAATATTGATGTTTGTTTGTTTGTTTGTTTGTTTCTAAGTGTTAATTTTGATTTTTATCAATTTTTAAATTTTCAGGATTTCATGTAATTAGGGGCATGAGGGACAAACAATAACAAATGTAACTGCTGTAGGGTTGCTGCCCCTGAGTGGTAAAGCTGCCATTAGTCCCAGCCACACTGAGGAACTACATGGTGACTTGAGAGTGACATCTTTATACATCTCTGGTATTTATAAGTGTTTAGGTTCTCTTACAGCACAGACTGGCATCAGCTGCAAAGATAAAGCAGCAATATATTAATTGGACTTGAATGCCAATAACAACCTGGTGGTTTGTTTTGCACCGCACATTAAGACCACAGGAGCTGTCGGTAGCCAAGGCTAACTTAAAAGTATATGATGGTATGATTGCAGTACTTGCTGGATAGCATAAATAATAAGCAAAATACATTGCCTAAAACTTTTTGAGCAATAAAAGCAACAGTAAGACAAATTGCAAGGAAAACCATACATAAGCCAAAAACACTAACCTTTGGATACATTATTCCTATTGTAACCACACAAACTAAATAAAAAGGCATTTAATTAATTTACTGTGGCACTTCTGTATCAAACCTGCTAAAATAACTTCAGTTTTGAAGGAGCAGGCTGTCTTTCAGCTATATTGCCACTGGAAATAGATAAAGCAATTCAACTTGTCCAGTGCCTGCTCGTAGAGTGTCTATAGAAACTATAAGGGGATTAATAAAGCAAATAAGGGAAAAAAGTATCCTTGCCAAAGGCATGGCAATCAAATTGTATGAGCTGCATGGTAGCCATTGAAGAAACCAGGCAAGTTGTGTTTGTATAGTCACAAGCAATATAAATGGAGTACTGGAAAACCTCAGTATTGCATAACAGCAGTGGATGATATATTTTTCTGACATGGCAAAAACAAAAATATTTTTAGTACTTGATTCTAAAGAGTATACCAACAGGTACTGTGAAATAAGGAAATCAAGTACTTCACCAAATTCTGGACACCCACAGCTAGAGAGAGTTGGTTGAATACTGTTTGGTATCATCTCTGAAGCAAAGTATCCATAAAAGGAGAAAGACTTACTGACAGAACTTGCAGGTACCAGCATGATACAGTCTGTCATTCTGCTTTACAGGCAGAAAGATGACATGGTAAAAACGGGGACAAAATCTCCCTTGCCTATTAACTAGATTCATTTCTCTGGCTCCAAATTAAAACAAGCTGAAATTGCAATCGATTACAGTGTTATATGCAGGCTGCTGCTTGTCCTGCAGAGGGCTACAAGTCAACCTAAAAAGGTAAAAACATGATAATAAATACCTACATCAAAGTGTATTAAGACTTGTAAATTGAAAATTATTTAACGCATCTTGGGCAGTAGTATAAGATAGGGCATCTGGGGCAGCAGCCCCAGGTGTTGACATAGGAGGGATAGGGAGTAGCAGCTCCTGCTTCAGCTGCACGACTGTGCCAATGACACAGTGGCAGCCAGAAGTTGCTGTCACCTCCACACACTGCAGCTGCTGGTCTTCGGAATGGAAGTGACGACTACTAGACAAAGCTGCAGTATGGACATGGTTACCACAGCATGATGCAGTCATCAAGGATCTGGTGACCAATCAATCCATCTAAAATAATTATGGGAACTAAGAGAGCAGCCATGCCATGTGCTATACCAGTGAGATGAGATTTGGACCATTACTCGTGCAATTAGTATATGTGATGTCAAGGTTGTAATCACCAGTGGAATGAAGATGTGCCCAAAATGAAAAAAGATATCCTGTGACAACTGTCACATGGGTAAAGGTCACCCATTTTATTCAAGAGCTGAAGCTGTTCAAATAGAAAATGACCATAACCCGCTAGAGTACCTTTTTTACAAAGCGACTTCTAGTAGCCCCTGAAACTAGAAAGCTAAAATTCCAATGTACAGCACAAAAAAGGGACTTAATTTACCTGATTCCTCTTTAAAACAGGTTTGCAGTATTGAAAGAAGGTAACTAAAAAAAGAATGAGATGTTTAACCTAATAGTCAGTGCTTTTCATTTCTTTCCCGCATATCTAACTCAGATATGGACTAATTTTATGTTGGGGCTTTAAAGAAATAAGGGAGCAAACCATATCTTTATTTGAAAATGCTCATGCTTGTCATTCACATTGGCTAGAGATGCTACAGGAGAAGTGAGGCCTGCCTTTCAAGTCTGCATGAAAAAACAATAAAAAGATAGTTGAATCAGTGTCTTAAAGCATAGTGTAGTGGCTGCAATGGCCACATTGACATACCCCATGGTTCCAGAGCTATTTAAATAGCTGGTATATCAAAGTGCTCTGGAGTAGAAGCCTGTATCTGAAAAGCCAGGACCACCATGTACTGACCCAGCAAAAGCAAGGATAGCCAGGCTTGGTGACCAGTTGTGATATGTGGTAAGGAGGAAGCGCCAAGATTTTTGGGTGGGTGCTGAGTAGCAATGGACTTTTTCATTAACCCTCCCCACCCTGAAACTGCCTCACTGTTAGTAATTAATGTTCATATTTCTGTTAAGTAGGTAAACTAGCAGACACTTCCATAGAACCATAAGCAACTAGACTTTGAAGCATTTTCAACAGGCCTAATATTCCAGTTTAAAGAACCTCTTGCAGACTTCCTCATCATAAGTCTGTGCAGTTTACCTGGGAAGTGAGGTCAGTTGCATTGAATAACCACCATATTGCTGTCTTAATCTGAATTGAAAGTTAAATGCTGAGAGAGAGAGAGCAAGAGGAAAGAGAAAAGTATATGGTTAGCTGTTTATTGATAAACACGTACTCCGACAGGAAGTCTAATAGCTGCTCAGGACAGTATTTAATGTCAAGACCAGAAGTGTAGCAATCGTAGCTCTGCTCCTGGGTCAGTGCCATGCCCATCACAACTGTGTGATCAGCCAGTGCTGCAGTCAGCTATTGTGCATCCTCCCACAAAGGTAGTGCCTAGGGCTGCTTCCTCAGTCGCATCCCAGCCCTCAGTTATGCTACTGAGACACACACACTTTGGTACATACAGTAGTAGCATTACTATGGTCAGTGGTATTAAAAGGAGTAAAGGATTAAAAAATTAGAATTAAAAAAAATAAAAAGTTTATGCGAAGGTCACAAGTGTGCTATGACTGACAAGACTTCTAGAACTGCAAAGGAAAGACAGGTCGTTTCCTAAGAGCAAACCTTTCACTTGGAAATAAGCTACACGTGTTGGTCATAAACGCTGTTTACAGACTGAAGAAAAAGAAAAAGGCATTTTAAACTCTGTATACCCTTGTGCTGAGCCAAGCACGTGCCCAGAAGAGGCACTGGGTTAAGTTGGACCCAGCTCATCCAACATTTGTATAGCTCTGGTGCTTAGTGGAGCTTTTTCTGTACTTTTATCTAATAGCTGATTGAATCCACTTTAGATAAAGTGCACCAAAAAGCCTTGCTGAAGCACCAGGTCTAAACAGATGCTGCGGAGCTGGATTGAACTAACCCACTGCTGCTTCTGGTAAAGTGCATCTTGTTTTATTGTTTTCTACATCTGCCAACAGCCAAAATGTAGTGGTAGAAGGGAATATTTTGCTGACACCACCAAACATTTGCCCATTACACACAGAAGAGAGACAAGAATCTGGAGGAAGGTGAAATGCATGCACACCTGAAACTTGGCCACTGGGACAAAAAAGAAATGCAAGTCTAGACATGATAAGGCATTAGAATATAGGAATATCACACCATCAGAAGAACCACGTACTAGGAAATCTGTTACAAGAAAGATTCATGTTGGCTTAAACATCATATAGTCTTGTGTTTACCTCACAAACTTAGTACATTATTGCACAAAGCCTAAACAAACAACCCTTCCAATCCAAGAGTTAGTTACCATGGCTACTAACCAAGTTAAAAATGATCAAGAAATATATTGGAAAGGAGGTCTGTGTGCATGTGTGTGTGGTTATGATTATGTGTAGAAATTATTTTAAGGAAATATAAGAACATATTAAACATAAATAGGTTGTGATATGAATATTCAGTCTTAAACCAAATGTTACAGAAATAGTGGGGCAATATGTCATTTGGGGAGTTTAAAGCCTATATTTAGGAACTGTTCATTAAATAACTCTACGTTTAGAAACTGCTTAATAAGTGGAGAATGTGTGTAGAAGAAGAATAAAATCTGAATGTTACACTGTCTATTATGATTAATGGTGAGCAATACAATTATTTCAGTACGTTACAGTAAATCATAACCTCCCTCTTTTATAGAATGTTAAATATATCCCAGAATGAGAAATAGTTTTTAAATTGTTCCAGATAGCGGAAAAGAAATAATTCTGTGTAAACTTCCAGCCCATTAACATCCCATTTCTTTCATTCTTTGGTCATTCACCTTCTAATGGGGTTTTTGTGCTTTAAATAGGGACTTTGACCATAGTATTTTAAATTTTGATTTTGTTGTTTTTTATCTCTTTATACTCTTTAAGAGATTAAAATATAGTTACTGTGTCAAACTGGTGTCAAAAGTAAATGGTAGAATAAGTGGTTCATTCTTTTTAAAGCAACAAGCTAAAATATTGGTTCCATTGTCTTTCTAGGCCAGGCAGAAACTAACAACAATGTGGTGTGGATGCAGTTTCTCAGTCATGTCCAACTTGACCAATTTCAATATACCAAACTGCTTGTCTGCTCTTTAGTACAAGAACCAAGCAGATCACACATGCTAAAGCACTCCTCCAGTTGAAGACCCTGCTGATTTGTGTGAATCCCTTAATTAAAATTAGGTAATAAGATACCAGTTTGTTCCTTTATGGCAACTAAAGTCAACTGGGTTGCGTGGGTTGTTGTGTTATACATTAAGGAGGATTCTGTATACACCTTGATTGTGCTAAACACATGCTGTAGGCTAAACACAGGCTAAACACTGTCTCATGTATTTTTTTTAATACTGATTTTTGTATAATATGAATTTGTTTTAATTCCTTCATGTACTTTTCTTGAGATTTGTATTTTTTGCCTTTAGTAAATACAGCATTATCCATTTTAAATCTCTTTACAATAACCAAACAATGTACATATGCAATAAAAGATGAGTGAGGGAAGTATAATTCTCTGTGGACAAAAATGAAGTTTTATAAAACTTGGGGATCAAACAATGAAATAATACAGAAATGATTGGGGAAAAATCTTAACAGTGTTCTTGGTTTTAGAAGGTTAACCTGGAAAATGCTCTGTATTCATATACAAATGCTGAATAAGGAGGTAGTGGTTATGTTTTGTTGGTGGTTCTTTGCTGTGCATGTAACTAGCATGAGCTGTGGCCTACAGCTGGGACGCATACTCAACTTGCCTTTTTCTAAACTTCTAGAAAAATATGTCGAAACTGTAAGTGTGGTCAGGAAGAGCATGATGTCCTTACAAGCAATGAGGAAGATAGGAAAGTGGGAAAACTCTTTGAGGATACAAAATATACAACCCTTATTGCAAAGCTGAAAAATGATGGTATTCCCATGTACAAACGCAACGTAATGATACTGACTAATCCAGTAGCTGCCAAGAAGAATATAACCATCAATACTGTGACTTATGAATGGGCTCCTCCTGTTCAGAATCAGACACTGGTAAGTATGATCTGTCTTTTTATATACTTAATGGTAACATTTTACTGGCATTCTTTCATGTTGATTACTAAGGGGACATTGTAACCCTTTAGTCTTTGTGGATCTGTTGTATGTGGTTAGATGCTTGTTTTTTACTATAATTCTTGTCCTTCTTATCTCTTAAAAATCCAAGCAACTTTAAGATCTGATCTTCCTCCTCTTCAAATAAAAATGTGTTGGCTATTCAGTCAGTCCCCTTACTCCCAGTGTTATGAAAAGTTTTAATGTTGATTTCCTGACTTGAGATTTTGGAAGGAGAGAGATGTGCTTGTGTCCTTTGTAATTGCACTCTAGAGGATTTTCAGATTCCCAAATCTGCCTATTTTAGAAAGACTTGGGGGGGAATAAACTGTAGGGTTTTTTTTAAAAACAGTTCATCTAACTTTTATGTCATTGTTTAAAGTTAAGAGAAACAGTCTTGCACATTTCTTTTACTGTATATGGTAAGAACAAGTTCAGTGTTGACATCCAAAAGGAAAGCTCTCTTGAGTTTATTAGCAGCTGAACCAGATGAGTTGCTTGGATAGCCTTTTGGGGAGTTTAACTTTACTACTTAAACTTGAATTGTTGACTTTATGTATCGCAGTGTAATGTGATCCATAAGTGGAGACAAGCTATCTGTGGTCTCCTAGTTTTCTAGGATGCAGTATCCTTTTTCAGTGACTTAATTTAAAATTACATATGTGAACTTTGCAGGATTTAGCATTTATTTACAGGGGATTTTTTTGTTTTGTATTGGGTTTATTTAATATGTATCCTGGTTTTGCTAGAATTATATGTAGCTCTGTGTCCTGTGCAAGCTGCTTAGTAAAATTCCTAGCTTCTGTCTCTACATCCCTAAAATAGCTACTATACAGATATGTCCAAGATCAGTATTTTTAGACAGCTTTGTAGCATGGTGCTACATAAATTTTAAATTGTTTAGAATTACTCCTTATGATTATAAATAACATGCTTTTTTGCTAAATATTATTTATGGCTTGACCACAAGCTTTTCTTTCACTTGAGGCAGAAGCCAATTAATTCATCTACTGAGCTTATTTCTGACTACTATATTTTGGGAATCACTGTGTGTAGAGAACCTCACTATTACTGTAGAGAGAGGATCTTACTATTAACAAATGTTATGTTCTCTAATTACAATAAAGATGGCTTTAGTCATTTATTTGTTTAAAAAGCCAGATTCCATAATTAAAGTGGCATCTGATATATCTAATTCTTCCTGGTTTAGGCTAGACAGTATATGCAGATGCTTCCAAAGGAGAAACAGCCTGTGGCTGGCTCAGAAGGCGCTCAGTACAGGAAGAAACAGTTGGCTAAGCAGCTGCCTGCTCATGATCAAGATCCTTCAAAATGTCATGAGTTATCTCCTAATGAAGTGAAGCAGATGGAGCAGTTTGTGAAGAAATACAAGAATGAGGCACTTGGTGTGGGTGATGTCAAGCTGCCTGGTGATGTGGAAGCTAAAGTCACTGACAAAAATAATGGTGACAAAAGCACCTCAGCTGCTGTAGGAGCGATGGAGGACAAATCAGCAGGTCAAAAAGGATCTCAGTATGTAAGTATAATAGATAGCTGGTAGTGCAGAAAGGTAGATGGCTGAGAGAGCATTCAAACTGGAGCTTGTGTGTTACCCTGAAATGCTAAGAGAATGGGAAGAGAAGAAAGTATTGAAAATATCCATTAAAATATTTCAGTAAGAACCTGCTACTCTTAATAATATTTAATAATGGATAGCAAATAAAAATGTGTCTAGATCTCTTCTTCCTGATTACATACAAAATTGTACCTTAATCTCTCTATATAGGATTTGCCAGGGTTGTCATGGTTAGGAAGAGTGCTCAGTATTTTATTGATATTAAAAAAAAGAATGCTTAGGTGAGGGGAAAATACTCCTAGTAGCCTGTTCTGTCTTCTCTTGCTTGGGAAAGGAATAAATAATGTAATTTATATATAGAACTGAATGAAACCAAACTGAAGTAGTCTTAACTTTCTTCACTAATCGGGTTCTATAGTTACTGTTTTGTCTAGCTAGCTTTGCATTTTGAGATCCACATTTTCTTCTCTGAATGATCTTCAATCCCACTCAGTATTGAAGAACAAGGCATTAATGATTATTATTAGTAATAGTGCTCCATTGTCGCAACAAAGCATCTGAACTGGATCTTTTAATAGAACTCTGTTCCACAAAAATGAGTCAAGTAAATATTCCCTTGTGGTTTTTTTACATTCTTAAACAGCTACAAGCATTTTAGTCGAGCTTTCTTTGTTCCTATTAGAACATGCAAACTCTAGCTTCCTTCCTCAGATGCCTGTGCATGAATACAAAATAAGTTCAGGATAACTAAAGTAACTTGTAAATAGTATAAATTGCAGCAGTCTCTTACAGATTGACCTTTCTTGCTTTGCTTTTGAAGGTTAAAGAGCAAACAGTAGTAAAATTACTGGAAATAAAATCACTCAAGCTGCCTAGAAAGAGAACTTCAGCAATATGAAAGTGTTTTGAGTAACTGTGGACTATTTTGGAAAGACATAAAATAATGATTGGGTAGACAAGTAATCTGTAATATGAGTATTCATTCTTGTATTTTAATGGTTATGATTTAAATAGGTTGTGTATCCCACTCCTGGGCAGATCCAGGATTTCTTAAAGGGGGGCTCAGTACACCACCCGTCAGACCACAGGGGGATAGGGGCAAGGTGTGATTGGAGCTCCCAGGTCAGTGGGGGACACTGGATAGCCAGGCTGGGATCAGGTGCATTAAGGGAGGGGACTCAGCCTCCACTGACACCACTGCTGCTGTCGCTGGCTGACCTGGAGGTCAGGGTGGGTAGAGCTAGTCCTGCCCTGGTCTGGCTGTATGCTGCAGGGAACAAGTGTGCAAGGTTCCAGATTTCTAAGGACAACAATAACAGCACATGCATTCCTCCTTCCAACCCTTGCTCCTTGTCCATTGTCCTCCCCCTCTGATGACCAGTGCCTGGGAGCAAGCACTGGAAGGAGAACATATTTGCTGATGCTACTATCCCTTGCCAAGCCCAGCTTGGCCCCTGCAGTGCAGTGCAGGGCAGGCGTGGGTCAGAAGCACCTCTGGCACTCCCCTGCACCTGCAGCAGCCAGTGGCTATGTCAGTGGTGCACAGGTTCCCTTTCCAGCACCTGCTCCAAGCCAGCAAGAAACATTTGCAAGGAGGGGCAGAGAGGGGCAAGTGCTGGAAAGAGGAACCTGTGTGCTGCCATTGCTGTCCCCTGCTGAGTCCAGCTACCTACAGAGCTGGAGCCCACAGCTGGAGCAGGGCAAGAGTGGCTTTGGGGCACTTTTTTTGTGCACAGATCATCCAGTGGCTATGGTGAAAGGGGGGCTTGTCTACACCACTACATCCCTTCTCTCCCCCCCCGCCCCAAAACACCTATGTGTAGATTCTGCAATTTATTTACACATTATAAAATTCTATCCAATGTATCCAATGCTTGTAACATAGGTATGGATGGATGTACTTTTAAAGCACTTAATCTGAATATCTGTTATCATCCAGTCATTTATGGGAGAGCAGAGGGCTGTGGGATATCAGATGTCTTTCATACCTGACAGTAGAGTATGGCTGTTCAAGTTCAATTATGCAGAGGGATATCTTCCTTGTAGGTATCCAGTCTAACATTTTGCAGAAGAAGCAGTTCTCTTCTGCAAGAAATCTCTTGAACGGCTGCATGCTCTCTGTGTGCCAGGAGAAAACCCTTTCGCCCAACAAATGTAACGCCTGTTCATGGCCATGGTAGAATTGATAAATCTTACATGCCTTAGAGGTCATGTGATCTGGATTACATTTGATCAGAAGAGGGAGCACTTTTCCTTCTTCACAGAAAAATGCCTTACTGCCAGCTAGGGCTGTGCAAAACAGCTGTGTCTCGTTTCCATCTCTGATTCAGCCATTTCAGAGGGACTATGATCCGTTTCGATTCGCCCAAATCTGTTTCAGTTTCAGGGCTGATTTCAGATCGGCCAGGAAGAGGCAGGCACAGCCAGGTGGCTGCAGGTTCTCCCACGGCTTCTCCAGCTCTGCTTGCCTCTCCCTGGGTGGGAGGAGCCACAGGAGAAGCCCTCATGACTGCCCTGCCCTGCCCCAGCCTCCCAGCACTGAAAGAAAAAAAAAAAAGCCCTGCATTCACTGGCTACAGCAACAGTGATCAGGGCCTCTGAGGGCTTGTGGCAGAGCCCCCCCCACACACATAGTGGGGGGTAGCAGGGCTGTGCCAGACTCCTCCAAGGGGGGTGCAGGCCCACAGATCTGCATGCAGGATGACAGCAGGCTGCTGTCCCTCCCCCAGAGCACTGGGATTGGAAGGGACCTCAGGGACAGATCACAGACACTAGCCAGCTACAGATGTCAATATGAGAGCACTCCTTCACACACCCCACCCTTCTGAGTTTGTTACCTCACAAGCCCACCTCTGAAACATCCAAAACATTTCAGATAGTTTCACTTTATTTCAGAGATGTTTCGGAGCCTTCCATTTCGTTTCAGATGTGGTATTTCAGGTGCTGAAACAGGCCAAAACACCTCCAAAACAAAACGGCTGCTAAAGTTTTGCACAGTCCTACTGCCAGCTGCCTCTCATCTAAACATCCTAGAAGTTTGTAAGCTCAGGTACTTTGGGTGAGCAGAGCTACCATGGTAACATAGCACAGATAATGATAGTGGGCATTAGCGACCTGATGAGACTGGAAACAGGCCTGGTCCGGGGTTTAGTAGTCAAACTTTCCTTTTCAGCTGCTTTATAGGCCCAATTGGTTTTTTTTTTGTTTTTTTTTTTTTGGACTCGTTTATGTGAAGTAAGAAACTAAATATATTATATTATTGACAGATACTTCGGGAGAAAAATCTAAAGCAGCACACAGAACAGAAATTTGTAACAGTTAGTTATAGTAAAAAGTTCAGATTCATACTATAGTTATGACATGGGGAAGAAACCACACCATGAGACCATAGATCAGACATCCAAACCAACTAGAGTACAGAAATAAGTAAGTGATGAATAGACTGGAAAATTATGTTTCAGTAAGACGCACACTATCTGTTCTTTTGACTGGCTGACAAGCATTTCAATATCATGTATAAATATTAGTAGAATATCCCTAGAATTTTTGGAAACTATTTGTAGTATAATTGTGTTTATAATTTTTTTATCTCTCATCCTTCTCCTGTCCAAGATTGATAATTGGACAACAGCCATAAGCAGCTTGGCAGAACTGGAAAGTAGTCCTACACAGTAATTTTGAAACAGAAACCACAAAGTGTTTCTTCTTCAGCAGATTTTTATACCATTGTAACTCATAGCTTTCGGTGTGTTTTGCTGGTGTTAAGTAGAAAAAAATCAGGTCCGGAGAACTGAGCTAATGGTTTAAAGTTCACCTTACTTCATGGATGCTGTTTTTGACACTGCAGAGATCTGTAGTAAGATGTGGTATTTTATTTCCAGACTTTTCCAGGAGCCATATTATACTTCTAGTTCTAATAGACTTATGGTAAAATTATCTGTGTGACTAGCATTAGAACTCTGCCTACATGGCATATGTCTTTTTGTACTGTTTGGTTGAACAAACCTACATTTGGGCTTGGTACAAAATTTAACACTGACCATGGAAGTCACTCTGCCTCTTTAATATTAGGCTACAAGTTTTAGGCTACAAATTTACTAAAATACGCATCATAGATATATGTGCTCTGTTGTTTAATGGCTTCCTCTAGTCATGCTACCGCTGCAACCAGAATATGAAAGAAGGTGATCCAGCCATCTATGCCGAGCGTGCAGGCTATGACAAACTGTGGCACCCAGCTTGTTTTGTCTGCTGCATCTGCAAGGAGCTTCTAGTAGACATGATCTATTTCTGGAAGAATGGAAAACTTTATTGCGGAAGGCACTACTGTGACAGTGAGAAACCCCGATGCGCTGGATGCGATGAGGTAAGCAAGACCTCAGTGTGGGTATTTGCCATATAACATTTAATATAATTCAGTCTCTCTTCCTGAAAACAATCATATGTATAAAAAAGTACTTCTTTTTCTTAAAAAAGAATTAAATGATGGCCAGATACTGAAAAACTGCACTACAATATACTAGCTAGCATGTTATGCTGAAGTCTCAGTTACTTTCTCAGTGAGAACACTAGGTGGAGTGTCCTTCCTAAATTATACAAATATATGCATGCCAAATGCAGAGAGCAAACTGAATAATGCCATTGGAATCTACTGCTTTTACCAGAGGAACTGGAGGCCTTTTAAAAACAAAATCATGCACATTAACACTAGATGGGTATGTTTCTAAAAATGGTGTGGATTTGAAAAAAGGGGTCTAAACCTATCACATTTTGAAAAGTTGTGATACTGCAATGCAAGCTGCCTGGAAGGAAACACTGTTCAGTACATAAATTGTGATGTTTTGTTTTTTCCTCACAGCTGATATTCAACAATGAATATACCCAAGCAGAGGGTCAAAACTGGCACCTGAAACACTTCTGCTGTTTTGACTGTGACTGTGTCTTGGCTGGGGAAATCTATGTCATGGTAAATGATAAGCCTATCTGCAAACCATGCTATGTGAAGAACCATGCTGCGGTAAGATACTTGAAGTCATTTTGAGGTTACAGAAGAAAGAAACGTGTGTAGTCACTGACACTTATACAATGTTCAGTCACACTCTCACTCATATGTTGGACAGAAATATCCAAGCTATGAATTGTTTGAGCCAAAGTCAATCATTTGTCCTCTGCTTTCATAAGGTATTTAAAAAAAGTGCATCCACTTAATCTACTAGACGATTCAGAAAGCACATAGAATGTAAACTTGAACTAAGACATCCTAGAAGTAGAAAGGTATGAAAACAGCCATACATATCTCCATTTGTATTGACCATTTTAACTCCATCATATTTAAGGAAGGTAGATTTATATTGTTTTGATTCTGAAAGCCTGTTGATCATTTGTTTTGGCATTTGCTTGACCCACGTAGTTTAGAAATATACTATTCACTATTTCGTTTGGCTCCAGTGAGGGCCCTGCCAGATCAAGGACTACTTCCAGGATTAGCTCATGCAGCTCCATCCAGCAGTGGGTTATGGTGTAATGTTCTTAAACCCAACAAATCTTTTTCATAGTGCCTTATAAAATAGAAATTGCGAAGATGCATAGTGCCACTGTGGAAGATGAGACAAGATGCCCATGGAAGAAAGATGTGACAAAGTAATTTTTGGGTTGGCTTTGGGAACTACTGCCAGTGCTGAGTCATGTCATGGCAGTTCAGTGATAAAAAATGTAAGTGAGAAATTTGAGAAGCTGATGCTGGTGTGGGGCTTCAGTAACTACTTACCAGTGTCAGTGCAGCTCATCAAGTCCATCCAGTGCTGTATTACTACTGGCAAGTTGTATCCATAATGCTTACTCTCCGCATCTGACATCCATTAAAGACTTACACTTACAAATGAACATTTTGAAGTGTCTAAAGGAATCCAAAACATTTAAAGAGACCATATACAGTAGCCAAGTATACAGTTATTTCAATTCAGTGCAGTACAATAGCAAAGTTATGATGCTATACAACTATCTCAACAATTCTGCTTCTGAAACTGCTTGGCATTAAGATTGTCTCGGGTTTTTTTTTCCTGCATTTTGGGGTTCTTCTGTTGTTGTGCTTTTTTTTTTTTAACCATAGTTCTCCCTCCTCTAAGCTGTAATATCTGACCTATATTTTAAAGCTTCCGTCAGTCCTAGAATAACACAATATTTCTTTCTTTTGGTATTCCTATCATTCAAAACTAATTCCCATTACTTTTCAGGAGTTCCAGTTCTTCTAAAAATAGGAGAAAGAATGTATGTTTATATGACTTTTATTATATATTTATCAGGTCTGTCAAGGCTGTCAGAATGCTATAGATCCAGAAGTTCAGCGCGTGACCTACAACAGCTTCAACTGGCATGCTGCGCCAGAGTGCTTCGTGTGCTCTTGTTGTAGCAAGTGTCTCATTGGCCAAAAGTTCATGCCAATAGAAGGAATGGTCTTCTGTTCAGTAGAATGTAAGAAAAAGATGATGTCTTAAGAAGATGAGCAACATGCATGCCTGAACTTAAGTATTACCATGTTCCAAAGTCCTTTGCATTTCTACTGTAAAATGTAATTTTGGGGCATTTAAAATTATTGTACTTATTAAATGGCATATTCCGAAAGGCTTTGATTAACTAAGATATCTGCTCTGTAATCATCTTTCCTTAATTTTGAGTAATACTTTTACACTATTTTCTTCTTTTAAGTCCTTATACCAAACCTCTTTGTATTCTTGAAATGTAGGAAAATATTATATCAACTATATTCCTTAAGGGCTCTCTTCACCAAGATTTGTCTTTTATCTCTCTTTTTAAAACTTAAAAAGAAAATGGAAAAACTTAAACCCAGCGGAGCATATTTCTTGTGTGCGGCTTTTTGTCTGCCTGTTTACATATGCTTTAAATAACACGTGTGAGTTTCCAACGTCAGTTGTGCCAATAAATGAATTTACCAGTTTTAAATCATTCCTGCTTTCATCAAGCACTTTAAATAAAATGTTTAATATCACCAAACAAGAACATGTACAGTTTTATAGAATACAGGTTGGATTCCAGCTGTGCTTATGTCAGCTTACTTCATAACTTTTTTTTTTTTTTTTTTTTTCTGGGAATATTTCATCTGTAGTAGTTTATATGAAATCAAAGGAGAACCATTTTCAAGTTTGAGTATGTGAGTGAGGTCTCCTGTTAATTCAAAATGACAGTTGGGCCAGTCTGATTTTGGGGTTGTGTTTGCAGATGTTCTAAAAAGAAGACTGAATGAGCTTACCCAGTATTTGTAAATGTCTTTGCCTTTGGAATATTTGATGAATTTTATTGAGAGAGAAGAATGGCACAGAAGGGCATTTCTGAGAATCTGGTGTTCTATAAAAGATGAAGGACTTTAAATTTAGAATGATCTGAAATGTTATTCAAAAGTTAGAATGATAAACCATGGGTTCTTTGGAACAGCAGAAATTAAATAGTCTTCTTTCAAGACTTTCAGTATTTGTATTCGAATAAAAATGAGTAGGTACTAATTTTGCTTACTGTGCAACTCAAAATGTATTGCCTCCTTTGATTTTTTTTCCTCTTCTAATAACAATTCTGTTGTTGTTCTGTTATGAAACATTTTAATTATTTTTGTCATAAGTTTGCCAAACAGGATGAAAAAGCAGTTGGCCTTGTATAAAACTATGCAACTTTTAAATTCACTTCTTTTTAAAGATTAAAATACTTGTGTTTGTATATTAATACTCACAAATAAAAATGCTTCGCTCACTTCAGTTTCATAGGTTTTTTTTGTTCTGTTCTTTGTTAAACTGCTGTAATTTTGCCTTTGTTACAGCAGGGGGAGTTAATTTCAAGGACAAAAACAGCCTTTGTGTTATTACAAGCCTTAAGCTGTTCTGAAGAAGACAATATTTGATTGTATTGTGTTTCTGCACTTTATACTCAAAAAAAAAAATGAGATCTAGTCAATCAAAATGTATTGATTAGGCTGTTAATCTGAATTAACTTTTTGCTCAGATAAAGACTAGTTCCAGTTATGCTCCAAAAGTCTTGTATTTAAGATGTACAACAAGGAATCATGAGTTTTGTTATTTTTCTCAGCCTGCTTGTTAATCTTTAAAAAATGTTTCACAATCCTCTTGAAGAACTGCAAAATAAGACTTGCTACACTACATGAACAGTTACCAGTTTAAAGTTACTGCTTCAAATTCATAAACACAGGTCTCCTGGTCTTTTTGTTATGGAAAATCATTCTGAGCTCAGGGCATTCTGACAAGCCAAACGGAAATGCCTAAAGTACATGAACCCATGCCACTAGGGCTACAAGTCTGAAATCTTAACATGCTCAGATGTTTTCAGCTGCTAGATGGGGGGAATCTACAGTGAAAATCAAGAAGTTCTGAGAAGTAAGGAAAGCAACTCCTCAAAATAAATTTCTTAGAGTTTGCTCTGAACCATTTTCATCTCCTGGGCGCGTCCACACATGCAAGCACGTGTGCTTGCAGCAGCTCAAATAGAAGTGCAAATTTGAGCTGGGACTCTTTGCTTCAGCGTATGTGCTCGGATATGAACTTTATTGTGGAGCAAATTGTGCCACTTGGTGCAAAATAACCCTGCCTGGCTCCTCCCAGATCTTCAGCCAGGGGGTACTAGAGCCTGAGGCCAGCACCTGTGCTGGCCCCAGCAGTATAAAAAGCTGCCTTGTCCTGGCCCCAGCAGTATAAAAAGCTGCCCTGGCAAGTAGCTCATGGCTACTAGCTCTCAGGAGCTTCTGGGGCCCAGCCAATTGGTACCTGGGGACACTACCCTTTGTGCCAGCTGGACTGCTGAAGCAGCCCTGAGACTTCCCTGCACCCTCTACCCACTGCAGCAGTCTGGCAGTGGGGGCTGCTGCCTGGCTGTGACCTGCTGTGCACCTGTCAGACTCAGATAGGGACTGCAAAGCCAATAGAGGCATCTGCTTCTCCGGGCCAGCTGCCAGTGGACTGCAGTTGCAGGGTTGGCCTTTGTGCAGCACTACTGCCCCCTGCCCGGCCATCTGGGCAGCTATCACCTGGAAGATGTTCTGGGTGTGGTGGCCTGCTTTGAACTATAAACGCATGTCCTCCTGGCCCCATATGTCCAGGAGGTCAGCCACAGCCAGATGGGTCCAAGATGCCAGCTCTGACCAGGCAGGGTCCTGCCACTGGCCTCCCTAGCAGGAATTCTGGTGTTCCCTGTTGGAAAACTGAAAAATCCCTGATTAAAAAAAAAAAAATCCCAAAGTCACTATAAAATACCCCCAAATCCATATTCCTCCACAAGTAAAACAAAAGACCACTATAAAGACTGAGAGAGAGTGAGACAGAGACAGCGATCAGTTGGACAGTGTTTTATTGATATATCTACAATGTTAAAGCAAGTCTCTTATGAAAATAATAAAATGAACTCTAAATACAGGTTTCATGAATTCATGAATACATATTTTGCTGCCCTCCCACAGGGCCATGGCCTCCACACAAGGGCTATACTCCCCCAACAGGGGGTTCAGCCCCCACACAAAGGGTATGGCCCCCCACTGGGGACCAAATGGCCCCCTGCAGGGGTACCACCCCCCCACAAGGCCCACATGCCCCA
>NW_017728931.1:99157838-99169613 GCF_001723895.1 Crocodylus porosus
TGCCCCACCCAACCCCCCCCAACTTGCACCCCTAGGCCCCCAAATTTGCAGTGGGGGGAACATTTTTTCATTCCCTCACATGCTTATTACCCCACCTCAAAGGGGCCCCTAGTGTTAAGTAACTGTGGGTATGTCTACATGTGAATTAATGTGAGGTACTAAATTTATGCACATTAGGCTGTGCTAATGTGTACAAATGCTCTACTGCACTTTTTTTAGTAACATTTTAATGCACAGTAGACTATTTTACTGTGCATTAACGTAATGTCACTTTGTAAAATAGTCTACTGTGTATTAAAGCACACATGTAGACACACCCACCCTTTAGTGCAGGTGCCATGTTTTGAGCGACTACATAAATCAAGGTCCTAATCACCAGTTGCCTTTAAAAATGCCACAGCACTCTTTTGGCACGGAACTCCTGCCCTTATCATCCTGGTTTAACTGCATTGTGGCACTACATTTGATCTTTGTGAAGGATACCTTAATTGGTCAAGATGATGTTCATTTTGCTCTTAAAATACCATATAATTTGGCTGTCACCAGGTAAAGCCAACATTTTGTGTTTTGCAGAAATAATTGCTTGGCAGTGGTGGTGCAATTATCCCTATCTGCATAGAGTCTAATACTGGAAACTTAGAGATAGTGCTTTGCATGTTTGTAAAACATGTGGCTCATTCACACTGGAGATCTAGTCCTCCATTGAGAGAATAAACAGACAGTGTCCCAGGTTTGGACAGTTTTGTTTAACAAACTTAGGTTAAGCAAAACCCCTCAAAAGCCCATCACTTTCTGGTACTAGTTTACTCACTCCTCCCCTCAGAAACTTGCAAGCAGGCTCTAGCCAGCCTGACACCAGACTCACTCCCTCAATGCCCACACCCTCCTGGCTCCTTTCCCCGGTGATTTGAACTGCCTCTCCTATGGGAAACCAAATGTTTGATGCATCTGTCAGCCAGAAAAAGCCTTGG
Organism: Crocodylus porosus; assembly: GCF_001723895.1. Classification (NCBI taxonomy): domain Eukaryota; kingdom Metazoa; phylum Chordata; order Crocodylia; family Crocodylidae; genus Crocodylus; species Crocodylus porosus. The sequence goes on from NW_017728931.1 coordinate 99,158,810, forward strand.
TGTGTGAAAGGACTGGCTGTTTATATAACTTACTATAGCACTTCTATTAGAGGAATGAGTAGGATTGGGAGGCAGGGTAGAGACAGAAAAATTGAAGGATTTTCTTAGTCAAATGATTGTGTGGAAAAACCAGGGATTAGGGCTGCTAAATTGTACTGGTAATAGCTACAAGAAGGATAGTTTACAGTGTCCTTTACAATTTATACAAGCTCAACCTCTTAAACTCTACAAGGCTTGGAGATTTTCAGATAACTGCTAGCACACCCTTTTTCACTGTTTGTTGTAGAGATTTCTCTAGGTTTATGCATCAGAATAACCTAAAAATAGGCCATCGGCTTCTGCATACTTGAGTATGCTGTATACTTTTAAGTAGTACTCTTGATTCCCTTCTCAAATGGATATTTTGAAATGAATGTTGAAGTTCTACCTTGAAAAGCAACAATGTTAACGAAAAGCATCCAATTTGAACATTATATACGTTTTCCTTAAATATATTCTTATATGGAATCAATGGACTACAACATTATACTCCTGCTGGAAGTGCAGGACTCAACTCTTTGAGAGGGACTATGATGATTCTGTTTGTTTGCACTGTCAATGGAGTTGTGTAGCTAAATTCCAGTTATAGCAGTAGGAGCCAACCTTTCTGGCAGGCATGCAGCAAATTAACCCAGGATGCTCCCCAAGTGCCAATCCAATCTGCTTCCCCTGCCTGATCTCCTGTTCTACTTCGTCCTCCTTGCCCCATTTGTTGCTTTGCTTTGCTTTCTACTTTGTGCCCTATCTGCTGCTGTCCTGCCTGTCCTATCCACAATCTGCCACAAGCACAGTCCTGTGACCCCCATGCTGCAAGCTGGCCAACCCTGAATTATATGATGCAAACCCACAGAAGGCAATGGGATGGCATAGGTGTCACTCAACACCAAACTTTGCCTGCAGAGTGTGGTATTATAAATTGCATGTAGAAACTAGAAAGGCATTTTTATGGGCAGAATCTAAACTCTGTTTGCAGATCTGGTAGCATTTATAATTATTTTACTCAGAGCTTGCAACATTTAATCTGAAAACAGGCAATTGTGGGCTACTAGGACAACATAAAGCAAATTCTTGGCAAGTTAATTGGATGCTTCACACATAAATGAACCAAAATAGTATCATAGCCATTGTAACATTCCTGTTACAAAAAATAAGGATTTCTTTACTCATTAAAACCAGTCACTTTATTTAAAGTGTCTATGCAAAAATCTTTCCTTTTTTCAGAATAAAGATTCAGTGAAGATGAGTGCTTGGAGTCACTGTTCTATAAAGGCCTGCCGATGCAGAGGAGAATGTACCTTAATATTAAGATGCTGTTAATGCTGAGATTAATAAAAGAACAGTATGTCTTTTTTTTACCTTCTATTTTGTGAAGGAAAATGCAAGGCACCACTTTGTTCCACTGGAACTGATAAAAAAGCCTAGCTTTAAAAAAAAAGATAAAGTTAACAAAAGGGAACTTAGAAATGGCGCCAATATCCACAGACAGTTGGAATGAACTGTGACACATTGAAGGACTAAATTTACATTATAAACTAGGGGTATTCACTTGTCTGGAAAAAAATACCTACTGCAAGGCTTTATTTTTTTCTTAGTTGTGTGTTTATGTGAAAGAAATCTATTGCCCCAGGCTATTTAAATATGTGTGCCAATGGAGTAAGAATAAAAAGCGTTTAATATGCTGTGTGGAAGACCCAGGGCTGATTACAGACAGTTTTGAGGTTCATTTTTTCATCTTTAAACCCCAGGTATGGAGTTTTGTTATATGCTTAATGCACACAGCTGTTGTACAGAATGATCAGACCGTCAGAATACTGCCCCACAGCATGTAACTGTGTTTATATTTCAGGACAGTGCCCTGTTGAAAACAAGGTTTTCATGGTGCCTTTCACTCTCGAACAGTCCTGGTAATAGTAGGGGTGTCCAGCTTTTGCATGATAGCCTACTACTGCTTAGAGCACTCACCCAGAAAGTGAGACATTGGCTCAGATCCAGGTTGAGGCATGCCTAGAATGCAAAACTCAACCTGCCCCTGATTTATACCTCTTATTCTTAGTGATGAGTCATTTCTCATGTGAATTTTTTACACCTGAGAGGAAATCTATACTTCATGAGGGCTGCTCTTGCAAGTGTCACTCTGAAGCACACTTACTTTCTCCTACTTCATGCACGCCATTCCCAGAAATAAAGCAATGAAGCTGCACTGAGACCACACCCACTCTTGAGATTGCTGTCTCCAGTTCACCTGAAAGTGGTGGCACAGGCCTATCTTAGCATAACTTCATTGCCTCATTTCCAGGACCTTCATGAACAGAGAGGGGACTGGCAAGTAGACACATCCTCAGTGACAGCCACCAAAGCAGCCATGTGAATGGGTGCTTCCCAGATGTATAAGAATTATGGTCAGGATCCAGGGTGTCATGACCAGTCAATCTACGTGTGTGTGTGCGCGTGCGTGCGCGTGCGCACGTGTGTGTGTGTGTGTGTGTGTGTGTGTGTGTACACTTCCATATTCTGGAAACAACATTCCCAGTATTTATAGCTGTTATTGCTAAATAGTATTATATTCTTCCCAGTTGCTCCAGAAGAAAGTATTACTTCATAGCATTTGTTCAACCTTCTTTTAAGGTGAAATGTTCTTTAGTTTCTTTTTGTAAAAGTTTAGTTTCACAACTGAAATGGTGTCTACTTTTTCTGTTGCTAGCTTGAATGCCTCTCCCTTCTTCCCAAAACCTTGTAACACAAAAGCAAACTATTAGTAACCCTTGTGTCTATAATTTTGTCTTAATTACTGAAATGGTAAATAAAGTTATGTAAATACAACATCAGAGGCCCTACAAATGGGAAGCAAATGAAACAAATAATCTAAAGAGTCCTAACAATAGAAGAGAAGTGAAAAGTAATCTGTCAAGCAAAATAGAAAATTAACGGTTCATTTTCAACTATTTTTAACGAGAAGAGTGGCTACTTGAATGGTAAATCATGAACAAACTTTATATAACCTGCACCCAACCTACAGAGCTCCACTACAACATTGTCCTCATGTAAACAACAAATGTACAGAAGTGCATCAGTCATTACGTAGAACCTCACAGTATATCTGAGCAGCTTGCTTTATTGTAGCATAGTTGCAGTTTTAATGGTGGGCTCTTCAAGCTGGTTTTCTGTTATGCAAAGTGTAACAAACCAGGCAAGGCTGGTCTCCCCTCCCCCTTCCCCCAGTAATGACATAATGACATATTAAGTAAAGTTTAAGCCAGGCATTGTTCAGCTTTGGCTTAAGGCCATGCATTGTTGTAAAAAAAAAATCACTTGTGTTCAGTGTGAGAGCATCTAATCAGCCTTGATGAACATATTACCTTTTTATTCACTTAAAAAAAAGAAAAAGAAAGATTATAATAAAATCCAAACAAAAGCTGCCCTAGATAGGCTGCTTATAGAAAATAATGACAAGGATTTTTTTTTACATTAACTATAACAAACCATGACCCTACAAAGGACTCTGTTCCATACATATGCAATAGATATTGCCTGTATCATAGTATCCTAGATCAGACAAGGCCTAGTAAATTTTTAATAAAATGATTGAGATTTTTTAATGAGAATGGAGGAAAGGATTTCCTTAACGATACTGATTTTGAAGAGGATGAAAGAGGAAAAATGACAGCAGTTACCAGGAATCAAATATTATGCAATGAATTTTGTTTCAGTTTAAATTTCCCAAAACAGAAATGTATTCTGGTCTGTATGTGACTACTATTCTGGTGGCAATTTCACTGCATTTGATATAATGAGTAAGCCACCTGATATGGGGAAGGAAGTACAAGAGAGTTCCTCTCAAGGGAGTAATGTTCTCCAAGTCTAAGTGTTCTTTAAATATCCTCCTCACTACAGGGTGTATCTACACATGCATTTGTTCCAGCCTAGATTTACCGTGGAGTAAGCTACTGTACAGTAAGGGTTTATGGGTAGGTGTCTACACACGTTGAGTTTAGGGAGAAGATTTGTTCTCAGTTCCCTACAACCCTGCAATGTGCCCCTGTGGCCATCAGGGGGAACTACAGGATCCCCCTGGATGCTAGCCTTGAGGTTGGCAAGGAGCACCAGGCCAGGAGATAGCTGTCTTCTAGCCCCAGGGGGCTGCCTGCTGCTGGGATGGGGAGCTCCTGGCCCTGGCTCCTCAACCTGGGGCCCAGGGGCTGGAAAGAGGTGAAGGGGAGGGGCAGGTCCCAGCCCCCCCCGCCCCAATCTGCTAGTGGGGCAGCTAGCTTGCTGCTAGCTGCCCCACCGGTGGATCAGGGCAGGGGCTGGGACCTGCCCTACCCCTGCAGCTCTTTCCAAGTCCTGTGCCTTGATCACTCAGTCAGGGCACAGGGCTTAGGCCTGCCCTTGACCGCGACAGTTCCCAGCCAACATTAGGCTGCACAGGGAAGTCTGCACATGCAGCCCGGAGCTGGCTGGGGACTGCCTGAAAACAGGACCGTCTCCAGCCACCTCCAGTCTGCATGTGCTTCCTCACCCAGACTGGGGCTGACTGGGAACTGTCCAGGTAGGGAGCTCCCAGCCCCTACTCCATGATCACCCAGCTCTGTGAGCACAAAGCTGGGTGTGGAACAGGCTGGTGGGGCAGGCATTTCCCCCTCCAGCTCTGGGCTTGCAGAGCTGGGGAGGAGCAAACCCCCAGCTCTGCATTTGTGGAACTGGACAGAGAACAAGCTTCCCAGCCTTTTGCCCCCACCTTCATGCTCATGGAGCTGGGTGGGGAACAAGCTCCCCAAGGCCTTGCCAGCAAGGAGCTCCCAGCACCAGATCCATGGCCTCAGGGCTGCTGCTGGGAGATGCTTATTTCCCAGCTTTAGCCCTGCAGTTGCTGGGCTTGGGCTGAAAGACCCTTATCTCAAGACTAGGGAGATTTACTGTGAAGTAAGCATGTGCATGTGTAGATGCACATACTTACTTCACAGTAAACTACATTAATTTGCTGGTAAGTGTCCCTTGTAGGTGCACTCACTGTATTGCGTCACAGAGTCATAAAAAATTAGGGTTGGATAGGACCTCAGGAGGTCATCTAGTCCAACCCTCTGCTTAAAGCAGGGCCATCTCCAGTTATATCATCCCAGCCAAGGCTTTGTCTACCCAGGTCTTAAAAACCTCTAGAAGCATAGAAGGGGAACAGTACAGTGTAAAGTCAGCATCATTTAAAGCACTCCAAGTAGTATCTGTTTTTCTGCTATCTGAGCTGAGGCTATCACACACTCTTCTCTTCCTCACACCCCCACACTCCCAACCTCACTTACAAATAAGAATAAGAGAAATGAACAATATAAGAAGTAGAAATGGTTGACAAATCTGACCAAAGAATCTCTGTTGCCATTTGCTGATGCACTGAAATCAGAACATGTTATGGAGGTGATCTGAGTTGGATGAGGGTCTGACAGAATCTAGTCAGGAGTCTATTAGCTCTCTGCCTACCAAGCAGGTTTCCTCAGCAGTCTGCAGGGCTTCAAGGTTTAAAGCCTCTTAGGACCTCCATCCACAAGCCATCCCTGCATTCCCTCTGATTCAGAACTTAGAAATGTTGATGTTTCATTCTGAATTGCAGCAGAACCAAATTGTAAAAATATTGACATTTTCTACTGATCATTTACCTTCTTTTCACAGCTCCACAGAAAAGTCATTTCCAACCTGTACAATGCCTGGTTTGAGTAGGTCTGAGAACACATTTGTAACTTTGGTCAGCCTTGGAGTAATGAAAGCAAAAAGCTGAGAAAGTCTTTCTATTGATAATCTGGGAGCTAGGGCAGGGAAAACTAAGGGTCCAGAAATGTGTCTTGTTGATCATCCCAATGCAGCTGAGGAAGCTCATGTGGACAAATCCACTGATAACTTGTGGACTGAACAATTTCAGGAAATATGGGGTGGATATTTTCTGGATGGCTGCAGACACCTCTCAAAGATCCATTGGTAGATTTCTCCACAATAAACTGGTTGGCTAATGATTGGTGGCAGTTCAGGTCGCTAGTTTTCAAATCACTATCACCACCTATTTCTCAAAGCTCAAAGGGGACTCTCATGCTGGTGGTCTGGCTCTTCAGCTACAGGTGCAACTCTGCAGAGCTCTTGAGGAATGTAGTCTTCCTCCTCCAAAAAGTCACCTGTTGCTACTGTTATGACTAGGGAACTGGGTTTTCCATTTCCCACAGAAAAATGAAAAAACCCCATAGATTTTCCCCTAAACCAAGAAAAACAAGGATTTTCACTTTAACAGAGAAACATTCTGATTTTTCACTTTTGCAAAGAGCTCCTTGCAGGCTGGCAGAGTTCCAGCCTGAAAGAGGCTGAGGGGTGCAGGAGAAGGGTCGTCAGGCAGCGCGTGCCATTTGCATGTGCATGCATACACTTGTACATGGCTGCCAGGCAGCCTGGACAGCAGCTCCCACAGGTAAGTCTGGGGGTGGGTGGGACTGAGGCCCCCACAGTGATGAAGGGAGGGAGGGAGGGAGTGAGTTAGGCAGGGCTGTGGCTGGAGCTGCTGCCCAGCCCAGGATGGTGTGTGTGGCTTGGGGCCCAGGGCTGGAATGCATGGCCACAGGGGCCTGGTGAAGAGTAGCTCATCCTGGAGGTGAGGGGGAGGTTGGCTCCCTCCCACTGCGTGCACTCCCAGGATGACAAAGGGAGTACATGCCCCCAGAGATGTGCACAGGGAGGGAGGTGGGCTGTCTGCTGTGGGCTTGGGCTCCCCACATTGCTGCTCTCCCCCCATGGCCTCCATAGCCCAGTGAATGCAACCCGCATGGCAGGGCAGAGCAGTGCTGGGTGGAGAAGTTCCACGCTGCCCTGGCAAAGTGCCCCCTGCCTGCCCAGCAACAGCAGGAGTGGCAGCATGGGGTTGTGTCTCTCACTGCTGCTGGGTGGGCAGGGGACACATCACCATGATTGGAAGAGGGCCAATGTCATGCCTATCTTCAAAAAAGGGAGGAAAGTAGATCCAGCAAACTACAGGCCCATCAGCCTGACCTATATCCTGGGGAAGGTCTTGGAAAAGATTATCAAAAGAGGCCATCCTTAACAGACTAGGTGAAGGCAATATCCTGAGGGATAGCCAGCATGGGTTTGTTGCAGGTAGGTCTTGCTTCACCAATCTCATTTCCTTTTATGACCAGGTGACCTATCACCTGGACAAGGGGGAAGAGATCGAAACTTAAAAAAGCCTTCGATCTGGTATCCCGCAATCACCTCTTGGCTAAACCGGCTAACTGCTGCCTCAACCTCACCACGATCCACTGGCTGGGGAATTGGCTCCGCAGCAGGCCCCAGAGGATGGTGGTCGACGGGGGCCACTTGTCTTGGTACGTTATGACCAGTGGGGTCCCCTCAAGGCTCTGTCCTAGGGCCTATACTATTTAACATCTTCATCAATGATGTGGACATTGGTGTCAGAAGCGGACTGGCCAAATTCACCAATGACAAAACTCTGGGGTAAAGCATCCACACCTGAGGACAGGAGGGTGATCCAGGCAGATCTTGACAGGCTCAGGAAATGGGCGGTCAAGAACCTGATGGTGTTCAACACCGAAAAATGCAAGGATCTCCACCTTGGGAGGAAAAAACTGCAGCATACTTATAGGTTGACAGTGCTATGCTGGCTAGCACTACAGATGAAAGAGACTTGGGGGTCATGGTTGACCACAAGATGAACATGAGCCTTCAGTGTGATGCAGCAGCTAGTAAAGCAAGCAAAACGCTGGCTTGCATCCATAGGTGCGTCTCAAGCAAATCCCGGGACATCATTCTCCCCTTGTACTCGGCCTTGGTGAGGCCACAGCTGCAGTACTGCATTCAGTTTTGGGCTCCACAATTCAAAAAGGATGTGGAGAAGCTTGAGAGGGTGCAGAGGAGAGCCACACACATGATCAGAGGTTAGGAAAACAGACCTTATGATAACAGGCTGAGAGCCATGGGCCTCTTCAGCTCAGAAAAGCACAGGCTCAGGGGTGATCTGGTGGCCACCTATAAGTTTATCAGGATGCTCATCAGGATCTGGGGGAAAGTCTGTTCACCAGAGCCCCCCAAGGGATGACAAGACTGAACGGTCACAAACTTCGCCACGACCGATTCAAACTGGACATAAGAAAGAACTTCTTCACTGTCTGAGCCCCCAAGGTTTGGAATAGACTGCTGTCGGAGGCAGTTCAAGCACCCACTTTGAACGCCTTCAGGACACATTTGGATGCTTATCTTGCTGGGATCCTGTGATCCCTGCTGACTTCCTGCCCAGGGCAGGGGGCTGGACTCGATGATCCTCCGGGGTCCCTTCCAGCCCAAATGTCTATGAAAACCATGGCAGTGAGGAGTTCCCAGCAGTGGCACGGAGTTTCCCTGCCCATCCCCACTCTGTCCTTCCATGCTGGGTCCCACCTGCTGGGCCATGGAGGCCCCAGGGGGAGGACAGCAGGGCAGGGAGCCCGAACCCACAGTGGACAGCCTCCACCCCCCTCCCCCAGGCTCTGCTCCAGCTGCTTTGCCCATGGGGGAGGGGGAATTGGCCTTCGTACTCGACTTTGCCATAGCAACTGGGGCTTGGATGCAGCTGCGGGGTGCAGGGGGCTGTGGACCCAGCTCCCTGGCCCTATAGCCCTGGCAGCTGGAGGCCCCTGCTGGCAGGGATGGGGGTGGTGGGCAGGCTGTGAGTGGAGAGTGAGGGACACCAGCAGGACTGGGGGACTGTAGCTTGGGAGTGAGAAGTCTGGACCTGCATCCTGGTGAGCGATGGGGGCAGTGGGAGCTCTGATTCTCCATGATAAAAAAGCCAAAAATCACATACCTAAATTTATAGTTACTTAGAATTTATTTTATTATAGTGATTGAGGCACTGGTAGGCTTCCAAATCGCTTTAAAATTGTAAATAGATCAATAAAACATTGTGTTCAATTGATACCTATATATATAGTGGCTTTTCACTTTAATTGCAGATTTTGCTATTTTTAATCAGAGAATTTGCAATTTTTATGAGAGAACTTGTGATTTTTAAAGAGAGAAACAGGAACCTTGGTTATGACTGCCTTCCCAAGAGGGGTGGGATTTGGTCAAAAGGAGCTCTTGGAGTAAGTCTGGTACAATACCTTTACTGAGATCATACAATATGACAATATACTGGTTAGATGGTATAGCAGTGATTCTCAGTAGGCCTGTGCGAAGCGGCAAGTATTTGATTTGGATTTGGCCAATTCAGAGGGACAGTAATTTGATTTGGTGATTCAAATCACTGTCCTGATTCAATTTGGCCAAATCAGATATGAAGATTCATCGCCGATTCGGTGGTTCAGCCATAGACTAAAACGGGCAACAGTCCTTGAGGACACTGGACACAGCTGCCTCCAGCTGGTAAGTCTGTTGTGGTGGGCTGGGGGGGGGGGCGGGGAAGAGGTGGAGGAAGTGGCAGATCAATGCCTGCAGAGCGAGGGAGGGATTGCAGCTGGGACAAGCTGCCCAGCCAGACCGGGGGCGGGGTGCAGGACTCAGGTAGGGGGGCTCCTACCACTAAGCCCCACTGCACACCGCTGGTCTGGGAGGGCATGGAAATGGGTGTGTGCCCCTGGATCTGCTCAGGGCAGGCTGGGTCGGGCTGTGCTCCGAGCAGGTGGCAGAAAGCACTGGGAGCAGGGGCTCTGCCCTGCCGCCACTTATCCAGCCAAGGCAAGGGGCACGGTATGCGGGCACAGCAGCACTGGGAGTGGGGGCTATGCCCTGCTGCCACCTTCCGAGGACTGCAGCTTGTTTAGTTTATGGCCAAATCTTTGAATCGGCTCCAAATCTCTGCAAATCAATTTGGAGGCTTTCAATTCGATTCAGAGTTTTTAATGGGTCTTCCGATTCAATTCAGATTTGGAGATTTCAGCTGCTGAACTGGCCAAATTTCCTCCACGTTGAATCGGCTACCAAAGCTTCGCAAATTCTCAACCAAGGTGTTGCAGTATCTTGGGGGGCCATAAGATCCTTTTAAGGGTGCCACACAGCTTGTGTGTGTGCAAACGCCTATACATGATTCACAAGGTAAACTCAGAGGCTGCATCCACACAGGTGTGACCATGGGGTAGGTGGCACCGCAGACCCATCTGTGGCACCACACTCTGTACATGCCAGTTTCTTTTCCTGCTATCTTGCAGTACAGGGATTTTTTTTGACCCCTGGAGATCCAAGGGGCAAAAGACCCAATGCAGAAAAAAAGTGAGGTGGTACATGTGAAGGCAGCACATGCTGCCCAAGACCAATAAATGATTATTTTAAGACACTTGAATTCTACAGATGAAAAGTGCTAGGTAAGATCTAGATATTATTAAATGGTATTGGGGGTTCTCTCTCAATCTAGATTTACATTTCTTGTGTTTGTTAAAGATATTAATAATCTAACTAATTTGAAAATTTCAAAATATAGCAGATCAGATAAGACAACAGAATCTTTTGCTAACAAAAGATTTGACCTGGAGTTCCAAAAACTTGAGCTTGTTTAATTTATTGTAGTTACAGTTTAAGTATAACAGGGTCTATTCCGGATTTTGCTACTAAAAAAAGCTCAGTTAGGCTCCGGAGCGGTGAGAGATGCGCGGGTGAAGCCCACTGTGCCCCTGCTCCCCCGAAGCCCCCCAGACACCCACTCAGCAGCCGCAGAGCCCGCTGCCGACCCCCAGCACAGCCAGAGGTAAGCGGGCTTGTGGTGGGAAGGGGTTAACTCCTCGCTCCCTGGGAGGAGGCAGCTGCCTGGAGCCGG
>NW_017728931.1:99169624-99289933 GCF_001723895.1 Crocodylus porosus
CTGGGATCCTATGACCCCAGCTGACTTCCTGCCCTTTGGGCAGGGGGCTGGACTCAGTGATCTCCCGAGGTCCCTTCCAGCCCTGATGTCTATGATGTCTATGAAATTATTAAACATTTTGGCATTGCTCTATCTCAGAAGTCGTACATCTTTGTCTCTTCCTTAATTAAACCTAAAACCTGCAACAGAGATGCTCAAGTTGGATCCTACCAGCTATACAAAAGTGTCACTGGGAAAAATCCTTAGTTTCTTCACCTGGGATGGCTGATTTTTTATTTATTTATTTTTTTAACAATAAAGAATTATTAGATAAAATATCAAGTATCAAGAGCAAGAACTTCAATATAAGACACCCTTTCCTCAGTTTAATTTCTTGCTTGATTTTTCTCTCTGGCCGAGTGCCCTGAGGCCTACATCCCTGTTTAAAATCTTGGCCAAAGCTTCTGTGCATGCCAAGAACTTCTCCAGTCTGAGTATCTCAGTGCCTGCCTCCTGCCTAAACCTGACCATAATCCAGGACATAGGCATTCCTTCTGCTCAATGTACTCTGAGCCCAGGGTCACACAAATCAACAGGATAAGGCCCCTCACACAATGCAGTTGAGGAAACTTCTTTTTCAACATCCTCAATTGGGTAGCCAATGTTGCTCCCTACTCTGTGTTTTGGAAGTAGTCTGAAATGCCTAACTCCAGACATGTATAGGGACCCTAGATGTTCAACTCAGGCATCTATAGTTTAGGCACTTCTATACAGATTCTAGACCTGAGACCTAGCACAAAAACATAAAGCCATAACAAAAAAGGTTCATCACCTCTAGCCACATTGGGTGGGTCTGGATGAGCACATATGCACATTTTCCTGGGGACAAATAGCACAGAATTGTGCATATGCAGGAGCACATAACGTGCATGTGCACTCTGACATGCAGCAAATTGTTCCAGGTGGGGTAGGAAAGGTTGGGGCCAGCACCTGAGCTGGCCCCAGCAGCCTTACCTGGGGTCCTGGGGCTCCACCAGTGGCAGTGGCAATCTGGGCATGCGCACTCTGGCTGGCAACCAGAGTGTGGGTCCGGCCGACCAGGCTCCAGGTTCTGGCAGCACACTGCCACCACGTGCACCACCCCACTTTTCCCTGCCATGGGATTTTTTTACACCAGGATCTCCTAGTGTCAGAAAACCCACCTGCACTGTAAATTAGCAGTACAGCAAACACCTGCATGTGTGATGTATGCAGTTTGCAGCGCTGCAGATGGGTCTGCAACACCACAAACCGTATGCACATGCTCATCTGGATGTGCCCATTGTGTGACATTCTAGTTTCACTGAAGTGAATAGGGACTTAACTATCATCTACAGATTTACATTATAGTATTTAAGGACACAAAATAAAAATACAGCTTTAAAGTTCCAAGTGATAATTGCTATGAAGTGCTTCTAGCAAATATTTTGAAAGTTTATAAGGCCACGTTTTAGCAATGATTTTTTTTATTATTATTTTGTGAAGCAATACAGGAATCAGGAATAGCTACAAATAACTAAGAAATCAGTAAATAGTTCATCAATTCTTAGAAAACATTTAAATGACCTACCAGAACAAGACACCAACAACACTGTGGGTAGAACACAAATCAACATCTCCCTGCATTCCAGGAATTCAATGCAAGCTTTCAAAAATAAAAATTCTTTTCCATTTAGCACATTTTTTTAAGTCTTTAAAAGACTTCTGTAAACTTACAGAAGTGTTATGGCTTCTTTTTGCTTATAGTTTGGGGGAATACTTTCTAGAGCTCAGTTTTAATTTCTTAAATTCGTTATTTAAAACAACGCCAAGCCTTAACCAAATCACCTGCACAGGCCGGAGTGGCAATGGTGGTATCAGGTGTTAACGCAGCTGTCATTTGCCCCTGGGTTCCCCAATGTGAATCTGTACCCCAGATTGGGATGGCAGGCCCTGCCCCTGCTCACCTGTCCCTGAATTCCCAGTCCCCCAGGGAGTCCCATAGGGCTAACAATCTGGCCAACAAACTATACGTTTGACACCCTTCATCTAATGCTGTTGCCCAGAACTGTAGTGTAGTACTATTGTAAACAGCAGTGTTTAGGATAATACAGGAGGCAATGTGGCTTAGTGGACAAAGCACTGTGATCAGCAACCCAGAAATGCCTGAAATTCTTATGGGTCCTCTATTGTCTTCTTACAAACCATTACTTGAATTCTTTAACATTCTGTGCCTCAGTTAAACCCCTATGTAAAATGGGCATAATAAACATAGAATACCTCACACTGATATTTTGAGGATCAATTCGCTAAACCTTTGGAAAAGCAAAAGAATGTAAAAATATTAAGTGTTATTATTAACCAGAGTCCCAGACCTCCTTTTAATATGTTATTTATTATCTTATTTTGGCATTCCCATACAGAACTGCCAAATAGAATCAGAGGTTTATATTTATAAAAGCTTGTAATCATTCCATGAAGTACAAGAAGTTTGGCAGTGATCTAGAAAATTCAGGAGGTAATAAAAGGTTACAAGCAGGAATGCAGAGCTGCCTTGTATGGTAGCATAGTGTACAGCTAGGATGTATTTCAATAATATAGTACAACCTTTGTCTTTGGGGTGAGCCTTTATTGTATAGCTTTGACTATATTTGCAATGCACTGCAGTATAAACAGTCTTCTCAAGTGAACATAGAGGTTCTCTCAAACTGGGTGGAGCTTGGGGAAGGAGAAAGAAGGGCATTATTTAGATACTTGCTGAATTTGCTGCCCTACGCCCAGTTCTGTTCTTAATGTAAGCAGTTTATATTGCTTTCATGAAAATTGTACAACGTGCACTTGAACAAACTTGGAATGCACACTCTGTTCCAAAAGTGCTGCAGGTTCACAGCACCTCCAAGCCTTTCCAAAACCTGATATCCTAAATACTTGATTTATTACCATTTAGCAAGGAGGGTTTCTGTATTAGTCACGCTGTGAGTGGGTTGAAGAAATCACTTTATTGGATTCTGCTTATAGAGAAAGAGGTAAATGGAAAAACCATGCACCACAGCTTAGCAAGGTTTTGCAGGGCTTGGTCTTCATCATAAAAATAATTCAGGAATACAGTGTATGAAGTATACAGACAAAGGGATTTTTTAAATTTGGGAATACCTATACGATAAGATTACAGCAAAAAATGATTTAGGGTGCTTTTGATGTTTTGGGCATTGTGGCTGGTAGCTGTGCCAGAGGGTTGTTCATAAAGTGTTTAAGAACAGGTTAGAAAAACAATTGTCCAGACTCTAGAAGGGTTTACCTAGGGATGATCCTGCCTTCAGCAGGGGATTGAATGAAATGATCTCCTGAGGTCTCTTCTAGCCCTGCTTTACTATAAATCTATGACAGCCATTGTCCCAAGTAGTCACAGTATCATTGTCTGAAGTAGTGACAGTTGTGAATGCAAAATCCTGCTAAAAACAGAAATACACTAGAAAACAACGAGCCAAAGAGATTCATTTTTGACACAATTTTCTGTTCAACAGTGAGAGCTGTGGTCATGCAGCAGCCATCTGCACTGCAAGAATGTGACTTTCCAAGGAAGTACCAACCTTTGTGAAGTACCTGCTATTTGAGAAAGCAGAGTTGTTCAACACCAAAGCAGATGGTGCCCTTCAAGGGAGTTAAAAACTTTGAAGGGTTTAATCTTCACACCCTTGCTGTTTATACCTCAGCATCTAAAAAAAGCATAAAGCAAGAACCAATCTTACGATCTGCAAAGACCAGGCCTGTGATTATTCCCAAATCTTCAAAGGTGGCCAAAGAAAAATAACACTTCTTTAGGCACGTCAAGACATGTTAATGTACTAAGTGGAACAGCTCCAAAAGGAGGGATTGAGGGCCTTGTTACATGTTACACTGAGTTGCTCAAATGTTGATCAATGTTAGTGCTAGCTTGAGTTTGGAGCAGACACATGTTCAGGCCAGCAAGGGCCTGAAAGACTAAAAAGTAAAATTCCCCACCTCACATTCAAGAGACTTTCCCCCCGTCCCCCAAGGATCCCCCAGTTCCCTCCTGGCCCTAGGTTTCCTTCCCCATACACCCACCCACAGGGCTCCCCCCACTCCACTTCCTTATGGCTGCCCACACTATCTGTCCCAAAGGAGCAGGCAGGAAAGGATTAACCTGCCTGCCCAGCCCCCACTACCACCACTTCCTGGCTGCTGCTCTTTTCCAGGCTGAGCCCAACCCAGAGCAGCAATGGTGGCAGCTGGGCAGGCAGGTGAACCCTTCCCTACCTGCTCCACCAGGACACAGTGCAGGCAGGCACACATAAGCAGGGGTGGGGGATTGGAGGAGCAGTGAGTGGGGATCTGGGGTGCTGGACAGGGTGGGGTGAGCAGTGGATCTGATCTGGGCCAGCAGGGAATGGGAGGTTGTGTTTACACTAAGGTGTAGCCTAGAGTGGCCTTAGCTTAGTATAACACAAACTGGGCAACACAGATCAGAGGTAATCCTTCTTTGGAGCAGCATAACTTTGAGCTGCCTAAGGAGTGCTTAAAACTAGTGTCAGGTGTTGATGCGAGGACAATTCAGGTGTTCAGAGCTCCAAGAGCTGCCCAAAATTACTGTGTAACAAAGCTCTGAGAACCACCACACAATACACAGACTGCCACACAACTATGATAGCACTGTCAACAGAAGAGCTGTAAAGCACTTTTTCAGATAAACGGTAAATAAGTAATACAAGCATGGAACACAGTCTTCCAAATCTGATGTGTTTGCTTTGTTTTGACTAGATCTGTACAAGTCTAACAATATGTTTAAAAAGTCAGAATAGAATTATTTAATCCATTCCTCCTCTTGGCCTAAAAAAACAATACCCTAGACAGGAAAAGTGGTATTTTACATATTTGCACCACTTTGGAAAAGAAATGTCAGAAAAATAATTCAAAGTAATTTTTTCCAAGGCCTTAACACCAAAGCAATATGCTTATGTTCTCAGAATGATGACATACATGCCATTTTAACCTTGTTCAAAACAGTCATAAAATAGGAGCAGTTTTACAGAATTATCTGTATAACGTGCATAAGACTTAGACAGATGTAACATTTGGATAAAAAAGTATCTTTTCCCTTTTTTTGATGGTTTATTCAGATACTATGCGGGGAGGCAAGCAAGCTGGCCTCTTCCAAATATCTTTAAATGCTCCAAAAAGCAAGTATACAGATGTATATAGCCAAAGGAGTTTCAAAAATGGCTGAAGCACTTCAAAAATGGTCCTCAAAAATGAGGAATATGTTTAAAGCACTTTCTTTTGTAGCACTTCCTGAAATGTCTGTATACCCCACATGTATTGAGCACCAGGCATACATGAATGAGAAGAACCAAAAAAGCAAACTTCAATATGGAGCCAGACCCTTTATCTTTTTCTAACCAACTAGGTAGCTGCTCTCTTACTGAGGAACCATTTCCCTATTCCCAAGTCCCTCAGTCTCCTCATAGGAAGAATCTCTAAATTATAGCATCTATTACTACACCACCAATTGCAACAGAGAGTTGCTCAGCCCTCCAGTGTCCCCCATATTCTGCTGAGCATGTAGTTATCCACTGGAACCTCCAGATGCAGAGAGGCTTGCAAGGAATCCTTATCTCCAGGGTCCTGCATGGCTCTCTGCCTCAGTAGGTTAGAGTTTCTCTGCTCTCTCTGGGACCAAACCCAGACGTTCCTGGCTAGGGGGTCTTTCCCCTCCTCTCAGGGCCAGACTGATTGCCATACTTAGAGTCAGGAAGGAATTTTACCCCATGGTCAGATTGGTATGGACTGGGGGGGTTGCCATTCTCTGTAGCAGGGAATATGGCCCTCTAGCCAGGACCTCATAAGCATATATTGACAACATTTCATAGAGGCAGGACATTGGCTGCCATTGTTCCTCTTCTTTACCTGTGGCAGGTTAGGGTGTTAGGTCTGTGTGGTGTCAAGGTTGATGGCAGTCTCATTTAGAGTTTAGATTATGGTTTCTATGTATTGGTTTGAATAAGGATGACCTCCTCAGGCAAGTGGTTCAATTAGATGACCTCCCTTCCAGCCCTACTTCTCTATGACAAGAGCAGTGGCATAGTGATGCGGGGGGGCAGAGGGAGGCTATGCAGTGCCTTGGCAGCACTTCCAGTTTCGCTGCTGGCACTTCCCTTGGCACTTGGTGATCAGCCGCTGCCCCCCCCAATCAGCGATCGGCCATGGATGGGAGGGCACAAATGTAAGCATTGGCCCCCAGGTGCTAGAGACCCATGCTACACCACTGGGTTAGAGGCTGAGAGACATGCAGGGATCCATGGTCTCCAACAAGGCTGGAGAAAAGATTCCTTGTATCTCCACCTTTGGAGGTTCCCAAGGACAGCACAGGAGACCACTCATTGGCAGTCTACCTCACCCCACCCCATGAATCACTCATGCCCCCAGCAGCTGGCGGGGCATGGCAGCAGCAGAAGGAGCAGGAAGCTTCTGCAGATGCTACTGGCACTGATGGCAGCAGGAGGTGGCAAGCACTAACCAATGGTCAGCAACCACCCACAGCTGCCACCAGCAGCATCGGCAGTGACCAGCGCGGGGTCACGAACTGCCCACAGATACTGCCAGCAGTGTCGACGGCAGGGTGGCAAGCAGCGACTTCCTGCAGGTGCTGTCGACACTGTCGGCGGTGCCTTTGTAGGGGGTGCACTGCCACATGCACCCCCTATGCATCACCCCTGCCCCACCCCTAATTCTGGGGTGGGAGGTTTGGAGCACAGGGAAATGTTGGTAGAGCAAGCAATCCCCATCTCACCTCAGCTGGAGAGCAACACCATTGCATGCCAACACATGATCACCTATCTGTGTGGCAGTGAAGTGCTCCAAATTTGAAGTGGAATTTGGAGTACTTCAAACGCATGCCTGTCTGTGGCCATAAATATGGTTTCAGTTTTTCAAGGTCAAGATGCTGCATATTTTTGCCTGACACTATATAAAAAGACTGCTATATAAAAACAGCTTTGAGAATGAGGCTGTAAATATGAATCTAAAAGTACTACAATGAATGGTAAATACCTTGTGACAAACACTTTGGGGCTTCATTTTTTTGAGGAGGTGCAATGGGAAGTTGGGTTTGCTGGCTTCTACATAGTATCTGAATAAGCCAAAGTATTCTTTTTATCCAAAAAGTGTTCAAATATCCCTATTTTTCCACATACATTTTATGCCTTGTCACAGTACATACACACATGAATGTCACTGCTGAATGATAACAAATGAGCTTGTGATTAATATTCTGGCTCTGCTTGAAACATTCTCATCTCCATAGGCTTTAATAAGACCTAACTGAAAATATTATTTGGTGTTTTTATATGCAGCTTTATATTATTTAAGGGAAGAGTTCTGAGATATTCAAACTCTCTCTCTCCAGTTCCCTTTGCAACTGGACACAGACAGAGATGCGTTATGCAAGTCTGTACAAACTTAGTCCTGACATCTTTTTAAAGTTATTAATGCTCTTTACTTTCAATGGGAATTCAAGTGCTAGACAGTATTCAAGATGACGAGATTGACCTTGCCATATGCTAAGCACCCTGGCCCTGATACAACAAAGCTCTTAAACACTCCTAAAGTTTAAGCTTGTGTTTAGGACATTTTTGAGATTAGTCCAGATAATACATTACCTTGAAGCACCAAACCTTTTATTTCTCAGCAAACTTACCACTAGCATAACAAGTAGCATAACCAGTACCATTACAACCAGCTATGGCCTTGATCCTTGGTTCTCATTCTAGCACAGCTGGTCATCTCAGTCTGCCACCTCCTCAGTAACACAGTGGGTCACACACAAATGGACTGAGTCCTCTTTCTAGGCCTAGCCACACATCCACTCCTTGATACCAGCGTGGTCAGCCAGGGTCAGTTAACCCTTCTTCCCTTCCAATAAAAACTCCTAATCTGGAAGACGAAGAGTCTGGGCAACAAAGCTCAACCTTGTATATTCTTGACTTATGCTCCTATTGGCCCTCTCTGGTTATCCGTCCCAGCTTGCTCACAGACCCCAAGTTTGACCTGACCCTTTGGTTCCCTGATGCAACTCCAGTCTGATCTCCTGGATATCTGACCCAGCTAGCCTCCTGACTTTGCACTCTGCTCAACTCTCTGAACTCCCTGACTGGGTTCCTCAAACAGATTTCCTGGCTTCTGGCTTCATAGCTTCTCTACACTTGGACAATGCATGCTCCCCTCAGATCTTGGTTGCTTGTCCCAAACCAGGTTACCCATGGACTGGCATGACACCATCAGTCTTGAATTAGAGGGGTACCAAAATAGTTGTTCCTAGGGAGTGTGCTGTGGCCAATGTAGCAGCATCGGGGAGGTGCAAGGACACCATACTGCTGCAATATCTGGGCCAGGCAGACCACACTGTGGCAGCAGCCGGGGTCTCTGAATCCCAAGTAGATAAGAGTCCTGGCCTCCCATTTACCCAGCTCAGCATCCCCTTCTCTCTAATTCTCAGCAGCACTTCCTCACTTCTGCACTAGGGGTTTTGCCCAGGGCTCAAACCTTGCTAGTTATGCCTCTGGTACTTTAAACCTTTTTGTATGTCACTTACAATTTAAATTAAAAATATTAAAAGTTATCAGTCTGAACACATTCAAACGCAAAATGGAAGTCTCACTATTTCAAAGTGCATTATTAGTTACAGTCACAGAACATTAAGAGTCAAAGAAAATATATGTGATCTAACTTCAAGTATCTCTCCCTATTTCTTTTTTACATTAATAGAACACAAAAATAGGAGAAGTTTCATTATTTACTTTCCAAAACTGTAAGAAAATAATTATGGTTTTTCTTACACAAGATATGCCTATATTGTATGTGGCAGTGCCATATGACAATACTCAATACTAACTCTGCACATACTAGTTACAGACCTGGAAGCTGTATAGCCTCATCAGTACGTATTAAACATTTTTATAAGACTTAAGGCATTTGTACATGATTGTGCAATTGAAAAGTTTGGGGCAGACTGCTGCTCCCAAATGCTAGCTGTTCAAGGAATGAAGCTGTCATCAAGAACTGTACTGTATGATTTATCTCCATCAAAAATTTACTAATAACCCATTGGGATCAACAAGATAATGCATGCATGTAAAAAGTCATTTGCAACCAGTCAAACATAACTAAAGCCAGGGGTTACAAAGGACTGCTTTAAAGTAACTAGCCAATGTTTTGGATAACTATGTATTTTGATATCTGCCAAGAGCTTGTGTGGTCTTTAGCTCCTTTAAATGAAAAAAAAAAATTCCAAAACAAGAATCATGACATCCGTCCTGTCTGTATAAATAGCAATGGAAAGTAGATTCAGGAAGGTGTGTACTTTATTAGCATAAGAGAATGGGCTACCTACAAAGGGCATGAGACTTCTGGAAGGAGTTGAATCTTGCCTTCACTGGCCTCCCACAGACAAGAAGGCACAGCTCACCTTGCGCCACAGTTACTTGTCCCCAGGGAACGCCCACGCCATGCATGCTTTAGTACACAGCAAGTTACCCTGGGAGTGGTAAAGGAGCCTGAGGGCAGTACAGTGCTGGCCCCAGCAGCCTTTCCTGGGGCCGTAGGGGGCCTCAGCCATGGTGATCCTGCCAGGAGGAGCCTGGCTGGCAACCACAGCACAGCTCCAGGCAACCCAGCTCTGCTTTTCAGCAGTGCATGCCACCCATATGTGCTCTGCTCCATGTTTTTCATTTTGGAGATTTTTTTGACCCCTGGGTATCCAGGGGTAAAAATATAACCCTGGGGGAAAAAAAATACTGGAGCAGCACATGTATGGGCAGTGCAGCCTTGCAGCACAGAGAACACATCCATGTATAGTATGTGGTTCTGAAGGCACCACATACCACATGGCAGCACTTATCAGTACGCGCCCATTGATTTTACATTTAGTGACAAAATAGAATATTTTATATCTAGTTTAAACTTGAATGAAACCAAAAAAATGAAAAAAAAAACCAGATTCAGATTACATTAAACTAAATATAAAGTCAAAGAGACACAGGGTGCATCTACATGAGACATTTACTGTAGAGTTGCCTAATTATCTCAGCAGTAAAACATCAACATCTCATATGCAGTGCTATTAGGATGGAGTAAACTAATTAACTGCTGTGGTACGGTACTGCCAGAACACAAGTACTATCCTACAAACAGTACTATCCTACAGAGTAAATAACTCTGCTGCAATGCACATGTAGACACTAGGGCCCCTGGCTGGGGCACGAAGATGATTCAGTGAGGGGGTCATATGACAGACAGCTGCTGCAGACAATCAGTGGCAAGTGGTGGGGGTGGCAGCCATCATGTGAGCACCCCCTTTATTTCCTCCCCCCCGGTTGGGCTGCACAGCTGGGCCACAGCATGGTAAGGACTTCTGGCTCCCTCTGGGGAACCAGCATTTTATTTTCAGTAAGTTTCTTTTTGTGGATTTCATGGACCATACAGGATTTCACAAAATCTGCCAAATCCATGAAATCCCTATTTCAGTAGGTCTTTACCTATTACTGAATTACATTCTATGCTAAGAAAGGACTTTCCATTCATTCTACTGAAACTGTGTCACAGAGAATAAATACAAGAGTCATTGGAAACGGAAGAGCATAAGTATGCAAAGAACTCTTAGTTTATGGGGAGGTCACACAGCTGGAAAAGGTGAGTCCTGGCTTCCACTCTGCACCCAGAATTAATTTTGTTTTTTTACTAATGACAGTTAAAAGTATATGTTATTCTGGAAGCAGAAATGAGATCCTAGTCATGCTCCCTCTTGTGATCATCCTTCCGAGACATTTCATAGATTTCTAGAGTCAGAAGGGACCTGGTGATCATCAGGTCTGACCTCCTGCTCCAGGCAGGAAAGAGCTCTGGGGTTAAGTAATCCTAGCCAGATGCCTATCTAATCTCCTCTTGAACACCTCCAGGGTAGGGGAAAGCACCACCTCCTTTGGAAGCCCATTAAGTATTTTGTCAACCCTTACCGTAAAGAATGTCTTCCTGATTTCCAATCTAAATCTGCTCTCCTTCAGTTTATGGCCATTATTCCTGGTAACCCCAAGGGCCGCCCTGGTAAACAGAGTGCCCCCTATTCCCTGCTGGGCCTCCCCAATGAGTTTGTAGACAGCCACAAGATCGCCTCTCAGCCTTCTCTTGTGGAGGCTGAAGAGATTCAAGTCTCTCAGTCTGTGTTCATAGGATCTTACCTGCAGGCCCTCAACCAAACAAGTAGCCCTCCTCTGAACTCTCTCACGGTTATCCACATCCCTCTTGAAGTGCAGCACCCAAAACTGGATGCAGTACTCCATCTGTGGCCTCACCAATGCCGCATAGAGGGGAATTATCACTTCCCTAGACCTGCTCATGATGCACCTGCTGATGCAAGGAAGAGTGCAGTTAGCTTTGCTTATTACCTTGTTACACCGGCAACTCATGTTCATTTTTGCATCAACCAGGACTCCGAGATCTCTTTCCACTGCTGTGGTGCTCAGTGGATAAGAGATCCCAGTCTATAGGTGTGTTGGAAATTTTCTCCCCAGGTGCAACACCTTGCATTTATCCTTGTTAAATTGCATCTTATTCTGATCTGCCCACTTTCCCAGTCTGTCCAAATCTACCTGAATTCACTCCCTGCCCTCCAGTGTGTTTACTATGTCCCATAGTTTAGTGTCATCTGTGAATTTGGACAAGGTGCTTTCAACACCTTCCTCCAAATCACTGATGAAGATATTACACAGTACTGGTCCAAGGACAGAGCCTTGGGGGATACCACTGCCCACATCCCACCCAGGGAGAAACCAGCCCATCCAACATCACTCTCTGGATGCATCCCAAAGGCCAGTTTTTAACCCACCTTACTGTGAAAAAATCCACATCACAGCTGCTCAGTTTGCTCATAAGAACTGGGTGCAACATTGTGTCAAAAGCCTTTTTAAAATCCAGGTAAATAATATCTACTTCCTCCCCAGCATCTAAGCACTTTGCGACCTGGTCATAAAGACAGACCAGGTTAGTCAGGCAGGATCTGCCTGCTACAAACCCATGCTGGTTGCCCCTTACCACTGTGTTACTCGCTGGCCCCTGTCAAATGTGATCCTTTATGATTTTTTCTAAGGTCTTGCTGAGAATAGAGGTATGACATATGAATCTTGTATTTGTGACTGCACAATTTCAATTTGACGGATAGAGTAGGGTAAGTATGGTATGCGATACTGCAGGCAGGTCTGCAGTGCCACATACTGCACAAGTGCACTCATCTGAATACATCCAATTTGTCTAGGAAGTGGGTTCAAAATATTATTGGGACAGCTTTAGACTCTTTACCCAAATAAATATCTTTCATAATGAAGATAAATAATGCTGATAATACAGATATGTTATTTATGTCTAGAAATCTATTTCTTAGATTTTAGTACTGTCAAAGGTATTGTGAGGAAAACTATTTTCCAGTGTGGTGAAGCATAGTCTTGCTAATTAATCATTTGACCCACTCGCTCACAGCACCAGTGTCCATATGCTACATTCCAGTCTAGTGATTCACAGACATCACAGCCTGATACGGCTGCAGACATACAAAATGGGTTTGGTTGGAAAGCTGACAGATTCTGGGAAGGGAAAATCTTTGAGAACCTCTGCAGCTGCAGAGAACACTTGACATTTGAGTTGACTCCCACTCATCTATGTGCCCATGCCATATACTGGTATTGCTTCATTGACTGCGGTGGCACTACACCTGTTGAAGATGTGGCCACCTGTTTTCTTCATATTGGAAGAATATAATATTCTGCTGAATAAAACAAAAACAAAATTATGATGTATTATCCACTGGATTTGTATTAATTTTGTTATACAGAAAAGCATAACAATTCTTGTTCATGCACCCTACATGCTCTTGTCAATATTTTAATATACAGTTGTTATAGTTTACAATGCCACCCATTTAATCAACATTCTAGACCCACAGTCAATGAGAAGAAAATAGTCTTTTAAAAATCCTCTTTCACTTCAATCTCCGTTCTCATGCTTCTCTCTTCTTACCATAAGCCATGGAGAACAGACTGGTTTTGCACCCTCAATAAAGGTCAAAAGATTTGAACTCATTCAAACAGTAATTGAGGAAAGTGAGTTCCAAAGTTCAGACCCTCTTAAGAAATGCTTTGCCTCCTCCTTTATAGGCAACTAAGATCCAGCACAGATATCTCAGTTGGTCACAGCTGTGGAAAAATGCTATAAGGAGAGTGATCACTCAGGCTAGTTCTCTCAGTTCCTGCCCCTTCAACTATTTATACATTTTGCTTCACAAAGTTATTGGATAAAATGCACAAGTAGCATTGGAAAAAAGGGCTGAAAGCCCTGACCCACTACTCTCAAGGAAGTATCCTCTTCTCTGAGCTACATAGTAATAAATATCACATTATGATCCAAGTCTAAATGCATAATGAGCACCTCACAAGTATTATATAATATAGATTTTATATCTTGTTTTCAGACTTATGTCATTGGTCAGTTACAGATCCTATTTATAACCATTCATTCATGAGAAAAATAAACTGAAATTAATTCATCATATAATAAGTAAAGTACATTATAACTTTAGTCAAATTATCTTTAGGAAACTCTTAATGGGAAACTCTTTACTGGGCCCTTTCTTTAACCAAATATCACCTTTAGGCCAGGTACAGACATTACACTTGTACAAGTGACTGAAAACTTCTCTAGACCCTTACAGACCAGAAGTCTGGCACATACACCAGAAGTCTGGTTTAAAAATGGTGGAACCTGGTCCAAGGTTTGCCCCTCCCCCCACCAAAGGCGTGTTCTATTTGCTACCAGTCTAAACTACACCACTTACAGAAAGCCACACAACTTAGATCATTTCAGTAGGTTTGCCTTTCCTACTAAACATCTGCCTAGCACTTCTAGATGTCCAGAATTGGGCTTTTGTAGGCACCAAGGGTAAGGGAGTTCCAGAGTAGAGGGATAACTACCAAAAATTACCTTACATGTGTTTTCCCCAAGTGAACTTGCTGCATTTAATGGTCATTTCTTGCTTGTAGGAGGTTGCTCTTGCTTGATGGGGTAGAAGGGAGAAGACTATCCCTGATACAGTGCAGGCCATTTAAGGTCAACACTAGTATCCTGAATTGCTGTAAGTTATGGCATTGACTAGAAATGCAGAGCTCAAATGGAACTCAAGAGATCACCTAGTCCAGTCCTTAGCAATGAGGCAGTATTGACTAAACCTCAACCATTCTAGACAGATATTCATCTCACCTGTTCTTAAAAATCTGCAATAAAGGAAATTCCACAACAGCCCTAGGAAGCCTATTAAATACAGGGGAAAAGCACAGCCGAGATGAGAAAACTCCTAGCTAATAATCACTCTCAAATTAATAATCTGATATTAATGGGATTAATAGCATGCATCTAGGAGGACAATTCTCCAACCGATGGTTATGAGCTGTGGCATTCAAAGGCCTAACAGCACTCAGAGCTCAGACTCTTCAAGTTGCTTTCTGTGAGGGGAGCCTAGCTACATGTTGACTTTGGTAGAGTTTTACTTAAGCTTTCTACATGAGAACAATATTGGAAATGATTGAAAATGAAATCAATAACAAAAAACTCATAGGCTAGGGACAGAAGATGCACATAAACTGGTTTAAGTGATTGGAAACTGGTTTAAACTTGTAACAGAACTGAAGTTCAGTGCATATAAACTGCTTTCAAAATGACCAAAACCAGTTTAAGATAAACCTGGTCAGATATAGTATCCGACTTAGCTAATTTAGATCAAACCAGTTTATGGAATTTCTGTCCCAGATCCCTTCTTGGTTCAAGTTAACACACACTCCCCCAGCATCCCAGGATGCTTTGCAGCCCTGAGTTATGCTGCCTGCTCCAGTGGAGCAGGGACTACCTTGCCCCTGTGCTCCTTAGCCCGCTTCTTGCCTGTGTCCACCAGCCCATAGGGACAGGGAGGGGTAGAGGAGCAGACCCTCAGCCCTCTTATCCAGGCCCTACACAGCACATGGAGGAGAGAATGCCTCCATGGTAGGGGCTTTTTAGATCCTGGCAGCCCTCTCCTCTCCCCACTTCCCCCTTCCCAGCTGCTGATTGCTTCAGCCGCTGCCGCAGGAGGGAGAGAAAAGCAGTCCTCCCGGCCGGGTGCCTGCATCTGCAGCCCAACATAGGGGCACCAGGGAACCTCTGCCTTTCAGGGGCTTGCCCCCACCCCAAGCCAGGGTCCCCCAGCCTGGGGCAGCCCCGGGGAGCTGAGGGGAATCTTTCTGTCCCAAACCTTGCCTTAGTCCCTGCAAGTCTCAGGCAGCTTGAGGGAACAGAGAGAAATTTTCCTGCTCCTCCACAGCCAGTTTTGCCTTATTTGCTGTGAGTCTGGGACAAAACTAATGCAGGGAACAGAGGAATTTCCCTCCACTCCCTAAACTATCCCTGAAACTCCAACATCTAAAGCAAAGGCATGGGGTTAGAAAGGATTCCCCTTAGCTTCTGGGGCTGCCCCAGGCTGAAGTACCTGAGCTGGGGTAGAGGGAAGCCCCCCAAGGTGGGGGCTTCTCACTGCCCCCATGTTGGGCAGCAGGGGTAGGCCCTTGGCCAGGAGGACTCCTCCCTTGCTCCTGTGGCAGTGGCTGAAGCAATCAGCAGCTGGAAAGGGAGACAGGGAGCCCCCCAGGGCTGCCAGAGCTGCCTGAGGGGGAGGCTCCCCCAAGGTGAGCCAGCATCCAGGCAGGGCCTCCTGAACCCCCTGTGGGAGAACAACCGTGGGATGGGGACACTTGTCTGGGCTGGCAATGGCCAGCAGGCTGGAAGACATGTTCTTGTACCCCTTACCTATTGGCCTGGGTCAGTGCAGATCTCCCCCTGTCTTTCCCATTGAAAACTGAATGTCAGTTCAGTTGGTTATGGGTTCAACCTACACAGCTTAGAGGAAGCTGCCTAGTTTGAATCAATTCAGCCTCAGGCTTTTTGACTGTCTATACTTAGCCCTTATTGACTTCACTGAAGCCATGATTTCATCTCCAGTTTGTTCATCTTTGAATAATATTTGTATTGTTCACTTTATTTCACTTCAGTAAACACCAATATTAAATTACATTTTAAAGCATTAAAATTAAAGCTTGAGCTAAAGAAAAACAATTTAGAAATAGCAAGGTGCAAAGAACATGCAACAAACACAACAGTAGCACTGAAGAATGTTTACTGGCATTCACAGAACATATTCCAGGTCATTTAAAAGCTTCATTAAAATGCTTACATGATGCCAGGATTCAGAAATGATTTTGTGTACTTCACTGTAGCAAGACTATTCAGTTTTTAAGTAAAAGAAAAATATGTATTTTGAAAGTGCCATTTTCAGGTTTCCCTTGCCTGAATAAGAAGCAGTGACCAGTTAATTGTTGCAGGAGAGTATATTCTTAGCCTCTTAAATTCAGTCAGCTCCACTGTCATGAAGCAGTCACAGAATACATTTTAGGTCTGTTATCTATATTGCTTCTTGTCCTCTATGGATTGCTGCCCTCAAACTGGTTTCAACATTACTGGCATCTCATTTTCTTCTACATAATTTGCATGAGAAGTGTTCATATTCATCTGGCAGGGTAATGTCTCTCCAATAGCTAGGCATGCTGCAAACTTCCCTGATAACTGGCTCTGCAACAGGACCTTTATAGCAGACTTTTGAGAAACCACTGATGCCTTATATATTAAAAAAATAATACATTATGTCCTTAGAAGGAGAATTATCTTAAAAACTGCTTTTTAAAGTATGACATTCATTTTATTTCTATAAAAATTGTTGTTTCTGCAAATGGGAAAGAATTATGCAGACAACTAGAATACTGTGACATGCAGAGATGCCCAGTGCATTCAGCCAAATGGAGTGCAGTTGCTTATCTACAGTTTTGCATTGTTCTGTTAACATGATGATGCCAAAACAATCAGTTGTTCCCTTTCACCAGCCTAGAAGGTCACAAAACAGCCAGTTCCTTCATGATTATTCTAAATAAATAGAAGTCTGATTCATGGAGGGAAAACAATTATTTGCCAACTGTCAGACCCAATGATGAGTAAATCTGCTTTTACTTTTTAAGCCAGATTGATGAGTCACTGCAATTATGACTAATACTAGAAAGTATTAAAATGTACCCAATAGTTTAGCCTCCCTTTGTACTGTGAAAATAGTTTACTTGATGTGAGACCCCAGTCCAACAGGTGCTGGTAGGGAAAGTTAGACCACCCCAGCTGCTGCTAAGTAGAACCTAGGACCTACTTTAATCTTGTAGAAGCTACTGAAATACTTTTACTGTATACACATGCATAACTACAATGTGAGAGTTGAATACTTTCGATTCCTAGTTTGGAAGATGTAAAAAGTCTGGAAATACAGTACAACACCCTCCCTTCAACTCTTCCTCTCCCAGGTCAGTTAGCTTCAGTACATACTGTATCTGGAGGCTTCTTTCCAAAACCTTAACAAATTACATTTGGACTATGATAACCAGATTTTAATAATAAAAACCTAAAGAGGCTAGTTCAGATAAAGGGACTTTTGAATTAAAGAACTGTTTGATGATGAATACACTTGAGAAAGCGTGAACACTGAGAAAACAATAAAAGTTGCATCAAGTCAGACCGTGGCTTTATCTTTTTTTATTAAATAAGATATGAAGTCATTAATTCCATTTTATGGTTTTAGAAAAGCCAGTGAAAGTCAGCCACACTGAAGTCAATGATAAAATTCCCCAATGACTTGAGAAAGCCAAGATTTCACCCATGCACACTTTCTACTGTATACTTAACTGAATCACCTGGTTGTAAGGCAATCCAGCTAAAGTCCCCCATTAATAACAATAGCCCTATCAGCTTAGCCCCTCACAATATTTTAGATATTTATCTTCAGCAAGGCAGGGAATGGCTTCTTATTCCTATTTTGCAAATAGGAAACTGAGGCCCAGAAGCCCAGATCTTCCAAGATAATTAGATACTGAACACCTAAGAACCCAGTGGAGAGTCCACGAAGTACCCAGTGGAATCCTGAGCCCTGAGCAATTCACACACGTTGTCTGCGCAGTGCTAGGGATCCCCAGAAATGATCTGAGTGGGGGCTAGGGGACAAAGCTTAGGGGACAAGCAAGTTACCTGTCCAGGGATAAGTGCACGTACCTGTCTGGCCAGGCAGGAGCCTTTTGCCTTTCAGGATCTTCAGCCACAAACCTCCTCATAGGGTTTCCCACTTCTTGAAAAATGAGGAAGAGAATTCTCACCCTCCCCAAAAATAATCAGTATCCTAGTGGTTATAGCACTCAACTGGAATGTATGAGAAATTGATTCAGACCCCTTGTGATGCACCCAGACATGCTCTTGAGACACACTCCTGGGGTGTTCTTATACCTTCCAGGGTGCCCTACAGCCCCCAACCCCTCTATGCCATATGTTGCTTAACCACTGAGAACAGTCTGAGATGCTCCAATGTCAAGTCACTGAACTATGGCACTTCAGCTTTAGCCATCTCACCCAGCTCTGGCCAGCTCTTAATAGAGGGAGTTTGCTAGCTAAAAGAATCAGACCCTTATCTGGTCCTGTGCTCAGAAATTGTAGATACCCCTTCCATAGAAGAAGCCTACCTGTATAGTCAAATGCTCTGAAATCATATTTATCACTGATAAGTTATAAAAGATAACAAAAAGATTTATTACAAAATGAGGAATCAAGAAATCAGTAAACATATGTCAAGATACAATGTTTCAAGAATAAACAAATTAAAAAAAAATATCAGAACAATGATTTTACCTTATCCCTGCTTCTTAGCCCTAAGCTGTATGAATGCAGAGCCTCCTCAGCTCAACAGGCTAGAAGGCAACTGCTGCCTTGACCTTCCTGTTAGAGCTTCCTGCAAATTCTCCTGTCACCCTATTTCACTCAGTCTGCTACTGAAGAGCTAAACTAAAACTTTCTCCCATGGCAAGCCTTAACTATGTTTTTTTTATCTGGCTATTTACCCATAATATCCATTGAATTCTTGGGGAGACAAGTCCGACTGTGGAAATTACAGAGGGATCACCTTGCTACCTGCCACAGCAAAGATCATTGCAAGAATGCTGCTGTACCATCTCCTCTCAGAATTTCAGTGCAGGTTTAGCTCATCAAGAGACACAGCTGACATGATCTTCACAACTCACCAGCAGCAGCAAAAATTCCAGGAACAGCATAAATTCTCATGAAAGCCTTCTACTCTGTCGACTAAGAAGCACTGTAGAGGGTCCATCTGAAGTGCAGATGGCCACCGAATGATGCTACACTGTGATGCTACATCTGACCACCAATAAGCTTCCAGTTGAAGTGGAGCTAAACTATCAAATGGATTGTAAACTGTTTAATCTCAGCTGACTTCGAGCTAAAACCAAGATCACCCTGACCTCAGTCATCAAATTCTAATACATTGATGACACTGCTGTTGCTTCCCCGAGTGGGTCGCAAAAGGGATTCGCTCTCGACAGGTATCTGGATTTATAAAGGCAGGCAGGGAACTCACTCGTATGGTTTCAAACAAGTTTATTTTTACTTACACTCCGTGTTAGAAGTGCAGGCTGCAGACTTCTTACAAGGATTTCGCTTTGTTTTCCATTCGCTAGTTACCGAGAAGCAGAACTGCTCGTGGTGTCCAATGCGCTAACCAGGGAAGGGGTACACCGGGAGTTTTCGATGGCGGGAGGCACAGGGGTGGCCGGTCCCTGCGCTGTGTGGAAGTTGCACACTTGGTGGATTTTGCTAAGTCCTCCCCGAGCGGCATTAACCACCGCTTTTTATACTCGTCGCAACCCTGAGGTGCGCTTTCATCCAATCAGCTTCAGGCATTCTATTCATGGCCTGATTTAAAAAGTGCAGCAGTTTAAAAGTGCGGAAGTTACTGGCACGCTCAATTACTTGAAATCACGCAATGATTCTATGCTGGCCGCACGTGCCCATTGGCCAGTAGGGCTGTAAGCGGTGATATGCCGACACATAAGATACTACATACGGGGCAGTATGTGGGCGTGGTGTGCAGGTGCGACGGCACAACAATGGACTGGTTTCTTACAACTGTAATGTGTGCTCACTCAGAAGCAGACCTTCAGACAATCATTGACTTCTTTACTGAGGCATACACAAAAAAAAAAAAAAAATAACATTTGGAAGATTAAGGTCTTCAACAAGTTCTTAATGAGCAGTCCCCAGCTGCGGTAATTCAGATTCATGGTGAGACTCTAGAGAACGCTGAGTATTTCCCGTACCTTGGAAGCCATCTCTCACAGAAATCTGACATCAGTAAAGAAATCCAACGTCACCTCAAACATGCCAGTGCAGCCTTCAGACACTTGAAGAAACAGGTGTTCAAAGATCATGACATGAGACCCGAAACCAAGCTCATGGTTTATTAAGCAGTTGTGATCTCCACCTTACTGTCCAGAGCTGAGATGTGGACAACGTACAAGAGACATCTCAAGTCACTGGAGAAATACCGTCAACACTGCCAGCAGAAGATCCTTCAGTGGGAAGATAGATGCACCAACATTATTAGTGTCCTAACACAAGCAAACATGACAAGCATTGAGGCAATGGTCATCTGACATCAGCTTCACTGGGCCAGCTACATCATCCAGGTATCTGATCAGGCATCTACATGTGCAGTAAGTAATCACAAGTAAATTTGCTCTTTACATTTGCAGGTTGCAAATTTACTTGCAATTAGAGAGGTTTGCTGGGCAGTAAGCATGTGCACGTGTAGATACATAGACTTACTGCATAGTAAAGCATCTTGTATAGACGCACCCACTCTCTGGCAATGACAGCAACATTCAGGGAGGACAGAGGGAGTTACTTGACTTCATGGCTCATTTTAGTTTACTTGACTCCCATCCCCCGCCCCTCCCCCAGCCCAGCAATGGCTGCCCCAGCTCCAGGTACTTGTTAAAAAAAGCCCCAACTCAGCAGGTGCTGCTGGATGGGGAGGCTGATCCCCACTGCCCTCCATTGCTCCATGATGCATGGGGAGCTCTCCATGAATCCCTGACCCTCCCCCCACAGCCCCCTCACAGGTGCCCTGTCCAGACCAGCTCTGGCCCTTTAAGAGGGGAAAAAAAACCCCAACCCCCGCCCCCCCAGAATCACCATTTCTACTGGCAGGGGTGATCCCCACTGCCCCATGCTCTGTACAAGCCCCTGAAGCCCCGAGGCCGCTGCAGGAGCAGTGAGTCCCGGGGCTTTACTCATTTTTTTTTTCTTAAAGGACCAGAGCTGGCCAGGCAGGGCACCCGTGGGGGGTCTGGGGGAGTGAGTGGGGGTGTGGGGCTTATAGCAGAGCCCCCCATGCAGCATGGGGCAGTGGGGGACAGCAGGGATCTCCTCCCACCTGGCAGCTCCTGGTGAGCACCAGGGCTTTTTTTTAAAGTACTGAGCTGGAGCGGGCAGGGGCAGCCATGGGAGGGCTGGGGAATCAGGTGGGGGTCAGGGGGGCTGGCAGGAGTCCCCCCATGGTCCCTTCACCCAGTCCCCCTCCCCCACTACTTACTAGGAGAGCTTTGTATCAATTCAGACCTTTAAACTGGCCCCTGATTCAATTCAGATTCAGCCACCAAATCGGGCCAAATCTCCTCCGAACTGAATCACCACCCGATGCTTCGCACAGCCTTAATAATTACTCCTACAAGTCAAGTAAAGGGTTGTAAATGAGTCCATTGATGGCTAAGATGACCAATTCTACAGCCACAGACTCTCTGGCAAATGCCATAGGTGGTGGTTAAAGAGAGTGTCAGACCACAGCTTTCTCAATCTTGTTTCCTTCCCTTCCATTTCTGTCATTTTTCTTGCCTCCGAGGCAAGATAGTTGTACCTTCTCTCACAAGGTATCACCATGTAGCTTTGTACCAGGCTAGTGCTTTCCAATTTGTGGTGCCAATGCCACACTTTTTAATGTTCAACTTCAGGGTGTCCTTGAAGCATTTCCTCTGTCCCCTGCATGCCCGTTGTCCTTGGCTGAATTGAGAGTATAGCAGTTGTTTTGGTAAATGTACATCAGGTATATATACATAGTGCCCTACCCACCATAGCTGACGTTAAATAAACATATGGTGGGGTTAGCATTGGTGAGGACACTGCCATTTGTGCCATGATCCTCCCACTTTATGCCAAGGATCTTCCAAAGCTAGCCCTGGTAATGTTTTTCCAGGCTTTTCAGAAGGTCCCTGTAGGTCACCTAAGCTTCACTGCTGTGGAAAGAGTTGGGATTACCACAGCCTTATATAGTAGGAACTTTGAGTCCTGATGTTGTGATAATTCAACGCATTATGATGCAGTCTTCCAAAGGCAGAGCTGGTACGTTAGATCCTGGATCTCCTCATTGAAGTTGGCCTTCTTTGAGAAATGGCTGCTGAGATATGTGAAGTGTTCAACATTCTTTACCTCCTGTCTGTCAATGAGGACCTTTGTTGGAGAATTGATTGGCAGAGAAGGCTGGTGAAGTACTGTAGTTTTTCCAGTGTTAAGGGTCATTCCCAGGCACTGATATGCTTGGGAGAAACAGTTAAGGGCCATTGGTTAGGTCCTCTGCCATATGTGCAACAACAGCACAATCAGTGTACTGAAGTTCCACAATTGAGGGTGAAGTAACTTTGGTTTTGGCACAGAAGTGGGAGAGGTAGAAAAGGTTCCCATCCATCCTGTACTCAGTGTCCATGCCATGTGGCAGATGTTCATGGATGAGCACCCTGATGACCACAAAAAAAGATGGAAAACAAAATTGATGCAGTCACACAGCCCTGATTGACACTAGTCTGAATGGTAAAGGGCTTTATAGCAGAGCCACTGTATAGGATACAGGCAGTCATCTGGTCATGAAGGAGTCTTAGGGTGGTGATAAATTTCCCTGGGCAGCCAAACTTCAACAAGATCTTCCACAGAGACTTACAGTTAACAGTGCTGAAGGCTTTGGTCAAACTGATAAAGACCCTACAGTTCCTAGTGTTGTTCTGGGCATTTTTCCTTTTTTTTTTTTTAGCCTATTTTCCATTTTTCTGAGCAAGAATCTTCCCAGCGATGGAGAAGAGGATTATACCTTAATAGTTTCCACAATCAGACCTATCTCCCTTTTTAAAAACTGGCATTCCTTAGTTCAGCAGGCATTTCCTCGTGTTCCAAATTTTGTGAAAGAGTATGTGGAGCTTGTTGGTCATAGTTTCCCCACCAACTTTGAAGACCACAGCTGGTATGCTATAAGGGCCAGATGCTTTATTGTTCTTTATCTGTCTTATTGCCCGGTGAATGTCTTCAGAGGTTGGAGAACTGGCAAATGCTTCCCTTACTGGATGCTGCAGGATGGATAATATAGCTCCTACTTCACCTGCAAACTGTTTTTAACTTAGCTAAAAACATTAACCCAGGTGTGCCAATAAATTTGAGTGAAGCATCAGATGCACTGTCAAGATGCTCAACAAAGCATGAGTTTGTTTTATGAATCTTAAAGAGATCTGCATTTAATTCCAATGACTACAGGCCTAAACAAACACCATCTTTTGAGTATTTTTGTCTAGTGTTGTGTGTCTTTTAACACATAAAGTATGCTATAGAACATGAGTGCACATTCAAATAAAGGTATAATTTGTTTTTGCTTCAGCTGTAACTGCATAATATAGACATAAGCCCCTAGGATATTAGTAAAGCTTCTGGTTTCTTTTTACCTGGAGAAAATTGTGTTGTATTATATGTGATGATGCACCACACCCTTTTCAAAACCTTAGAACCATGGACAGACTTTTCTTTGAATAGCTTTTCTCCAGGTGTTATTCTTGCCACAAGCCTCTCTTTTTAAAATATAAAAATTGTTCAGCATTGGCTGGAAAGGTCTGGTTCATGTCCTTTGGACCACATCTACAAGCATCTACTTGACTGGTCATTAAACATTCCCATTGCAGATGCTTATTCCCAGTGATAACTTCTCACAGCCGTTTATGCTTTGATCCTGTTCCCAGTGCAAAACTCATTGTTGAAGGCATAATGCTTAAAAATCATTTTAATGTTATGAAATCCTGGCCCTACTATAACATGTAAAAATAACTTTATAGTAAATACCACAATGTATATAAACACGAAGATAATGCTAAATATGGCTTGATGGTACTTATACATAGAGACCACACACAGCACATCAGTAAAATGTATTCAAGAAAACATGCACGACATTCCATGAACACCTCCCATATCCCACGTCGCAGCCGAGTTCTCTTACTGCCTGGAAACTGAGTATGAGGGTTGGGGCGCTTTTACTCACTCTTACTAAATCTGTTCCAATTTGTATAAGTGACAATAACTCTACAGACTAAGTACTTAAGACACTTAACAGAGTCTGAGTCCATACTCAAAAAAAATTAATTTTTTATATAAAGGGTGAAAGCTTAAGCAAGAGAGAATGAGGAATCTGCATCTCAAAATCCCCTACAGCAGAGTAGTTAAAGTACTCACTCTCCTGAGAGGAGGGAAAAGCCTATCAGAATTGGGAGGAGGGATTTGATCCCAGCTGCCCTACATTCTGGTGAGTGCCCTACCTGTTAAGTTATATATTATATGAGTAGCATCCATCAGGAGATCCCAGAGGATGGACAGAGGTACAGCCACACCCTGCTTTGTCTATGTAGCATGTACATAGTGATCTCCCTGAGCTCACCGGGTTGTCAGTGTAGCTGTCTGCATTCACTTAGCTCCAGAACACAGGGAGTGAACATTGCTGCCACTTGCCTTTGTCATCCCCCCTTGCCCACCACCAGATTCAGCCATGGGGAAAAACAGGGGGCAAGCAGCAGCAGGGTTCACCCTCTGGGTTCCTGAGCTGCTCTCCAGCAGCAGCCATGCTGATGAACCATTGAGCTCAGAGACCTCAAGTGCACGTGCTGCACAGCTGAAGGGGGTTGCAACCAAGGTTCCCTCTAAGGTGCGCGCATGCGTGGCCATACACAACTAAAAGTGTGGCTGCGCACCGCCTTTTCAAGGTCGCGCACCAGGAGAGGCTGGGGCGGGAGCCTGGTGTGGGTTCCCTAGCTCCAGGGAAGTGCTCCGCTCCCCTGCATCAGGACTGGGAAGTGGAGCATTTCCCTGGAGCGGTGAACCCCATGCCAGCCACCCGCACCAGACTCCATCCCTGTCTTGCCTCACCTCAGGGAGGAGCTACTGCCTGTGCCAATGAGGCTCTACTGGCTCCGGGACTCTGCTCCACTCCCCAGCCCTGATGCTATGTGCCTCCTCACCCCAGCCTCCGGCCCCCAGCCCCTCTAAATAAACTCTATATTTCTTTTGAAATGTTACCTTCAGGTCACTATGTAGCGTGATGTTTTTCGGTTCAGCTGTTGATATAAAACTCCCATTTAGTTGCACATAGCACAACAATGCTGATACACAATACATACAATCCAAAGCAATTATCTGTGAAGCATCATAAGAGATGCAGCTTACACGGTTACAAGAATCAAGGGAGAGTTAAAATGCAGAGTTCATGACTTCCCCTGCATTGGTTCAGATGCCACATGCCTAGACATTTTTTCTTCATGTCCTTTTAGAGCAAATCAGTAAGTGTCCCTGAGAGGACTGCAATCATTTCAGTGTCTACTAAAGCTGTGAATAATACATGTAAGATGTGACTCACATGCCAGGAATTTTAATTCTGTATGTCATGTTAGCAGCACTAACCCTTTCTGTACATGATCTTTTTTAAAGTAAATGATTAAGACAGTAGCTACTAAGCAGTCATTAGGGTTCGTAAAAAAATAACCTCAAAAGCACATATAAAATTGTATGCTACAGAATATTCTTGGCTGAGGAGGAGGAAAAGGATGGTTTTGTTAACACACTGGACTAGGAAAGGCTTATTTGGATTCAGCTCCAAGCTTTGCCCCACACTATTTCTGTGACTTTGGAAATCATTTAATTTTTCTGTGCCTCAATTCCCCAACTACAATATAGTGATAATAATTTGCTGCCTTACAGTAGTCTTGTGAGGATAAATCCATAAATATCTGAGAGTTTCTCAGATGCAATGATGAAGAAAGCCATCAAAATAGCATGGCAGATAAAAGTTATTTATTGGTTGGAATAAAATTATGCCAACTTAATTCATTTTTCAAATCTCATCTTCCTAGCTATATATAAAAATGTGACATGGGAAATAAAATAGAAGATGACTGTTTAGCTGCCCTGAGAATAAGTAAATATCTCAAGTCTTTATCTAATACTTTCCTTTAGTTTTCCATATTGTCCTTTTAGAGTTTAACATGTTGAGGCTGATTTTCCACTTCTTTGCGTATAAAGTGTCACAAAGGAAAGACACCATTTCAGCAAACATGACCAAGAATTTGGAGAAACAATAGTTAGTACAGTGCCAAATTACAAGATGGATGACTCATGCAATTAACAATTATACTAGATTATTAAGGAGAGAGGGAAGTTGCAGTAACTGGAACAAGAATGCTCAGAAATAAATTTGTTCATTTATTGCTATGTGCAAAGCTAACAAAGACGTTTATATCCTAATGCCTATCCGGGCCAGATGCAGAGATAATTCACCAAGTGGCACAGAAAAATAAATTAAATATATAAAAACCAAAAATTCCTGTCAAAGCAAATACACAAATATAAGTCAGGTAAAAATGCAATGGTTGCTGTGGCAAAAAAAAAAAAAAAAAAAAAAGCAAAGACTGAAGACAAGAAAAGCAAAGGGAAATGCATCAAACCTGAGAAGCAAGTAAGCATAAGAAATCTGGTTTTGCATGTGTATGAGATTAATGCAGTGAACACCAGATAAAATAAACACTTTATAAAGTTCAGTGTAACAAGTTGCCTTCCCCAGCGCCATCTTCTCTGTTATCTGTACCCTACATGGGTCGCCCTTGATGTCCACATCAAGGTTTCTTGTGTCCTGCTCTCTACTCTTCTGCCACGTCTTGATGGAAAATTGTTATACTGATGTTCTTGTAAGCGGGAAACTGCCTATTATATTTCATATGTTGGGGTCTTCCACCTCCATGGGCCTTGACCCCTTGCTTTTCTCTAGCTAGGCCCCCCTATCTAAACCCACCAAACAGGGTGTGACTGAGGCTCTAGCATTTTTTCCTTGTCTTGAGGCTCATGGTACTCCTTTCTGCTCCAATCAGGAGCCCAGCCTCCCTGGTCCAGAGGCCCAGCCACTGGCCCCACAGCCAGGGGACTGTAAGTTCAAGGCCAGGGAATGGCCCCAAACCCATGCCATCCCAGTCCACAAAAAGCTAACAAAACTGTACCTCAGGGGCACCAGACCACTCTGGCCTTTTAGGCTTGTGCCCTCTGGTGCCGGGGTCTGTACCCCCCCTCCCCCCAAATCCTGTGCCTACATTAGCACCAGGGCCTATGTATCCTAAATACTGCACCTTCTCTGGTGCCGGGGTCAGTACACCCCAGATCCTACACCCACATGGGTGCCAGGCTCCCATGGTATAGTGGGGTCCTAATGAGGCCTCCTCCTTTCCCATTAGCCTCAACCAAACTGCCAGTATTATTCAATAATGAAAAGAAATATGAACAGTCCTGTCCATGGGCAATAACTGCCCCCAAAAAATGTGATTAAAGAAGGCAGCATGCCAGCTTACATTTACGCAGGGCTCGTGCTTCGATTCCTCACCGTCAGCTACAGCCTTTCTTCCGGGGTTGCTGCTGTCTCTCTGGGGTCTTCCATAGTTCCCCACCTCCAGCCTTTGGACCACTCACCAAGCCTCTCCTTGAAGCTCTGGGATACACTCCTTCCCCTTTGGCTGCTGGCCCTTACTGCCACTCTGCCCAGGGTTTTTATAGTCCTGGCCTGCCCCTTCTGGTCAGCTGGCCAAGCTCAGCATTTAACCCCCTCCTTACCAGCACTCTGTGCCCAGAAAGTTCTGGCCTTAAAGGGGCAGACCTGTCTTCTGGTGACAGGGCTAGGGTTCCCTGTTACAATCAGGATATGACAAAGACAATGCAACAGCACAGAAATAAATGGAAACCAAGGAAGTGATAAAGAAGCAAACAGGAAACTGAACACCTAACAGAGAGTGCTTTGGTGAATGATATAGATTACAGACACTTTGCAGGAATTATGTAAGAGAAAAAAGAGAAAGTTGACAGTCATATCAAATCAAATATAAATTATGTGATGGTAGGATCATAACCTCACCAGAACAATGTGAATTACAATCAGAATAGGAAAAGTTTACAAGCTGAAATTTCAGGCAACAAAGCTCAAACAAATGAATGTATTACCTTAGAAGCACTGGACCTGGGACAAATCATTTATAAAAAAAGACACACAAACAAGCCACCCCCCAGACCAGACAATATACTGTGGTATCCACACAGCAACACTGCTAAATGATAACAAGCAAGATGTTTGTCTCCTATGCCCACTATACTTGGAAGTATGCAAAATGATTTAGCCATCACAATGCCTACTGCACAGAATGCCCATCACAAAAAGATAATCACTTAATAATATCACAACAGTAGTGGGTACTGTGATGCAAACAGAAAATGACAGGATCTTTCCTAAAGACACCACAAACTCTGGTCCTGTTCCTGTTAACAGCATAGTATCCACTGAGAAGTGAGACAAGAGTATATTTTTCAAATACCAAAGGAATGAACAGAGCAAGTTCAAGTACAAGTGATTCAAATAATAGGAAGATGTGCTAAAATGTAGATTTGAGCCCATATGTGAAATGTGCTTTCAGCAGAGCTGAAACCATAGTAAAAATTATACTCAAAATACTGTCTTC
This sequence comes from Crocodylus porosus, assembly GCF_001723895.1. Lineage (NCBI taxonomy): Eukaryota > Metazoa > Chordata > Crocodylia > Crocodylidae > Crocodylus > Crocodylus porosus. The sequence continues at coordinate 99,198,478 of NW_017728931.1, forward strand.
TAATGTAATCTAATTTAAATGGCCTTGTGGGAATCCCAACCTGCCAACCACTACAATTCATTAACCGCAATTCACTAGAAAAACATAAGTAATTACCTAAAATACACAGATGTTAGAAACCCACTAGTTTCTTTCCTGGATATCAGAAGAATGTGTGAATGTGGGGAATGATGTGGTCTGAGTAAATGGCAAAAGGAGGTAAAAGGAACAAAATTTATGTTACTTGAATCTCTTTATGGACTCCAGTGGACTTTATGGAGAAGACTATGTGGCAGACCTAGCCTTGTGATTTGTGAAGCCTCTGGTTGCCAGAGGTCTGACTGAGTACTGCATTGTCTCCACTTCTCTTGCTAAAAAGGGAGAGCAGATAATGAATTTCATCCAGCTCTGGTTCTGCTCTCTGACAAACAGATGGGTTCCCCAAATCCAGGAGCCCTACGGTGTCACCGACATTCCTCATGCTTCATTCTGGTCATGGTGTCTTGGCAACTACCAAGGTCAGATCTTTGGCTGGAGTAAACTGCATAGTTTCACTGAAGTCAAAGAAGGTAGGATAGTTTATGCCAGCTGAGACTCTATGTCTTGTTTACAAGCTACTATTCCAGTAAGTATTCTGGCCATTTATTTTTCTCCTCGGAAATCAGTATGTTTTCCATGGAGGAATAAAAATTTCCCTACATTAGTGATTCCCAGCCAAGGTGTCAAGGTATGGGTGCTGCAATGTGCTTTTAAGTGTTCCTCAGGGTGCTGCTCAATATTAGCCCTGTTAAGTATGCAAATACCCACACGTGATTCAAATGATAAACGCAGAAATTTCAAATAGAAATCCATAGTGTCAAGAACATCTTGACCAACTGTGGTCCTTCTGAGTTCTTTGCAACAGAAGGATTGCTGTATTGTTTTTCCATAGTCAAGAAACAAGTGAAAGTTAAAAACTGGCATTTCTAATGAGTCTTGAGTCTAAAAAAGTTGAAAACCACTGTCATATATAATAGAAGCATGGTTCAAAAACTGCAGTGACTACTGGTAGAAGTGTCAATTTAAGCAGGACCTGAGATATGTGCTATCTATTTTCAGGTACTATGACTTGCCATCCCATGTGATGTGATCATAGTACACAAATTAAAATTCCAGCATAGTTTATGGAAGGAAAAAGCTGCAAAGGAGGGTACATTTAATAACTACATTGACTAAATTAATGACTTCTCAATTGCAGACACCAGGAAAATACTTGAGAGTTGGAACATTTAGTTTAGCAGCTGGTAATAGATGTACTGTGTACTCTGGAAACTGATCTTAATTTGATTTCCTTCCATCTTTTCATTTCTCAGTGCTTTGGTTTTGTTTGTTTATATCATCTTGAAGCTCTCAACCTTTCCAAATTTATGATGTCATTAATTCTTTTAATATTTTTGTAATTAAAGGACATAACACTGTAATTTTTATCTGAAAATAGCATTAAAAGGCTACCACTAAGATATAATGAATTTGAGCGTTTCCAAGTGTTTCCGTTTTGCCCTGAAACAGAATTTTTTTCTTTTTTCCATTCTTTTTATTTGAATTACTATGTTCTGTTGTTTTCCTGTCTTTTTGAGCATGTCTACACATCACCCTACAGTAACATAGCAATTTGCTACATCACTGTACAGCATGCTACTGTGACATAGCGATCACATGGGTCTACACATGATCACCACCTACACTACCATACTGGTGCACTCCCCCCGCATAGCGTGCCGCTACAGCGACATAGTGGTAAAATCTAACCATGTACTGCATGTACTAAAGCATGGTGACGTAGCACCATTGCCATACATGCCCTTTCACTGTTTTATCCTTTTCTCCCTTTCCATCACTGAGTGTGTTAGATTGTACAAGATCTGTGGTTTCATTTTTTTTTATTTTGCTTTTCAGTTGTTATTTTTCATTTTGCTGTTCTCAAAAATTTCCAAGTTGTGAAATAACTTAAAAATTAAAAGGTGAAAGAAAACATTGCTTTTATTTTTCCCATTAGAAAAGTGTTGTAAACAAATAAGGGATTTTCTCTAGTTTTCATACTTTTCTAGTTTAAAAAAGTGTGAAAGAGTGTTTTCCCTTCCATTTTCTCTTGCCATTTTACTTTATTCCAAGCTTCGCCTGTAGAAAACAGTAAATAAGTTAAAGTGACAAAGAACGCCTTCCCTTACTTTTTTCCCTTTTAGAGGTAAAAATTGAAAAAGAGAGATGAGAAAAAAAACTTGATTGATAAAGTTTTGATCCATCCCAGTGAAAACTTTTAACTGTAAGTGTAACTAGACTTAGTAACAGATCTCCAAAGAATGTAAATTTTCCATCATTCAGAGCCTTTGAGTGCATTTCTTTCTAAAAGATACAGTAGAGCTCAGTCACGATTATAGGGTTCAGTGGGTGGAATTTATGATATGTTATACAGGTCAGATTGGATGATCATAATGGCCCTTGGCCTAAAACCTATTAATCTTTCACTAGAGCAAAAGTTGTAAGAGGCAGATGGGCTGTGATAAAAAGAACTGGAGTCTTTAACTGGCCTTTAGCGTGCCTTTCATGTTTTCTGTTCAAAGAAAACATCTTTTCAGTAGAACAAGCCTCATCCACCAGCCAATGCCCAAAGTTTCAAAGAATTTGTTTTAGTTTAAAGCAATTTTTTTTAAAAAACATTTTTTTAAGTACTTTTCTCATTTCACTTTATTTTAGGTGCATGAGTGGATGGGTGTTTGAAGAAAGGAAAGTGGAGAGACAAAAAAAGCTAACCTCACAATTAAAAATTACCAACCAAAATTTTTCCAAACAGCTTTAATATGTTGATGCCATCAGAGAATGAATAATAAGTTTAAAATTTCACATCCAGTCAGTCATTTCTGCACTGGGTGTAGTGCAGACTATAATCTTATAAATGGAGATGATTATAATTAGACTGAAATAGTTTTCCATCAGGAAACACACTTCCATCCAAAGTGAAATGTTTTCCAAACTCAGATTGATTTCCACACTTTTTTATTTTTTGAGAAAAAAAAAAACAGGAAATAAAAACAGCTCTGACAATGTAGGAGAATTCCATTTTGGCATATTTAGAACAAGACATTTTGATTCTTTCATTTCAAAATAACTTCTGCTAGTTTTACAATTTGGTATTTATGGCATATTCTATTATTGTCATATAATATGAAATAAGTCAAAATTGAAGGAAGCACTTGGATTTGGTCAAAGTGAAAAGTTTCTATCAATTTGAATGTCGTCGTCCCCCCCGAATGCTTTGTCACAGAGAATTTTTAAAATATGGTGTCCCATGCTAGATGCCTGACCTGTTTATATGGATTGCCCACCTAGGGCAAGAGATCTTCTTTTGAGGTGTTGCAACACCTAAGCCTACAAAAGCCAGTCTCCTCTGACTTTAAACCTCAGCAAGTATATTATATCCATTGTGCTATAGAGGAAATTGTGGCACAGTGTACCTACATGCCACAAAGGAAGTAACGGCAGAACAATGCACAGAATCCATGAGGACAGAATCTAAGTCTCCATGTTAGAAAGCAGTATCTAACAGTCAGTGTCTTTTTCATTTATATGCGTTATTGTTTTATTATTTATTTATTTGTATTGCAGCAGCTCCTCTAGATAAGAATCCATTTTCCTCAACAGTGTTAAGAATAATAAATTGGAAGTTCCTGCCCCCCAAAAATGTTCATTTTATAAATATACAGAGCAAGAGCTTTAAAATGCCAAGCAGGCTATTAACCCAGCAGATAGATTCTATTTATTTCTACAAATATATTGTGCTTAGTTTCCAATCAGTTAAACTGTTAAATTCAACTATCTAGAGTTTCATCCAACTAAAAGTATTAGGAAAACCAACCCATTACCTTTCAGACTACAAGGATGGAAGGTGGCCTATAGATAAGGAAGGAAATAAATCAAAATTTGAGATAAATTCTCTGGAAATTAAGAAATCAAGGGCCAGCCATTTTTCGAAGCATTTTTCTCTAATTTAATGTCCATTCTTTTTGTTTTTCCCTCTAACGGGTATTATATGGGACATATCATTCTTAGAGACTGTATTGTTAGACATGAATAATAGTTCAGGGTTAAGAAGCTGAAGTTCTTTCAGGGACTTCCTGTTCTGGCAGCTCCTTTTTTCTTTCTGTTAATGTGTTTTATACATTTTTATGCTGTGTGTTTTATCAATTTTTAACATCCTTTTGAAGACAGTAATGAATTGAGAGTTTAAGCCACACTTTAAAAGTGACAACTAATTTAAGTATATTTGGTCAGAAGTGGGGAAATGGGGACATTTTTAAATGCAACTTATTGCTGTTCATCTGAATCTGTCATGACTGTGGTGGCAGAGCTACAAGTTTGTTACTGACAAAGCAATAACACCGTTTCAAAGCTAAGCTGACCTACCATATCACTGTGCTTCATGCCCTATTTCTAGCAGTCATTCCTAGCTCTGCCACTTAGTCAACTGTGTGATCATGAGCAGTTCACTTAATCCAATATTCTCAAAACTGATACCTCAATATTGATCTAATAGAGTCACAAACTTAAGGGTCAGCTGACCTCAGGCATAAACCGAGCCCCAAAATTTCACCCACAATCTCTGTATCAAGCTCAACAACCCATACTTCAGCTTGTGTGCGGCTTTTCAAAAGACACCCAATCTTGATTTAAAATCTCCAAGTAATGGAGAATTTATCACATCCCTTGGTTATGCATGTCATACATAACCTGCCTCAAACTCTACAATCCAGGCAGAGTAGACTGTTAGGCTAGAATCCAACCACTGAATTCCACATGCTTCAAAGATCCCTTGTGGGTTGTGACAACACTTTTCCTGGTTTTGAGTCTCTTAGATACACATATATTCTTTGGTGGCACCCTTCTTGGGTCCTGCAGTTCAAACACTTAAGTGCCCAAAATAGTGATGTAGCCTTTCCAAGCTTCAAGTTTCTCAGACATGTTTCCCTCTTAGAGGGCACATCTACACAAGACACTTATTGTGCTTTAGCCTAATAACTGCACAATAGCATGGCAGTTAAAACCGTGCTAATAGCCTGCTATGTGGTATTCTTAGGCTAATACACAGTAAGCACAAAATAACTGTGTACCTGCGCTACAGCGCAGTAACTCTAGTTACTGTGCATTTAGTTAGTACTTCACGAAACAAGTGCTAAATTAAATGTGCAGTAATTAAGGTGCATTAATGAATGTGTAAACACGCCCAGTGTCTATCTGAAGGTTTTTACATTCACAGACAAAATAACAATGAATAATTTCACACAGACTTAGCAAAGGAATTGTTATCCAGAAATTCTTCACTCAAACAAAAGAACTAGAGAGTTATATATAGAACACAGCAGACTCCTACGTGTAATTCAGTTTGATCTCACCACGTGTGAATCTTGGGTTTGGCCTCAGACCTTATGACCTTGGACCTTAGATCTTGACCTGCCCATCTTGCTTCAAAGTGGTATAGTGGTGGAATAGTCTTTGTGGGTCGGAGCAGCATCCTTTAAAAAACAACTGTGTCCTTTGTTTCCTTATATGTTGCTTTAGGGAGAGTTCTGTGATCTGGACCCATATAGTAATATAGGCTTTTTGTCAAGAAAAGAGTACTTCAGTTGATGTCCTTTGATTTCTGTCCCAGATTCTCAGTCATAGTCTGTCCACTAGATGTCAAGCTTCTGCTACAAAGTGGATACCTAATCTACAACGAAAGTTAAAAGTATAAATGGTATTTACAAGAACAAGATGGAAGTCACAATTTGACACAAATGCATCTTCATACTCTCACACTATGGTCATATGGTTGGTTACCCTCGTTGTTCAGAATATGAGAGTCTTAAGGTCTGAAACCACAATACACATATGCTAGTGTAATTTACTCTGCTTTTGTTCAGTGTAAATGAAACCAGGACCTCAACCAAACAGACAACAAGCTACCTTAGCATAGCTGCTCATAGTATGTGCTATTACTGAGACTTACTGCTAGGAGGAGGGGAGCACAGAGAACATATTAGCCAAGAGCAGGAGTTGGCAACTGGTGGCCCATGAGCCTGATCCAGCCTGTGGAGCCATATGGTCCAGCCCACAGATTTGGGGCTTTAGCAGCTATCACTTTCCTGTGTCACCTCAGGTTGAAGCAACAGTAACAGAAGCTCTCCCCATGCCACCACAGGGAAAAGCAGTGGCAGGAGTTGGGTCCTAGCACCTGCCAGTCTGCCTTCCTCTGAACTGGGTTGCTGACCACTGACCTAAAGCAGATGGCCACTGCACGGTGGAAGCAGACATGTGGTTCCTACACTAGTGTAACTTGTACCCATGTGTTTTTACTAAAGAGTTTGCCCAGGGTAACTGTGCCTCCAATTTGAAGAATTCATACCAGTGATGGAGTTTACATCATGGCTCCTCCCTGTTTATACTAATGTAAAGGCTGATTATACTGGTGCAAACATATTATCTTTCCAAGCTTGTACTTCAAATTGACACTTTGTTGACTGCAATTTCCAGCCATTAGATTTAATGATGTCTTTGGAGCTAAAATATAGAGTCCTCTAAGTAGCAAATATTTCTTTGCTGCTGCAAATTGTAGTAGATTTTGCCTTTAAACCTTTTTTTGGGTTGATAATTAAAAAATTAAGGCACAAATCATCATAGTTACTTTAGGCACTTAAATCCCATTATCACCTAAATGCTTTTACGGATCTGGGCCTTGGCTCCTTTAAACTGTCTTTATAAGATCTTCTGTAGCTCTTCTATGAATCGTCTCTATTTTTTCAATGTACTTTTTGAAGTGGTGATACCAGAATAAGATACAATATTCTGATGCTACAATATTCTAGTCCACCTACGTTTTTTGGCACCTAACTTTGAAAAGGTTGGTTTTAGTCTTTAGGTGTCTTTTAGTCTTTAGCTCCATTTAGCCACCTGTAAACAAAGAGGTTGGCTCAGAGTTCAGTTATGCATGTATGCATTCTTATATGGACCATCTCTCCTTCTTATAAGCACAGAGACAATATCTTAGAAATTGTTTAGCAAATTTTAGCTGTCTTTTCATATGAGTTAGCATAAAGAAACAATGAGAACTAGCTCCATGTCCTCCTCCAGCTATCCATAGGCCTATGATCAGCCATAGAACATAATTAGGGAGTCTCTAAGAAATACTGAGAAAACTCTATCTATTTGTTAAGGGAAAAATCAGCTAGTTTTTAAGGGTCACTACTTTACACCAAGGCTGGCACAAGCCCTCTCAAAGACTTGAAGTTCCTGAGTCTTCCTGATTCCTTAGCACTGCCTAAGTTCACAGGTGACAGGCAACTTACATATTTAATTAAATTAAAATGGAAAAAAAAGCATAGTTGGGGCAGTGAGATTTTGGTTTTTCATCAGTAGGACAAACTACTGTGTAGAGCTTCTATCTCTATATATTTTAAAACTAAGACTCATTGTCCCAACTGGATGAAATTCTGTGGCCTGTGTTATACAAGACATCAGACTAAGTCTACTGGTTTCTTCTGGCATTTATATCTATGAAATTGTTTATTCTTGTTATTTATGTATTTTGAGTCCTGTGGCAAAAAAAGTTTCTAGCCAAAACTCAGGGTACCTGCCATCATTAAAAAAATACAGACAGCATTACGCAATAAATACATAAAGCGCACCAGTCAGATACAATCAAATAATAATATAAACTACTCCCTAATTCCATATACTGAATAAAGTTATTGATCTCCTTTCTACTTGTCAGGCCTTTGCAAGGTTGTTAATATCACAAATTATGTATGTATGTATATATGTGTCTATATATATAGAGAGAGAGAAAGAGACACATATACATACATACACATTCCAGCCCCTAATTTCTATGAAATATATATATGTGTGTATGTATGTATGCATATCTTCTCCCTACATGCATTCATTTTATTGTTTTTATTGTCTACCTATAAGACATAAATTCACCCTTTGGGTTCACCTAAGTCTCACTTTAGTTGGAATTTAGGAATCTAAGTCTAAGTAAGCAATAGACAGAAATCTTGAATAATATTTAAGCACCTGAGTGACTGTAAGTGTCTATGTTTTCTAGTGAAAACTGACTAGTTACCTAAAACTCTGTACAAACCCATAGCTACCACCTATTAGATATTTTTACCTTTCTCCCTCTAATAGTTTAGTAGAACATTGTGTCTGGCTATACAGCAAAACAAAGGTTTGTTTGTAGTATGTGCTACCTGTACTAGATTGACCTAGCTAGGATGAATAACCACAGAAGCATGTCCTTTAACATGTAGTAGCAGCCAGAATACAAACTCTTCAGGGGCTCTGAATATATACATATTCAGTTTTCCTGATATAGTCTAGGTTTCCTTTCACCTGCTCTAAGTCCCAGTCTAACAGGCATGGCAGCCCATATACAATGCACACAGATGGCATCTACATGAGCAGCAGACTGCACAGTTGTTACCGCACAGTCATTTAGTACTTGCTATCACCCCATGTTTTTTTCCTGATGCTATTGAGCAGTAGCTCATTACTACTGCACAGTAGCACTGCATCACGGTCCATGCCCTGGAATGCTACTGCATGGTACCAATGAGGGCGCGTCTCATGTACATGTGCCCACAGACAGCATTCAGAATGTAGTCATGCTGACTCTGGAACATATAAGTGGTGCCCACCTTTTGCACAATTGCATAATTGCTTGAGCATTTGCCCAGAAAGTCTGGGTTCTTCAACCTAATGGAACTTAAAGACATCCCAGAAAACTACCTTATACAAGGCTACTGAATAGGGAATAAAATCCCTATTTTTGAGCTGGGTCATTGAACTGTCAAAAGTGGAAGAGCCATGGAGCCAGAAACAGAGTAAAGAAGATAGAGCATGCCACTAGGTCAAGGGTGGGCAAAATGGCGGATCCCACCAGTGGCCAGACTCCATTTCCCAGCAGCGCCTGCCTGCATCACTGCAGCTGGTTTCCATGGAGACCAGCCCCAGCAGCACTGGCAGGGTGTGCGGCTGGGCAGGGAGCTGCTCCACAGCAGAAGCTGGGATCTTGCAATGGTGACAGCGTGGTCCAGATCTGGGGCAGAGCCACGAAATGTTGCCTGCATGCCCCTGCCCAGGGCATACAAACAGAGGATTGCATCTCTGCCCTGGGTCCGGACCACACTACTGCCTTTGCAAGATCCCAGCCCCGGAGCAGCTCTCCACCCAGCTGCGTGCCCTGCCTGCGCTGCTGGGGCCAGTCTCCTTGCAAACTCTTTGCTCTTTGCTGTCTTTGCCGCTGCTGGGGTCTTCATGGAAACTGGCCCAGCAATGCAGGCAGGGCTTCTGGGAAATGAAGTCTGCCATGGGCCCTATCTAGTCTGCAGGCTGGATTTTGCCCACTCCTGCACTATGTCATGATGATAAGAGCACTGTCCTGGGAGGGGAGAAATCTGGATTCCAATCCCGGCTGCCAGGCATTTTACATCAGACAGTCACTGGTTAAGAAATATAAATGAACCTTGTTCTCTCGCCCCAAAAGAACTCCCTTAGTCCTGATGGGGTGGAGGCTAAGAAGGGTGTTAGAGTGATTTCCTGGGAGATGTGAGTTCAAGTCCCTACAGGTGTAGGAAACCAAGAACTCAGGCCCATTTGCTGGTGGGGTGCTCTAACCACTATGCAGTTGGAAAAATTATGTTAATCTCTTCTGTTAGACATAACAGATTTGGAGCATTTATACACATTCTCCAGGAGTGGGGTGGGGAGGCACCTTGGAGCGGCTCCTAGACCCTTCATTTCGTGTATCAGCATCCCTGCACTTTAAAATGGTGGCAGGGGCACTTTAACTCAAACAAGCTTTAGTTAAAGTTCCCCTACTACCACTCTGAAGTGCAGGGATGCTAATACACAAACCACTGGAGTCTGTTGGAGCACAGTAATTACCACACTCCAGCAGACTTGCTGCTCATGTATAGGCACCCTGTGTTCCTCTGGGCAGTAAACTGAAAGAGCACCTATTTTGTGAACTCTAAATGCCCTCAGGTGCTATTTCATTCAAAATGATGGTCTTTCTGGGCATATGCAGTAGCTGTGCCTTAGGTGCAAAAGTCAGTCTTTAGCAGACATGTGAGACATATAGGACCTGTTGTATATTTAAGCACATTGGAGCAAGTGTTTTTTAATCATTCATTTATAGTTATAGGTGCCTATTTCCCAGCCTAAATAACAGGTCAGTCAGTGAAGTCCCCTTTTTGCATCTAGCCCTCTGTGCCTTGCCTATTTTCCTTGTTTAACTTGCATCTGTTATGACAATACCTTTGTGCCCTACACTTTTGACTGGAAAGAAGCTTTCCTCCTGCTTCAGGAATAACTTCCATTTTCTGCTCAAATGCAGCCAGCTTCAAAGAAAGACAATCTCATGGTGATACCCTGGGTTTGCAATTGACTTTGGTATCCAGCTATTTCCAAATCTCTGTATATCTCATGTTCTTGAAACCTAGATTCTAAAACCGTGTGATTTACATGAGACTCTCAGCTTCCATACAACATACATTCTAGCCCTCATGATTATGGAGAATAACATGACTTGTCCTAAACACTGATAAATGAGAAGGCATTATTCACATAATTATTTGCAACACGACTCATGATTTTTTTCTACCTTAGGAATTGGCAATATTGGACATTCTCATGGGCTCCCATTTTATGATTATTGTCACTTAGTTGAATTCTTGACGTAAAATAAAGGTCATCCTGACTGTAAAGCATATGCTTGCTCTTTTAAGTGTGGAAAATGACTAATCACAATGGCTCTGGTTCTCTAAGGGCCAATGGCGAATTCAAGCGCTGAGTTTAAGAAAAGTTTCTGCCCTTGTTCCAGGGAACTGCCGGCAGGGAAAGGGGTAGAGAGCTGCCAGCCATGTGGTAGGGACATAGCCCAGCCTGAGGGCCAGAGTGGAATGCATAGAGGTCAGCAGCTTGCAATTCTTGAAAAGGAGTAGTGTACTTCCTACCTTGTGTTTGCTGTGGAGTATAGCATACAGACTGACACGAGCTGCATACCTGACCACATCCAGTGACCATACCTCTTAGAGGTCATGGTGCAGGATTCAGGGAGACTCTCCTGTTTGCTATATGGTAATGCTGTTCTGCTAAATGTATGTGTGTCTGTGGAGGAATCTAGATGGGAAAAGCAAGAGGTGTTCCCTTCTCAGCTTCAAATGTGGTGGGAGGATCTGCTCTGCACAGACTGAGGCAGCTCGGAAGCAGTATAAGCGCACTCCCCTACAAGACAGGTCATTGCAGATGTGTGCTCTGCAGGGATACACAATGAAACAGGGCACCCACAGCAACAGCTCCAAAGTCTTGCTTTCTCTGAAGGGTGAAACTCCCAGTAGAGGCAGGAGTGTTCATTGACCAGTCAGGTAATAGGTTTCTCATAGACAGTATTCTAGTAGTATTCTGGAGATAAAGAAAGTGTCTGCTACACTCCCCATGGTTGTGAAACATCTCCTATCCCATCCCTTTGCGAGGAAGAATTTTCTGGGATATCTGCTATTAACTGGATAGCGAGCCATTCTCTGAATAAATACCAGCTCACGCCTCAGGCTAACCTATTCCAATAACTTTCCTCAGACTGGAAGACTGACATGAAGCATGTAAATTTTAGGCATACAGTCATTAATACTAATAACAGGCGGGGAGGGAGGGAGAGAGGGAGAGAATGCACTTGGTGGCTCCCCCCCCCAGTCACTGCAGCATGTTCAAAAATAAGAGAAAACACTTAGTTTGGTGATTGTTCCAGTCTAGCTAGACACAGCTAATTCCTTGAAAGAAAGTGTTTTGATGAGTGTTTAAGATAACTCTTCCTGCCATCATCTAAAGCTCTCAGACAAAACGATTTTGAAGAGCTTTACAATTCTCCCCCCTTAGGATACAGCAAGGACAGCGTGTGCAGAGTGAATCAATGCCATACGTCAAGCAGTGTTTGTATATGTTTCAGTGTATCCAGGCAAAGTCTTTTAACTTTCCATCGTACAGCCCGAGCTGTACTTTCCTGAATGTCAGCCAGGAAAAATTTTGTAAATTTGGCAGAAAGACTGTGGGAAGCCTGGTTCAAGACCAGCTCGAGCACTGTAGCAGAGGTTTTATATAAAGACAGAGGATCCAAACACCTTCCTTTGTTTCACACTGCAAACGAATACAAATGGAGCCCTGAGATCATAATCAGATCCTATTGTATAAGCTCCGGCCTTTCCATTACTCTATTCAATTTTTGGCATGTAGACCGTTATTATTTTTCAGCTGGAAAACCAATTAGAATGAATTCTTTTTTTATCAGTGTGTTAATGCTTTGCTCTCAAGCACTTCTCTGGCTCCCAGCCATTTAATTTAGGTCCCTTGGGCAATGCCTGACAAATTAAGATAAAGCCGTTACTTAATGTTTCCCTCCAAAGAGAAAACAAAAACTATTTCCTGTTCTTATTAATTGGATGAAGTCAATTTCCATGTAAAATTTCAGCATAATCAGAATATCTGCATTTAGCTGTTATCTTACCACATTCTGGTTCCTTAGCTGGAATGCGAAGGAGAGGAAGGTTGTCAGGTTTCATCTAAGTTTTCAGCTACCTGGAAAAAATCCTAATAGTAAATGGAGGTATTTGTCAAATGCATGGACTTTTACCACTAAGGAACCACCCAGTCCAGAACCCTTGGCCTTTAACTCGTTTTTGCTTAGAGAGCTTTAGTTATTGTGCATAGATCTATCTGAAAGGAAAGGAAAAAAAAACCCCAAAGCAACCCAGGAGATTCCAGCCATGACAAGTAGATTAGTCAGAGCTGTGGAATGGGCACTACCCAGTTCAAATATATTCAAAAGGAGCCAAGTATAGCCATATTTTCAACATGTTGATAACTCAAGGTCATGCACTAGTCAAAATGGTTTTTGATTAAGATGATACATATTTTCCTCCCCCTCTTTTAAACATGGGGAGGCAGGGAGACTGGCATTTGTCATTGAAATCTTATAGCAAACAGCCTTTGCCATGGCAACGCAATGTAATGCCATCACTACAGGGAATGTCAGGACTCCAGTGAACAAACAAGAGGAGTAACCACAACTTGGGAAAATCTCCAAGATGATGCAAAAAGCTTAGAGGGGAAGTGGTAAAACAAACATAAAGGAAACAGAGCAACATGCCTGCAAGTTTGAGGATACAAACACAGCAGCATTACTGTGCTTTCACCCCATTTGGTATCCATGATACAAAATATACATTTTGTGGCCATGGGCACCCTAAACAGCATTGCCTACCTCTTCAATGCTGTCTTTGTAAAATCAACATTTTCTAAACAAAACTGGCTCAATAGAAAGGCCAGCGAGATAGTAGAAGTTCCACTAAATATTTTCCTACAGCCACGCTCTTTAGGGAAGGACTTTTCCTAACAAGGAGGCTGTGTTCAGAGTGTTGTTGAACTTTATCATCAAAGATTTGTTTATCATGTTTGAGACTGAAAGGAGCATGTCTGTTAACTCCATGAGAGTGGCACATAGCTTTCATTCTAGTCCCACGCCTATCTCAGTTATTCAAGCAGAGCATGAGGTTGTGCCACGTGCCTCCCCAGAGCTAGGAATCTGCTTCTTTGCTGAATAGATAGGACCAAACTTCCAAAGAGAGTCAAAGCTCATGGTCGACTTCTGTTTGCGAACTGGAAATTTAGGAGGAAGGGTCTGGCTGCGTACTTAAGGCTAGATTCTGCCCCACCATGAACGTTTATCTCCATTCTCCCATGCCCAGGGAACCTCTCTTTTGACACAGACAAAGACCTGTGTTTCACTGCCACTGAATGAGTAAAATATGCATCTCACTTCTGCTAGCCCCTAGAGGGCAGAACAGAATGTTTTACCTTTGTTCCCCCGTGCTGGCCCTATTTAATGCTGCACTCTCAATCCTCATGTGCTAATAGCAGCAACATCAGTTTTAGAAAGACAGTAAAGAAAGATTGGCCAGAAGCCAATGCCAAGGAAGGGAGCTGAAAAAGTGCCGTCCACCTCCAGCCAACCAGGTACTGAGACTGTCGCTACCTTCCACGTGAGAAGGTAACAGTGCAGCAGGTACAGGCACAAGTGTCTGCACAAACAGAAGTCAGAAAGGGAACCAAAAGAGGCAGATTTATATCTGTTGAAGTACATCAGTCAATCAATCAGAGAAAGAACATAACATCACTGAAGAAATCATACCCACTAATCTACCTTGCTTCCCAGGTATTAAACCTTTGTTGATACGAGTTATCTTAATAAATAATGGTGTTTAGTAATATTCAGCTGATTTTTAACTGTAGCTGTCAAAAATGACATTGTTAGGGAACACGGCTTTACAAGTTAGGAGATTTATACAAACGCTTTGCCATATCCATGGTTTGCCCAATTTCTATTTAAAGCAGCCAGGGTTATAATCCAGCCAACTTCCATTTTAATGCATCACACTGGGCTGAACTACACTGACATGCACCACTAACATTATTTAGAGTAACATGGAAGTGTGACACTGCAAGATGCAATCTAATCTAAGACACCACAGATAAGGAAAATGCAAAAAATGGAAAAATGTTTCTATTGGCATAGATGATTTTAAAACACATTAGATTAGTTGTTACATCCAATACTAAGAATACAACACAATAGATCACTATTAACCTAAGTAGTTATTATGAATGTAGAACTCTCTTCTACTATCCATCATGGGAAACTATTTTAGAAGTGCTATTTTCTTGAAATGTTTTTGCCTAAAATAGCGGTGCCCAAACTTCCAGCCCACAGGGCTGGGCATGTAGCACATAGGTGTATCCTGGGCAGTGTGGGCAAGTAGGGCCAGTCTGCAGGTGTTATCCCACATACTGGCCCAACCCCATATTCCAGATCCAAACCCACATGCTAATCTGACCCCCACATGCCAGCCCAACACCATTCACCTGGATCTGACCTGACATGCCTGGATCCAGTCATGTACTAGCCTGACCCTGTGCCAGCCTGATCTAGGCACCAGACCTGTTGGCCCATAGAGCTCCCCAGGCATCTGAAAATTTGGATGTGGGGGGGGGGGGGGAGACAATCAATGCTGCCCCCACTCCCTCCTACCAAATTTCCAGACCTATAGGGAGCCCTCAAACCAACTGACATGACTATGTGGCCTGGCTCTGGCCCACAGACTGGAGGTAGAGCACCACTGAACTAAAATATGGATGCTACTACAGAAGTACAAGCATTTGGGCAACAGGGAACTGGTGCAACAGTTTAAGTAACCTAGCCATTAGGCTACAGAGTAATGACTGGGACACATATTATCCTCCATTTGCAATGGCCACCTGCAGCCCTCTCCCCCCTAACACTCCCTTCCCCCCTGCTGCAATGTTCCAAAGTACCTGGGGCAGTGTGAGGGCAAGCCCTGCAGTGGCATGGAGCAGGGGGTATTGCTCTCTGCTGCCAGCTTGGGACACTGAGCTATCATTGTCCTGCCCTGCCCACCTGGCCCCAAGCTCCCTTTACTCCAGAGCTGTCCTCAGAGCCAGGGACAGTTCTTTCCCCACCCCCCCCCAAGCTCAGAACTGACCCCTGTACCCTTTGCCAGCCCAGGCTGGCAGGGGGCACTTGCTGCAATCTGGAGCTCCCCGTGGCTGCTGCAGGAGGGCAGAGCAGGACAGTAGCAACCCTGGAGTAGACTTCTCCTGTCAGGCTCAGTTTGCTCCCAACCCAGGTGCTTGTATAGATGCACACCCAAGGTCAGTTTAATACATCTGAATTTTCTGCGCAGAAAATTCAGGCACATTAACTGCACATATAGATGCAGCCTGTGCAATGGTGGCACATGGGGCAGCAGCTGTACCTTGGTTGCTTGGTGGCAGCTGTGGTTGGGCAAGCAGCACGGCATCTTCTATTTTCACTCCCCACTCCATCCCCAAGTCAGCACCCAGGGCTGGTGCCCAATCACACCCACCCCTACCCCTTAGTTAGGCTACCAACTTCAATACTTAGGCATGCCTCTTCCTAATTTTAGGTTTGTTAGGCACAGATTGGCACAGAGTTTTTCATCCTTTGATGTTTCTGCACATGAACACAAACAGATTTTAATGAACATAGAGAACTGTGATGCTGAAAAGTCAAGGATGCCTATGGAGTTTAGACACTTCCAGGGTTGGGCAACAGCTGGGCAGATGATGGGGTTTGCTGTTTTTTTTCCAAGTGCCAATACAGGCTAAAGCATCTACATGCCATCAAAGTCCTTTTTCAGTGGATCTAGCCCCAAACATTAGTTTTTGCATTTTCTAACTTTTAAGTGCTTGTCTTTTCAGTCTTAACTAATGTTCTTTTAATATATTTTCTAACAAGAATGGCTTCCTGTTGATTTTAAGCAAAATGACTAACAAGGTGGTTACAATTATGGCCTCACAACATGTGTCATCTAGACAAGCGACTATCAGAAATTCAAGGCTTGTTGAATGTTCAACTCATGGGGATCTTTATACCAGGAAAAAAGATCAGTCCTCACCACTACTTATTTTTCATATACTTTCAGTTTGAAGCTCTCCCTAGAAAAAATTTAAATTAATATTCTAAAAATTAAATGAGTAAATACTAAGAATAAGGGAGCTCAAACATACACTGTTTCTGTTTTGCAGCCCCCAAAAAAAACTTCTTAGCCCTGAAGGGCATTACTTCAGCATAGATCTAATGTTTTGAACAGTTAGAATCAGATGTTCAGATGAGTCATTTCTTCCGAATTTATGAGGCTTCAGGAAGGTAAGAGGGAGATTCAGGGTATGTCTGAAGGCATGGAACTATGGGTGTCATCGCACGCTAACAATAAGAACATGTATATATTCAGAGCCCCTGAAGGAGTTTGTATTCTGGCTGCTACTACATGTTAAAGGCCATGCTTCTGTGGTTATTCATCCTAGCTAGGTCAATCTAGTACAGGTAGCACATACTACAAACAAACCTTCATTTTGCTGTATAGCCAGACACAATGTTCAACTAAACTATTAGAGGGAGAAAAGTAAAAATATCTAATAGGAGCAGATTTAAAATAAGAATTTGACATCAGCATTCCAAATTTCACTAAATGTTAAGTAACCGGGAAAATTTACTTAGGAGGAAGCCCCACATATACGGTTTATCCAGTTAAAGAACTTAATTGACAGGAAAAGAAGCCAAGGTCAAGACACATGATTTATAATGGGTGACTTGTGGCCCACAGAAAAATACACTGCTGAAAGAAAAGAAGGCATGAGAGATAATGTTGTCAAATTCATTTTCTGAAACCATTTCATTCCAGTAATATTCCCCCCATAAGTATGAATGAGTAGTTTTGCACACCTGCGCACATAGACGTGGCTTGAACATGCAGATTTAAGCTTCAAAGTAAATTTCCCAGCACTATAGCACTTCCTCTTGTGAGGAAATTTCTTACCCATTGGCTTTTTTATTTATTTATTTATTTTACTTTTAGAAGTTTGAAAATAAGATTCAAAAAGCAATTTGGGTTTTTTTTTGTGATATGGACACCTGGCCACTAGGAAATAGGCTGAGACTACAAAAAGCCTTTTGTATGGGTCAGTGAAAAGATATCAGTTGCTAATAACTTTCAGTAATCAGCATGATTTTTTAGCTTAGTTTTTAAACCAGCAGTTTGGAAGTAATAGAAGTCCAGTCTACCTACTAGGCATTTAAATGCAATCATGTCCCATCCTGCTCCAGGCCCTGCAAAAGTATTAATGCAAAAAGTGGTAGCTCTTTGCAGTCTTAATGATAAAATGAGTGTGTTACAAGAGTTGACATGTTAAATGTTTTTCAGAGGCTTGGAAGAGGAGGACCTGTAGGTGCCCAACAAATGGGCTAGGATGTGGTTCCTAAATCCTATGACCTCTTTGTACACTGGGACATCAGGGATTCAAAAATACACTGACCATCTGCAATGGTGTTTGCTTTCTGACCTCAGGGAAAACCCTGAGATGCATCAACATAGTCCTCAAATATATATAGCACATTCTGAATTTGAATAAGATGCAATGAGAAATCTAAGATGTGTGGATGTGAACAATTATTAGACTGTTTTTTGAGAAAGCATGGATTAATCGTTTAGGACAATTTAAACAAGAAGGGAAGTTAGGGAAACAAATACAGTTTTGAAGCTGCCTGTGATCTTAAGACACATAAATATCTCTCTGATTATACATCAAATAGCCCCAAAGCAAACCTTGAATCAAAAAAACTAGATTATAAAGGGAATCAAGCAGATATGTTAAAAGGTTGCAAGCCTACAGACTAATGGGAAATAAACCCAAAGAAATCTCTTGGCTAGTACATGGAGTAGATGCACAAACAAATATCAAAATCCAGGTGAACTTCTTCCAACAGGGAATCACTGATCACTTCTGGAGCATTGTATATTATAAGAAACAGCTCTCCAGAGAAAGTGATACAGGGATCTCCCAGAAACATTTGCTTCCCCTGCATTAAATAAAAAGAATTCATTAGTTGAGCTAGTTGAATAATATTCATGAATAGTTAATTTGATAATTTTTCCATGCATTGTTGAATAGTTTATTCACAAATATAGATTTCCCACTACCTCCATTATTAGTAAATAATATTTGTTAAAAATTATTTTTCCAGTTTTTCCCCCCTTCATCAATGAATTATGTATTTGAAAATAATTGCCACCACTATTTGAATAGCTGCATTCATTATTATGCCATCTTTCTATGAATGTAGAGCACTACTGCTTTCTGTGGGTGCAACAAGACCCTGGGCGCATCTACACAAGACACTGTACTGCACAGTAGACTAATTTACTGCGCAGTAAAAAGCATCCTTATCTACATGTGTGGGACACTGACTGCGAAGTAAATAAACCTACTGCACAGTTAGCTAATACCTGTAAATACAGGTACTAGATTAACTGTGCAGTAGTTACTGTGCAATAGCACTTGTGTGGATGCAAATTTGCTCCCAGTCAGCGTAGGCAGCAGGGAGCCACAGGGAACTCTCTGTCCCCAGTCCTGGCAGTGCTCAGCTCCCTGCAATCAGCGCCAGGACTGGGGAGCTTTCTGCCCCAGTCCCAGCACAGAGCTGGCTGCACCAGGGGCAACCAGGGGCTGGATTCAGCCCCCGCCTGCCTCCTACAGCAGTTCTGCATGGTGCAAAGCTGGCAGCTCCGCACCAAGCAGAGCAGCTGCCAGTAGCCCTGTGATTTCCTCCCCCCAACCCCTGGGCTGAAGGCTCACTGGCAGCTGTGTCTCCTGATAGGCATGGATTTAGGAGAGCTCTGATGACTGCAGTGGCAGCTGTCTCCTAGCCCCACGGGTGCTGGGTGGGGACCTGATGTGCATCAGGCAAGGAGACAACTGCCTCTGTGGTGGGCAGAGCTCTCCTGCACCCATGCCTATCAGGACACACAGCTGCCAGAGAGCCCCTGCTGGGCTCTCCAGGCCCTGGGTGCATTGGGACTGGCCCCATTACCCTTGCCAGCCCTGCAGTATTTTGCTGCACAGTAAGCCTAACGCAAATTAATAGCACATGTAGATGCATCCTCTTTCTATCATTTGCACAAGACTAGATACTGTTTTGTGACTGCAAAGCCCTGCGTGTGGAAGTGCACTTTGTGCTTCCTATCTGGGTAGGAAAACCATGTGGCTGCTCATTATCCACAATGCCTTCAAAGAGCATGGGGAACATAATATATGGAGTATTTTGATAATCTTCTTGAAAATATGTCTTTGTATCCACCCATTTTTCTGCCTTGCAGTTACTTGCCAGTACAGAAATTGGAACACTTAAACCATGCTAGCTGAATGCTAGCTCAACCATACTTGGACTATGGAACAATTTTGTGTACTTAAGCTTGCTTAGGCAAGTTAACAAAAGACATAGTCATAGTATTGATGAGAGGAAGAAAATGAAGCCATTATATTTTAAGCATGATAGCTAAAGCAAGTTACTGGATCAGATTATACCATTTAAAGAAGCTATTTAGGCTTAACAAAAATGCGGAGGAATATAGAGTAACTTTCAGATGGATTAACTTGGACATCTCTCTAGGCAGACAGCAACTTTGTGACTACTTTGTGAAATAACTATAAGCATGCTCTGGGAAAGGCTGTCTTGCCAAAAATATTATGGATTAATCTATAATGTTTAATAGTCGATCCTCTGTTAAGCTTATAAGTAATTAACTACATTCATATGTCTCACAGTAGCTGTAAAATAGCTCAGTGTGAGTCTCTCTTTGTAAAGAGGAAACCCAAGGTATTCTGGCATGGATGTTTTCTCTCCTATCTAACTGAACTACTGTCGAATACCAAAGAGAGTCTCACCTCTGTCAATAGGAACACAAGACCAGAATTAATCTTGGCTTGAGTAAGGTTGTTGCCCATGAAATTAAGCTTTGAGAGGCATCTCCAGCTCCATTCCTTCTGTACCAGTTCAGCCAGTTTTGGGGTCTGCCCTAGGAATGCCTCCCTGCACCATCAAGGAACCTGTTGCAAACACACCAGCACAGCTGGCCTAGCTTTGTTTCAACTCATATATCAGCAGCTGGCATAGCTTTGGGAATGCAGACACCATTAAGGACACACCCCACCCCATCAGCACTCCTAGGCAACAGTAGTTAGGGCATCAAAATATGCAGTGCCTGGCCTGAATCTTTCTTAAACAACATCCTAGAGATGACTGCCTCTTAGCTGTGGGTGATGTTATCACAGTGTACAGGGTTCATGAAGCTCTTGGGAGGCTCCAGGAGAAGGGATAAGTTATTATTCAAATATACGTTATTACAATATTGCATCGGAAATTGCCTTCTAATTTCCTGTCCATTGCTACTCTGAGGTCTCTTCTGTAATGCTTCTTTCCAATTATCTCTCTCCCATTGAATATCTGTGTTTTGAATCATTTTTTCATCCAAAGCATCAGCCCACATTTCTCCAGACAGAATCTTGTTTTGTTATTTCCTGCTGACATTTCTGCAGTTTAGAGAGTTTATTACTTGTAAAACAAAGGAAGGAAGAAAAATGATGAACTAATATATGAGCAAAATTACCTCACATATTTACATGTATTTCAGTTTATTTCATAGATGGCATAGCCCTTAGGGCTGGAAGGGACCTTGAAGATCATCAAGTCCAGCCCCCCTGCCCTAAGGGCAGGAAGTCAGCTAGGGTCAAAGGATTGCAGCAAGATAAGCATCTATTTCCCCCAAAAGTGCATAATCCAAGCTTTAAGCACCATTTTTTTTACTTGAGACAAATACTAACAAAAATCCAAGCATATGTAGACTGTCTGGCTGCTTAAATAAAAATATATGACAAATAAAATGGCATAAGAATAATTATTATTGTCTGGACAAGCACATTTGCAGCTACAAGTCATACCCATGCCAAAAAAAAAAAAAATCAAGAAAAAGGATGCGTCTTTCAGTAGGTCTACAAAGCAGATTAATACAATTGGGCTGACCCTGATGAAGGGTCGAAGACTTTTAAGGTCAATGTCTAGCCCCAGAAAATGCTCATCTCACTGCTCACTGAGAAAGCCAAATTACCTAGTGCCAATAAGCCTAGGAAAGCCTGTTCACCACATAAATCCTACTTAAACACTTAAAGAAGAGCACAGAGTTTGAAACCCTGGCCCAGTTTAAGTTGAAGGGAGTTTTCCCATTGACCTCAGTAAGGCAAGGAGGTCACCCATTCTGCTAGCTTTCTGCACAGGGCTTAATTTCATTCACAATGAGAGAACACAGGACATTTTCTTACTGATTTTTGAAATATATCATTGTATTTAGGTAAAATTAGTACGCCTGCACTCCTTTCTTCAGATTGTTAGCAAGGAAGTTGTGTGTAGCTGAACTTAATAATACCTCTGGAAACTTCTGCAAACCTTGACACATTACATCAGTGGTCACCAACCAGTAGATCTCAATCCACCAGTAGATCATGGAGCTTCTCAGAGTTGATCCAAGGCTGGGGCAGGGGGCTGAGTGCCCGCACCCATACACACACATGCCCCAGCCCAGCAGGTCAGTCTGTGGGGGAGGGAAGGGGCAGGGGCTAGATCGAGGCCACCGCGGTGAGGGACAGTGCCACAGAGGCAGGAGCAGGGGTAAGTTGAGTGAGGCCCTGGCTCGGTGGGACTTACCTGCTGGGCAGATGCACCCCCAGATAATTTTTTCTTCCTCTGCCTCCATCTGCCCCCCTTCCCTCCCACAGACTTACCTGCTGGGCAGGGGGTGCTGAGGGAGACCGCAGCACACAGTAGATCTTGAGTTGCTTTTAAATGCCAAAGGTGATCTCCTACTTAAAAAGGTTGGAGACAACTGCATTACATTTTATTGGGATCCTGTGTTCATTTCCTTCAGTAATTTTTCAGTCCATGCTACAGTGCTTATTGTCAAGGAAATTTAAATTGATTTCTAAAAAAAGGTTTATCTCAGGCATTTCACCCTGTGCATTCTGAAAGAATGGATTTCAACTGAAAATAAGATCATTTAAAAAAAAGTCTTCCCTTTGAATGAAAAAGTAATAACTAACAGTTTGTGGCAAGAAACAATAAAACTCTGAGTCACCAGAAACAAATTTTACATGCTGCTTTCCTTCGCAGGATACAGTTTTTAGTCAGTTGCTTTTTTTTTTTTTTTGAAAAAACCATTACAGATATTATAGGGCTTTAAAAAGCTGTGACTAACTTTTCTAAAATGGATGTCGTTCCAAATCAGATCTACAAACAGAATTTCAAAAATGGAATAAAACAATCTAGGGGATATTAAATCAACTTTAGCACTCAAATCTACTTGATAGCAACTATTGTTTAATAAGACTAGAATGCCTATTATTTTATGTTCACTGAACATATTATAAGCTACCTGCCCATCCAAGGTTTGTCTAGGTTTTCTCTGTTTTCATGAGCTCAGTAACTGAGTATGGAAGCTCCCCCGTGAAACTTACACATTCAAGAGGCCCAGGGAAAGAAGAAGTTCCAAACACCCCAACGCAGTGTGCCTCAGGAATTAGAGCAACAGTTTACTCAACTACAGTTCCCTTAATATTCTAAAATAAAACTTGGCGCATAACTCTTGCCAGCTGTTGCACATTTACCAGGCTAGCTACATTTTTTTATGTTGAGGAAGCATCAAAAAGGGACACTTTTAACCTTATTTGGACTAAACTTTACACCATGTTGTACCATGTTCTTTTTTTTTTATTTGCATGTTTATTTGCTTTGTTTGCTTATTTTTATTGGCTCCAGATGTCAGAAATGTCACATATTCCTTTTCCCTTATTTAGTACAAATGGTTATATGCTAGGAAAGAGACAACTTAGTATTCCTATTGTGGGAGAGAACTTAAGAGTATTTACAAGTCAAAATGATGAGAACAGATTCTGTCACCATCTCCATGGAGATAGTTAGTTACAACTAAGCTTTACTGTCATGACTGACACAGGATAAAGCCTGTCATATACCACAGCTCCATGAATTGCAAAGCAGACATTACTAGGCTTCTGCGTGGGAATTTTGCAGCTGTACAGTCACATTTTTAACTGATGTGAACATCATCAAATGCTCAATTTTATATTATATTTTAAAATTCATCCTTTGTAATGTACTAGGAAAAGAAATTAATTTCAATTGAATTATACACTGATTCACTGCAATGTTCTCTAGCATTAAACTGTGATGATATTAACCCAGGTAATGGTACTGTGCTTGGTTTCCAAAATCTAAATCAAGCTAAGAGACAGGATGGATTAAAATATTCTCTCCAGGGCTGCTTATAATCACCTTTTCTTTTAAAAATTACCCCTATTTTTTAAATGTTGTACTATACCTGAAACACTCTAAAAACTGAATTTCTGGAGTTGATTCACTTCCATACAAACAAGGGTACAATCTGCAAAACCTGCAAGTATGACAGCAGTTGTGTCAAAAAGCATTCACCTCCCCTAGGAGAAGGTGTTTCTGCCATCTACCTGCAGAGATGTCAATGGGGAACACAACTTTATTCCACCACAGCCAAATCAACACAACCCTCAAATCCCATGGCACAACTCCCTAACTGTCCAGTCAAATTTCTCAAGCTGTTTCAGAAAGAAGATTCTTCCCAGTACAGTAAGGGAGATAAAACTATTGCACCTTCTAAATTGTCTCCCACAATAGGAATAGTAATTTTTATCTTTCCTAGCACATAACCATTTGTACTGATTAAAGGAATAACTGCCATTTCTGACATCTGGGGCCAATAAAAATAAGTGAGCAAAGAAAACATGCAAGTAAAAGACCTGGAGGTCCAGTGGTAGCAGTGAAGAAAGTGTGTTATATTCACAGTTGTTACCTTATTTATTTGAAACTCTTAACAAAACCTCAAAAAGCTATGAGCTGAAATATGCAAATTTAGTTTCATGCAGATAAGGAAGCATAGCAGATGGAAGAGCCTGAAGCACATTAAAAACTGAATCTCTGAGATAGTATAGTCTTGTGCTCTTGTAAATAAGAGAGCCATAGTGGGCAAAATAAGAGAGATTTTTGTTCATCAAATATAACCGCCAACACTTGTAGATAAAAATCTCCCTGATGCTATTATGTAGAAGTTAATTTGCCATCTCAGTTCAGTTCAGATATGAAACCATCACATGCCTAAAGCACAAGGCAAATAAAGGATTAAGGAAAGAGTTCAAATTAACTCAGGATTAAAACAATGCAGTGTAATCACAGCAAATTAATGGACAGTTTAAGTAGTGTTTAACGACAAAATACCATGCCAAGTCATTCAACTTTAACCCTATTGCCTCAAAATACCTTAAGCAACTGTTGCTACCATCAACATATTTAATATTTCCAGGTCACTAATCAGAATTCATTCACACAGCTAGGCCTGATAACAACAATGCATTTCACAGCGATTCCAGAATCTACAAAGTTTGAACAGTTCTGGATTTAGAACTCCACTATTTTCATTTTCATGACTGTCATATTTTAGAAAGTTGCCTAATTCCATATTCATATTATACTCATCACCATAGTTTCTGAGCGACTCCATAGCTTCTGAAAGTCATCCTCAAGCCACCCAAAGAAACAACAGAACATTTTGGTCTCCTGCACAACAACAAATCTGTCTCCTGTCTATGGACATCCCCATCAGATTAATGTACTACTGGCTCCTCTTATTCCCATGTATGGCAGATGGCTCACTGCTACTTGTATGTTAACATAGATGGCTGCTGGGAGAAAGATGTACTGTCCTGATAAAGCAAGATTTACAGAAGATGAATGATAAGACTTACTACAAACAAAACCCCCACATGAAGACATAATGGCAACAGACACCTTGGGCGCATCCCAGTGAGAACAGATATGCAGTTTGTGGCACCACAAACTCCACACAGCACACATGCACCCATTCACTGCACTTCAGATTTTCAGTGCAGTGCCAAAATTTGACACAAGGAGATTCCAGTGTCAAAAAAAGAAAACTGCTACAAAAAGCAGCATGGAGCTTGTGGCAGCAGCATGTGCCACCAGAAACAGAGCCATGCTCTGGCTGGCAGTCAGGTTTGGAGCACCCGGACTGCCACCACAACTGCCGCAAGAGGCTCCCAGGACCCCAGGGAAGGCTGCTAGGGCCAGCACAATTAATCCTGAACCAACCCCACATGCACAGGCGTGTGCAACAGCAAAAACCGGGGTACAAACTTGTGGGGCTGTATCCTTTGAGTTTTTAAAGCACAGTATCATCAACCAAGTGTGCAATTTCTCTCATGCCTGGACATGACTTTCACCATTAATTAATTACCAGTAAATGAAAGCTCTTAATCTTGCATATGCAGCATAAGAAAGAATACAAGTATTGCACTGATGAATATCGGTGGCATGATGAACTGCCTAATCCAATAAACTCCGTATCTACTTTTCTGGGTCAATGGACAAATAGCATTAGATTCACAAAAACACTAAGGTGCTTAAAATGGGCCCTAGGCAGAATCTAAATGTGTAAGTCAAAGAAAATTGGTAACAGAAACTCTACCTAACTCATTCAGGCACCCAAAACCCAGAAGGAAATGAACTTTTCAGGCAAAAACAGACTTAGGCACCATACGTTCAGCTACTGAGCCTGCAAAAAGATACCTCAGCCCAGTCAAATTAATTGTAAGCAACTAAGAGCCCGTGTTCTGCCTCAGTAGGGTGATTGTACTCCAGATGACACTTTGTTCACTGGCCCAAAATCCCTCTGGCACATTCAGCTGTCTCTGAGACTTTAGAGAGAAGCGTGTATTCCTAATTTTGGATTATTTGTATTTAAGTCTGTTTTTCCAAATAGGTTTAATACTGTTTCTCAAGCCTGCAGTTTACTAAGCTGGCAGTATTTCCCAGTATTGCACATATAACAAGTCCTCTCAATGTTACTCTAACAGATGTTTATTAATAGGGCAGGTTAGAGAATTTGCACATAATATGTGTAATTTCTTATTTTAGGGGTACTCTTCATACTTAAGAACAACACAATATCATTCCATACTGTATGCACAACCAATACATTACTGGTAGCATCAGAGTGACATTGTAGCCATGATGGCCAGGAAATATATAAAAGGCAAGGGTTTTTGGGGGTGATATTTTTTATTGGGCCAACTGCATGTTTGGGATAGCCTTAGACAATGCAATGCATTTTTCTTTAGGCCATCACAAGATGATGCTTCTTCAGGTGAACTGAAGAAGAATGCATTACATTTGCAAGTTTGTCTGAGTCTATTCCAACCATGTAGTTGGTCCAATAAAAGACATCACCCACAAAAATCCTTGCCTCCCTCAAAACAGTGTTGTTATTCAAGTTCAAACTTCTATTCACTCTGAAAATATGAAACTTGCTGCTACACACAGTAATTATTTGCCATTATTGTATTGTGTTTTAAAAAGCATAATGAATGCTATACTTCTTAAGAGCTCTTTGGGGAGCTACAAATGAATGCAGAAGGCAGACCTGCATTTTAAAGTAGGAGCTGGCCAAAGGTACCCAACTGGTATCACTGGAAAGTGATTCCATTTCTTTACTCCACAGCTGAGGTGAAGAGCAGGCAGCAGCAGCGTGTAGTCCCCCGAATGCCCTACTGTGAATATAACCACAGCTCTAAAGCGATCAGTTAGTAGCAGCTCATTTTCAAATCTCTCTTCAGTCTCGAGCCCTCCGGCTGAGCCTTCTAACAAGACTGCCTATTAGTATCAATTGTGATGGTAATTTTTGTTACATGGATACTGGTCAACCAGAAATTGAATTAGAAATTTGCCATTTGACTGCCTTCTCAGCCATTGAAACCCCACTGGTGGGTACATCATTATATCTTGTTTCATACAGGTTGATTTAGGCTTTCAGATCCTTTCCAAAGTTCTGAGAATTCCTGTTTCTTCTACCTTACAGTCTCATTGTGGATGACCGCACAAGAACTTATGCCTATGTCCAATACTGAGCACTACAATTTAAAAAAGATGTAGACAAATTGAAAAACATCCAAAAAAGAACAGGAATGGTCTAGGTAATAACCTCTATGGAAAGGTTGAAGGAACTGGGTATGCGGAATCTAGAAAAGAGAAGGCAGGGGAATTATAACAACAGACTTCCAGTCTGTAAAAGATCAACAGCACAGTGATCAATATTTGTCAGTCTCCATTGGGAATAGCACAAGAAGAAATAATCCAAATTTGTACCAAATAACTAAAATATTAGGGACAAAAATCTAACTTACAAATGAGTAGTAAAGCATTGAAACAGGATACCTTGGGATGTTGTGGAATTTTCTTTGCTGGAGATTTTTAAGAACAGCTTAGAGAAACAACTATCAGG
Organism: Crocodylus porosus; assembly: GCF_001723895.1. Taxonomy (NCBI): domain Eukaryota; kingdom Metazoa; phylum Chordata; order Crocodylia; family Crocodylidae; genus Crocodylus; species Crocodylus porosus. The sequence continues at coordinate 99,226,353 of NW_017728931.1, forward strand.
AATGGTCTAGATATACTTGATCCTGCCTCAGTGAAGGAGTTATGGCCCAGATGACCACTTGAACTCCCTTCCAGTCATATATTTATATGACTTCTTTCTCTCCGAGTCTACATCATTGCCATTTTCCTTCAAGCCAAAATGAAATTAATAGGAAAGAAGGATGACCTTGTGATTGAGATCTGGGTCTAATATGCCACATTGCCACCAACTGGATCTTGGGTAAGATACTATCAGTTTATTTGAGTAAGCTACTATCATGAGCCTCTGAAACACAGGGCCAGATTAAAAAAAGACAGACATTTAGGTACCATAATCCACAACTGTGATTCTGAAAACCCTTGTACAGCTCGCACATAAACTGCACAGGTGCCTCAGTTTTAACTCCGAAGTTCCTAATGTGCCTACAATTGTGAGGCAGTAATGCCCCACTTAAGTAGAAGGCTCATGTTTACAGAACTCCCTCAGGACGCAGGAAAGCCAGGAACAGCTCTTTCCTCCACTGTGGCAGCGTCCAAACCTATATCTTTCACCTGCCCGGGGCATTCTCCAACTAGTAGACTACAGGCTATTGTGGGGTTGGGAACTATCCACCCCTCCTGTTGATGTTACACTATTATGTGGGAAAAAATCCAAGATTAAACTGGGCCAGAGAGATAAAATAAGGATAACTTAGCAGCCTAGTGGGTAAGGCACTCACCTGGGAGGGCAGTGGGTTCCAGGCCATTTGAAACAGGCACTTAAATACAGAAAATGGAACCTGGTTATAGTCCTTTGCATAGGGAATATCCCAACTACTGTACTTCAGAACTGTGCTCTGTCTTGGTCTTTTTTCTAGCACAGAAAATCTTGAATTCTTTCCTAGCCAGTTGGACAAGTTTAAAGGGAAAAGCAGAGGGAGCCTGCACACCAGAATAGTCTGTAGCTGTCTTCTTAGGAAGTGCCTCACAGAGGGGCAAGATGAAGTTTTGGATCCCCCCAACAAAGACTCTGGTTCTGGTTTAAACTTCCAAACCATTCTTCAAGAGTCCTCTCTAAAGGTTCTTTGCCCTTCTTTTCCCAGTACTTGCTCACATCCTTCCTGGTGTTCTTCATACCAAGCCAGTTAAATGGCTCCAGTAATTGCCTTTCTAACAGAGAGGTGGCTACCTGTGTTAGGCTGAAGCGAGGCAGAAGGCAGCACCTAAGACTGGTTCAAATAGGCATGAGCAACAATCTACTTCATCAAATGCTACAAAAGCCCATGGCTCTCTAAACCTGTTAGTCTCTGAGGCCACGAGCACAGCCATGCAGTATGTGGCGCCACAGATATGCCTGCAGCACCACATATTGTATGTTCAGTTGTTCTCTGCGCTGCAAGGGAGCAAACTAACTCAGTATCATAGATGCAAACAATGTATCCAGGGGTCAGAAAACCCATAGGGAAAAAAAAACAGTGTGGCTCAGGCAGTGGCAGTGTGCGCCACCCAAGGCTGGAGCCTGGCCGGCCAGAGCTGCACTTCACTGCTGGCCAGGCTCCATGCAACAGGATCGCCACTGCTGCAGCCCCAGGAAGCCCCCAGGACTGCAAGTAAGGCTGCTAGGGCTAGCCCAGTGCTGGCCCCAGCCTCCATTACCCCACCTGGAGTAACTTGCCATGTGCCAGAGCACACGCAGCATAGGAGTTCCTCAGGAACAACTAATGACAGCACCAGGTGCACTGTTACTAGTTGTCCCTGGGGAGCCAAACGTCCGTGCACATCTGGATGCAGCCCAAGGTGCTATCCTGCCCTACTTTCTGCCTGCCTTTCTATCAGTGACTCCTAAATCCAGCACTTCTGACCTATCCCCTTCTGCTCAGGTGCCCATTTCTGTTTCCTTGGTATCCTTTCCTAAATTAAACAAATGCTTAATTCTTGCAACCAACATTTCAAAGAGAAGAAAAAAACTCTATAAAATATAACCTGTGCTCTCTGAAATATCAAGCTGTGGCGCAAATTGAAATGTAGAGCTGCATTACAAGAGATGTCCCACATGTGTTTACTTTTGAGGTTTGGACATGCACCTGCTACATGACATTTGAAAGTGTACTGCTCTATGTCTACATTGTTTGCAGACAGGAAGGCATACTTCATGATGTCTGGAATATTTTAGATTACTTTGGCACACCTCTGCAAGCCTGCAGATTGCTGCTGACCTCATAATCCATTGTGAGCCTGATATAACTTTCACATTGTCAGTGTAACAGTGTTTAGAGTATTTTCTCTCATTGAAGATTTGCTTTCCTCTTTCCTATTTTAAAGGCTGTTTCAATTTTTGCCTTGAATCTTCTACAATTATCAGAATTCATTACTGTGACAGACATGGAGCTGACAGGCAATAAGGTTATGAACACTGTAATAGCTGCTGTGTATTAATGGTATGAAGCTGTCCCCTAGTGAGTGAGCGAAGGGCCAGCTCGGTTTATTCTATGATAAAAGAAAGCAAATGCCAAGGTGTATAGATATTTAGAACTTATTTTATTATGATGATAGAAGCATCAAATGATAATGATGATATAGCTTCCAAATTGCTATAAAGTTGTAAATATATTAATAAAACATTGCCCAATTGACCCACACACACACACACACACAGACAGAGCCTGTGTCCGTGCCACTGCTGCCAGCCTTGCCCTGATTCTATTTTCTCCAGCACGCTGGAGCGGCAAGGTCGTTTGGCAGGCATAGAGATGCTTGAGCCTCTCTTCAGAGGACCCAGCCTCCAGTTGCTTTGAGGCATGCTCCAGAAGCACGCCCTACACCACTTTTTTCTGCCATGTTTTCTTTTGATACCAGGATTTCCTGATAGTCCACACTGCATATTTGCAGCATGGGGAACATTTTTCATTCCTGGCATGCCTCCTGCAGCCTCTCAAACTGCTTTGAGACACTGCAGCAGGCACGTGCTTGCTTGTCTGAATGCAGCCTCAGGGTGCAAACAGATGTCAACCTTGGGCCATCATATATTTTTTTAAGGCGGCACAAATTGCAAGCAAACAGATGTCCTAGCCCCTTATCATACTCCAAATGGCCAAAAATGTTGCTGAGACTAAAGGCAGTCGTGGTTTGTCTAAATGGGCAGACATCTCTTTGTTTATTAAGCGCCCCAGGAATACTCCCACCCAGGATTCCCACAGTGCATGCATCTCACTGCCACACCCCAACTCAGGCCCTGTGGATTTACCACACTTGCAGATGCATGGCCTGAGTCAGGCCATGGCACCTGAGGTCACTGTTGTGTTAGAAATGGAATATTGTTAGAAATGGAGTATTGTTAGAAATGCACAGCTTGCATCTTGCACCCGATAAGAAAGAAACACTGCCAAGGACTTTTTTCCTTTCCCAGCCTTGCCACAGCTTTTCTTATGCTAAATCGCAGACTCTCCCCCAGCTTCTCCCTAGCCTTTCTCATACAGATTACAGAAGCTGGAATGCAACTGACTGTGTCCTTGAAAAGGAGCGGGGGTTTGAACTCTTGGTGACCTATAGTGGTCTCTGAGCATGCTTAATTAGCTGATGCATATTTACCTCTCCACCCTGCATACTTAAGTAGTTAATTATACTATACTTGCGATGTATGTAGTGATGTAACCACATGTATGCTTGTATGAAACGGAAGTGAGCTGTAAGAGTTCCTGTTTCTGCACACGTGCCCAGGAGGGAGGAGATAAATACAGCCTGCAAAATTCCTTTGTGGGTTCAGAGTAATCTGAGTTTTTGACTCTGCTCTGACCCTATTTGCAAATACACCTTTTGTGCCATCTAATGAGTGTGTGTCTGTGATTTTTGTGGCCTCCAGAGAAACAAACCGCTTTATGCATCAGTTGTATCAGATCAGACCCCTGAATCCTGGAAGTAGCAAGATCCCAACCCTGCAGGACAACAGACCCAGTGACATCTACAGATGTGACTGAAGCAGTCCAGCTATGCCAGGGCACATCCCAGCACAGCTGATCCCACTGCAAAGACAACATGTTTATTGCCTCTGAGGGGCTTTGCAAGATGGCTTCTAGGCTTTATGTCAGGGGTGGGCAAAATGCTGCCCGTGAGCCAAATGTGGCCCGCTAGGCCGTTCTATCCAGCCCATGGGGCCCCTTAAAAATTTAGAAAATTAATATTTATCTGCCCCTGGCTGCCTGTCATGCAGCCCTCGTTGGCTTGCCAAAACTCAGTAAGCAGCCCTCCACCCAAAATAACTGCCCACCCCTGCTTTATGTTGAGTGAAGAGAGAAACCTACTAGGGGTGTGAACTGACAAAAAAAAAAATGTAAGCACCTTCAAAGGGTGAGCAGACAGGCGTACATGCCCTTTGAAGTACTCCAAAAATAATCCTGAAGGAAAGAGCAACTATTTAGAAACACTTCAAAAGTAAGTGCTTCCTTTTCCATGTGTGACCGGGGAATACTGTCCTTCAGCAGGAAGGTGGGGCACCCCAGGAGAGAAAGGAGACAGCACAGAGAAGAGTGACCACTGGCAGGCAGGGCTATGGCAGAGCTCTTGCTAACAGTTCTCTCCATGCTTCCTGCCCCTGCAGGAAGTGGAGTCACAGAAGGTAGCAGCCCCCTGTTGTGCCACCTGCCTGGCCAGCATATCACTGCATGTAGCTGCAGCAATTTTGAAGCGTTGCAGTCAGAGACACATCTGAAGCACCTCAGCTGCAGTCCATGTGTGCACAGCTCAAGTGCTTGAAATACAAGATCTGTTTTTAGGCCTAGGGTGACACAAATCACAAGCCACAGCTAGCCCCTGGGAATACTAGGTTTAGGGGAGGGGGAAAGAAGGGAGAGAACTTCCACTCCTCCTCCAAACACAAGACTCAAGGTTGTAGATTTGACTAGAGAGGAGATCTGAACCAGCAGGTCTCACTATGCCCCCTTTTATTCTTGGTCAACTACATCAATGTTTTTTGTGATAGTGCCTCTGTTCTACCCCATAGCATAGTGCAAGACAACTTACCATGAGAGGGGAAAATACAGAATCTAGGCTCTCATCACTTTAAGAGGGTTCAAACCCACATCTCCCACTTCTCAAAAAGAATACCCTAGGCACCAAGCCATTCTTTCCCCACACATCACTCCTGTTGAAGCTGTCCCCCTGCGCAGACAAGAACATAGGAATCATGGAGCTAAAAGATAAGCAAGAGAGAAAGTGATTCTGCATTAGGGAAGCAGGCCTTCCCTGTGGGGTCCCAGACCCTGGTACCAACCATATTTTTTGCTTCTTAAATCACCCTTCCCCATTGTAAGTTATATAAACAGTCCCAGGAACCAACAAGAAAAAAAGTGTGACTGTGGTTCTGATACTTAACTGGAGCAAGGGAGGGTCAGGCCCTATACAATGCTACCAGCAACACCTATGAAACTGAGCTAGTTTGCTTCTGAGCAGTTAGAGTAGCCCAAGTCTAGATGCCCAGAAGTCTTTGCAGCCAAAAATAGAAGTGCATCAAAAGTTGCTCAAGTTCTAGTCCCGAATTCCTAAAAAAAACTTACATATAAGAAGTTGTTTAACTGTTAAATACATTTGGATTCATTTAGGATTTTAAAAAATACTCTTAGCTTTGGTAGAGCTAGATAGGATTAACCATAACGTATTATAAAAAAAGCATTTGATAACAAACTCCTGACTTACTATATTCATATATTAAAAACAACAGCTATGCCAAACAGAAACAACATGAACAAGTACAAACACATCAGCAGGCTGAATCAACATGTGTTAGTACTGGCATTTACTTCCATTCTAGAGTGGCCAGGTCAACACTGAGCACATTTTCCCCTCTCATCAGCAATCCTATTTCCTTTATCTGCGATTTAAGATAGTTAAACTGGGAGGTCTGAGACCTCCCCAAAGGTATAACCTGTTTGGGTAGCACATCATAGAAGTACATTCCCTGAACCAATGCCTGGAAAAGTGCTAGCCTTTTAATTCTTGTTCTGATCCTGTGAGTGCTTTTCTCTGTGTGTGGTTCCTGTGGGCGTGAGAGCCTGATGGGTGACACCTGGGGAAAAGTTTGAGAATTTGCTGCAGGTAAGATGGAAATTACTGGGAGGCAGATGAAGGAGGTGAGGAATGTGACTAGCAGAGGATGATATGGGAGAATCAAGTGACTCCTAAAATTTGGCCTCTTTAGATATCATATCATTGTGGTCTGATGAGGAAAGTTTAGGGAGGGAAGCGATGTTATTCTGTTAAGAGCCAATTTTTTCAGGACCTGCTTCTTTCTCTCTTAATTACAGATGATTGCTTTGTCTTTTAAGTGTTCTATCCTGGGATTCAGGCCTAGGAAGTCAGTTTTATATTATTTCTAGAGCAAGGATTAGTCCCAGGTGTAGCTGTACCAGGTAAATGCATAATCTCCACTGATACTAAATCATTCCTGGTGATACATACAGTCTGGAGAATAGTTAGTTAGTAAATGGTTCCCTACAAGTAAAATAGCTATAGCACTCAAATAATGATATTCTTTTTTAGGCTATACCTTCTCCCCTGCCCCTTTCCTTTAACAGAGAAAAAATATGTATCCTTTTTCTCTCTCTTTTTAAGCTAGCATTAATGAGCATGTGTAATCACTAATCAGCTTCTCTGGATTAATGGTAATCTGCCTGTAAAATTATAAGTACTTTCCCCCACTTCCTTTGAGGGGGAAAGGGTGAGAGAAGAGGCCAGGTGGTGGGTTGACAGAATATGATTGAGATCCTCACACCATGTTAGGGTCTAGTTTTGGACTAATATTTGCCTGCTACCTGTAAGATCTTGTCACTTGTATTACCTGGACCACCTTAACTTTAAGCACTAGTTAAGAATTAAATATAATCATCGTTTCATCTTAATGCAACCCCAGTAAACAGTTCTGGGAAGCTCATTATGCTTGTCCTTTAATGGGGCTCTTAAGACAGTAATTACAGCAGTCTGGATTTTCTTAATTCTTCTTCCTAGCTATTCCTCAAGGGGAGAGGGTCAGAGAAAAATGAAGTTTTCCTTCACTGTTCTCTTGGAGTAGAACATTGCATTCTTGTGCAAGAACTCTTTTAGAATCTATTTAAACAAGCCAGAGGAACAACTATGAGAGACAGCAAGAAATTCACTAAGCTATAAATGGCAACCAGAGCTAAAGATATCAGTGAAAATGATCAAGAATGTTGACAAAACACAGGGCAAGTCCAGCAGTCACGTGGTCACAGAATGTGCTGCCACTGGGGGGGATCCAAGTTTGGATCTGAGCTTCCCAGGGTGGCAGAGAGTGGGAGTCCTAAGGACACATGATTATATCCTCAGCCCCTAGGGAGAAAGCTATTTATGTTGTTTTTAAACAATTGCTTCTAGCTGGGAATGAAGCAAGTTGGCTTGGTGCTTGAACACTATGAAAGCCCTTAAAGAACTGTTGCCCTTCATACTCTTCTGCCAAAAAAAAAAAAAGAGTAGTATAAACCTTCCATGGCAAAAAAAAAAGTCATCAGTTTAGAGAACAACTGGGATTCTCTTTAGAGGCCAGATGAAAGCCACTTAGTCGGACCATCCCTAAAATTTTTACAGGCCCCTATATCTATGACAATCCAGACCAGTAATTCAGGCTGTAAACATTCACTTCAACTCTGGGGATGATTCAGTTCTGGAACCAAATGCTCAGGGCCTTCTCTAGCTCTTCCAAAACCATGCTAACTCTCTCCATGGAATATTTTAAGATACAGAAGAGCTCTAGAAGTTATAAAACAGTGAACACTGTAGGGTTCACACTGATCAATGTGATCATTACAAGTCTAACACAGTGTGCTCGCACATAGCCCCCTGTTACACTTTATATATATCATGCAACTAACTGGTTAACTGCACAATAAAATTAAACTGGCCACACATGCAAAGTAATTCTCAGATGATAAAAGTGACTATCCAGCTATAAAGGGAGCCAACCAGTTATGAAGTTGGTCCTTGAAAATGTATAACAACTCTATAGCTGGTTTCTATAATGCATAGTTATAATTTGAAGATGTAACATGGCCCAATAGATGCCACAGTTCATAGGGTACAGTGAGACAACACATCAGTACTGTCCAATGCAGGGGTAGGCAAAATCTGACCCACAGGCTAAACTGGGCTGGTGGCGGACTCTATTTCCCAACAGCCCCTGCCTGCATTACTCCAGCTGGTCTTCACAGAAACCTCAGAAGCAAGAGGCTGTGACAGCACCGGGCCATGATGGCCCTATACTCCCAGGGTCTCCATGGAGACCAGCCTGACCAGGGCCTCTGGATGATGCTTGTGAGTGAGCTACCCGAGATCTGGTTAGCTATATAGCTGGCAGTAACTCAGATGTGTGATCAAAAGGCTACCTCAGCCAGACTGTTTTGCTTTATGGGATTTTTATGATATTGCTCTATCTTGCACCTGATTTTCATCCTACCCCCTGTAATCAATAAAGTTCTTATGCCTAAAAGGCCCCTTAGGTTTGCGGACTAAGGGAGACTTTCCTTTTTGGCCCCCGACTTGGGGAAGTGCCCCAAGTGCTTGTACTGGGTCACTTTTCTTGGGTGAAGCCTGCTTTCCTGGGCTGCTGCCAGGCTGTCTGCAGGGCTTCCTGCAGAGCTGCATGGAGCCCAGTGCTTCACTCCATGGCTGTAGGGGCAGCAAACTAAAACTCCTTGAAGGAGTTTTAACTTGCTGTGCCCCAAGTCATTTAAGGCGCATTATGCTGCTGAATTTCCTACAACGGCTGAAATTAACATGCAATATGCTGCCAAGGTGTACAAAGACTGACACCATTAAAGCAATGCAAAAGCATTTAGCCCGCTTTAAAGTGTCGTGCGCACACGCCATTCATTTTGTCTACACACGGCTTATGTTACCCACTTTCAGCAGAAAAGGAGTATTAGATTTAAAAGCAAACAAACAAGCCCCTAACCCGTGCGCGCGCGCACACACACACACACACACTTCTGAATTACATTATATTTGTCAGACCTGTAGATTTTTCTTAAAGGTCTAGATATTACTGTATATGTGTATTCAGAGTAATATGACTCAAGGTCTTCGCTCCAGTGACATTTATACAACTCTGCTAGTAACATAAACCTGTGTTCTCAAAACAACATATATTTAAGAAGTTGCAGTCTCATTTGCAACAGTTATTTGCAAAATATGAGTAAAAGGTGAGTAGCATACATGTAAACCACAAACTACATCAACCACCCATGCCACAATCCCTCATGGCATACACTTCAGACTTTCTCTCACGTGAGAGCTTCAAGGAAATATTTTGAAAACAACCATAAAGTTTCCTGGGTCACCAAACAGTGTTTGTTTCATTTTGTATATGGAATGAATGCAGGAGGCTGCACCCTCTGTAGCTGAGCTCTAATTTTTTCCATTTTTCCTGGTTTCTGAGTTGAAAACTGGAAAATCTCTGAACTGCACCATCTGTTTGACTCATACTGATATATATTCCAACCTCTGAGGAGTAGGGGGCTGGCAGCAGCCCACCAACAAAACTATGAATTACGTGAGGCTGAGGGATACTTGCAGAAAAGACCAAGATAAGCTCTTTTAATTTTTGCATTTACTTTTCTCTCCCAAAGTAAATTATAGTTACTCTTTCTGAGGCCTCAGTGAAGTTAAAAGAAAATGTAGCACAAAGAGATCTTTCATTTAATTATGGCTCACATTGGCAGTTCACGAAGCCGGAATCCCTGAGTCACACAGGGCTAGGACAACAGACTAGCCCTCAATTTTCATTCATTTATGCAGCAATCATCATTCTGCTCTGCACAAGTATCTTATGATTTATAATGCTCTCTGAGAAATCAGAACCCAAGTCAAAGCAACATCATGTCAATCCAGGTAGTCCCCTTTGCCTTAATTCATTCAGGCACTACCTGGCTCCAGGGAGAAAAATAGCTCTCTGCAATACCCCTTGTGCAGTATTATTTATAAAGAGTATCAGGAGTGCTCTTGCAAGGCAACTGATAAAATAAGCTCTACCAAAGAAATGTGTTGCATAATAATAATAAGCAAGAACATCTAATTTGTTATTTTTAATTGAGGAAGAATGTTTTGAGAGATGTTCTTAAATAAAACAATGATGCTGATGATCCTTTAGCAAGGATTTTGACACCATCTCCCATGGCATTATCACCAGTGAACTAAAGTAGTAGAGATTAGATGAAAGTATAGTAAAGTGAGTACGTAACTGTTTGGATCATCGTGGTTAGTGAGTAACCATCAATGGCTCAATATCTAAACTGGAAGGAAGTACCAAGTGGGGTTCCCCAGGGGTCTGTCCTAGGTCTGTGTAACAAGAAACCACACACTAGCCCTGTTACTTTTTCCTTGCCTTTCTGTCCTTTAGTAGTAAGCCTCTTTAAGGACCAGACTTTTGTGGCCCTGAATAATTGAGGCTTCTAGGCAGAGCAAGGCACAAGTTATACTCCCTGGGTCAAAAAACTGGGAGGCTGGACTGTCGTGGTTGAGGCTAGAAGATCAGCAGCTAAAAGGATAAGCAAGCTGCAGGGGAAGGCCCTTTACTGTTGGGATGTATTTTTGTCCTGGTTTGTGTTGATTGGTGACAAAGGAGCAGAGTTGAGGGCTCCCTGCCCCGTGAGAGTCAGGGCCAGGTTCTGTACTAGGCCCCAGGACTTTTTGTGTGAGCAGGTCACAAAATCCCCAGGCCTTGATCTATAGGTGAGGGAGGTATTAAGTCGGCTGGGAGCGGGGTCTATGAGGCCACCAGGCTACCAGACCACCAGGCCAGACAAGCACCTGGGCTGGTAGAACACCACCATTATATATCTACCTACTCTCTGTGACTGGTCCATGAATCAGGAGGGCCACAGCCAGTTAAGGCCTGATTAGGCCTCAGGATAAGAATGAACTACAGTAGACCTGGGAATCCAAAAGGCAGCTGTCAGAATGCTCTATCACACCTGACATTGAATGAACAAGACCAAGAAGGAGTATCCCTGTGAAGAACAGAAAGGATCCTTCAGATTATCTGAAGGCAACCTCCAAAGGTAGTAGTAGCATCATCATCTTCAAGGTGTGGAAGACGAGAACAGGAGAGGTGGTCAATGAGGAACTACAGGGTGCAACAGGCCTCAACAGGCCATACAGAAGAGAAGAATGGAGGGGAATTTGATAGTAGTCTTCAAATATTTAAAAGGCAGATATAAAAAGGATATAGACTCTTCTCAGTAGATGTAGGACTAGAAGTGGTGGTCTCAAGCTGCCATAGAGGCAATGTAGGTCGGAGTTTGGGAGGAACTTTGTGACTATGAAGGTAGTCAAGCATTGGAATAGGGTACCTAGAGAAGAGAAGCCATGAAATCTACATCCCTGTAAATTTTCAAAAGCAGGTTAGACAGACTCTTGACTGGGATGGTTTAGTCAGAAATTATCCTGCCTTGTGCAGGGGTTTGGACCAGATTACCTTAAGGTCCATTCCAGCTTTTTCCTAGTATCCTATGAATTAACCATTCATAGTTCAAGTTGTCATTATGTCACTCAAAAACATGACCAGATCTTGTAGTATTATTAGGGACAATAAATGTCAGTCAAAATATGAGTACACCAAGTAAGAAGGCCCTCCTCCCTGCCCTAGCAGTTAATTTGGGACAGATGGTTTCATCTATGCAAGGACAACTCTAACCTAGTGTTTTGGTACATGGCAATATTCAAGCATAAACATTTGGCTATCACTGATAACACAAGCAAAAAACAAGTAATTCAGGGAAGGTTCTGAGAGTTTAAACCAACATAGTATTAATTAAGTCTATCAATATCAAGAAAATGAAGTTTTCCATGTTGTTTATTAATTTTGCTTATTTAAGCATGGAATATTTTTTGAGACAAGGTCCTACAACAATCAGTGCTATCAATACAAAACTAAACTTCATTATTTGTGAAATTCTTTAGATATGTACTTTATATATCTGAACAGCAATGAAAGGACTAATAATCCTGATGCCCCTTGGGAGAAAAAACTTCACACTCTTATCTGCTCATATAAAACTGTCTTACTGTATGGTTAAAGTGAATTCTCAAAGGTCCAAACTTTTCTCTCCTGCCTATGACAACACAAACCACTGTGATTATACCTGCCATATAACAGTTTAGAAAAATGCATGGATATGTTCACACACATACACAAAACATGTTACCAGAGGCATAATCCTGGCCTGATACTCAAGGGAGACTGCTGTAAGTAGCAGGATTTTTACAACAGCTGTGCATTTTCTTTGTGCCCTGCAATAACCTGAGAGGCGTTAGGTGTTGTGGCTTAGTTTCCATTGGAGTTTCTAAAGAAATCTCATTAAAAACAAATTTACTGGCCATAACTACAATGGAAAAATGCTGCAGGCCAAGTTTGATGCCTACCAGGAGACAGATTTCAAAACTGAACATTTGGAGTCTGTGGACTCAATAGACGAGAGCTTCCAAACTGTGAGTAATCCACGAGAAGTGTCTGCTCTTTTACTCATTTAATCTCACTTAACAAAGGCAAATACCCCATTATGTAGAAAACCAAACACTGCTTTTTGTTATTGGATAGTAAAAAATAAACCCAAGAACAGAATATGCAAGCAGCATTTTCAAATTAGTATTGGAAATCAAAGTTGACTCAGTCCTTCAGCTAGAGAACTTATCCTTCCCTCCTGGGATCCTCCTCACTGATGGTGTTGCAGCTGTTTCCTGATAGTGTTTTCTGTGCTTTTGCAGATTCACCTCATGCTTTTTCTTTGATGTTTATCAGAGTAGTTGGATTCTGGGCAAGCATCAGGTGAGGAGAGAAGTGGTTCCAAAATATGAAATCCAGCCTTACTCACTGAGGAGGATTCAGGTTTTCACAGTGCCTCAGTAAAGTAGCTTGATGAGCAGGTATTAGGAAGGCCTGTTGTCTGAGAAGGTGTTTATAAATATGGCAAGATCTGAAAACAGAGCAGTACCTAAGCTAAAAAGAAGGTAGTGACTATCTTTTCCCTTTCTCCCACATTACTCTTCTCTTCTGATGTATATTTTACTTGTTCTCCAGTTTTAAACCAAGTTCAGCAGATTCACAATAAAACATTCCTTTAAATAGTATTGCTAAACATGACATATTTGTTCAAATTGGTCTTTCAAGGAATCCTAAAGGACTTACTTGAAATGACTGATTATTGTAGGGATGCAAAAAAAAAAGAGAAATCAGGAGTCTTGCTATTAGAAGGGAAAGCTATTGACTGAGAATTGATAATCTTTATTGACTTAGGGGAAAGTGCATTAACAGTTCAAGCTTTAAACACTTTCTAATTAAAATGCTAACACCTACAGTGTTGACAATTATGATGTGCTTTCTGTAAATCTTACCTAAACTGCTGTTCACATCTCACATTATTCCTTTTTACAAATTCTCTGGAATGAAATCTCAAATGAAGTTCAAAAGAAAGAATTTGAAAATTCCTTAGTCTAATAGGAAGAATAGAAGTCATCATATGAATCTGGGAAGATCCACTTGCTCATTGTGGTTTCTTCCACAGGGATTTGGTGTATTGGAAATACTTCCAACATTTACTATTATAGTGTGCTGTTTTATAGGAAACAAATGTTTTAATCATTGCCAGGAAACACATAAAAGACAGGGGTTTTTTTCCCCAGGAAGCTTTACAATATAAAGGATGGATATCACGGGTAACATATACCAGAAGCAAGGAATGGCATGGATTAGAAAAAAGTGAAGAGATGGTTACCCAATGTAAGAATATATACATTGTGGTGCAGTCCCTGACCAGGTTAAAAGTATCCATTTATTGAAGGAAGGAACACATTGGGTACAAAGAAATTTCTTCATCACGGTAGAAGAAAATTATAAAGGTTTTCAAAAATCTCTTTTGCCTTTGATATCCACATGACCACAAGTGTACATAATTTAAACTCTCTTGACCATCACTCTAGTATGGAGTATCCTAGAAAATCACTAAATTTATAGGAAACTAGTTCCCATTATTCATTTCCTGTGAGAAATGTTCATAACTCCACTGCTAAACTGTCAATGCCCGCTTTTGTGTTTTATTGGCTTTCCAGTGAACTCCTAGGGTGAACAACATAATTCTTATTTAGGCATAAACTTTAGAATAAAAAGAATCAAATGTATTTATCTGAGCAATTCATTTTTGAGACCATTTCAATAAAAGAAAATATCGTAAAAACTCTGACTCCTCCCTTTAGTTAGGGTCATTTGTTCTGTCAGGAAGACTAATGTATTTCTGTATTAAAGCTAATGGATTTTATAGTTTCATAGTTGGTAGGGTTGGAAGGGACCTGAACAGATCATCAAGTCTGACCCCCTGCCATGGGCAGGAAAGAGTACTGGGGTCAAATTACCCTGGCTAGGTGATTATGTAGATTTTGAAGACCCTTGGAAGTTGGTTCCAGATCCTAGCCACCCTGACCATGAAGTTGTACCTCCTGATGTCTAGCCTGAATCTACTCTCAAGCAACTTGTGGCCATTATTCCTAGTTACTTGGGGGAACAGGGTCTCTCCCATTCCCTGCTGGTCCCCCCCCGGTAAGTTTATAGATGGCCACCAGATCCCTTCTCAGTTTTCTCTTGTGAAGGCTGAACAGGTTCAAGTCCTGTAGCCGCTCCTCGTAGGGCCTTCCCTGCTGCCCCCTGACCATGCGAGTGGCCCTCCTCTGGACCCTCTCAGTGCTGTCCACATCCCACCTGAAGTGCGGTGCCCAGTACTGGGTGCAGCACTCCAGCTGCGGCCTGACCAATGTTGCATAGAGGGGGAGGATCACCTCCTTGGATCAGCTCATGATGCATCTGTGGATGCATGACAAGGTGTGGTTAACCTTACTGACTGTGTCCTCACCTTGGCAGCCCATGTTCATCTTGGAATCAATAAGGACTCCAAGATCCTTTTCTGCCTCTGTGCTGATGAGAAGGGAGTTCCCCAGCCTGTAAATATGCTGCTGGTTCTTCCTCCCCAGGTGCATCACCCTGCACTTGTCAGTATTGAATCCCATCCTATTTTCATCCGCCCACCCCTGTAACCTGTCCAGATCTGGTTGTAGCCTGTCCCTCCCTTCTACCATGCCCACCTCTCCCCACATCTAAGGGTCATTTTAAGCCTGGAAGGACCACTGTGATAACATAATTTGACTTCCTACATAACACAGGCTATAGAACTTCATCCAGGAATTCCCACATTAAAGCCAACAACTTGTGGTTGAACTAAAGCAAAATTTTAGAAAGGCAACTTTTGATTTAAAGGCTTCAAATGATGGAGAATCTACCCCAAAAAATACTAAATTTTAGCAATGATTTGGCCATAAAAAGGTCACCTATTCATGAATAAACCTAAGCCACCCATCTCTTTATATGATTCTCTTTTTTTCTTGTTGACAATACACTTACAAAAAGCAGCTACCTAAGTAACATGTGGTAGTTAGCCTTATTGTATTATTACTATTAATATTTTTCCCCAGTTATGGGCTTCCAGTTCTATAGGTTGGCATTTCAAATATATGCATATAAATTAGAGGCTGTCTATAATCCCACAAACAATTACCAAGGATTTTTATATTAGAACAACATGCTTTCCTTTTTCCTTTGGTTATGTTTAGTCATAAGAAATTACATTCCAGAGATCTAATATTTTTTCTCACTACCATAAAAGTATGCTACTACTGAATATTGCTGACATTATTACTCAAATCAATACCATGAAATGAGTTTCCATTTTTAATTCATTGCAGTCTTGCCTGGATTTAGATGTAGATATGTCCATAACATGCAATATTCTGAGACAAGAATTCAAATAGATTCATAGATGTTAGGGGCTAGAAGATCACAAGGTCATCGGCTCCAGACCCCTGCACTTGAGCAGGAAAGACTGCTGGGGTCAGGTGACCCCAGCAAGATGCGCGTCTAGTTGTTTTTTAAAGCTCTCCAAGGTAGGTGATTTTACCACCTCTGGGTAGGATCTGTTCCAGAACTTTGTCACTCAAATCATAAAGAAATTTCTCCTTATGTCCATTGTTTCTTGTCTTCCCCTTGGGGGGCCTTGGTGAATAGTTGCTCCTTCGGGCCCTGATGTGTGCCCCTTACATGAACACTGCATGCCCCCAGAGGCATGGTGACCGCCCACAGGTGGCAGCAGTGGCAGTGGCGGGGACATGGCAGCAGCGACCATAGTAGTGTTGGGGTGGGGGAGAGTTGGCGAGCATCTACCAACAGTTGGTGACCACCCGCAGATGCTGATGGCAGTGTTGGCAGCAGGGGGCACCAAGCAGTGACTGTCCGCAGGCGCCACCGGCAGTGTCAGCGGTGCTTTTTGCAGGGGGCACACCGCCAAACTTAGGGGGTGCATGTGCACCCCCTATACATCACCAATGGCCCCTTTTATCCTTTTATACATATAGGTTGCCACCAAGTCTTGTCTACATCTTCTTTCCTCAAGGCTAAACAGTAGGGTTGTGCAAAGTTTTGGTCCCTGATTCAATTTGGCAGAGATTCAGCCCAATTCAGTGGCTGAATCTCCAAATCCAAATCAAATCAGGAGACCCTTTAATTTCTCTGAATCAAATCAGAACGCTCCAAATAGATTAGGAGAGATTCGGAAAGATTTGGCAATTCGGACATAGATACAGCTTTATATGTTTTTTTCTACATATCTCAAGGTACCAGGTGGTTCATGAATGCTGCAATGCTGGGGTGGATGGAGTGTCCCACAGGAGTGTGGGGGGCTCCCCAGTGCACTTGGCGGCAGACCCGGAAGTGGTCGAGAAGCACTTCTAGTCCACTTCTAGTCCACTTCTGCATCCACTGGGAAGTATATAGGACCCCTTCCCCCACCGTGCTTCTCTGGCTCAGTGACTGGTGCCTCCTGGGCACTTCCGGGTTTGCCACTGAGTATGCAGGGGGTGCCCCCATGCTCCTGTGGGATGCTCCATCCACCCCACCATCTCAGCATTCACAAGCCACGCCTGGTACCTCGAGGTATGTAGAAAAAACATTTAAAGCTGTGTCTATGGCCGGTTCTCCAAAACAGCTTCAAATCTTCAGATTTGGATCTGGCTGAATCAAATCAGGGACAGCGATCTGAATCAACTAATCGAATCACTGTCCCCAGTTCAGGCCGAATCCAAATTTGAATCAAATATAGCCCATTTAGCACACCCCTACTAAACAGTCCCAGGTCTTTCTGCCTCTCCTCGTATGACCTCCTCTCTAGACCTCTAATCATGTGCATGGTCCTCCTTTGGACTCTTTCAAACTTCTCCATATCCTTCCTGAAGTTTGGTGCCCAGGACTGGATGCAGTACTCCAGCTGCAGTCTCACTTAGGCCAAGTAGATCAGGAGGATGACATCCTTTGTTTTGCTTGAGATGTATCAGTCAATGCATGCCAGTGTTTTATTTGCTTTACCAGCTACAGCATTGCATTGGTGGCTCATGTTCATTCTATGGTCTATCATAACCCCCAGGTCTCTTTCAGGTGTGGTGCTGCCAAGTGTAGCACTGCCAAGCCCATGAGTGTGTTGTGGATGATTTCTCCCCAGATGGAGAACTTTACATTTCTCCATATTAAACATCATCAGGTTTTGATCTGCCCACCTTTGGTGTTGTCCACAACCTTTGCCAGTATACTTTTAACACCCAAATCCAACTAATTGATGACCATGTTGAAAAGCACTGATTCAAGTGCTGAACCCTGAGGGATGCCACTGGTCACCTTCCACCATGTTGACTTAGTTCCATCTATTAATACTCTCTGGGTCCTACCTCAGAGCCAATTACCTAACCATTGGACTGTAAAGTAGACAAAGCCACATTTTCCCAATTTTACCATGAGCACATCATGGGAGACTAAGTCAAAGACCTGTATGAAATCCCAGTATATGACCTCAGCCTCATTTCCCTTATCCAGGTGGCAAGTTAGACACCCATAGTAGACATCCATCTTTGTTTGAATACGTATATCCACCTAAAGCTGGGGAACGAAAAATTGTTCCAACTTTTTATCTTATGTAAAATTGACTAGAGTTTTAACGACAATGTAGCCTGTATGATTCTGATATCCACAACAAGAAAAGAGGTTGCTGAGTCTGAGGAGATTCCAAGAGTTCTTGGGTAGGGTCCATCTACTTATTTGAAATGGATCCATGCAGTTGCAGTCATGAAAGTTTTATGCTCTGAAAATCCTGAATGCTAAACCTATATCTGACATGGTTTTGGATGAAGAATATACTCTAGTTTAGCTACAGAACTTTGCGTAACGAAAAGTTGCAGTGCTAATCTATAGAACATCTAGTAGACAGCTGTTGGACAAGGCAGAAAGTAAAGTGAGAAGAAAAAAATGCAAAATGGTACGGAATCTAACATAGTTAATCACAGTAACATTTGTTGCTCAAAGGGCCTAAAATCATCCTATCGGCTACAGCTTCTTTAAGCGTAACAACTTGAAAATAATAGCAGTTATAAATATTTAAGAGGATCACATGCAAATTCTGGCTCTTGGAAAAATCACAAATATCAAAATAAAGATATAGCTCTGAAGTCTGAAAGAGGAGTTTTAAGGTTCTGTTATAAATAAGGTCACAGAGTCTTCAAACCAGCCATTGGTTTTGCAGTGTCAAGCCCATTTTTGAAAGTGTCACATATGAGGATGAGTTCTTGGCAGTAAGTGTTTGCTTGCTGATCACCTCAGTTCAAAATAGATTTTTGGCTATAATCCTAGTCCTACAGCAAGGTTCCCTTCTATTCAGGTGGGGAACAAATTAAAAATTGCAGCTGTTTAGTCTTTGCCTATTAAGATACTGAATAACAAGCATTAATATGTCTAAAGAGATGCTCTCATAAAGCACAGTGAATGAAACTGTATATTACAGGAAAAAAGTGTGTGAATGTGAATAACTCCAAACTTTAACTTGGTTTGAAGCAAATTTGGAACAAATCTCTGTAACAGCCTGAGTATTATGGTCAAATCATTGCCAAAACTATTTACACAAGGAGAATCAGGTGAGAGCTGAAGCATTTTTGTCTCTCTTTTTAGTTCTATCTAGAAAAAAAACACTTGAGTTAATTTCTGTACTCTTTCAGTTCCACTGAGGTCATGGCATCACAGAAGGGCATACAAAATGCAGATTAGCCTGTTAAGGATCCTGTTGAGGATTTCTTGGTTTACTTTTGCACATATTTTTACTCATATTTAATAATAGGTCTACTTTATTTCTGTTTGTTATTCCTGAAAGCGGTTAGTTATGCCTTTTTAAGAAGTAGGTTGACAGGTAAAATAAAGCTTGACTGAAAATGTGCTATGATTTCCCCCTCCAAAAGCTTACTGCAGGAAAATGCTAAAATCCAAGGACAGGATTGAAAGTCAGTGGAAATACTTTCATTTCTAATTATTTTAGAGGGTGAGATCCCAGCATCTTTATTCCCCATGAATTCAGAGGGAATGACAGTTTTCCCAAGTGAAAACAACTTCAAAAAAACCACAATCTCCCTCCCGCACAGAAAGTGGCCCATGATGATTCTCATGTTTTTCCAGGATAAAGAGCAAGGATAAAGTACTCAGAAAATCAAGCCAGATACAAGTGACTGCTAACTTGAAAGGTGGGAAACATACCATTTCTGGGTACCAGCAAGGCCTTGCAAATCTATAGGCCAATGTTTGGTTTCTAAAAAAGAATACTATCCTGAATAAGCAATTAGATGCTAATATTTTAGAATGCCAAAGCACAGTACATGGATAATATTTCCTGGCGAAGACTAACATTTTTATTTTACTGTAGAGATGATGAAAAACTCAGCTGGCAGTCAGTTCATCATCTTAGGATATGAAGATAAAACAGATTGCTAGGGTGAAGCCTTGGTAATTAAAAATTGCTTTTTACCTATTTTTTTTTATTTGACTTGAAATTGTTTGGAAATTATCCAATTACAGCATGCCTTATGTTAATAATGTGTATTGCTCAAGTGTATGTAATTACTCTATTAAAAGGAAAACTATGTAAAAATGTGGGCAATATGTCTATGTAGTCTACTGAAAAGTATTTGCTGTGCCCTAGCTCTTGCCTAATGTATGTAAAAGTATCCACACTGTTGCAACAAACAAAATATGTTTCTCTAAAAATGGGTGACAACAACCATCCAGGAAACTCAAGGAACATGAACTCAGGATACAGAAAGTAATGGATGGATGGAAAGAGGCTGTACAGCTACTGAATATTCACTAAGGGGGTTGAGGAATTTGCAAAAATAACTTAAAAGGGTGTAGTCCAAGTAAACCTGTAGAGAGAGGACCATTAACATGCATCTGTCTCCAGACTGCAATGGGTGTGGACATATTGCTATGATTTATGAACAGCCTTTCTGTTAGTCCAGTAGACAATAGCCCAGCACAGGAGCAGTTGTGAATGTTTTAAGGAAGTGACAGTACAGATACATTTCCAAAGAATTAGTCCCACAGTTCCAGCTCAATATGGAATCCAAGGAACACCTAATCCAGGTTTTCAATCTGGGATAATTTACTGAGAATGCAGTCTAGCATGCAAACGCACACTGCTGCCAAATCCCAAGGCTTTTACAGCCGCATCCAAAAAAAAGAGAAAAGACTCAGATGCTTAATATGGGACTTAGGTGGAATATTATGACACTAAGTCCAACCTGCAGTTCTGAACTCCCCATGTCAGTTGCTGCCTAACTAGATAGGAGGCCATACTTTGACGTAAGGTTCGCTAGGCCCTTATGCTTCTAGACATGCCCAGAAATGCCTTGCTCTTTACAAAGCTCTTTACACTTCAAGAGGGATGTCGACAGCATGGAGAGGGTCCAGAGGAGGGCCACTCGCATGATCAGGGGGCAACAGGGCAGGCCCTATGAGGAGAGGCTACGGGACCTGAACCTGTTCAGCCTCCAGAAGAGAAGGCTGAGTGGGGATCTTGTGGCCTGTTATAAACTAGTCAGGGGGGATCAGCAGGCATTGGGGGAGTCACTGTTCCCCCGAGCATTGCCAGGAGTGACCAGGAATAACAGTCACAAGCTGGCAGAGGGTGGGTTTAGGTTAGATACCAGAAGGCGCTACTTCACAGTCAGGGCGGCTAGGATCTGGAACCAGCTTCCAAGAGAAGTGGTGCAGGCTCCTACCCTGGGGGTGTTTAAGAGGAGGTTAGATGAACATCTTGCCGGGGTCATTTGACCCCAGTATTCTTTCCTGCCATGGCAGGGGGTCGGACTAGATGATCTGCTCAGGTCCCTTCCGACCCTAGAAACTATGAAACTATGAAGATGAGCACCTATTTCAATCAGAATCCAGAAACAACTTTCTTCCAGGAAAGTTCCCTGAGAAATTCAGCATGGTAGGACCTCTCAAACCATGTTTAGCACACACTGATACGGTCAGTCTCCTTTCATAGTGCATTGGTAGCTACCTCCTTGCAGCAGCAGCCTCTTTCTCCTTTTATATCATAGCTTACTGGTTACTTGCTGAAGTCGTGGAAGATCTATGCTTAATTTTGTGTCTAAGAGGATTCAAACTTGCAGCAGCTTCTTCCTTGAATCTAACAACCTGGCTCTTCTCAGATTTGGGTGCTCCCTACCACTCCTATTGAAGCCATGTCTGTAGAAAAAGAATTTAAGATTCATTGAGTCAAAGAAGCCCAGAATGAGCATGGTTAGTTCAGACTGAAAGGTCAACCTAGGTTCTGGTCCCTGAACCAAAGATGATTTATGCATTTTATCCATTCATTTCATGGAAAAGAAACAGCCTATCTTTGGAGAATGGACAGACAGGATAGTCACAGTTTTAAGAAACAGGCACTGAGGGAGATAGGTCAGGAAGTGATAGTGTCTGTTCAGGCAAGTAATTAAATAAAATTTGAAATAGGACCTCAGAAATGACCCTGGCCAGCAACTAGACAGCAATGACGTAAAATTATTGTCAGAGAAAGAAGGCCAGCATGAAGGCCAGTATGCAAAGGCAAGGAAGGGAGCAGTACAGTCCAACATCCTGACATTTGTCCAAAGGAGAGATGGCTAGAAAATAATTAGCTGACTGTGAACATGGGGGGGAAATCTCCTTTCTGCTGTCATTGTTCTTTACCTAACACAAATACGTTTATGGTTGTGAGATGAGTATTGCTGGTGAAAGCTATTTGTCCTTCTGGTTTATTTGTGGGCATCCTGTAGGAATTACAGGGAAAGAGAATCATTCAAAGTGATGTTAGATATGAAAGGAGGAACTCTGTAGGCAGATGTTGGTATGATGACTTCACCCTGGCTGATCACAGACACATTCAAAAGCTGAAACTTTCACATATATCCTAACTGAAAGCAGCGTTCATTTATGGCCTCAAACACATGGCATATGTACCACAAAGCTTCCAGACACCATCTCAACTTATCTGCATTCACAGTGATCCATATACCAAAGCAGTGTGCAGCCTAAGGGAACATTAGTTCTGCCACCATTCTGAGAAAAGTTTCAGCCAGGCAATAAAAAGTTGGGAAATATGTCTTCCTTCTCTGCTGCCTTCCCCATTCCCTGCAAATATGTGAACAATCAGTATTTGCAGAGTCAGTGTAACTACCTACAAACACAGTGGGGTCCAGAAAGAACAGCTGCTAATACAAGATGCATTGTACACATGACTATCACCAGATGCTCACCAAGCCACTCAACTTCAATGTATGTCATAGAAATACTGATGAAACACCTATTAATAATAAATACATAGCGATAGACTCAATAATGAACTTAGATACCTACAATGGAACTTAAATTAAATAACGCACCTAAGAAGAAAACTGCAATCCAAAAAAACCCCCAAAAACCCCTCTACTCATCTACTGCCTAACTCGCTAGGTATCGCATTATATAATGTTAACATTCTCTAGGCACATAAAGGTCTGCTTTTATCTAATAATAGCTGAATGAAAATTTAAAAAGCAGTAATTGGAACAGGAACTAGAACCCAGGATGCCAGCCTTCCAGATGAGTGCTCTAATCATTATACCATATAGTCATGCCCATCCTACAGTGTATTTTCCTGGCTACATGAATGCAAGATTGCTTCAGTAGTACATCATCAACAGGAAGAGTGGAAAATGCACTCACTCTGTTCCTCTCCCCCCCAGCACACCCCAGCTTAACATACAATCTGATGGCTATGGCATTCTCTTGGAAGATGTAGGTTTTAACTGTCTCAGACAGAGGTGGAAATTAAACCTTGGTCTCCCACTTCCAAGTCCTTTAAGTGCTAGCATATTATAAAACAGTTGTGATAGCAGCAATACCTCCTTCGGAGTCAATTAAGATTGGTGGGATTTTGGATATACCCTTTCCTGCACCATCTCCTATTGAATGGTGGTTCCCTAGGTGCTTCCCTGCTCAGCATGAAATTTTTATAAATCGAGGCACCCAATTCTCCACAGTTGTCTAACCAAAGTTTCTGCACTCCAGTCGGGAGGGGCAGGCACCTAAAAGGGCATCTATGTTCCTTATTAGATCTAGCCTCCAATTTTGATACAGAAGGTATACATTTCCCATGACAACACCAACCAACAGGGAAAACAAAAAAGTGACCCTGTAATGAGGAAGGAACTGACCCTTTGGTAAGCTGGGTTTTGTTCATCATCAGGCCCCTGTAAATTTGCTGGCTCTTCATGGTCATCCAGAGGTTACAGTGCCCTTGGCAGCGACTGCCCGATGTAATGGAATGTTGCAGAGCTCTGCAACATTTTGTGTGGGTCTGATAGTGGTTGCATATGCTAGAATAACTAATAGGCATGGAAGAAATCTAAATGAAGAGGAGACTGGTGGCACAATAAGAGGAGATTAATTGACACAATAAATAACACTTGCCATGGGGAGGAATGACATTCACAAGTTGTCTAAAAGGCACAAAACATTTTAATGGGATTTTGTTCACTTTTTAAGCATAAGATTAATGGAGTTTTTAGATAATGCATCAGGAAGGAGCTTTGCCCCTTTTCAAGTTCATACCCTTCACTATAGTTCTGTTATGCTAAAATAAGTATTGCCCTATTTTGCTCATCACTTTTATTCTGTAGCATTGATCCCCTAGATGTATAACACACAGATACTGCAATCATCTGTGTATTTCTGTTAAATCCCAGCTAATATGCACTTGTTCTGCACTTTCAAATGATTCAGATCCATAGCAAAGCAATATTATGAGCCTTACATAAGTGTTTGACTTTCAGTTGAAAATAGCTCTGAAAAGGAGGCTTAGAACTGGAAGGTTAATAGTCATTTATGTGGTCTTTTTTCTCCAAATACTTGAAAAGATGTTGATGTTTTTGCTAAGGTTTTTACTTGGAATGAGTCATGGTTATGGCTTGATATTACAGAAGGGATTCCTTGCTGGACTTCTTACAAGGCACACATATTCTATTTACATATGAAGCAGGAAAAGATTATCAGCTTCATTTAATTAACTGTAAACAACCCATGTTCTCCAAAATTCAAATTTAGTACAGATTTACAAATAAAGTTCTGTGGTCTGTACAAAACAATAAGGTGATCACTCCTGGAAAAAAAAAAAGAACTATTGATTCAGCACATGGGATTATTTCTGAAAAGTCAGGAGGAAATCCCAGGAACAAGAGTGAGCCTGTAATGACATGAAATAGGTCAAACATGCTGGGTGTGTTTCATTTTTCTGCTCTGGAGTCAAAGAAACAATAAAAAGTCAACCCCACTGCTTATGATTGGAAGGAATGCCCCATTTACAATACCTAGTTTTCAAAATATTATCCAGTGAACTTTGCTCACGGTGGTCATACCGCTAATAATAATAAAGAATAGAGGTAAACAGATTGTTAATTCATTTTTCAGATGATACAGCAATGCACTGAGCATGAGGAAATAACATGAAGAGACTTAGTAGAGCAAGTGGCCAGGAAATAAGATTCAATTCAGGATATCATAAGGCTGAAATAATGGACGTTTTTGGGGACTCAACAGAGCTGAAAGAAACCATGGGCTGACCTGAACCATGGCACAAAAGTAGCTACACACTTTTCTGATCATGAGAACATGCAAGACCAGTCTGGTGCCCAGCACAGAATGAGTGGGAATTTGGGTGACAACTAAATAATCTGCAAAGAATAAATATAAACATTGGTGTTTTTTGCATGTATAAATATTTTAATTAATTATGCCTGTGTTCCTTTAAAATATAAATATCTGGCAGTGTATAGATTTATATTAAAAACAGGGATCGATTTTCCTTTTTCCCTATTAGAACATTTCCTAATTACTCAAGACCTGATTTTGATCTCATACTATCAAACATCAGTAGAGATATACCAATGTAAAATATCTATTAATAACATTAGAATAAGCTTGTTATAAATTGTTCTCAGTAAAATATGTATTTATCTGACAGCCAGCAAGCTTTGCTCATAAAGCTAGCAAAGAAAAAAATCATACAAAACAATTTGATTTGAGAAATCTCCAAGTTATACATTCCAGCAGTGTAAACAAGATTCTGATAACCAAAGTGCAGTTTTATAACTCTACATGAGATCAACATGGAATTTCACTGAGTTTGTCATTCAATCCTCCCTGCTCCTTTACAGATCTTTTTGTCAATATCAATATTTATAATGCAGGTATTGGGTTAATTTGATGTAGCGAGAGCTGGAACTGAAACAAGGTAGGCCTTATTCAGCTTTTTATATGGCATAGCTGAGAAGGCATTTGCCAAAATTAATTCTCCAAACGCATTGGGTGGCTGAAGGCTGCCAGAAGGTCATGTTTGCATTTTAGTTAAGGTTGGATTGTTTGTTCCTTAGAAAGGAGGAGCAAAAAAAAAAAAAGCATAGGAAGGAAACAGAAGCTTGTAAGTAAAGCACTTAACCAGGGCATAGGAGATCTAGGCTCAATTTTTAACTCTGCTGCAGACTTCTGTGACCTCTGGCAAAGAATTTACTTTGAGATCCAAAAAAGCATGTGGATGCCTACAATTTAGACAGTTAACACACCTCAGTCCAAATGAACATTTCATGAAACCCCTGCCAGACTACCTATGTATCACAGTCCTACCTAAACTCTTAGGCTTCTAGGGCATTTTTACATGTGCTCCAGGAGCCACGGGGGTGGGAAGTGGGAGGAAGGGGGGTGCTTTAATTAGCAAGCCACGCTAACTGAAAGTGCCTAAACGTCATGTGTATCAGGGTCCTCCACGCTGAAAAATGGCACCAGGGTGCTTTGAACTAAAGCTTATTGAATGAGTTACCACAGGTAAGCAGGCATCACACCAGGGTGCCATTGCAGATCAAGTGATCAGGCCAAGGGTTGAGGTGGTATCATGGTCAAGATGAATAGTCAATCAGATCTGGGAGGTCCAAACACAGCAGGGCCAGGGACTGGTGCAAGTCTAGGATTAGATGGGAGCAAGGTAAGCAGGACTGAGGCAGAGGTCCAAGAAGATTACACATGACGGTTGTTGCTGAGACAAGACCCACGAAGTAGGAGGGGTTTTATAGTCCCCATCAGGGGCTTACAGTTCCCATCGATTCTTCCTAGTCACCTGACTCATCATCAGTGTCTTAACGAGACAGACCAGGCTGGGTTGGGTCTGACATCTCACCAGCTGGCTGGTGGTACTCCAGACTTTACCTGCTGACTTGGACACACTGGGTTTGAATCCCAGTAATCCTAATAATCATGTTAGGAGATGGAGGAAAACTGATCCCACTTATAAATATCTGCATTTTGCTTAAGGGATATATGTTATAGCCATGTTGGTCAAAGAAAGAGAGATGAACAAAGCTCTTGGGTCAGAGACATTATCTTTTATTAGACCAACTAAATAGTAGCCAAAAAAAATCTTTTTTTGTGAGTTTTTGGGTCAAAACACCCTTCTTCAGGCTGAGGAGAATTCAAAGATTGTAAAAGTTCTCTAGTTAGAAAAAAATTGCTAACTAAGAAAGAAGAAATTTTCACCTCCCTGACTGACGTTGGACACCTCCAGGAAAGAAGCCTGACTAATCTGCTCATCACACAACAAAAGGAGTTTGAGGAACCCAGGGGAATGAACTTCTACCCTCTACCTCCCCTGTGCAAAATTAAGTTTCTTTTTCTACCTAGGAGAACTTTTACAATGTCTGAATTCTCCTTAGCCTGAAGAAGATTGTTTGGACCTGAAAGCTTGCAAAGAAAGAAATTATTTTTGATACCATTTAGTTGGTCTGATAAAAGATACCACCTCTGATCCAAGAGATTTTTTTTCCTACATTTTGCTTGGGTATTTTAATGCAAACAAATAAATTATCTCCATAAAGCATCAGATTTCTGTTGCTTTATTTCTTAATTCTTGTCTCCTGAACTCTCTGAAAGAATCCTTATCCATCCCTAGCCTATACCCAGGGGCAGATCTAGAGGGTTGTGCTGGTGTGGTGACTGTGCACTGCATGTGTAATGAGCTTTTTGCCAAGAACTCTGCATGTGCCATGGGCTCTGAACTCACCATCTGGTTGACACAAGGTCTGGTCAAAACCCTGTTTTCACACAGCTCTGGAACATAAGGGTGGAGCACCATTGCTGTTCACTCTCTCTCTTTCCCCACTTCCTTTACTTCCGCGGTAGGAGAAGAGGGCAAATGATAGTACTAGTTACCCACAGGGATCTGGAGGTGCATAAAAGCTGGGTCTTGAGTGCCACTACTGCTTTTTCCCCTTTTTCCTCTGCCACTGGGCAGGGAGGGAGGAAAGAGGGCAAATCGTATCAGCATTCACCCCATAGGTGCTGGAGCCATGCAAAAGCAGGAATTCTAGCTTGACACTGCAACAACCAGCTGGTGAGCTCAGAGCTTACTGACATCTAGGATCAGGCTAAGGGGGTGTGGTCATACCCCCCACTGCCACGATCCTGGATTTGCCCATGCCTATACACACCTATGAACTCATCAGCCTTTTCTGTGAGTTTAAGGGGGAAAAAAGCACATGGAGTTTTTTTCATTCTTTGTTCTTAAATTCTTAATGGCAAACCTGTTTTGTCTCTAGTATACTGAATGCTGATTTTTAGTTGAAATACAGAGGCTTGATGTGTTTCTCATCTCACAAAATGAGTTATGACTGTTGATATCCTTGCCAAAATAAAACATAATTCTTTAGTCTTTACTTGTCTTCCATTTTTCTTTATTTAGGACCAGAATGCGAATTGTTCTGTCCAGTTGTTGTTAATTCAGTTCAAGAAACACCCTTTTTATACTAAAGAATACCTGGTCTAGTTGCCTAGAACTTCAATTCCTTGCTTCATCACAGTTCTCCATTGTGAATTTGGCCCTATAATAGCCTAGCTTCAACCAGAAGGATGGAACAATACTTTTTCCAGTCTAATTATGAGGGCTTTTTCCTGGGAAGTGAGAACTGTGGATTGGAAAGACCCTTTGGCAAAAAATCTTCCTTGTTTTACACCAACTGGTGTGAAAGAGCTGAAAAATAGAAGTTTTATTTACAATAGTCACTTAAATTTCAGATTTCTTCATATTATTATTTATTATCTGATTAAAGGTAGAGAGGAGGCATGGAACTCCCTATAATCCGAATTGTATTAACATGCTAGATTAAAGGTTACTCTCAGATCTAGGGCTTGGTCAGATTTGGAATTTCCTTACCACAGAAAATTCACAACTCCAAAAATGTTTTGTATCAAACTGGAATGAAACATCAAAAATGCGAATTTTCCATGGGAAGAAAAATATTCAAAAAAATTCTTGGCCAGCTGCGTTGTTGAGGAACTGGTAAGGAGGATGGGTAGCTGGAAGGGACATCTGCCTGCCAATCTGGTTTGCAGCAAATGTTTCAAAAGAGTCAGCATGTTCTAGGAGACATTTCATTTTCCGCCCGGCAGTGTTTTTAAACAGAAAACTATTATGCCTGAAACATTCCAGCCAACTATCATCAGAACAAAAGAGAGCATCAAGCAGGATCTCCACAAAGCAATTGGCTTACAGTTGCTACTCCCTTTGAAAATGTATATGAAAAGCAAATGGGAGTTGGAAACCTTGATATTAAATTTACAAATTCAATAAAAGGGAATAATTATTACGAACAATTTCCCTTTCCAGCATTTCTAAGATTCTTTTTATTTTCTGTTGCACCAGGCTTTACACAACCTATTTCCTAATAAGCCAGTGATTAAGTGCATAGAGCACTGACTCACTGTTGCTGGTTTATTTCCCCTTGCAAAGAAATAAAACATGTCTTAATGTGTTGGGACAGACAAACATTTTCCAAAATAATGTGCTAGAAGCAAAGGACTTGATCCTGCTCCACTGCTCTGTGAGTTTTGCCACTGATTTGAGGGACAGCAGGCCCCGGACCAAATTAAGAAAAGTAGAATATGATTCTGTAAAATGTATTAGTCACACACTAGAGGTATTAACTTCCATGAATATGTTTCCCCTTTTATGTTTTCCATACACAGAGTTGTTTAGGACAGCAACCTTTACTGATTTAGTGAATAGGTGTGAACTGTGAATGGTATGTCGATTTTTTAATACATAAAACAGAATCCAGTGAGTGATCAAAAATGTTTGTCTCCTAGGGCCACTTTTATAGTTGTCCTTGGAAAGTGTGCCTCTCTTCACAGCTGCTACCTGGCCAAAAAAAAATGTATGAGCATAGCCAACAAGTGGGAAGGGAAAAAGCTATTTATTTACTTGGTATGATCCAAGGTGTTTTCAGATTACTGAATATCAAATTTCCTGCTTATCAGACAGTTCTCAAAAGTAGACCTTTGGGAACCAAATTCTTCACACTAAACTGAGAGTTACAGCACTGACTTTCCTGGGGCTGTTTCTGGTTTGCACTGATGACACAGGGAGCCCTTTAGATTTTATGAATCTATATTGTTCTTATCTTTGCCTAAATCCAAGCAAAAATCATGACTTAACTATTCTTCATCGCCTCCATATCCCATTCTTAATATTATTATTAACTTGCATTGAGGTACCATGGAGGAGCTCCTATGATTTTATTCTGCTAGATGATTTTTTTTTTCCATTTCAGCTTTTTCAATTTCAAATTTTATGTTCCAACTTATAGAGCAAATAACAAATACCATCTACCAAAAGGTAGAAAAGACAGGATCTTTCTACAATGCTTCGATCCTCAGTTAGTAACCTCAATACCTCCAGTATGTGGATTTTTATAGTGTATATCAAAGCTGTCCAATTGGCGGACTGTGAGCTGCATGCAGCCTACAAGAGGTTCATTTGCAGCCTCCAGGCTCCTACCCAGCTGCCACTCCCTCCACCTCTTCAGCTTTAGCAGCAGCCATGGTCTCCAGGCTTCCCCTCCCTCCTCTGGCTTCCATTTCTGCCCTTGCCCCAAGGGACAGTGTGCTGTGGTGCAGCACAGCCTAATACAGTCAGTGGGGCTAAGAGGTGGAGGGTGAGGCTGCAATGCCTGTGAGAGCAGTGCAGCGGAGGGATGCCCACCTGGTGTGCAGCCCAGGGGCCTCTGGTTTGCACTGCTGCAGCCCACAAAGCATGCAGCCCACATTGCCCACCCCATAGGCCATGTAACCCACACTGCTCACCCCATAGTTTAACTACGATGGGGTGAGCAAGGTACCTACCCTGGGCACTGATTATGAAGGGGTGCTAGGACCCCCTCCATATCCCACCAGGACTCTTTGCTATGGCAGCAGCAGCTCTGCATGGCCCTTGCCTAGCCATAGGAGCCAGGTAGAGCAGCACCACCCTGGGTGCATCTACATGTGCTATTACTATGCATGAATAAGCTTCATAGTTTATTGCTTTTGAGTGTGTTGTTCCTGGGTGTGCCATTTGAGCATGTGCCCAGGAGCAATTAACTCTGGAACAATAAGCTCAGCAGTTTATTCATGTGCTGCACATGAAACTGGGTCCGAGGGACTTTGGGGGTCAACCCACCAGCCCAAGGCTGCTCTCCCATGGGCTGAACATGTTACAGAGGAGCTGCCTGGGGCATGAGAAAGCTTCTGTGTGGGGCTAGCTGGTAGGTAGCCCTCACATTGAAACACCCTTGTGTCCCAGCCAGCCCCTCCAGCATCTATATGCTGCTGTAGAGTTTTTACTTCACAGCAGAATGTATTTACAAGTACTATCCTGCTACAGAGTAAATTTGTTTACTCCAGCCTATTAGGGGTACACATGTAGACACTGAGACATTCACTGCATGGCTAATTAGTCAACTGCACAGTAAATGTCTTGTATAAATGTGCCCACTGAGTGTGTATCTGGGGTTGAGGGTGTGGCAGGCGAGTGGACCAAACGGAATAATGCTCCCCTCCTGCCCTGGGGAGACTTGCAGCCCTACCTCCAATATGTACATATGAGGCAGGAGTGGAATGAATGGGTCATGGGCTCACAGGCAGCCCTGCCATGGGGCTGCTGCCACTGGAGTGGAAATGACACTGCTATAGCAATAGCAGCAGCAGCAGCAATACCCTGGAAAAGAGAGCCTTCTCTTCCCCTCACCCACATCTCTACAATCCCAGCCCCCTCAGGCCTACAGCACACAGAACCGCCTCTTTTCAGTTCTGGATACTCAGTGAGCTGACTATGCCTCTGCCATGAGGCATATAGGCCACAGCCACTTAGAAACTGGAACCCTTGATCAAATGCAATGAATTTAAAGACCAGAAAAAAAAATGATTGGGTAGGAGAGATAGACAAAGAGGAGGAATGGAGAAGCAATGCATGAATTTGTCTTGCAAGCCTCCTGCAAAGATCCATATTTGATCAATTCTTGGAACTGTCCCAAAAGCACTCACATTTTTTCGAGGATTTGCCTTCTGTCACATGTGAGCTTTTCCTCTGCAAATGAGTCAGCCCATCCAGGAAACCAGTATTGTCCATAATACCAATAGTTGATTTTTCACAACTAGGAAAGCTCTATTTAGCCATATCCTTTGGTATAGCAATTGCTTGCCTCTGCAATATACATAACCCCACCTGCATATTTCTGCTGTAAGCAGAAATCTTTCTGTAAGCCTGTTTACAGCCTCAAGCTCCTTTGTCACCATCCGCACTCAGGATCATGCCTTCTCATGCTGTCTATTTTTCCCTATCTGTAGGATCATGTTAATTCTGGTTTTAGTACCATCCTAAAAACTTAAAACAATCGAGCATGACCAAAATACCTGTGCATGTGCCATTGCCCCCACTCAATCTCCAGCAGCAACAACTTAGAGCAGGTTTAATTTTGTAAAATCTTAGAAGTGACACTGTACCCTAAAGATAATTTTTCCTAGATGTAATCAGAGATTAGGGGCTGCTTCTTGAAATTTCTCTTAATGCTCAACTCCACACTTCTCCTTTTTCATGTCCTTGTGACAAGGTATTTAGCAGAACTTGCAGATTTGTTGGACTCTGACAGACCACACTGTAAGCACTTCTGGTATGGCCTGAAACTTGTGACCTGTGAGCTGTCAACTATGCGCCTTAGCACCCAAGGCTCTGAGTCCACATAGGGAAAGAGATATTAACAGTTCTTTGTTCTCAGACTTCTTTAATGCACTCTTATAGTGGAGCTGCTTTCCTGGGCACATAATATAACTCTACAAAATGTGAGGAGCTTTGCCACTTCACAGAGCACAAGCACTTCCATACCAAATGCTGAGATGACAGGTCAGAACATGCTGCCATACTGCACTGTAAGCAGAGCCAGTGCCTACCTGGGCTGAGACGATATTTGTGGGGCCCTCCTTCCCTGCTTGTCTCACTTGTCATGCCTTATTGCTTTTTCAGTGATTGGGAGAGGGGATCTTGCTCTTTGGGCTGAGGTACATTGCTTGGCTCTCCTCAGCCCTAGCAGCCTGAGCTGGGTTTCTCCAAGTGCTGGCCTTTCCAGAGGCTGGCTTACAGTCTCGTGCCTCTTTGTCTCCCTCCACATTCAGGGTCATGCCTTTTCTAGCAAGGTCTCCTCTCTCTTTCCTGCTGTCTCCCTCTCTTACATCCCTGAAGAGAAAGGCCTCCCAGCCTGAATTATCATTCTGAAAGGGCCCTTAACCATTTTCCCCTTTAACTTTGTAATGGGAGAACAAAACCAGCACCCTATTACACATAACAGGTGTGTCTACATATGCATTTACTCCAGTCTAGATTTACTGTGGTATAGGTTAAGCTGGAGTAAGGGTTTTTGAGTAGGTGTCTACACATGCAAGGATTATGGAGCAGATTTGCTCCCAGTTTCCTGCACCCCTGCAATGGGCCTCTGCTGCCACCAGGGGGATCTTCAGGTGCTAGCCCAGGGGATGGCAGGGAGCACCAAGCCAGGAGACAGCTGTCTCATGGTCCCAGGGAGCTGCCTACTGCTGGAGCAGGGACAATGTCTCCTGCCCCAGCAGCAGGGAGCTCCTGGCCCTGACTCCCCAATCAAGGTCATAGGGCTTAAGATGAACTGCAGGGGAGGGGCAGGTCCCAGCCCCTGCCCCAATCCACTGGTGGGGCAGCTAGCAGCTAGCTCACTGCTAGCTGCCACACCAGTAAATCAGGGCAAACCTACCCTGCCCCCGCAGCTCTTTCCAAGCCCTGTACCTCAATCACCCGTTTGGGGCATGGGGCTGGGACCTACCCCTGACCAGGACAGCTCCCAGCCAGCTCCTGTGGTTGTGGTCATGGATATTGTGGTAGCAAAGCCACTGCTGGGAGATAAGGGTCTCCCAACCTGAGCACTGTGACTGCTGAGCTTGTGTAGTCTTACACGTGCACATGTAGACTTACATGCTTATTTCACAGTAAACTGCTAATGAGAAGTTAAGTGTTTTGTGTAGATGCACCCAATATGTGGTAACATACTGTGTATATACATGTAGAGAAAGAATCCTATTACACCCAAGGTTTCCACAATGTTATCTTCCATAGTTTGTACCATGATATGGCCTCTGATTCAAGGTTTCAATATAAGTCCCTTCAAAAAAGGAGGTACTTGTCTTAGTGTGCTAAACTGACCTAAATCTCATGGACCATAAGGAGGGCTGCTGCTGCCATGGCTGCTGCTGCTGTAGGGCTGCTGCTGCCATGGCAAAGAGTCCTAGTGGGGATAAGAAGGGGGTCCTGGAGGTGGGGAATCAGACCCAAGAGGTAGATGGTGGGGAATCAGATCTTCATTCATCTACATTACCCAGGACCCAACATATTCCTAGTGTGTTGTATCTCAAAAATTCAAAAAAGTACTGGACAGATATCATAATAAGTGTCTTTGAAATTCTACTCCTGCTGGCCCAGTCTCACAACAAAAACTCATGTGAAAAATCCTTTCTTTTGTGGATGTGAATTAAAGATGGCTACATGTGTATCTGTAGACTAGGGTGACCACCTTTTCAAAAAGGGAAGGTAGGACATATGTCTGCCTTTCCCCACTACATCCCCACTGCTGCCACTGCCACTGCCACCACAGCTAGATGAGAGCCAAGCTAAGCAGAGCAGAGCAGGGAGGCCTGTTGTGGGCTTGGGGCTCCCTACCCTGCTGTCTTTCCCTCGAGAGCCCTGCACTGGCCATATGCACCCTGCTGCCCAGGCACCAGCAGAGCACACAACTCCAAGCTGCTGCCACCCCCACTGCTGCCAGGTGGGAAGGGGCACCTCGCCATGGCAGCACAGAAAGCAAAGCACCCCCTGGGGCAGGGCAGCAAGGCAGGGAGCCCTGAATCCACAGCAGGCAGCCCACATACTGAACCCCTGCCCTGCACACATACCTGGGGGGGCATGTGCCCCCCATGCCACCCACTGCTTGGATGAGCCATCCTGGCCCTATGCACCGCCCTAGCTGGAAAGCATGTCCAGGCCCTGCCCCACTCCCTCCCTCACTATGGGGGCCTTGATCTGTCTCCCCTATCCTCTTTCCCGCCCATAGACTTACTTACAGGGAGCTGCTTACTTACAGGGAACGCTGCCAGCCAGCAAAAGGAAACCTGCTGTTTCCTGATCCCTGCAGAAGTTGCAAATCTGGGACAAATGCTATCTCAGAGTCATGCAGCTTGGGACTGGGACCTGAAGTTCCCATTGCAGGACTGCTCCACCCAATTAGGGATGGGTGGTCACCCTGCTGTAGATATGTTTAGTACATTCCTTTATTTTGGCAATAGCCATTTCTAATTTTATATGATAATCAAGGAATCTATCTGATCAATAATGTCATGAAACACTTCACAGTGTTTTAATAGAAAAAATAAATTTAAAAAAAATGAACAATTCAATTAACATTAATATTAAGCATATGTTCTGTTGTAGTACCAATACTATTTTTGCCATCCTTAACAGGAATTTATACTATGTGATGATAATTTCAGAACAACATTATAATAATGCATTTAACTTTTCCATACTCTAAATCTGAACTTCTCAAAACACTTTGAAATGCAAATGAACATCTAATGCAAGATAAATTAGAAAGACAAAAGCAATCTGGATATGAGCAACATGAATGGCATAACTTTTTGAAAAGGGAATATATATTACATACTATTATTTCAATGGAATCATATAATATTGTTTATTTTCTTATTACTTTATACCATGGTACAATAAAACATGTATATATACTGCATACTCTGAGGAAATGATACAACTTCCTGTTCATTCATGTATAGAATATTTGCCAGCTGGAACTCCAAAAAAATAGAGGCTAAATAATTTACCATGCTCTTTATTTCAAAGGGCCCCTTCCCGAATCAAAGGAAATTAATGTGCACATTTCTGTAGGCATTGTTCCTTCAGCCTATGATGTTCATCATTAAATGTTGCTCCTTTTGTTCTTCAGTATAAACAAATATAGTAAGGTTTGGAACTTCACGGTTATCTCAGTGGATTTTTCTACTAGTATTGTGCAGGGATAAACAATAGGAAGCACAGAATGACTAATTTCATGCACATCAGGCTATGAAAGCAAGTAGCATTTATACATTCATTAATTTTCTTTCTTTGTTGAAAACCAATAAAGTTCCATAATTTTATGTCTGTCATGACCAGTTTTATATAATGCTCTTTATTTGATTACGTCCACTTGTTTTTCATTGATTTACAAACCCTCTACAGTATATGTTGCTGAAAGGATATTAGGGAAGAAATAACCACTAAAATATGGTAGTTGAAGTCTGAATAGTGTATCTACTTATCCTAGAGGAGAAAAAGAATTATAAAAATAAAGGAGGTAATATAATCTAACGTTTGTAAATTTCCATAGTTTCTTGAATTGTTTTAAAAATGAGATAACGCTGCAGAACAATTACTATTTCATATAGACATTACCTGATTCCATTATGTAACCAACCTGTCAAAGAGCTCTATAACTAACATGAATGCCCAAAGTCCCTTCAGAGGGGCTGAATTGTGACTAGAACCACAAAGGCAGCAGAGTTTGCATATGGAGGAAATTCTACAATTTCAAACTTAGAAACAAAGAATTTCAAAATTTTCCATGAATCAAAATGATTTTTAATATCATTTGGGATCAATTAAAATATTGTCTTTTGATGAAAAAAGTTATTAATATGAAAAAAAGTTTTTGTTTCAATTTTCATTTGTTAAAAGATTTTATATTTTGCAATATAATATAAGATACATCTTAAAATTACAGATCATTTCAAAATGAAAAATCAAATGTTTTGTTCTATTTTTTTCCTAAAGAAAATTTCACTTAACACTGGCATTTTCCTACTAAAAAATCAGTTCAGAATTGCCCTCAAAACAATATGGATATAATCATGGAATTTAACTTGTATTTTGATATTGAAGTCACTGGGACCAGAATTTTACCTAAATCTATCCATCTATCTATCTTTGTGTTAACTGGTTTAACATATATGGAACAATTAAAGATGTTTCATCCTTAAAAAGGTTCTCATCACCTTTAAAAATCAGATGCTCATACACAGACTCAGGAAGTTCTAAAAGATGTCTTTTCAAGCAAGAGGGTGAGCAAAGCAATAGCAACAGTTGCCCAGGAGACAGTCTTTATCTACAGGCATGAGGATGAAATCCCTTTCATAGGCACATCATACAAGCTAGGGACAGACATTATACAGAAGCTGGTTTCAGTGATCAGAAACTGGTTTAAACCTGTAACAGAACAGATGTTCAGGGCACATAAACCAATTTGAAAATGGCTGAAACCAGTTTGAGATAAACCTGGTTGAATGTAGTATCAGACTTAACTGATTTGGCTCAAACTGGTTTATGCAATGTCTGTCCTAGACCCCTTCCTGGTTTAAGTTAAATCAGAGTCCCCCAGCATCCCAGTTGCTTTGCAACTCTGTGTGGGACTCTGCTCTCTGCTCCAGCCCAGCAGGGCTGGCCCTGCCCCTCTGCTCCCTGGCTGCAGCTCTGGCAGAGAGCGTAGGTACAACGGAGTCTGCTTGGCTTCCTCCTGCTACTTCCCCTCATCACTCCCTCCTCAACCTCCCCTCTGCCTTATGCAGACATCTTTCAGCATTAGCTAGCACACCACATGCTAGCTATAGTCTGTGCTGTGGGAAAGGGAGAAAGGCAGACAGGACAGTGTCATCTTAGGGCTTTTTGGAGCTAATCAACAGGTAGCTGGTAATGTCCCTCTGTTCCTTCCTTGGAAAAAGTTGTTAAAGAAGAGCGTGAATTAATGAGAGAGGCATTGTTTTGTTTGATGAGCTAATAAATGCTAACAACTCCCTGTGTAACTCCCTGCTGTGTAACTCAATGCTCTGTTATCTATGGGGGGGGAACCCCTCCCTAATCAGAGCATCATGCTGAGGCCTGGCTGTGTTCCCCCTCAGCTCAGCAACATGGAATGGAAGTGAGAGTTACTCTGGTGCCCCCCGGCTTCTAGCCTGAGCCACTTCAGGCATGTGCCTGCATTTCTTCAGTCTAGAGGGGATGTCTCTACAGTTACAAACCAGTTTAGCCTGGCCAGGTTCAACTAACCTACAAAGACTGAATCAATTCAGGCTCAGGCTTTTTGAATGTCTGTCCCTAGCCACAACGATGTTTGTGTTTGATGATCAGAAGTTGTATCTCACTATGTGCACTAACTGGCCATTTGGTCTACAGTGAACTGACAAGTTGAAAAATTCTGATTAGCTGAATTAAAGCCTAGTTTTGATCATAGTTATGACTATAAAATGGGCATGTTATTTAGATTATAGGAGAAAGGTTTGGAAGAAAAAGGGAAAAATCTTAATTGGAGTTACAGGTGATGGTCAATAAAAGGGTACTGAGGACAAGGGTGGGATGTTTCCATTTCCTTAAGATAATGCTTTAGCCATTGAACTTTGAACACCAAAATATTCATCACAAAAAGGGCAACTGGAATAGTTAAGATGGGAAATGATTAAAGCATGAACTCACTGCAGCTGGAAAGTGCTGCAATCTGCCGTTAAGAAATAAAAGATTGCAAAGGGCCAAATATATTTTCTACAGGCCCAAGATTTTTGTGTCACAAAACACACAATTAACTGAAATTATGATGTTTGTTGTAGTTATGAATAAAATTCAAATATAATAATATTATTTTACACACCTCTCCTGAATGCATGGTGTTATAGACAATCTTATACAGTACGTCAATTCAAAATTGATTAATAATCAAGCAAACAGATTTTTCCCACTGCACAGTAAAACCCTGCCTGAATAAATACCAAGAGAGTGAGCCTTAACAACATCATCTGAGATAAGAGAAATGCATCAAAACTTTACTGGCAGAGCAGCAGTACAAAGAAAAACACCCTGCCACATAAGAGGCTCTTTCTCAATATTCTCAAGTTAAGTGCCATTCAAAATTTGGAAAGCTATTTTGATTACAGACTGAGCAATCCTTTGACCAAGTGCCTTTCAAAAACATGTTTTTAAGTAAATCTGTACCAAAGGTTCTGCAGATGTTCAGTTCTGAAGCAAGGCAATCATGTCACTCACAAAAGCAATGTATTTATTACAGAAATGAGCAGAGTTTAAGGTTGATTTTTTTAAAGGAGCCTGAGGAAGAGGAACCTGCTGAATTTTGTAAGGTAAAAGCATTTCTGACAAATGTTAGAATAGATCTGTACAGACTTCACTAAATATTTTCACCACTCAATGAGACCAGAGTAAGGTTTTGAACTATATTTTGGAACTACGCTCAGAATTTTACCCATTCCACTATGATACCCCAGAACTAATGCGCTAAGGACTTCTCTTGTATATTTTTTGTGGCTGTATTTCATAATACTACACAAATCAGTGCAAAACAGAGTATGCTCAGAAGTATTATCTGAAAATTTGCTAGATGGAAAGGCCTACATATTCACCTGCTACCTTCAAGTTCCATTTTGTTAGGATAGTCTTACCTTTGGCCTTCCCATTACCTTCAACAGTAACGTAATTTAGGCTAGGTACATATATTCAAAAAGCCCAAAGCAGAATTGATCTAAGTTACGTGATTTTCTGTAAGCAGCGTAGTTTAGATCGGTAGGAGGTAGAACACACATTCGCCCGGGGGGTGGGGGCACAGAACAGAACTTCTGTTCTGTTACAGGTATAGACCAGTTTCTGATAACTTATACTGGTAAAAGTGTAATGTCTGTACCTGGCCTCAACTACCAAATCTTTCTCAGACGGAAATGGTTTTGCTTACCAAGTTGCTTACCAATTGTTAACTGCTTACCCCATTACTGGCACAATCTTATCTAGTTGAGGCTGAACGTAGTGCAACCTTCAGGTGTCTGTAGACAAAACAAGGGGTATGTGTGCACAACACTTTAAAGCGGGTTAAATGCTTTTGCACTGCTTTAATGGCTTTGGTGTTTGCATGCATCGGCAACATATTGCGCATTAATTCCAGATGTAGCACATTCAGCAGTGTAATGTCTTTGGGGTTCAGCAAATTAAAACACCTCTGAAGAGTTTTAGTTTGCTGCCCTACAGCTGCAAAGCAAAGCACCAGGCTCCGTCCAGCTCAGGGGCTATGCGGGCATCCCATGCAGGCAGCCTGGCAGCAGCCTGGGAAACCAGGCTCCACTGAAGAAAAAAAAAAAGCAGCAAGCCTGATCTTCCCTCCCTCCTCCCCTCCCCTCTGGCCTGCCTGCCAGAGCTGCACAGGGACCCAGTCCTTTCCTCCACAGCTGTAGTGCCCCCAGGGACGCCCAATCCAGGTACCTGTGAGTGGGTGCTGCCTGGGGAGGGCCATCGCTGCCGCAGAGCACCAGAAGAGCCCAGGAGCTGCTCTGCCCACTGGGAGCTCATCCTCCCCTTCCTGCTACTGGAGAGGCAGGTAAGACACAGATGTACATGACACAGAGGTTTACTTTGCCCTAAACTAAAGCAGTGTTTTTAAAAACCCACCACTTCAATTTAGGGAGAAGTAAACACATTTCATGTACACAAACCCTTCATTCCCAAATCTCTAAGCCATGGCTGTGCCATTTAGGCACAGTTATGTATTATTGTGTGCTATAGAGCCTCATTGTAGCATGGGGAGAACAGTGGAAACAGCTTCCTTTTTTGTGCCCCAGGAGCCTACAGGGAAGCAAGCAGGAAACAGCTAGAAGAGTAATTCAACCTAGCCCTTCTGCAGACTGTTTAGTAAGGAAGGGAGCCTCCTCAATTCCTTTCCTAACACTGTACAACCACACAAAGTCCAGGCAGTAGCTTTCAAGGAATATGGGATCAGGCATTACAAACACATCCAGATGAGCGGGAACATGTGGTATGCAGTGCTGCAGACCTGCCTGTAGTGCCGCACACCACATGTGCTGCACATACAGGCATTTTCCTCACTGCTGATTTTCAGCATGGGGAGGGGGACAGAAGGGCTGGCATAGGGAGATCCCAGCATCAAACAAACCCCACACCTAAAAAAAGCATGGCAGAGCACGTGGCAGCAGCACTCACTGCCCAAAACTGGAGCCTAGCCAGCTGAAGCCATGTTTTAGCTACCAGCCAGGCTTCCTGCTGACAGATCTCAGTGGCTGCAGCCCCCGGTGGCTCCTAGGGCCCCAGGTAAGGTGGCTGGGGCCAGCCGCCCCTACCCCACCACAAGCAACATGCTGAGCACCAGAGTGGGCATGGAACATACTATGCTGCTGCAATTTGTCCCAGGGGAAACACATTCCTTCTCAGGGGTACATGCACTACATCTCTGTTTCTGGCCCTTTTCCCCTTAGTGGCATAAATCCTGACTATTTTTGTGGTCCAAGATGCACCTTTCAGTGGTCACAGGAAAAAGAAAAATGAAATCTTTATTGAAACATACTAAACATCAATGAATAGTTTCCATCTCATGATCAAGGTTGTTTGAATGAGAAATAAATAGGGGTAGGCAACTGATCTGGAATGTTTGCACTTGATCTGAAGGAAATCATGTTACTATCTTATCCTGTAGGGCAGTGGTCTCCAAAGTGGGGTGCGCGTACTCCAGGGGGTGCGCAAGATGATCCATTGGGGTGCGGGAAGAAAATATTAGAACTTCTATTTATATTTATATTTATATAAATATACATATATTGGGGGTGCGTGCTCAAAAATTTTTTACTGATAGGGGTGCGCAATCAAAAAAGTTTGGAGACCACTGCTGTAGGGCACAAGGTGCTTTCAAAAAGCAGCAGCGTGCCAGCAGTGTAATAAACAAAAAGGAGGAGGTTGGAATTAATCAATAGTGTTTTGGAAGCTTGGGATCTGCACAGATTCTTCCAACTGCTGTGATGCCATACTGTATTTAATAAATCTAAAAGGGACAAATTCAGTTTTAGAAACCACCCTAAAAACATCTTGGGGCTACAGAATCCTCTCCAAATAATGCTGCCAAATTAGTGGCGCCTCTTTGTTGAAGTTTGAGGCAGGGGATAAGGCAGGGGAGCTTAAAAATATCTAGCACAAAAGATCTAGGCAGAAGTCCTAAAATGAAACAGAGAGTGAACAGTGTTAGGAATAATAATGGTTTCATAATTCTAAGAAGATGTTGGAGATAAGCAATTATTTCTGTGCTTGTGTGTCCTTATTGTATAACACATGCCAAGTATACTGGAAACAGTCCTATTATAGTATCTGGCAGTAAAGAGTTTTGCCTTAAAAAAGCTACCTGATTGGGCATTTGAATATACTAGTCAGTATGGCCAACAACAGCTATTAAAAAATCCCAGTCAGACTGCAAAAAAAATCAGGAATTTGTCTTAACAATCAGAAGACTTGTCAAAATAACAACAAATGTGGATTTTACCTCATCAAATCATCAAAA
Source organism: Crocodylus porosus (assembly GCF_001723895.1). Taxonomy (NCBI): domain Eukaryota; kingdom Metazoa; phylum Chordata; order Crocodylia; family Crocodylidae; genus Crocodylus; species Crocodylus porosus. The sequence goes on from NW_017728931.1 coordinate 99,268,541, forward strand.
TCATGGTTGGGAGTGTCAGCAGAATTTGCAAGTATTACCTGACAATGGTTGTGAGGTGACTGCTTCTGCTCTGGCCCTCAGGTCCAGGAGCTTACAAACCACAGCAAAAGTGGTGATATCTCAACTGCCTCTGCACTACAGTCAGATGCTCCAAGGAGCTCACGAAGAAGTGGGGCTATACCATTGGTTCAGCCACCTGTGACTACAGCACAGACCCTCATACTATGCAGCACCTACTGCAATGCCTGCTGCTTGAAGGAACATGTAACCTGCGTGTGCCCTATTCTCAGTTGAATGAGATGGGTAGGCAGGAGGGGGTGCTGTGAGAGGGATCCCAGAATTGCAAGCAGGTCCCTCTTTCCTCTATAGAGTTAGCCCAAGCCCAAAGTTCTTAACAATATACAATTTATTATGTTATAATATACATAAACATAAAACTAAATATTATATACATATATTTGCACAGTGAACACTAACCAATAACCAAGGTCAAACAAAATAAGGCACAAACAGGAACAATCTTAATGACACCTATTCCTTAATATAGTCCCTGACCCATGGCAAGAGATAGCTCTCCTTCCAAAGGGATCCCTTGCGGGGTGTCCAGGAAGCACCAGGGGCCCCTCCCCTTATGGTCTTGACTAGGCAGGAGCTGTTCACCCAGCCCCTTCTCTGGGTTTGCCCACCCCAAATGTCTTTCCCCTGTGGGACCCAAGGGCCCAATGACTCACGCTCCCTCAGGTGGCAGTGGTCAGGGCGCAGCTCGATGGGGTCTCCTCTGCTGGAGCACTTCTCTAGGCCTCTCCCGTGCTGCTGGGCTCCTCTCGACCCTGTGCCCCGCTCTGACGCCTCAACTCTTCTCAGCTGCTGCACCACCGCTGCTGGCTTCTGGGTGCTGGGCCTCACGCTGAAGCACTACCATTTCCCTGTGCCCTGGCTCAGCAGTGAGGGCTCTCTTAGCACAGGCTGGGCCCTTCAGGCTCTGGCCGGCTGTCCTCATGCCAGGTGGCTAACCCAAGCAGCCTCCACTGCTCCCTGGTTCCCAAGGCTCAGGCCCATGTGCCGCCCTACACACTGTGGGACCTGGACGGTTGCAGAGAGATGGGGCCTGAGCCGCCTCACTGCAGCCCCAAGGCCTTTGCCCCCTGCGCTGCCCCTCACACTGTGTGGCCCGCTGGCCCTGCCGGGGTTGCAGGCTTGAGCTGCCACTTGCAGCTTCTAAAGCCTGGGCTATATGCACCGAACTGCGCACCGTGATGGGCCTGAGTGGTCTCACACTGCTCCCAGGGCCAGGTCTCTGTGCAACATCCCTGTGCACTGTCAGCAGCCCAAGCAGTCTCACACTGCTCCCAAGGCTGCTCCTCCAGTGGCAGCTTCAGAAGCCTTGGGTCTGCTGCCCACGGGGGAAGAGCTCCCCAGCTTTTCTTTGCTCCACTCTTCTTGAGTCCCTCACCGCATCTCCCCTCGTGCTGGGCACGCAGCTCCTTTTATACGCTCCAGGGCTCTGCCCCTGAAGTCTTCTGGACCTGACAGTTTACAGTCTTCAAACAAGTCTAGGGGAGCTCTTCTCCCCCTCCCCTCAGGAAAGGGGCGTGACTGTATTTCTCCTGCTATCTCCTGATTGGTGGATGGGCTCCACCAATCAAAATAGCAGGATCTCAAGCCTGGGACTCAACCCAAGCTCTGAAAGGTGAGGCTGCTACACACATACACAATGAAAGAGTTTGCCATGTACAATAAGCGAGCACAAGTATGTGTAACAAAATGGTCAATTGTGGTGTAGAAACATGAGAAGAAGACCTCATCAAATGGACAAGTAAGATAATCAGAAAAAATGGAACCTCTTTTGCAGTGCTTTACACATTTTTTTCATGAAAACATATACAGTAAAGCTTTGTTAACCAGAATGAGTGGGATAAAGGGGGTGCTGGTTATATAAAAAATCCAGTTACCTGAGGGCAGGGGGTTTCAGCCAGACATGGAGTGGGGGGGTGGTGGCGGCTGCTCACGGAGCAGGGGGAGCATGCAGAGCAGCGGCAGCTCAGGGTGATGGGTGGTGGCAACCGCATGCGAGCTTCTGCCCTCCCATGTCCAACTGGCTGGAAATTCCAGTTATTAGTGTTCTGGTCGCTTAAATGCCAGTTAACACAGCTTTTACTGTATTTAACTTTGCAATATTACTTTTACAAATGAGGGGATGTGGGGATGTGGGCATGCTAGAAGGAAGGAAGGAATAGGCTACAATAGGACCTAGACAGGTTACAGGAGTGGGCAGATGAGAATAGGAAGGGATTCAACACCGACAAGTGCAAGGTGATGCACCTGGGGAGGAAGAACCAGCAGCATACCTACAGGCTAGGGAACTCCCTTCTCATCAGTGCAGAGGCAGAAAAGGATCTTGGAGTTATTGGTGCCAAGATGAACATGGGCTGGCAGTGTGGGGATGCAGTCAGGAAGGCCAACCACACCTTGTCATGCATCCACAGATGCATCTCGAGCAGGTCCAAGGAGGTGATCCTCCCCCTCTATGCGGCACTGGTCAGGCCACAGCTGGAGTACCGTGTCCAGTTCTGGGCGCCGCACTTCAAGAGGGATGTGGACAACATGGAGAGGGTCCAGAGGAGGGCCATTCGCATGATCAGGGGGCAGCAGGGCAGGCCCTACAAGGATAGGCTACGGGACCTGAACCTGTTCAGCCTCCACAAGAGAAGGCTGAGGGGGGATCTAGTGACCTGTTACAAACTAGTCAGAGGGGACCAGCAGGCATTGGGGGAGTCCCTGTTCCCCTAAGCACGACAGGAGTGACCAGGAATAATGTTCACAAGCTGGCAGAGGGTAGGTTTAGGTTAGATATCAGGAGGCACTGCTTCACCGTCAGGGCAGCTAGGATCTGGAACCAACTTCCAAGAGAAGTGGCTGGCTCCTACCCTGGGGGTCTTTAAGAGGAGGCTGGATGAACACCTTGCTGGGGTTGTTCGACCTCAGTAATCTTTCCTGCCATGGCAGGGGGTCGAACTCGATGATCTGCTCAGGTCCCTTCCAACTCTACTAACTATGAAACTATGAAATAGCTCGACTGAGCTCAGTGGAACCATTCATAAAAAAAAAGTGTTATCCATACTTTTTATTGCTGTGAGACTGGGCCAATAGACAGTAGAGTGAATTGATACTTATGCAGTACTTTTTGAAAATTTCTAAGGCATAACACATTATGCATTTTTAGTTTATTTTTGACTGATAAAGACATAGCATATGCTGTTCCTTCACTTTAAAATCTATTTTTCTACTTGTTGTAGAGTAGAATGTAGGAGGCTTAATCTAACTGAAGATTAAGCTAACTGAAAAATATTGAAAAGGTTTGCAATAGTCTATACAGAAAGAAATTTCAATGAAAAGGAAGTTAAACTAGAAATGTGTTAACTATCCTATAAAATACCAAAATCAATCCTATGCAAAAACAGCATCAGTCAAAAACTTATGGTCCAGGCAGCATTTAAGCTCATTATAACTAAAGGAAAAGGATTCACTTGATTCACTTGCCTGTTATTACATCCTTTGACCTGAATTTGCAGAAATCCCCCAGGCTTCTGCAAAGAGGGACCTGCACCTCAAAGGGTGGTGGAAAAAGAACCACATGAATTGTGCTGTGTTTTACCTAAATACACACAGACTTTTCAAAAAACAAAATGGAGCTGGCCTACCTCTTCTGTGGATTTACAAAGAATTGTTTATTCTTCACTCCCAACTAGTGATGCTGCCAGGCAGATGAAGGAAAATAACACATTCTCCGGTTTCACTTAAGTTCTGTTTCATATGGCCATGAGAGAACAGTTGGTACAGCAGGTCATAAAGATACAGGATATGCTACTGCTTTGTATCCTGGAAGATATGGTGGATTAAGAGCCTGCTGATTTTAAATACCTTTGTACTTTCTTTTGTGCTGGTCACAGTTTAGTTATTTGTCCTGAAAAAAAGGAGGAAGATGAGACAACTCACAACTAACAACCAGCCTACCAAAAAAAAAAGCCTCTACAGTCAACATATCCTTTCTTTGCACAGCTATTTACATATTATTTATTAACAGTATTACTGGTATTATTTATTTGTATTATGGCAACACTTAGTCATGAACCAGGACTCTATTGTGCTAATTGCTATACATACATAAAGCATAAAGATGGTCCCTGACAAAATAGTTTACAGCCTAAATAGAAAGAAATTAAGAAATAAAAGCTATCTTTGTCATAAATGAGAGATTATGATCTGTTTCAGAATGAATGAAGATGGTATTTTCTGTCAGCCATTAAATTGTTCCCATAGTTGGAACAAGTGGACTTTTCTCCATAGCTGCTGCAGCAGGTAATATTTTGGTGGTAATTTGGTTTGGTTTCTGTTTTTAATATTATTCACTGAAGCTTAGTCTGAAAAGACTTGAGGAGGACTTAAATCTTCAGTGACTTAAGTACTGCATTTTACCTGGCAGATGAATTCATAATTCACTCTAAAATGTGTTAGACATATAGAAAACTGCCTCTTACTATTCAGTCCTCTGAGAAGAAGCTACACACTCATTAGACTAATTAGTGTATTTGACTTCTTCTGTTTGTTAACTTCTTCCCAAAAGTGTCTATGATGGCACTATGGCTCTCAACACATTCAACATACTGGAAAGCAAACAAACAAGTCATGAGGTACTGATCTTCAGTTTCTTGAGCTCCAAATACTGAATCATGTGGTAGCAGTGAGGGAAAGGACTCCATCCTCACAGTCGGAAGAGATTCCCCAGGGTCCTACCGCCATGAGACAAGCCTCAGCAGTGAAACAGCCTCTGCAGAATTTGCACTCCTTTCACTTCCTACTTGCAGCGGCTAGTGTATCCCTCTGCCTTGGTCTCATGCTATATCCATCACCTAGGTATCTGTAGAGAAGGAGTAGGCAAAATACAGCCCATCCGGACTGAAGAGTGATTTTGCCCGGCCCACAGAGGGCTCCTTGTCCCTGCCCAGCCCAGGTGCAGGGGCAGCCCAGCCTATGGCAAGGCAAAGATCTCTGTAAAGTCTCAAAATCTGAGCTGGCAGGGTCAATCAGCACTTCCAATCTGACATCCTCATGAGGCATGGACTCAGGACCCCCTCCCCAATCTCATGTCACTAGTGTCCTGATAGTAACCTGCTTGATGATCAGACCCCACAGGATTTTGGGACTTTACAGAGATCTTTGGCTTTGGTAAAAGAAGCACTGCTGTAGAAGAAATGGGGATGTTAAGGAGAAGAAAGAGCAAATGAGGTTCAGAGAGAGTATGGCAACCAGCTTGACCATAAAAGTTATTTTATTGCCAGGTAAACTAAGCCCTGCAAGGTAGCTCCATTGGGGGTGAGTACTTGCAGAACAGAGAGACAGAGCTCCATATAGAAACACAAGTGACACAAGCAGCACATTGATAGAATTACAGAGACCCCAGAAATGTAACTCTAATAAATGAGCACACCCAAAGGGATGGGCAAATCTGGTAACAGAGGGCAGGACCCACACGGGCATGACACTCAGCCAAGCAGCTGGGATGGGGCCAGAGGCCGGCAGGGAGCAGTATTTGGGAGTGGAATGGGCTGTTGGGGACAGGAAGGCCCCAGGATCTTGGAGTGGTGACAGTGTGGGGTCAGGGCTGGGGCAGGTGTGTGCTGTGCTCAGTGTAGGTCTCTGCCCTGGCCCTGGCCCCATGGTGTCAGTGCCCCAAGGTCCTGGGGTCTCCATGGAGACTGGCTGGAAGCTGCACAGGCAAAGTGCTCTCCCAGACAGATGCAATCGGAGTGCCCTGCCACATTTTTCCTGGCTGGTCTGCATGAAGACCCTGCCCTAAGATCCCAGGGTCTTCATGGACAGCAGCTGGGAGCTGCATAGGCAGGATGCTCTGCTGCTCTGCTGGGTGGATGCAATCAGTTTGCCTGCCCATGCAGCTTCTGGCAGGATCTTGGGGTGGTGAAAGCACAGGGCTGGGGCAGAGTAGCGATCTGCTCCCTGGAGCTCCTGCCAGCAGAACCGTCGCAGGGGCATGGGGGTCTGCCCTGGGTCCCAGGCCCTGCGTGCCAGCCCCATGCTGTCACTACCTCACAACCCCATCCTGTGATCCTAGCCTCACCTGCCTTTCCCACTCCTGAATACTGCTCCCAGCCAGGCCATGGCTTCATCCCACATAGGGAGTTTTGGTGAGTTGTTCTGGGGTGGGGGTGCTGACTTGGCCCCTGACACCTCAGTAAAACTCCCTATGTGGCCCATGGACCCAAATAACTGACTACCTCTGTTACAGAACAACAGATTAATAGGGCCCATTAATATCCACTATATCCCCAAATCCTTTGCAGCATAGAAATAGCCTTCATGGAGCATCCTAAATCTGCAAGGAAAATACAATTGCACCATTCTATTGTGCAGGAAATTGAAGACTTTGCTTTATGTGAATATTATGCCGCTTAGGTGCCTTCCCCTTACAAATCCTCATTAAGTGGGGATAATGTCAATTACTTCCAATATTCCATTTTAGTTAATCCCAGATCTGGAGTATTATTCATGTTCTAACCGTATGCATGATTTATTAATTACTCTGTGCAAAAGTTAGAAAATAATTCCCAAACCTAAAATATTTTGCTCTCCATTCATCCCAAATGGAACTTTGTTGGCTTCCTAGGTGACCTAGTAAGGATATTTTTGGCCCTCTAATGACATTAAGTGGAAAAATAAAGCAAACAAATTAATTCCATGCACATTCTGCTTTCCTTATTTTTTGTTCAGCACCTCTCCAAAAATTAATGAATCCACAACTCAAGTAAATTCAGTGTGATGCTGGAGTTAACACATGTCAAAAAATAAACAAGGCAAAGGCATCATTAGAAAGCAGGATATACCTTCATTAATATTGGTAATTCATTTAATTAGGAGTTATGGGTAAGAATAGATCAATGACACTTGGAAGCAGAGTCAGGCCTGTGCTAAGGACTTTTGAAATCCCACCCTAATCATATGATTGGAAATATTTATTAGAAAGCAGTCTGCATAAATGAATCATTATTAGTCAAAGCCTGTCCATTTCTCTGTTTCTCACCTTTCATGCGTGAACTTCTTCAGAAGCATTTTCACATACAACTGATCTTTTATTCTACCAGAAAGCTTTGTTGTGTTGTAAACAAGTTAAAGCTGTGTTTCTCTTTTCTCTTCTGTGTTTATTAAAGCTGGAAGAGTAATTAAAAATAGTCCTAAATATTGTTGTCAATAGAAGCAAAGAGATAAGTTTGTTATGAATTATTGCCTCATATTATTGATTGACAAACTGTTTCCATGCCCCACCTGACTCTTTGTTAATCCAGCTCCACTCTCTAGCTCATCACTAAACTCAGGTGTTTGTGTCTTGTCATTGTCTCTTGTCTTATACTGTAAAATCTTTGGGCAGGGATTATCCTTTTAGTCTGTATAATTTCACAAGTCTCAGAAATATCATAAACTTTAGGATGAACATGTATTTGCCCAAAGCTTCAGCCTAAAAACATCAATAGTTATTACCTGTTCTCCTCTTTTAAGACCCTGGGCTTATCCAATTAAGGAGGAGAAACAGTACTCTGTGGATTTATTTGGCTAGGCATAAAATAAAAATGACTAACAGTGAAGAGTTGAATGAAGCTGCTCAAACTTCACTGAAAATGTAAATGAGAGAAAAATCTTTTCAGCTATGATCAGACTATGACTTTGATCATAGTTGTTTATATTTTTATCTCCCCCACTGCTGTAAATCTAAATTAACTCAATAGATTTAAACTATGATTCTGTATTCCAAGCTAGAATGACCATGGGGGCCATTTGTGTAAATAAAGTAGTCCTTTGCTGTGCAACAACAATCATTTTGTCAAAATTTCACATACAGCAAAATGTGGAGTCTGATCAGTATTACAAGATCATACGAAAAATATATAGGAGAGGTTTTCCATATGGAATTCTACAACATGAAATAGTGGAGTATCTTTTCTGAAGCTTACTTCACTCACTGAAATTAGAATAGGCCTGCTGCTGGGATGAGCAAATTGGAGCTGGGAGCTACAACTGGCCTCCATGATCACTCTAGCTTGAAATACAGAATCATAGTTCAAATCAATTGAGTTAATTCAGATTTATAGCAGTGGGGGAGAGAAAAATCTAAACAACTATGATCAAATAGCATTTATATACCTTTTACCTGATCATAAATTTCATACCAGACTTGATCTTTTCAGTTTCCAAAATATCTTTGATAAATAATCTAAAGTACTTATTGGTTTATTTTAAAAACATACTTAGAGGCATAAACATTGCTTAGAGGCATAAAAGTGCTTATTTTTATGTAGTGGAATGTATGATACATAAAGCTGGTATTTAGATTGGCCCTTTTGGGTTATGAATTGAGGAATCCCCAGAATCTGACCCACTGAATGGAATTTAAATGTTTAAATAGCCATCAGGACAGATATTAGTACAGTTATCATCATCAAACAAAAGCTGCTTCTGGAGCTCTCCAAAAACAATCCTTATTCCTTTGTAACAAAAAGAATTTGTTAAAGATGAATCAAAGTTCAACAACTTAGTGATTTATAAAATGCATTCACTGGATCCTTAACTCAGTATGGGTCCACTTAAGTACAGTTTAAGACAAAGCAGCTGAAAAGCATTTCTCCCTTTGTTTACCTGAAAAGATTTGAGCTCAGGGCTCAGAATTACCTTGGCAACAACTGATAAAACACTAATACTTAATGATCTATGAGGCGTTTAGCTCCCTACTCTGCATACTGTACTGTAAGGAGATCCTGAGCCCTTGAGGTCCTGACTGCCCTCAGTCCAGTGATAAATAATAAGCACATTGTAGGATCATTCCACTAGTGTTGTTAGTAAAATACACAAGTGGTAAAAACACACAATACCAATTATTACTAGCAGTTGGTAGGTAGTTCACTTTTAAATGGAAGTGCCTAAGGGGATTCTCAAATTCTTTTTTTTTTCTATCTCCTGGTTTCATTCCTATGTTTTCTTGCATCTTCCTTTTGTATAAAACATAAATGCACTGCTATGTTGAGACCCAGTTAAAAGCCAAAGTGGGAATTTCAGAAACTTTAAAGATAAATCCTGTATTGAACATTCTGTTCTGACTGCACAGATTTATATCCCTCTACCTTTGTCAAACACTTTGGTCACTAATATGGTAACAAAAATCACTTTATGGTAAACACATGGTATGTCCTGTAGATTACAGATTACTTCTTCTAGCATAATTTGCCACTATTCCTGCTTAGTTCTTGTGTTCAACTGGAACCTCTACCTCAGGGACCAACCAGTCAATCACATTACTCCTGGAGCCTCTAACAGTCAGGCTCAGTCTGAGGGGCTTAACATGCATGTGCACGTGTGTGCATGCGCTCTGCCCCCTTCCTGCCACCCCCAGAATGAGATACAGAGCTGCAGCAGCTCTGGGAGTGGCACAATGCCATGTGTGTCCCACTAATGGGTTGAGCCACACCCCCTGCCCTGGGGCTGGGCCAGTTGAGTGGGTTGATCCCCCTCCACACCCGGCTGTGCCCCCTGCTGCCGAGTGAGTGATCTCAACACCCTCCCGGAGACAGAGGGATTGGGGCAGGAGCAGGTAGTGAAAGGATCAGAGCCTGGGCAGCTAGTTCAAGCGCATGGGGGGGCTCCTGCCACTGCACGTGCCCCGCCAATCTGTGCGTGGGGCAGAGGCAGCTGCTGCTGTGCACTGGGCTCTGTGCCCTGAGCCCCGCTGCAGCTGCTCTGAAAGTGGTGCAGTGCCATGTGTGCCCTGCTGCCAGGCTTATCTGTTCCCCCTGCCCTCCCAGTGGCAGGATGTATGTGGCATCATACCACTCCTGGGACAGCTGCAGCAGAGCTTGGGATGAAGAGCCCAGTGCACAGTGGCAGCCGCCTCTACCCCATGCACAGATCAGGGGGTCATGTGCCCCCCAGGCCTCTGCCAGGGTGCATGCAGTGGTAGTAGTCCCCCTGCACCCCCCGGGTGAGCCACCCAGGCTTCAATCCTCCCACCATCTGGCCCGGCCATGCCCCACTCACCCCGGCTCCTGCCCCATTCCCTCTGTCACCGTGAGGGTGATGAGATCACTTTTTTCATTAAAGTGCAACCCAGGATCTATTGTGCACACCTCCCCCGCCTTCCCTCTAACCTGCTGGGGAGGTGGGGCAGGGATGGTACAACCTGGGTCGCACTTTAATTTAAAAAGTGGTTTAGTACTTAAAAAGGTTGGAGACCACTGCTCTAGCTGATAATGAGCCTGTCTGTGGTAGGCAATAGAGTTAGGGCTCTTGGCCTTCCAGATTCCCAGGTGAATTCGTCCATGCTTGACAAACATTTAAGCTGGAGACTTTTAGTAGTGCAGATGTGCACACATGGTTCTACTCCACAGACTTCTTACAATATGGAGCCAAATCCTCAAGTGGTGCAAACTGCTTCAGGTTGGATGAACCCAGTAGAGCCCCACTGTTTGTACCACCTGAAGAACTGCCTCATATAGCTGCATATGGAAGGTAAACAAGTACTTAATGCTGTACCCGACTTGCTTTCTCTGGGCTTGAGTTAACTTGAAATACTTGGCCAGGCTGTACAGGGACTCCAAAACCTAACTCATTCCTCTGTATGCCAGACATTCTTAGATAAAGACATAGATATGAGTTCTCATTTTATTAGCTTATGTACTTGAAAAGAATAATGAAATATATACACAGCTCTCACCTGCTTTGAGGATTTGCCTACACACGGAGAATAAAGGAGGACAGAATTTAGCTATTTCTAAGTCCTTCTATTGGACAGCAAACTATTCAGCCTATTAATGGAGATGAATATCACATCAGAAGTTAATATGCTATGTATTTTGATCTCTTTTCTTGTCCATACACCCCATTTTTGCCCACTTTCTACCCCAAATAGGCACCTAATCTGCACTGCACCGCAATGCAGTGCATAGCAGCAGAACCTTGCTGGCAGACACTTGTATATAACAAACTCTCATTGTTTTCAATATAGAAGGTAAAAAGAATAGTGTTTCAAAAGGAAGTATATCTTATATGGATAGGCAACTGGTAGGGTGGGCACAGGGGGGCACATGACCCTCTGACAGGGCTGTCCATGCTGCAGATGCCACAAGCGGCTTCTGTGGGTGCTCGCCAGTCCCATCCCCACTGCCAGTATGGCTTCTGCGTGTGCTTGCCAGCCCCATCCCCACCACCAATGTTGCCAACAGCTTCTGCAGGTGCCCCCCGCAGACTCAAGAGGCACCAGTCACCCATGCCTATATGGACACTATTGATCCTGGATTACCTCTTGGTGCTTTATGGATTTTACAGGAAGGTAATTTAGAACAACCTTTAAAATGCTCTAGCATTGCTCATAGTAGAAGTATGAATAAAAAGGATTAGGACTAGAACAACATAAGTAGGTGCTTTGTGCCAGCTTTACCTACTGTCTCCTGACTTGTTTTATAAGATCCAGAGGATCTGAACCATTAAGAATTTATTCCTGATAAACAGAAAATGAGCTTCTTGTTAAATACGCTAGACTAAAGCTCTAGTCCTGGTTTTTTTCAGCACGTGTCCAGCATTTGTTAATGCCCAGAAAGTATCCATCTTTGTTCTTTGTGAATGCTGAGTCAAAGTATTCACATTACCTATTAATAGTTTTTCTTGCATGGCAGTATTAGTTTTTTGAACAATGCATGAGCAAAACCACCTTTACTCGATTGGAATGATGGCACACCTTCCTTAAGAAATGACTGCCTCAAGATATATTTTGGCATAAATACTTACGGTAATGTTTCTATAAAAACATATTGTATCATGCCATAACTGCCTGTGGATAATGTATCCTAACCAAAGTAATATTTGTTCATAGGTCTCAGTCTTCAGAAAGTACTAGGTATAGACCACTAAAATAAGTCTATTATGTCCTGTACATGACTGATTTCTCCCTATATGATGTCCCTCTTGACACCCCTCACCCTTCCTTGGACCTATGGAGTGTATTTTAACAAATTACTTCCTGGCTTTTTAGTGGCAGGACATTGACAATACCCTCATCCTTCTACTTTTACCTGTGAAAAATCAGGGTGTTCTTGATGTTTTTGGGCATTGTGCCGTGTAGTTATGAGACAGTTGTTTGTGCAGTTTTGTTTGGAACAGGCTAGACAAATATGTGTATGCAATGGAATACACAGGGATGATCCTAGAGCAGGGGATTGGACATATGACATCCTAAAGTCCCCTCCAGCTCTGCTTTTACATAATTCTATAGGAAATCAGATTTTTCAGCTCTTCTTTTCTATAGTAACCCCATATTTATTTCTTTATTTAAAAATTACTTTCAGTAGAGCCTCTGGCAGTTGATTGGTTGGCACTCATCCTGGTTGGTATGCAGTTAAGGCAAGGTTGTGGCTCTCCCTATGTACCTACATAGAAGACAATAAAGGATTATAAAGTGCCCTTGTTCCTCTGCTTGTTTACTTGTGTAGCCTGGGTATACCCAAGGAGTGTGCTTTCTCCTCCCATGACAGTGGTGGTGGTCAGGCAGGGTGTTGAGGAAGGGGTCAGCTACTACAGCGGCTTCCTCCCCCCTCTAGAACTAAGCCGAAACCAAGTACTTAAGTATGTACAATTTATTACAAGAATAAATACAGACACTTAATATAAAACAGAATATTTGCAAGGCTTAACATATAATACTATGTATAATATTCCACAATTCACATATAATACCAAATATGAACCAAATAACTTACAACCTATAGAACATAATTAACACATAGGGATATTAACCTATATAAGCCAAGTAAATTCATAATAATCTTTCTTTAAACCTTCACAGATAACAATACCAATATACACACTGAGGCATTAAAATACATAAACCCTTTAAACCCCCTTAAAGAATACCCCTAGCTATATAGCCCTTAACACAATGACAATCTCAAAATAGGGAGTGCACTCAGCACCTCCCCAAGGGGTTTCCCTGAAGCCCCTCCCCTTTAGGGCCCTGGGACGTGGACACCCCCTCTTGCAATGGAGGGTGGAGGCGGCAGACCCTCCTCATCCATGTCAGCATCCCCTGTGGGGCCTGCTTCCCCAGTAAATCATGCTTCCTCTTTGGAGAAGTCAAGGCTTGTCCCCTAGTGGCCAATCCTGCAAGAGCCTCTATCCAGTGGCGCCTTTGGCTCTCCTTGATGGCCCAGCACCCCGCACTGGGCATCCAGGCCTCTCTCTCTTTCTTGTAGGAACCAAGCCCTTGCTGGCTTCAACTCCATGGTCTCACACCAGGGGTTCTCCCCTTTCCTGGGCCCTGCTCTGGGCACCAGGGCTCTTTTAGTTAAAGGTGGAGCCACACTGTGGGGCTCCGGTCACTCGGCCTAGCGCCAGGGCCAACATGAGTAGCTGCGAACTGCTTCCAAGGCAGTTCTCCGTGCATTGACTCACGCACCGGGTGAGGCACGAGCAGCCATGAGCTGCTCCCAGGGCTGGCTCTCCATGTCCTGAGCTGCACACCAACTGCCCAGCTGCTTGCTGGGTTTGCAGTCTCAAGCCGCCTCAAGCAGCTCCTAGAGCCTGATCCCTGTGCGCTGATTCGCTGAAGCTCAAGTGAAGGGTACTGAGGTCAGCCCTCTCCAGTGCTCCTCTCTCCTTGCTGTCCCTCATTGTCTCTCCTCCAGCTTGCCAAGCACGGTCCCCTTTTATACTCTTCAGGGGCTCCACCCCCAAAGTTCTCCGGACCTGGCTGTCGCAGTTCTGATTCAGGTCCAGCTGCTCCTTGCCCCCTCCCTTCAGAAAAGCGCGGGGCATTGCTTTTCTTGTGCTGCCTTTGGATTGGTGGGTGGGCTCCACCTATCAAACAGCAGACCCTCGAGCCTGGGATTCAACCCAAGCCCTGAAAAGGTAATCTTGCTACACTTGCCTTGATGACGTTCATCACAGGTTATAGTGCAACAGGAAAAACAGCTACTCTGGCTCTTTCTGAGCAGATCCACTGGGAGTGAGCGAGAAAGAGTAATGGTATCCTGAGTACCCCAACCCATGTGCTAGCCTTCACAGCTTCATTGATGCAGAAGGAACAATAATCTGCATTAAGTAAAGGACTGGCAAAGGTGATTTGCTCTCTGAAGTCAGGTGTGAACAAGGAACCAGACAATTGTGTCACTTCTTACCCAGGGGTTGTGGTAATTCCACAACTGAGCCCTTACTGTATCTTCAAAGCTACCATAGAGTACCTTAAGAATTAGTCCACAGTCCTCTCACCCCATAAAAGATGTAATCCAGTTTTAACAGCTTTCACATTCTTGATAACATGCCATTTCAAACACTCTGAACAGTAAATTACCTTTCTTTATTTATTTATTTATTTAGGTAAATGTGGTATCTTTTATTAGACCAACTGAATAGTCCAATAGCAAAGTCTAATAGCAAAGCATTTGGGCATCATAATAGGATGTAATTAAAGCAACCATAATGGAATGTAATATATTGTTGCTGGGAATTAGTATATGTGTGCAATGCCATCAGGGTGTACACCATAAAATTATGACTTAAATTATAAGTCATTCTATTATCACAATACACTTGGGTAATTACGCTATCTGTAATATCCAGGCTTAATTAAATTCAACGTAAGTTACACAAGAGTTCTAGGTTACACCTAACAGTCACTAAATAGGGACTTATGCAAAATCGAAAATGTATTCCTCAATGTGCATTAGATGTAGGCTTATGCTTTGAGTTAATGAACATTTTCTTACTACTTATTAATGATGATTTATTTCTCATGGAATTCAGTTAATATTCATTAATTTTATAGAAATGGGCAAGCAGTACAGAGAGGTCCAAGCTTCTATAGAAAAAGCAATAAAAACCAGGTTTCCTGATTCTCAACTTACTGTCTTGCCCTCTGAACCATTCTGGCATTACCCTCATTCATACCAGGAGACCTTTAAACTGTATATACTTTCAGCCTCATGTCTCCTTTTTTTTTTTTTTTTTTTTTTTTTTTTTTACTAATAAATTTGAAGACCACCAGAAAGCCCATAAGGAAAAGAGCTTTTTAAAAAATCTCAAACTGGATTATGATCCCAGAGCAAAACTGGAGCTACTGAAATGGAAAACAATATGGATCAACACAAAATGCCTCAGGCTTATCCTGTCTTTTGGCATAATATTTCACTGGTATTTAAAACTTGTTAAGAATTCTCCTAGTCTCCAAGTACTTTTTTTTTAAAGAGTCACCAATACCAGAAAGCAGTGTGGGAAGAGGACAACAGGCTGTTGATGATCTTTTGAATATGCTATGTTCCTTTGGCCCGTTCATCAGTCTCACAGACCCGCCCCTTGGGACTGAGCATTGAAGAGCCCTTCAGCCATCATTTTGCAACACATGGGAAAGCATTTAAGCACAGATGTGAAGTGAGATACACATTAACCCAAGCTTAAGCTACTACATGCTTAGGTACTGATTCAAGTCCCTTTGTACCTTCTCCTTTAGTCTCAAGAGTTCAGTTAGAAAATGGGCAAGATAGGATGGAGAAAGAACTTGGCACACACATAGGGGTGTTGGAAACTGAATGCTTCATGGCTTACTCCAGCTCTGGAAGGGGCTAACAGCAGATTCTTTACTTGAAAGAAATCAAGATGCCGCTGAAATCAAGATGCAAGATGCAGCTGTTTGCCAAAGGGCATGTTAGGAGGAGGGAGGAAAATAAGAAAAGGATTCAATATGATGATGACAACATGCACAAATGCAGAGAAGTGAAGAAAGAAGGAAGTAAAAAAATTAAATAAAATAAAAAAAGATGAAGGATAAAGTGGCCAGTTTCTCTGCTGGTACAAAGGAACGCAACTCCATGGAAACTGAGCACCTGGCCCAAAAATTTTACTGAGTCATGGCACAAGCTTGTTGGGGTTATATATCTTTTTCAGGAAAGGGTAAAAGCTTAAAACCAGTAATGCCAAAGACAGCCCAAGGTGACAATATGCAGAAAAATAGTACAGTATGGCCACAATTTGTGCAGTGTGGCCACAAAAGGAACTATTGCAATTTTGGGCTTAACACACAAGCACCCCACATCACAAATTAAGCAGGTAAACATGCTTCTTTATATGACCTCTGTGTATACGTGGAATATTACATGCCATTACATCTGACTACTAGAAAGGCCAAATGACAAACTAGTGGGAGTCCAGAAGAAAGCAACAAAGACATGGAGATACTGACATTTGAGGAGGGAAGTTAGAAAAAAACTGGATTTAACAGAACTTGACAATGTGACAATTAAAGTCATAAGAATCAACTGATTCTCACTGAGAAACTAAGGAATTACTGGACGTAAACTTGTGATAGTAAGAAAAGGAAAATGTAGGCAGGATGTCAGGAAAAATCTTCTGGAAAAATGAGCTCTTTCAGGCTGTGGAAAGATAGCAAGCTGAAGGTCCATAAAGCAGGTGAGCACTTCTTACTTGAATTATCCTTCCCAGCTTTGCCTATACAACACTTTCCCCTAAATCTTTCTGCTGTGCTGCACCAGTTCACCTCTGCAGTTCAATATCCACTGGCAACATATTTAAAGCAATAGTGCAGGTAAAGTTCACCCAGTGTTGGCATTTTAACCTCTGGGCAAAATAACTTGGATAGCCATGTAATTCAAAAGCCAGTATTTGGTCTCCACTACCCCTTCTACCACTGCTTCACCTGACCAAAAAAATACTTGGAGTAGGTATGATGGGAAATGTTGGGAAGAAAAGTGGCAGAAATAGTTGACCTAACTCCTTTTACTAGATGCTGAACCCACAGAGAAAGTGTTATTTTGGGTTCTGCTGACCCCCTGAGGCAAGGATATCATTATCTCATCTGGATATAAAGATGGAGAAAGGGATTTTTAGAGAAGAAAAGAAAGAGAGCATCTAAGCTGGAGACAGAGCACTCTGGAGGGAGAAATCCCAAGAGGCTGAGCTGGCTTTTTATATTGAAAACTTAACTTCTGTATTAATCAAACCAATCAGAAAGTTATCTTTAGACTCTGGAGCATGTATGTCCTTTGTTTAAAAGTAGGTTAAAAAAATTCCTGTTTCTTCCCCATTTCTTGTAACTTTTCAAACAAAAGGGGAAGACACAGGCAAATGCATATTTATAGCCTAGAACCACCCTGTATAAGTAGACTTGTGAAATGTTTCTGCAAAAATCTGAAGGAAAAATGCAGTCTAAATCAGCAGACAACAGCAGAAATGTCACTGTCTGACTCAAAACAAATTTCAGTTGCCTATCCTGAAGACTCCCCATTGAAATTCTTAATGATCTCCACTTAATGATTTAATGGGTCTTTTCCATTTTTATGTGATTCATTATAATTTCCAAGAGATCCCTAACAGATTTAGAGCGACAGCTACATCTGAAGTCTAACATACATATTTTAACATGTAACAACACAATGTTGAGATGTTGTTGCTGAGTAACAAATAAATGGTTTTATTCTGGCCAGAACACATGGCCATTTGTGCCCCATTATCTAGTTGGAGTTTTCAAACCAAGCAATGTGAGCTGTGTGCCCTTTAGAACAGCATTCTGCAAATTCTACTTTTTCCAAATAAAGTATGTAGTTTTATCAACACAATGCTGTTTTACTGCTAAAATTACTTACTCGACAATTTGTTTATCCAAAGGCTCAAACTTTACCAAAGCCATCAGTTTCTTAAACCTTCCACTCAAAAATATAAACTGAAAATAAGTATTACTGAAAAAGGAGAATAATGTGACTGTTTTTTAAAACATTTCTACAAGTAAAAGTTGGTATTTACTTACACTGCTATAAACCCTAAATGCATGGTATAATAAATGCCTTGAAAACTGAAAAACCAATCATTCTGTACATTGCTGATCTCTATTCATTTCTGCCTTCTGATGAACTTATCTATGCTATAAATCTATGCTATAAATATGGATGTTAAAATAAATGTTTGAATGACTTAACTAAAAGAAGTTTTACTGTTTCTTCAGGGTTAGGCTTACTATGCTGAGAATGTCCTAGATTCTCTACAGCAGTGGTCTCCAAACTTTTTTGATAGCGCACCCCTATCCATAAAAAAATTTTGAGCACGCACCCCCAATATATGTATATTTATATAAATATACATCTAAATAGAAGTTCTAATATTTTCTTCCCACACCCCAATGGATCATCTTGCGCACCCCCTGGGGTGCACACACCCCACTTTGGACACCACTGCTCTAGAGGCTTTCGGGCTTGCTAACATACTGCAGACATGCTGAAAATTTTGCTCTTAGAATAAGTACTTTATCAGATCATATAGCATTTTTGTGGAAGCAAAAGAAGTCAAGAAAGTATCCTTGTTCAAGAATAACATACTCAAACCTTCCCTTTTGCATCCAAAGTATGGAGGAAGCAGGAATGTATGAAAGAATCAGACAGGGATAGAAACAGAAAGTCATTAAATAGTAAATTGTAGGGATCTTTAGCAAACCTTCATCGTACTGACCACAAAATGGCAGTTACGAAAAGCTATGTGATCAGTCACACTAAAATCAGCTTGAAGTGGGACACTTTACAAGACTAGGTTTGAGCTAGAGTTGATCCAACTTTTGTTCAGAGCAGTAAGCCATGGTTAGTGGGTCATAAACTGTGCTGGCAACTGGAGGAGTTGAGTATCCAAGTATTTAATTTACTTAACAGATATAACCATAGCAGCTTTAGACTCTTTAAAATGAAAATATACTATTTCATTCTATTTTATTAAATTGTAAAACTCAGTTTAAGATTCACTTTAAGTAAGCCACATGCCAGCGAAGTATTCACACAACACTGTTGTCATTATCACCTACCTGTGTCAGCTAGTGAGGAGCATTTGCATTGATTAACAAATAAAAAAATGTACTGATGCAATCAGTAAATGCTGCAAGCTTCACTTTTGCCCCTTACAATGCCCTGAACTAAAAGGCATGACCCTGAATCACTAACTAGATAGGCCTAATATGCTTGAAAGTCCATTGCTGTGTACACTGAGCACCACTGAAATATAAATGAGTGCCAAACAGTTACTACTGTTTAGGATATTTTTCATCAAAATTTATGCTTTGTTTCCAAGATAGTGTGGGCAGCAGTTTGGCTTTCCCTGACCCTTCCCTGTCACAGCATCTGTTGCACATCGCCTGGGCAGTATCATTTTTCTTTTCTATTTTACTGGGTCATCATACTAATTTAGAAGTTTTGATTAGCACTCAGGTTTGGGGGCTGGATTTGGGTAAATTAAGCTGCTATCCTTTCTTTCATTCTACAAGGAGATATTAAGTGAATGTCTACGCTATCAAAGGATGTTCTTTTGGGTATATGTGAATTGGGTGTGCACTCAACACTGCCCTGTGAAGTCCATTGGTTTCAGAGTGTAGCGTGCAGGAAGGACACTCAATGGAGCGTTCCCTAGGACAGTCCTTTGACAGTGCAAACATGCCCTACTTTTCTTTCTTCTAGAACATGTAGCTGTTCCACTTATATAGTGTCTCTCTCTCTCTTTCTCTCTCTCTCTCCTACTTTCTTCCCAAGGGTCCATTTACTGCAGTATATGAATATGGTTCTTCTCATGAGAAAGTATTACCCCCATTTGACCAGCATAGAACTAAAGCACAACTGCATGTAAAGTTAGAGATGAACTGAGAACTAAGCCCTAGCTTCTTATAGTATGAGTGGGTACCTTAAATGCTGAGCCATGCTTCTTCCCATTGATCAAAACTCAAAAAATATCAGAAGCTTTACACCCTTGACAAAGGGTGTTCATAATAGCTATGCCAATACTGGCTAAACACTGTGGCCAGGAATAGATATTCAGCATGCATAATAAAAGAACAAAAATAGACAAGTATGATTATGAAAACATACTGGAAGCTTTTCCAGAATTTTATTGATAGAAAAAAAATCCTTAAAATGTCTCAGCCCAACCGCTTGGCTGCTTCCCAGGCTCTCCTTCTGCTTAATAAAACTTGATTCCCATTGCTAGTATTTAACAAAAAATCTCCCAACCCCATACTATTTAAATGTTTTGAACGCTGAACTGGTACACAATTAAAATAACTCAGGATACTCCTCCTTTCTTTCTCTCATTCTCAGCTCAGAATGTATAGAGGGAGCTGAAAACTTCTGCAAATATCTCCATTATCACCATTATTTTTAATGAAATAGGAGTCAAAAGGTGCATCTACATGTTCATTAACCACAGTTATTGCACTTTAAGTTTAGTACCTGTATTACCAGGTACAAAAGCAGTGCACATAAGCAGCACTATGTCTTTTAAGTGATGCCAATGTGCCATAGACTAATATTACTGTGCATTAGTGTATTAGCACAGCTTTTGCCATTATGTGCTAACGCACAGTAGAATTAGTCTACTGCACATTAAGTATCTCATGTAGATGTACCCAGAAACTCCCAAATTCTAATCCCAGCTCTGCTACCCATTTGTGGTCTAGCCTGAGGCAGGCACCTAACTCCTCTGGGTTGAATTGCAGATGAGTTTCCATGGATTATTTTGGTTCAAATTCAGTAGTGCACAAGGTGTTGAAATTATGTATAACTTGGCAAAACAAATGTAAGTGGTAAAGTGCTGGCGCTTGCCTGGACTTGTGTTCAGTGATCATGGAAAACAAATGATAATCTACACTCAAAAGGGAAGCTTATGTAGCAATAAAAGAAGCTGACAGGACAATGATCACATACAGAGGCAGTTTGACTCTCCTCTCCCTTCCATCAGTAAAACCAGATGCCCGTGTCAGTGCAGTTAAACTGGTATACAAGAGGTGCAAGCACTTATTCAAGTACTTTCCCAAAAGTAGTTTGTCTTGGTAACCCATCCCTAAATTCTGCTGAGGTAAGAAAATAATATTGGTTTACAGAGAGGTGGCTGAAAAGAAACAATGGCTCTGGGTTTGCAGGTCAACCCTGTGTGTATAATGGGTCAAACCTGAATATCCAATCTCTCCACTCTAAATGCTAGAGAAGTTTAGACTCAGATCTAGCTCTTGAATCTTCACATCCAAGAGCATCAGCAAGTCCAGGATTTTACAAAGGGAGGTGGCAAGGAACACCCGGGGGGAAAAGAGGGGTGGTGTACCCACCCATCCGCCACTGCCACAATTGCCACTGTCCCAGGCTGGGCCCAGGCCTCACGCAGCCCAGCTGCAGTGAGACAGGAGTTCCCCTCACTTTCCAAACAGCAGGGACACAACAGCAGGCACAGAAGGGAGTGATATAAAAATCGTGGTTCGTTTCTCGGGAGGAGGAAAAAAAAACTCTAGCTACAGACACACTCTATTAGCAACACAAA
>NW_017728931.1:99289944-99297750 GCF_001723895.1 Crocodylus porosus
GGAGTGATACTTAATACAAAGGGCCTTTGGTAGTTTTCCCCTCAGTTTCCAACCCCCCCTCCCCTCTCCCATTAGGAGACAAGGAAGGCTAGCAGCTGTGTTTTTTTTTCTAAATCTGCTATTGATAATGCATTTTTAATAATATTTCTAACAGGAGGAAGGGATATGGAGGCAGTGCTGTAACAAGGAAGTTTGGCGCCCCGGGGCAAAACCGAAAAACACCGCCCCCAAACTTTAATAAAGCCTTTATTGCATTCATTACCCCCTTTATGTGCTCTTTAATAAGTCAGCAATTAAAGTAACAAACTCATAAAGTCTTTATAGGGGCATTTAGGCTGATACTGTATTAGCCCTGCTATATAGCTTAATTCCAAGCTAGTCACTGAGCAGGAGAAAGGGGATCTCCTGACTCTTCTCTCACATGAGGTTTTATTGTGCATTAAAATGACAGTTCATTAAAGCAGTGATGTGGGAGTGACCACCATGCCACATGGCCAGCCAGTGACAAAAGGAGGAGCAGGCAGGCGGAGGCCTGATGTCAGCTTCCCAGAGCAGAGTGGCCGAGAAGCAGCCTCAGGTGGCCCCGGCAGCGGGGAGCATGCATGCGAGCTCAACATGGAAACCAGCTGTGAGCCCTCAGTCGCTTGGCTCGGCTGGGCATCATGCAGGCAGAGATCTGCCCCCTTCTGTTCTCCCCCAGCTGCAAAGGGACAATGCTGCAAACAGGTGGGCTTAGCCCTTTCTTCCCCATGCTCCAGGAATAGGGCTGCAACTGGGCAGAGCAGGCCCCATGGCCACTGCTTTAGCCACCTCCCCCTAGGTGGGATTGGGCCTGCAGACTCCAGCACCACTCAGCTGCAATCTCTGTCCCCCACCCCTAGCAGTGTCTGTGTGCCAGGGCTGCACCGCCCACCAGAGAGAGTGGCCCCTGCAGGTTAGCAGGGCAGGGAACACCGGGCTGCACTGCAGAGGGGTACATCTGCCCGTGCAGAGCTGAGCTCCAGGTATGCTATGAGCTGCCAGGCACAGCCTACACTTGTGCCACAGCCCCTGTGGTTGCCCAGCCCCTGCAGCACCCTTACAGTCTCCCGCTTGACTCACAACTTGGCTGCTCTACTCACCTGTTGGCGCCCCTTTGCTTCAGTGCCCAGGGCAGTTGCCCCACTTGCCCCTTTCTTGCTACAATACTATATGGAGGGAACATGTCTCTAAGCAGGACTTAAACTCGCAGGATCTTAAAAAAGTCCTGCTCCTGCTCTGTGGTCAGAAAGGGAGGTGTACACTATTTGGATCCACCACTCTTCAGGAATACTTGGTTCTGGAGTTTTATTTTGTTTTGTTTTAACTCACCTTGCATTCACTTACACCTGACTCCTTTGGAGCAACTTAAACCAGGCTTGTAAATTATACCACCAGTAACATCCACCTCCGGTCTGCAGTGTGTTAATCTGCCTTAGGCAAAACAGAGATAACATCAGTAAGTGTGGCCAAAATTTGGAATGGGTTTCCAAGGGAGGCAGTGCTCTCCCCTTCCTTGGAGGTCTGGGCATCTGGCTGGGGTCATCTGACCCCAGCACTCTTTCCTGCCTAGGCAGGGAGTCGGACTCAATGATCCATTGAGGACTCTTCCAACCCTAGCAGCTATGAATCTATGAATCGATTTACCAGATACATCATAGATGTATGCAATGAGACTGTAGAGATCATTAAGACACTCCAAGTTACATCCTGCTCCCACTGTCATCGATAGGAGTTTTACCATTAACAGTCAGTGGGACAGGACCTCACCACAAGCACATACAGTATGTAGTGCAACTCCAGGTTAATAAGTGAACTTACAGGAGGAATGAGTATCTTCCATTGCCTGTGAAGCCATTTGAAAATATAAACTGCTATTAAAGAGGTAGTCATTGTTATTTTAGATGCAGGATAAAAGTATTCTTTAAAAAAAGAAAAACATTAAAAGACTCAGACAGATTGGCAGATGCTCTGCAGGATATGAATTAGCATCTCAAGGCAAAGATGGAAGAGGTCTTTCTTTTCAAAACAAAGTTTAATTTTAAATGTTTAGCCAGAACAGATCCAACTGACATCCTTTTTATGTTCAGGAAAGATAGCTGCTATTTGTATATCAAGTTCTAAAACAATCAATCTGAAGTTCAAAAGACTAAACAGGAAGATCCTTTACTTATAGAACAACGGATAAACTGACTTAAGAGGTTTCAAGAAAAGTACACACTGGCTAGAGTCACAGTGAAATGGACCTGTTCATTTTTTGCTGTTAAGAGATAACAAAATCCAATCAAAAATCAAAAACTAGGAGGAGAAAAGTACAGTGTATTTACATATCACCCCATTACAGGCCTAAGGCTTAAAAAACAAAAAAAGAAAAAAATTAAGAACATTATAAACCTTGTATATCTGGCTGGATTTATATTTACATTCAATAAAATGGCCTGAATTTTTTGTTTAGATATATTTTAATAGGAAAAACATATAACATTATCAGTGTGGTAAAGTTATGTATGTGGTCATTCTTACAGATCAAAGTATGGCAACAGAGTAGTGAATCTGTCTTGTTACAACTGCATATGTGAAAGTCCTAGACTCATGCCAAAAGGCTGCTCTTAGTCAACCCAGCTGTAAGTGAGAACTTCATCATTCAGGCTGGAGAGTAAGAGACAAAAAAAGATCCTTACCCTTGGTTGCAGCCATCACCCAATGTTTCTGAGAAAGGTGAAAAAACCCTGACATACGTAATAACAGAAAGGAAAAAATGCCTTTTTGTACCTGCCTCACTTCAGATTTACATTGAGGCTGTAATCCACCAAGTTGCCTAGATCCTTCTCTGTAGTGATACTATCCAGCCAGTTGCCACCTATTTTGTATTTGGGTTTTTTTATTATTCCTGAAGTATAGCATCATTACCAGCACTGAACTCCATTCCCTTCATTTGTCAGCACTGAACTTCATTCTCTCAGTTGTAGCCCAGCTTTCCAATCTATCACAATCTTTCTGAATTGTTCACCTGACCTACAATGTGTTCACAATTCTTCTCAGTTTTGTGTCATATTCAAATTTCCTCAAGAAGCTCTCTAGTCCAACACCCAAATTGTTAATAAACACATTGAACAGCACCCAGCCCTTTCAGACTCCACCAGAAACCTGCTGCCATTCTGACATGGATCCATTTATAATTGTACTTTGCTTCCAGCTACCACCTTGATATAGTTTTGTCTATCCTACATTTCTCCAATTTGTTTATGAAAAGGTCACACAGAAAGTCAAAAGCCTTACTGGATTAGTGTACTACAGTCCAGGTGTACACAAATCCAAGATGAGGTTTTATTCAGTTCAACATGGTGGGGAAAGCCCCTTGCCTTTGATTGGAGTACAACAGAGGGGGAAGGCAGCTACTGCAACTCCGACTTGGGTCAGAATTGGAGCTGCAGCTGCTCCTCTCACCCCCAGCACCCACCTCTGCCCCCTACCACCTCTGCTTTCCTGCCTATCCCCCCACTGCCTTCCCCTGCCTCTACCTCCCCCCACTATCTAACCCTCCCACCTAACACCCCAGCCCGAATAAATCCCCTGGCTTTCAGCAGGCACATTCATTTCGTTGACACCACTGTGAAATTTGATAATGGTCACATCACCACAACATTGTACTGGCAAACAACCGACTGCTACAGCTACCTCCACATCATCTATGCTCCAGATCCATATGCCAGCTATGCCTTCTACCTACACAGACCACATCATCATTGGACCAAACAACATGGATTATAACATCTGAGGCTCATTCACCTGCTTCTCTACCAGTGTCATTGTAGTATGTCATGGCAGTCTGGCGTGTTAAGTGGGACAGCCAGCCCTGGGATAACAGCCTAGTGGTGAACGATTAGCTGGCAGTTAAAAGCCCAAGCAGGAAAAAAACAAGGAGCTTAGGTTGGGGAAAAGAGCAGTTTTATGCGCAGGAAGCAGACTGAAATCCATATAAGCTTGCCCCTAGGAAAGGGCCAGAGCTATAGGCCTTCTCCTGAAAGGTTTGCTTTATTTGTTTGTTTGGACCAAGGATTTTTGTTTTGTGTTACAAGGACTGGCTGAAGGGCTCTCCACAGAGCAAAGCCACACAGAGAGGCTGCAGGCACACAGGCCCATTTATGGACTACTGTTTGGACAGTCTGAAGGACTCCTAAGGGTGCAACGCCCCACGTGCACAGTAGCAGGCACCCCCCAACCCACTTACAATCCCTTACACCACCACCAACATACAGAGCCCCTCTGCTGTCTACGCTGGATGGACAGGGCAATCCTTACAGAAAGAATAAACAGACATCCATTTGACATAATTTCACAAAGACACACAAGCCCAGGACAAAACACTTTAACTGTTGACCTCAGAAAACTGTTTTTAAACAACAAAATATAAAAATAGACTTGAACATGAAACTGCAGAATAAGAAATCATCCACAGACTGGATTGTATTAAATATGGTCTAAATAGGGATTATGGATTCTTATGCTGTTACCTGGACTAGTTTTTATAACCTCTATGTCCCTCAGTGGGTTAATTACTTATGTAATCCATGTTAGCTTCTCTCAGCACTGCCCCACCCCCTTATCATTTGTATGTAAATTTTCCTCTGGGTGGAACCCCTGCTTCTGCAAATCAATTCATAGGTAGGGACCTACTGAAATCACGGTTGGCTGCCATCTGATTTTGCAGTCCAGCACAGCACCCGGCACAATTTTTGCAGCAAAGCACAGCAGTTCCCTGCCCCCAGCCTGTGATTGACCAAGGGGCCCCAAAAGCCTGGAGACTGATTGACAAATGACCCCAGACCAGGGCTTGCTAATGCATCAATTAATTAAGCCCATGGAAGCCATTAATTGACACATTATTAAGCAATCTAGGATGGGGTTAATGGTTTCCACAGACTTGGTTAAAGACTACTTTCCAGTGAGGGTGACAAAGTGCCACAATAACTGGGACTTCCAATACATACATTTACAAGAGAGTAAGGCATACTTAAGATGCCATCTAGGCTACCTAGAACTTAGTTCTGGGGCTATGCATCCACAAGTCCCTCCACAGAGTTACCTGGTAGAAAAGGCTGGAGAACAGAGCCAGAGCCTGTGCTGTGTTCCCTCTTCTCCCAACATACATGTGTGCATGCACGCACACACACACACACACAAGCTACAGCATCTAGCATGAGTAAAAGTAAAAAGCAGTTTGCTGTAAGCCAACAGGAAATCATAATGTCCCTTTCCTCCTTTTCCCTTCCCTCCAAAAGTAAAGAGGAATCAAGCAAAGAACTTGTGGCTCAGCAGTATGTCTTGAGTCATCATGCTCTTTCCACATGCAGAACTGGCCCAATGTAAATTCATATTTGCAAGTGTAGTCCTATATGATGACTGATCTATCGCCAGATCACTGGATTTAACAATCTGTAGGAGATTATATAAATATTCCAGGCAAATCATCCAACAAGAAAAAACAACCAGTTCTGTACAACATGGAGATAAAGGAATGACGTGGATACTTTTCTGCAAGAGCTGACCAATCCTCCAACACTACAAACAATGTCATTGTTTTGGGTGACTTCCTAGCCAAATCTGATATTGCCAAGAATGTCATTTTATTGCAAGCTATTCAAAGTTTGAAGCAACTTGTAATTTGAAGTAGCAATATGAATGAGTGAAAATATCACTGAGACCTTGTTTTTAAGTTTAACAAGCATGGATTATTAATGCACAGCCTGTTTTGTTTTGTTTTGACTTTTTTTTTTTGGACAGAGGTGATACAATAAGCGCTATTACTGGTAAATAACAGCAGAAATTAACTAGTGTGGCAGTAGGGGTATCAGGTCTTTCAAACAGCTACAGAAGTCCTCCAGTTACTGTTTTAGTTCAGAATAGTTAATGTTAAGATGATATCATTTTCAAGATGAAACAGGAATTAATTATATGAAATGGAGAAACATAGTGCATGAGAACAAGATGTGGAGGACTGAACATGGACATATACATCGTTTGCCATTTATTTTGCATCTGATGCAAGACAATAGGTAGCCTTACTGTATAAGAGACAAACAAGTGTATTCTGTGACAGATCCATGCAGTTAAACTGCACACCATGGATGGATTATGGAAAAGCTGGGTTTTTTTTCTCTAGCACAGGATCCTGGTACTCCCCTAACATCATACATGATCACCTGAACTTTATTCTTCTGTACCTGTTATTAGTAATAAAAATGTAAGCCCTACTCATGGGAACAGTTCAACAGTCCCTAGTCCAACACTTGTCCATAGCAGCAGTCCTCAATCTATGTACCACATGATTAGTCCCAGGGAATGGAGAATAGGAGTGTGCAGCCTCTGGCCTCTATGTATTATGGAGCTGATTTTTAGACAGGTAACGGGGCTCAAAGATCACTTAACAGTGTCCATATTAGCCAAGTGACAACTCAATAACCCAGGACAAACAATTGATTACACATGAGGATATGTTTTAGGTATGTAGGAGTGCCTTTCCTTTACTCTAAGGCAGTGATTCTCAACAAGGGTGTTGCAGCACCCTGGGGTGCCTTGAGATCCTTTCAAGGGTGCCATAGAGTTGTTAGGCGTGCAAACATGATTCACAAGATTAACCAGGGGGATATTTCAAAGAGGAATCTTAGTGTCAAAATCCTTTGGTCTTTCTCAGGGGCGGATAGGGGAAGGGGGGTGCACTTGCACTCTTTTGATTCCATTGGTTGCCCCTTGCCACCCCTCCTTGCTGCCAACACTGCTGGTGGCATCTGCAAGCAGTTGCCAATCGATGACCACCAGTCAGTGCTCGCCACCCCCAAACTACCCCACCCCACCGCTGATACCTCTATGGCCACTTGCAGGAGCTCCCTGCCACCATGCCCCCACCGCTGCTTGTGGGCGGTCACCGTGGCCCCCCGGCCACCCAGGGCACATGTCATTCATGCTTGAGTCCTGCTCCACCCAAGTTGAAAATCAGCACCCTGGCACTGGCAGCAGCATTTCTCGTCAGGCAGTGCTGAGGCAGACACTTGACTTCATGGCTCATCATCCTGTATCTACCTGATCCCTTCAAAACTTGTCATTGCTTGGGGGTTAATGGCCCTCCCTTCTTTTCAGTGATCTTATAGATCCATCGGTGAAGCTAGCCTTTGTTCTGCCATTCTGCTGCTTCTTAGCTGCTCCTGGTCACCAAGCTCCTATTTCACAGGCCTGCAGAAGGCTTTCACATCCCATTTGCATTTGTCTTCGGCCATGGGTGACTGGTGCCTCCCGAGTCTGGGGAGGCACCCGCAGGTGCTGCCGTCAATGTTGGTGATGGGGCCATAGCTCGCGAGCTCCCGCAGGCACTGCCGGCAGCATCGGCCATGCCCCCAACCGTGCCCTCCCTATGCGTTGCCTATGTCTTCAACCCTGAACTGAATAGTCCAGCCCTAGGCCTCTTGCTTATTATTAAAGCTTCTAGTTTCTTTGTGAACTGGCAGAAAACACCAGTTGTGTTACATGGGATGATGCCCCCAGACCCCGACACAGGCATGGGCGAACCAGGTGGCTGCCTTGGACCTGGACAAAAAAGGGGGCCCCAAAATGGCGATCGTCATGGTCATTATCTCTGGCGAAGCCCAATGCTAAAAGTTCAGGCAGCCCCTCGCCGTCTGCACCCCTCTTCTCCAAACCCTGGCGCGCCCGCGCTCTTGGTCCAGCGCTTCTCCGCAGCCAACTCGGGAGCGGGCAGGAAGCGCTGCTGGGCCCGCGGGCCGGAGGTGCGGG
>NW_017728931.1:99297850-99301012 GCF_001723895.1 Crocodylus porosus
GCAGCACTGGGCGCGGGGGGAGCCGGCGCGGCGCGGCAGCAGCATGGGGCTGGAGAAGGAGAAGGCGGACATCAAGATCTTCATGGACGAGGACAAGCTCAGCCGCGGCAGCGACGCCGACCCGGCCGACACCAAGAAGAGCCTGGACCGGGACCCGCACGGGCTCAACGCCCACCTCCAGGTAAGCCCGCGCCGCCGCCGGCCGGGGGAGCGGGGCCGGGCGCCCCCCGCGGGCTGCGGAGGCGGGCTCACGGCTGGTGTGTCTGCCCTTGCAGCTGGGCTTCCAGGACGTGATCGCCGAGCCGGCGTCCGCCCACTCGTGCGACAGAGTGTGGATCTGCAGCCACGCGCTCTTCGAGATCAGCAAGTACCTGGTCTACAAGCTGCTGACCCTGCTCCTGGCCATCCCGCTGGCCCTGGTGGCAGGCGTCGTCTTCGCCTTGCTCAGCTGCCTGCACATCTGGTGAGTCGGTGGCCTGCAGCCTTTGTGGGACGCTGAGGAAAGGAGAACCCCCTGCCTGGAGAAGCTGAGGGTTAGGTTTGTCAGCAGTTGTCCCCAAGGCGCCTAGCAAACTTAGGCGGCTTTGACTGTGTGCGGAGGTTATAAAGAGATGGAGATATCACGCTGTCCTGGTCCCTCTTCTTTACCTGTGGCAGCTTAAGGTCTGTGCCGTGTCAGAAAAACACCATGTATTGAGTCCATGGAGGCAGTTCTCCTTAAGAGCCCAGGGAATAACTGTTTTTCTGGTGTGGTTTAGTACCTGCTGAGGTGTTGGGGCTTAAAGGCCACCGTATGGAAATGGGAGGCTCCTCTTTTGCTTGCTGCTGTGGCCATATGGTTGAGGGCAGGCAAAACTTGGGGGCATCCGAACCCCAAGCCTCTGGGCTTGGGCCTGCACGTAGGATGCCTGCCAAAAGCCAGTGGAAATATCCGGGTGGGGGTGGAGGATGTTTGCTGGTTGTAGGGCCACTTACGGTTCTGGACTGACTCGTGGATGTGGACTTGATTTAGCTTGGATCACGAAAAATTTCTTTTAAAAAAAACAAAAACGTCTGCTGTGTCAGGGCAGGGTAGTCTTAGGTAGAGATGATGGATTGGATAGGGGGTTGGACTAGATCAGCACTTCTCAACCCATGGCTTGTAACCCAAAAGTGGGTCGCAAGAATATCTGAATAGGTCGTGAACAAACTTTAAAAATGGATTCTCCTTTTAAAGGAAAAAAAACATGGGAAACTGTGGCTTCTCCCTTGTGGGCTGGCAGAGCTCCAGCCTTGCAAAGAGCTGCTTGGCCTCCCCTGCCCCACACACTGGGGGCTGGGGCCTGGGACAGGGGGCAGCAGGTTGGGAGGGAGGG
This sequence comes from Crocodylus porosus, assembly GCF_001723895.1. NCBI lineage: Eukaryota > Metazoa > Chordata > Crocodylia > Crocodylidae > Crocodylus > Crocodylus porosus. The sequence continues at coordinate 99,299,206 of NW_017728931.1, forward strand.
GCAGTGGGTTGGGACTGGCCATGGATGTTTACAAATGGGTCCTGGTACAGAAAAGGTTGAGAACCACTAGACCAGGTGACCTCTTACAGTGCCTTTGAGCCCTACTTCTCTCTGTTTCTGTGACTCTTGGTTCCCCTCTGAAACACTTCTCTTAGCTGTTGTCTATTCAGACTGTAAGCTCCTGGAAGCAGAGACTGTCTCTTGCTTTGTGTTTATGCAGTGCCTTCCACCCCTAGCTTGCCTGGGAGTTCTAGATGGGACTGAGATAGAAGTAATAACAGTTACTTAGTTCAGCAAGGGCTTGGCAGAAATACTATGCCAGCTTGGCAAGAGGATCATGATTCCTTCCCTCCCATCTCAAATTTTCTCATCTGCTTGATACCCCTGTCATACCCTCCTCCTTTTCCATGACAGCAAAGCTGAAAAAAATAACTGCTATTAACATGAAAACTCGCACTGCCACATTTGACTGTGCTGCATGGTCATGGCTTTGTGCAACAGAATGCAGTGTACCCACAGGCACCTCCCAGCAAGGGAAACCCCACTGAGTTTAGGAGGCCTGAGCCTGGCTTTGTGCCAGATTGACAGATAGACACAGTAGCTGTAGAAGCTCACAATTCATTCAGCTCATGATTTAAGTTACATTTGTGGCAACAGTGAAGTGAAACTTGAGAAACAAAAGGCCGCTGGTTGGATGGAACTGAAGAAAAAATGAAATAGAAAAAAGGAAGGCTTGAGATTCCAGCTGGCCTTCAAGGTAGGTAAAATGAATAAGATGATCAACTAGTACTAGGACTGTACCTACAAAGCAAGATTTTTCTTTGCATGTCATTTTTAGGTATGCCTTTAGTAACTGTGAAATGGCAGAGGATACAGATTAGGTAAAACAGGGCTGTCCAGCTGGCTGTATCCGGCCCACGAAGGGTTAAAGTGCAACCTGCAGGTTCCCTTCAGGCTGCCACTCCTGCTGTTGTCCCTGCTGCTGAGTCTCTAGGGCAGGGCAGTGCAACATGGGAAGAGGGGGGCAGTAATCTGGCTGCCCACAGCTTGGAGGGCACAGGCTTGAGCAGTGGGGGTGTGGAGGGAGAGGAGGAGAGCTCCCCCTTATAATGGCAGCAGTGGGTGGGCTCGCACTACAGTGATAGCGGCAGCACCAGGGAGTTTGTATTGCTCGTGTGGCAAGGGGGCTTCGCATTTGGCCCCTCTAGTATGCAGCCTGCATGGTGCGCAGCCCAGGGTCTGCTATTAATGCAGCACGCAGTCCCCAGCTGCTCTGAAGTTGGACAGCCTGCAGTTGGAATAATATTTCATGAACCCCCTAACTCAGTGTGCAGTGGTGAAAGATGGCTAGAAACAGTGAAATAAATGGTTGGATGGTATGTTTTTATTTTTAACTACATTCTGCTGTTTGCAAATATAAGTTTTCAAAAGTGCCATGGTAATTCAGGTTCAAGCAGCTGCATCACAAGCTATTTGCAACTTTGGGCAGTTGAAGTTTAAGCATTTTGTGTGTAAAATATACAGAATATTTGAAGATGGTGTAGTCTACCATACTGAGTTTCAGTTCGTGAACACTGTTCTAGGTTTCTGTGCCACAGAAGGGCCTTTTCTCTAGATTCTGTTGGCTGGAAGTCTGTACATTCATTTTACTAAATCAGACCTCTGAAGGTCTGATGCAGAATCAAATTGTACTTATCTAATTAGTTCCCATTAACTTTACCAGAATCTGCAAGTTTATGATGTTTAACCCTAGGCATTCAATGTAAAATATGGGTATTAGTCTCTTGCTTTAATCTCATTATTTGCC
>NW_017728931.1:99301112-99316378 GCF_001723895.1 Crocodylus porosus
GGGCAGTGGGTTGGGACTGGCCATGGATGTTTACAAATGGGTCCTGGTACAGAAAAGGTTGAGAACCACTAGACCAGGTGACCTCTTACAGTGCCTTTGAGCCCTACTTCTCTCTGTTTCTGTGACTCTTGGTTCCCCTCTGAAACACTTCTCTTAGCTGTTGTCTATTCAGACTGTAAGCTCCTGGAAGCAGAGACTGTCTCTTGCTTTGTGTTTATGCAGTGCCTTCCACCCCTAGCTTGCCTGGGAGTTCTAGATGGGACTGAGATAGAAGTAATAACAGTTACTTAGTTCAGCAAGGGCTTGGCAGAAATACTATGCCAGCTTGGCAAGAGGATCATGATTCCTTCCCTCCCATCTCAAATTTTCTCATCTGCTTGATACCCCTGTCATACCCTCCTCCTTTTCCATGACAGCAAAGCTGAAAAAAATAACTGCTATTAACATGAAAACTCGCACTGCCACATTTGACTGTGCTGCATGGTCATGGCTTTGTGCAACAGAATGCAGTGTACCCACAGGCACCTCCCAGCAAGGGAAACCCCACTGAGTTTAGGAGGCCTGAGCCTGGCTTTGTGCCAGATTGACAGATAGACACAGTAGCTGTAGAAGCTCACAATTCATTCAGCTCATGATTTAAGTTACATTTGTGGCAACAGTGAAGTGAAACTTGAGAAACAAAAGGCCGCTGGTTGGATGGAACTGAAGAAAAAATGAAATAGAAAAAAGGAAGGCTTGAGATTCCAGCTGGCCTTCAAGGTAGGTAAAATGAATAAGATGATCAACTAGTACTAGGACTGTACCTACAAAGCAAGATTTTTCTTTGCATGTCATTTTTAGGTATGCCTTTAGTAACTGTGAAATGGCAGAGGATACAGATTAGGTAAAACAGGGCTGTCCAGCTGGCTGTATCCGGCCCACGAAGGGTTAAAGTGCAACCTGCAGGTTCCCTTCAGGCTGCCACTCCTGCTGTTGTCCCTGCTGCTGAGTCTCTAGGGCAGGGCAGTGCAACATGGGAAGAGGGGGGCAGTAATCTGGCTGCCCACAGCTTGGAGGGCACAGGCTTGAGCAGTGGGGGTGTGGAGGGAGAGGAGGAGAGCTCCCCCTTATAATGGCAGCAGTGGGTGGGCTCGCACTACAGTGATAGCGGCAGCACCAGGGAGTTTGTATTGCTCGTGTGGCAAGGGGGCTTCGCATTTGGCCCCTCTAGTATGCAGCCTGCATGGTGCGCAGCCCAGGGTCTGCTATTAATGCAGCACGCAGTCCCCAGCTGCTCTGAAGTTGGACAGCCTGCAGTTGGAATAATATTTCATGAACCCCCTAACTCAGTGTGCAGTGGTGAAAGATGGCTAGAAACAGTGAAATAAATGGTTGGATGGTATGTTTTTATTTTTAACTACATTCTGCTGTTTGCAAATATAAGTTTTCAAAAGTGCCATGGTAATTCAGGTTCAAGCAGCTGCATCACAAGCTATTTGCAACTTTGGGCAGTTGAAGTTTAAGCATTTTGTGTGTAAAATATACAGAATATTTGAAGATGGTGTAGTCTACCATACTGAGTTTCAGTTCGTGAACACTGTTCTAGGTTTCTGTGCCACAGAAGGGCCTTTTCTCTAGATTCTGTTGGCTGGAAGTCTGTACATTCATTTTACTAAATCAGACCTCTGAAGGTCTGATGCAGAATCAAATTGTACTTATCTAATTAGTTCCCATTAACTTTACCAGAATCTGCAAGTTTATGATGTTTAACCCTAGGCATTCAATGTAAAATATGGGTATTAGTCTCTTGCTTTAATCTCATTATTTGCCCTGCCAAAAATATTAGCAATATAATGGGGTTCTACATTCTGATTGTCCTGGGATGATGTGAAAGAACACTGACCTTTGTGGCTGTGTCTGTAGCCTTGGCCCATCCATTGCTGAGAACCAAGGCCAGAGAAATCCATTCTTCCTGCAGGATCTCCAGCTCAAAGTTAGTGTAACTTGAGCATGTGTTAACTTACATGTGGTTCTCACTGTCCACAAATGTTCTTGGAAATCTGGTTTTGAATACAACTGAGCTGCTCAGGATGTGGCTTTCGGGGATCCGGAGCTGCTTTCAAGTGGAAGCATATACATGAAAATGATCACAGAAGATTTTACCACACCTTCAACTCTCCTGTGAAATGTGAACTTTTGTTTCTACCCAGAACTTTTACGATCTTTTCTCCTATGCCTGAAGAAAGGTGTTTGTGCCCAAAAGCTTGCAATTAAAGATTTTTTTCCCAAAAAAACTAGTTGGTCTAATAAAAGATATCATCTCTACCCTGAGTCCTGAATGCTTTTTATAAAGCACATGCATGCATGCTGTAACAACTATAGTACCATAGAAAAAATTAATGCAGACTTCATATGGTGTTCCTGCTGCACCTAGAGCTCCCCCTGATTTTGATGGCAATAATTAGCTGACACCAGTAATTAAAAGAATTCTAAAGAAATGAGCAGCGTTTCATGCAACATTTGATCATAAGGAACAGAAAGAAAAAGAAGAAAAAAACAATAGTATGCATTTCAACTTCATTTTTTCCTACCTCTCTCATCCTGCCTGCATTAAATTGGTCTCCATAGTTGCACCATCTGGTGACAAGCAGACACTGTGCCAGTGCCAGCCAACAGTTTAGTGACCTGAACACAAACTTGTTAGAACAAGGTTTGCTCTTGAATTGTTTTTCTGCTCTTGGTATTTCTCTCCCTATCACAGACTAAATTTTGGGAAACGTTTCAGGCCAGCTATTCATGGTTCCGTGCAAGTATCTGAGTAAACTTTCAAAAGTGCCCTTAAACTGAAGCTGTTGAAGTAGCTGGTTGCATGGCAGTGACACAGCAAAACATTGCTGGCATTCCAGTGAATACATGCAAAATTCTGAACTTTTTTGTTGAATTTGCTGACTTGAATGTATGCAGCAGCATTGACTTTAAGCCATGTGTCTGACAGCCTCCAACTCTGACTAGTCTTGTCTAAACAAATTCTTGTTGTTTGTGCACTGAGATCCTACGCAAAAGCTGAGGATTCACAACTCCTTTTGCAGAGCCTCCCATGCTATTGTAGCATCCAGAGAGCAGCTCTGAAAATGGCTAACTCCTGTATGTCAAAGTGAATGTCCCAGGACATAGACAACTTTGAGCTTCTGCCTTCATTTAGGGTGGCAGGGGGATTTCCATCCACCACTTGCTAAGGTGCACAGCCTGTGATTTAGCTGTAAGGAATTGGGCATGTATAAAACATGTCTATCCCCTTGCTCTTCACAATTCCATTAACACAGTTTATAGCTGTGGCACTCAATCTTGAATCTGCACCGACAAAATCAGATTAGAGAGAGCCATAAAATCATTGTGGCACGGAGTCCTGACTTTATGTTGTGATGCTGCCCTACTATAAAAGGTGTCTCCTCTCATCTCTACTACTCGGTTCTTGGCTGCAGAGGTGGAAGCAGATTGGATGGTTTTCCTTGCTATTCTTCTGAATGCTGCCAAGGTGCTTGTAGGGACCATAGTTTTGGTTCTACTTTGTTGGTTCACTTATTATGTTATACATCAAGGGACACTCTCATAAATATAGTAATGTTCATTTTGAGTATTTTCATGAGTGCCCCAAGAGATGGATATTGCAATCAAAAAAATTGCATACATAGAATGGTTTAGAAATGGCATTCATGCAGGGTGTTGGGTGCCTGGCTGTAAATGGCCCACACGACCTTATGATTGTATAACTCTTGACTTCTGGACTGACTTTTAGACTTGCAGTGGGCTATGAAGAAGGTTGCTTCTGTTACCTTAGCACCAATTTTATTCACTGACTCCATAATGCTAACCCCCCTCCCCCCCAATAGCAACAGTTCATGCCCTAAGGGTTGATGATTTAAGATTTAAATAATCCTAAAATATACTTCCTTCTATAGAGTGGATTTGATAGTAGTCTGTGGGCATTACTACAGTAAGTAGTAATGATAAAGAAATGGAATAATCCAACTACAGAATGGTTCAGATATTTGAAAGCTTGATTATTGAAAGCTTGATTATTCATGCTGAAAGTTTTGTGAGAGGAGCAGTTTACAAGGACAGATCTGAATGAAGAGATGGCAGGCTGTATGTTTAGAACAGTTGTATTTATCACTGAAGTCAATGGAAATTGAATGTTCTCTGCTCTCTCTGAGCAGCACTGAGCTCCTGACGTAGTGAGATCCATTAGGAATTAGCATACAGCAAGATTTATAAACAAAGATACTGGGGAAGTAACTTTGAAGGAGACTTAGAGACCATAGAGAAAGAGATGAAAGAAGGATGAAACGGAGTTCAGCAGCTGTATGGATTCTTGTCTACTCAACCTTGCTCTAAGATTAGTTTATACTAAAATTAAATATTAACATTAAAGATTAGCAAATTATGGCACAGCATCTGGATTCCTTCCCTTCTCTGAGAGCTGAAGTAAGAAGGAGAATTACTGTCACCCAGAGAGTAAGAACTGTCATCAGGGCACCCAGAAAATATTGTGGTATGCCTTAAAGTCCCGAGTGAAAGAAGAGGGATGTAATTGGAGTATGTTATGAGCACATGTGTGTAACTACTGTTCTAGTACAGCATAGGCCATAGAGGCCAGACACCCTCTGCTAACTTCAGCCTAGTGATAGAGTGGGCAGCAGTATCCAATAGACTGTCTTTTCAGAGGCTACATAATTTAATAGAACTTGGCCTATAATACACCAGCTTTACTTGAAAGAGGCTACATAATTTAATAGAACTTGGCCTATAATACACCAGCTTTACTTGAATTTGTAGGCACTTATTCAAGTGAGCTGCAAGGACAGGAGAATGCAGGGCATGCAAGGTCATATATATTCTTGGAACAATGCTGGGTTATTGCAGAAAATGCCACAACATATTTGAGTACCATGCAGCCTGTCACAACCTACAAAGCCTTTTCAGAAAAAACTCCCACTGGCTTCACAAGAGTCTTCTCTGAGTAAAATCCACAGAATCAATATGGTTTTCTGTGGGGTAGGTTTGTCAGTAATATTTCTGTACTGCTTGAGCCTTACTGAATCTGTTATGATTCTTTAATGTCACTTGCAATTAAGTCTTTCACTACATTAAAACCCTACGGGCTTGATCCAGCACTTGAAACTAGGACTGTTGGCTCTCAGTGAGGGGAAGCCTGTCCTTGGGGGAACTGCAGTGGCTGTACACCCTCCAGCTTTGATTTAGCAGGCCCTGCAGTGTCCCACAAAATAGGTGGATCTAGTCAAAGAGAGAACCGATGGAATACATATGAGATGCTCCAGTGCACCTCTGTAGAGCCCCAGCCATAAATGTAAAACTGCTTTTCTCTGGTAAAACCCTATGTAAGGACAGCTATAGGACCATAATCTCAGTTCTTAGGCAATTAAATTTATCTAACAACTGGTCTACAGAATATAATATATAGGGTGTCTGTTTGTAAGTACTCATTAATTTTATTTTTCAGGCTTTATTTTAGGCAGGGGTTTTTTTGGTTATATGTAGATATCCCAGAGTTGGGGGTTTTGAAATCTTTTGTTTGTTGGAAGATATTTTTTTCTTCCAGCACTCTTCCCAAAATTCTTGTCTAAATAAGATTTGCCTAAATTTTTATAATATTACATTTTTATCTATTATATTTTTATTATATTAAAAGAGTTGGAGTACCATTTGAACTTTGCATCATTGTTCTTGAATCCTTGGCTTAACATGTAATGCATCTTCCTGGCACTAAAGCTACCCTGCTTTTACAGCACACATTTAGGATGAAAAGCAGCTATAATATTTAATTAAAAAGTAACTTGAAAGTATGTTTAACATTAACTAGCAATTTTGTTCTGACATATCACATATTGTAGCTCTGCGGTACTTGCACAGTAGCATTTTCTTGTATTTGCTGCCTTCTGCAATGAAATCCTGATAATCATAGACCTGTTATTCTGAGAATTTTGCCTGTCAGGGTTTTGATGGTATGTTGCTTTTTTTTTTTTTAATTGCTTCTCCAGTTTTTCAAAATCTTCCATATCAATTAAGTGTCCAAAGAAATGCAAGCATTTGCAGACACTTACCTCAAGTAAATTTGTGCTGGTTATGACGGAGGGAGCAGCATAAACAAACTGTGCCGGGAAAGGAATGGAGTCAACACAAAATAAGCAAATGTTTCTGGGTTTTGTTAGTGTTTATTAGAGAGAGACTGATTTTTTTAAATGTGTGTTTCTATCAGTATTTTCCAGTTAAAACCTAAAATCAGTCACCGCAATATATGCTCTAGAGCAGGGGTAGGCAAACTGCGGCACAAGTGCCAGCGTGTGGCGCATGAAGGTATTTTGCTTGGCATGCACACCTTGGGGCAGATGGTGGGGAAGGAGCCAGAGCTGTGCTGCCACACCAAGGATCAAGCCCCTTGCAGCCAGTCTGACCTTGGCATGCCAACATCTTTACAAGTCAAGGTTACCAGTGTTTTTGATACCCCGCCCAAAAACATTGCCAATCTCTGCTCAAGAGTTTATATATTTAGTACGCTGTGATACTAGACAGTCAGGGTATTCACCCACTGCAGTGAAGCATGCAGTCTTGCATTATATGCATATTGCAGCATTCTCAGTTGTTTAGGATGTGCACCATACATGCTGTTGTAGCAGAGATTCAATAATGCCTCAGAAACCAAGCAAAGAAACACTGCAAAACTCACTTTGACATGGTTATGTTTGAATCTGGGGACATCCCTTTTTAAGTTTTTAAATGTGATCGTTTCTGTTCCATCTTTGTGTGTAGGCTGGGACTGCCTGAAATTATGTAGTATTTACATAGCTGTATCATTAGACTTGGTAGAAACCGTTTTGTTTCTTTCTTACTGCTTCTCCTCTTGGAATCTGTAAGAGTTTGGCAATTAAAAGGGAGCAGAACTGAATCCTTATGTTTTAAAAGCTAATGCAGTTGGAATAGAGTTTGACATCCCTGTCAAGAGGACTACAGCTACTTGACATAATTTAGCAAATCAGTAAGATTTCCATTAGGTATAATACAGAATTTTACAAACTGCGACTTTATTAATTTTTACATTTGGTGTTTTTGGTTCTTTTTTTTATTTACATTAACATTATAAAGAATACCTGCTTTATTGAGATGAAACTTGCCCATAAGGACCACAGTGCATGGCATAAAATGCTTCCCAACATAGCTAAGCTTTCAGTTTTCTGTGGTTTTAAACTATCTTTAAAAACCCTTTGATAAATTTGGATTGTATACAATTGTTTAATCTTCCATTTTCTTCTTTCTAGGATTGTGATACCTTTTGTAAAGACCTGTCTCATGGTCTTACCTTCAGTGCAGACTGTATGGAAGAGCATGACAGATGTTCTTATTGCACCATTATGCCAGAGCATGGGCCGTTGTTTTGCTGCAGTCAATATACGCCTGGACCAAGAATAAACATCAGGAACACAATACTGCTGTAATCTTAAATGGTATTATACCTCTTTGCTAGTGTAACATAAAAGCACTTACTGTTCATTCCAAAACTTTTAGGATTAAAATGGCTGGTTTTAAAATGGGGACACAGTATTTTTCTGAAAATTATTTACTTTTCAAGGGATCAATTTAAGATAAACTAGATAATTTTCTTACCTGTTTTAACAACAAAAAATATGTGGGCTATGTTGGCAACACTTTATTTTAATGGTACATTGATTGTCAGATTTCAGGAGAATTCTTGCAGAAGTATATGTAAACTCCCTAATAATAGCACATTAAACTTCTCTGACTTTATTCATACTGCAAATACTAGTTGCTGTATTTTCTTGCATATGCCCTGCCCTGGAATATAACCTATATCCTGTTTCTGAAAAACTGTCATGAAAGAAAAAACCTTACCTTTAAATATCTGCATAGCAGCTGCGAAGGAGCCATGCTTGTTCTTGAGCCTGCTGCCAGCCCCACCACCAAATGGGGACTGAATCAACCCAGTGCACGGGCCTGACCCTGCACGCCAGGCCCAGAGGCAGTATGCTTCTGTACTGGATAGAGGTAGCGTGCAAATCCATTTCACTTAGTTGAGGTGCTCGCCACAGGTCCAGAAATCTGGTGACAGGGGAGCCATGGAAATTAACGCTACCACTGCTTCCTCACTGCCAAATTTCTGAACCCCTGAAGAACCTTATACCTCGCATATATGTTCACCCCAATTTCTACCAGCTGGTTTGGAAGGGGAGCAAGGTGCAGATTATATGCAAGAAAATATGGTAATTTAGTAGCAATGTGACACAACCCCCCCATCTAGGGTTTCACAATGACTTCAGTGGCATGAGACTACCATGGTTGTCACTCACACTGTTCAGAATTGTGTACGGAGAGAGGAATGCACAGTACTCATCAGCAGGAACTGGGCATGCAGCACTGTGAGGAAAAGGAACTCTATTCTATTGAAGCGCATGGGAATTATTAATTTACCTTCTTGTTGTTGTTCAGTCTCTCACGAGATTCTCCCAAAGGTTTACCCCTTAAAATAAGGTGTTAGTTTAATAGGCTGGGACAATCAACTAATCTATATATTTGTATTTAATGAGACTTTACTGTTGCTGTATATTTTGTACTTATGTAAATGTCACTTTATTGATTTTTCCTTGATGCATAATTTCTATAATACTTGTATTCTTGCAAAATTATATGGAAGACATAGGACAGTACAGAAAATGAAACTAGAAAGTTCACTGATGAGGTTGTATAGATCTTTGAAACTACTGCTGTGCAATTCAAGTATACCAAGAATATATTTTTTCATATTTGAGTGTAAAGTGGGGCACATACATGTTTTCCACCAAGGGAGGTATGCAGAAGTGTTGGAAGTAAGTATTTATGAGAATTGTTCATTTTCTGTTAAAAACGGGCTATGGTAAATGCAGCCCTGCCTTATCTTTTGTATTATCAGCAACATTGTGATATTTAAAGCAATTTTTTTTATCCCAGGATTTTGATTAAATAGAAGCTCTTACATATGTCAAGGGGTGTGGTTGATCTGTTTGTCCAATTCTGTCCACTTGTTTAATTCACTTTTTTAGCTGGTTTATAACTTTAAAGCCTAACTATAAAGGAACATTTCCCCTATGCATCTAATACAGCTCTGTAAACCAGAATGACATGTATACAAAGGTACATGAACATTATTTTGACCTTGTGATGGGTACATGCTGCTGATTTATATAAATATAGATTATCTGGTTACAACTGTTAAGTGTCTATAATATGGTGTATTATGTTCTTCACTGAAGCAGTGTCACAGATTTCTTATCACGCATGAGGTATGTAATACAATCTAGCCTTTTCAATTTTGTTGGCCACCTTTACTGAGTCTTGCTGTTACGGTTATTCATGTGGCATATTTTAAAAAAGAATAAAAATAAAATGTTTAAAGTGAACATAGATTCAGAATACATATACAACTTTTTACTAATAAACTAGAAAAAAGAGAATGATGTAAACGAACACAACTCCGGTGGACTTCAGTAGAGTTTTGTGCATTTACAGAATCAGAGCATCTGTCTCTGCATGTTAACTTTAGAACCACTTTTAAAACTTAACACATTAGTGGATCAAACAAAATAGATACTCTAAATCAGACTTCTCACTGAGTTACTTTGGCTACATGACACATTTTGTTGTTTTTTTTAAAAGGGTATATACTTTATAACCTATGAAATGTAAATTTATTTGCAGAAGAGCTACAGAATGAAGTCATTCCTAATATAAACCTGTGAAAAAAGTACTAAATGAACTTAACATTGTATATTCTTTATAGGTCAAAAACCCACTTATTTCATGTCTAGTAATTAGAGCTGGGCTCAAACTAAAGTTCTCAAATTGCACGCTTTAGAATCTGCATCTTGAGACACGGTTGGTCTTGATTAAACTTTGTCAGGAATTGTTTTCTTATAAAAATTACAATGCAAGTCCTTTGTTCAAAATGTCTTGGCTTTAAAAAAAAATAAAACAAATATTACTGCATATATAACAAATAAAACAAAAATGTTAATTCTTTTTAAGAACCCAGACATTTTTGCACAGATATTTTTTTATAAAGCTGTCTTATGTGTGGCAAAAGCCAAAATGTCAAAAAACATTTTGATTAGCTCTGTTTTCTATCCCTAAAATGCAATGAGTCAAAAGGCCTTCAAAGAAGGCACCAAGCTTCAAGAAAGCTCAGATCTGGATCCAAACTTTGTAACTAAGGCAACTCCCAGGTGATAAGCATTTCACTCTGTCACACTACCAAATACATCCGTTCTGAATAATAGTTTAACCTCAGTATGGCTCTAAACTACTGAAAAAATGTACCTGATATGATTTTTTTTTAATTTAAAATGTAGCCTGTATTTACATTATTCAGCAGTAACTTATTCTTCCATATTATTGTAAATAAATCACAAAATACAAGCACTTTCCAATTAGAAACGTCTCACTATGGAAACTCTATGTTATCAGTTGTTGGTTTCTTTTATCTGGCCAGTCTCTTTCTCTGGAACAGGTATACTTTGTTCTAAAATGTTGCCTCCATTGGCTTAAGAATAGTATTACATTTTTGTGATATAAAATATTTATATTTGCTAAATGTTTTAAGTTATATATTCTCAAAAGAACAGAAAGACTGGCAGTTTTTATCTACATCTTACATAGATCACATATGGTGTTATAATTTTCATTGGCTTTTCATAGATGTTAGAGCTGGAAGGTCATCGAGTCCAGCCCCCTACCCAGGGGCAGGAAGTCAGCTAGGATCAAAGGATCCCAGCAAGATAAGCATCCAAATGTTTGTTGAATGAGTCCAGAGTAGATGCCTGCTCCACTTCTGGAGGGAGTCTATTCCAGGCATTGGGGGCTTGGACAGTAAAGAAGTTTTTCCTTATGTCCAGCCTAAAACTGTCATGGAAAAGTTTATGACCACTGGTCCTTGTTATCCCTTGGGGCACTCTGGTGAACAGACGTTCCCCCAGATCCTGATGCACACCCCTTGTAGGCAGCCACCAGGTCACCCCTGATCCTGCACTTTTTCAGGCTGCTTTTGTTAGACAACATGGAAGTAAAAATGGAACTATGTTTCTACCTTGAGATCTGTCTGTATGAGAAGTCATGCTTATTGTGGCAGTGCTTCAGTGGTGTCAGTCTTAAAGTTATATGCATGGAAGTCTGCATAGAGCTTAAGTTATGGAAAAAATAATTCTTGCTGTATGAGTATCAATTCAGCAATTTTTACAACTCTGAACTTAAAATTTGAAAAGCTGTGAGGAGGATGAATAAAATAATGACTTTGAGGAAAAGAAAGAGTAAAAATGATGGCTTAGCTGAAAAAATAATACCCTTCTAAAATTTACATAAAAAGGCTTCAAGCATATTCCAGCTACAAATATCTTTTAACTCCCTCAAACCATCCACTGCCCCAGAATACGCACCTTCCACTACTTTCATACCCATCTCTTTAGGAGGAGTTACTATGTCTGCTGCTTTTCCTTTATGCCTTGTAGAAAAATCTGTTGTCAAATGCACAGATTGTTATTTGAAATAATTTGACTTCCATGGAGCTACTCAAGATTGGTAACTGTATTCAGAGAACAAGCTGAGTATTCAGGAGACCTCAGTTCAAGCCCTTGCTCTATCATAAACTTCCTTTCTTAGTCAAGTCTTGAAGGTGCCATTCCTCTGCTGTTTAAAATAGTCATAGTTGCAGTTTACAGATGGGAAATGAAACAAACAAGGGAGCGGTCAGAGCTTCAACCTTGTTGACTTCAAAAGATCTATGACAATTTATAACTGCTGAGAAGTTTCTGCAGTGTTTTTTCTGTGCCTTTTTCCATTAGTAAAATAAGAATAATAGTATTTCCCTCCATCATAGGACAATTATAGAGAAGCAAAATTGTGAGATACTCAGATGTTATGGTAACTAGAGACAGACAGACCTTTGGGTAGACACTTATCTTTATGAACTGTAGATGAGGGTTTATTGTGGAAAGTACTCTTAGTGCCATGATTTCCATTTAGAAGATACTTAACATAACAAGACTTGACTTTATTTTTTAATCTTTCCTTTAATGTCCAATCTTTCCTTTTAAATTGTCTACTCACAATACTTAACACTGTCTTTTTAATTTGACTTTTTCAGAAAATGTCTTGTTGGCATTTATAATGATCTTTATGCTTGACTCTTATCTTTCCCTACCCTGGCTCATTAGAATAATTGTGTGTTTGAAAAATATCCCAAAAGAAACTTTAACTTATGACTAAATAAGATCTGTCTCCCACCCACATAAGAACACTTAGGTGCATGCACTTTTCTTTCTTTTTTTTTTTTTTTTTTTTGGGAGACAGCTGAGAAGTTTGGACACCCCTGCAGCTTCGGGGCACTGGACCACACACTCACATCTAGCAGAAGCCAAAAAATGGTAGCACCATTATTTTTACTGGGTGTGATCTTTTTCCCACCTGCAGAGAGAAACTGTTGCTGTAAAGTTATATGAACTTTGTTGTCTTAAAAAAAATACATTGTTGGAAAAATGAACAGTTTTTGAGAAAAACAAATGTAGCAAGGTCAAACACTGGACACTTTCTACCAAGATCATGCATTAATAGGTTGAGCATATAAAAGTTAGAATTCACTCCAAATAGCCAAAGTGAATATACTCGACTTGAGATAAAAAAAGACATGGGGAGTATAGTGCAGTACACAACCTCAGTGTTGTAATTAAATCTCATCCTATAAGTTAATTCATATTTATTGATTTTGGACCCAGAAATGGCAAGGCTCCTTCTGGTCATTGGTTGAATAAAATGAACATGATTATGCTACAGATGTTTTAACACAAAGACATCTTCCCTCCAAAGATCCTTTTACTTAAATAGATCTCCAGAAGCAGCTATGAGGATTTATGTTACTATTACATTGTTTTTAGAGAAATACTGGTCATGTTCACCAATTATTTTATACCAGTGGCCCAAATCACACAGTTTGGCACTATAAAAACTCCCCCCTGAACTCAAAGCAGTGTTCATGTAGGACTGTATGCAAGGTAACTGATCCCAACACTGCAGTGCCAATTAGCCATCCTGCAGTCCTAAACACGTTCTGAAAGTTACTTCTAGTTCAAGAGGTGGCATGGTTACAGCTGTACAACCTGTGAGGATGCAGTTACCTTGCACAACATGTTTCTGGTGCATACACGCTCAAGGAGTAGTTACTTGGATACAAATAGGCAAGAAATACAGATTCACTCTAGACAACTTATCTTCTTCCCACTGAAATCAAGGGGAATATGGGGAACTTTTTCCATGCTCCAATGGCTGGCAATTGGAGGTGGACAAACTGAAAACAAGGTAATCAGTGATGGAACAAATGAAGTCATCACTGAATTACTTTCAATCAAGACTGAATGCCTTTCTAATACTTTACTTTCTTCAGAAGTGATAGGATTTGATGCAAAAAAATATTCTACTGTCTGTTATACAAATTAGACTACATGATACCCACAATCCGTTCTAGCCTTAAAGCCTGAAACAGGATGAATAAAACGTGGCATATATAGTGAACAAATCACAGTGCTTGATACCACATACCAATTTGAGCAGAGCATCAGAGATGATAAAAGCCAGGTAGAAGAGATATTGGGCGCTAAGGTACTTAAAGTATATGATTAGTTTGATTAAAACTCTAAACTATAAAGCTATCTTATGTGCCTTCTCTTGTTCATCAAATTTGTTAGTACTGTATATGTTTAGTTATTGGTAGCATAAATTACCCATATAGTCCATAGAAGAATGATTCCCAATGAACAGATACACTTGTGAAACTGTTACAACCCAGTCTCTTAAACTGCTGTTTAGAGAGTTTTGGGTAGCCCTGAGGAGGACTGAGGAGTCATTCTTGGTATCTGGTAATCTAGTCATGTGCCCCAAACCCTTCATATGAACATGCCTGCTTGATCTGCAAACATTTTCTTTAATTCTACATTTAGCCTTCAGACCTGAGTAGGTTCCTGTCATGTTTTACTATGTCTTTAGATTTTTTTTTCACACCACAATGGGCCATATAGAATCATAGCAGTTAGGGTTGGCAGGGACCTCAGGAGGTCATCTATTCCAACCCCCTGCTCACAGCAGGACCATCCCCAACTAGATCATCCCAGCCATATAATCGCAAAATAAATCATGCTGATTGCAGAGCTGTTGCTTAAGCATGTTGTGTCTATGAACACTACATTTAAGTTGCTTTGGTTGCTTGGCTCTTATGAACAAAGTGACATTGGTGGAGGTAGAGATTACTTTCACCCTTCTTATCTGTACAGAGATAGATACATCTCAGCAAAGTTGTTAGCATTTATGCAGTTTCCTCTAGTCACTCCTAGCTCCATGAGACAACATGATTCCTTTCAGCTTGTAAATCCCTTGATCTGGAACTCATCTTGCAGAGTTTATACATTCTGCCAACTTTGAATATTCTTTGAATTGCAGTGATGTTATAATCTTTCGTGACTTAGAGACTTCTAAGGAATGGGATTAAAGCTGTGCAGAATTAAAAAAATCTGAGACTGCTTAGCTTTGCAGTTAACAAATATATGCTTAACTTACTGCTAAATCACCCTTAAGGCATGCAATAATACTTGAATAACGCTATTTGTGAAACTGACAGATTTAAACATCCCTAACAGAAAAAAAAGCAGCTGTTCTTCAAGCTGGTCAAAAAATTTCAGCAAAGCTAAATTTCTAGTTTCAAGGGTTGTACATTTATACGAACATATTTCTTAATGAAGATCATGGATATTGGATGGGGAGGGGGCAGTATTTTCCTGGTACTATTACTAAGCTAATTAATATTTTCCTGGTTTAAGGTAATAACCAATAAAAGAAGTTCACATTTTAGAGCACAGCCAGTTTAAACTGTGAAAAATATCAGCCCTAAAATTCTTTGTTTCAAAAGCTTATTAGCAATTTTAAAAAATGAAGGGTGAGAAAAGAGTGAAAAAAAAAAGAACTGCCATTTGCTGGGTTACACTATAAGTCCATTGTGTCAAGTGGCAGAGTGCATGTTGAAAGAGGGAGTGAACTGGGTATGACCAGGGTTTTTTCCACTGTTTCATAGATTACATAGACATTAGGGCTGGAAGGGACCTCAGAAAATCATCAAATCCAGCCCCCTGCCCAAAGGGCAGGAAGTCAGCTGGGGTCATAGGATCCCAGCAAAATAAGCATCCAAT
>NW_017728931.1:99316799-99321630 GCF_001723895.1 Crocodylus porosus
TACTAGCCACAGCATTATATTGCAGGTTTATGTTCATCTTGTGGTCAATGATGACCCCCCAAGTCTCTTTCTTCCATAGTGCTAGCCAGCATAGCACTGCCAAGCCTATAAGGATGCTACAGATTTTTCCTCCCATGGTGGAGAACCTTGCATTTTTCAGCGTTAAACACCATGAGGTTCTCGTCTGCCAATTTGCTGAGTCTGTCCAGGTCAGCCTGCATCACCCTCCTGTCTTCCGGTGTGGATGCTTTGCCCCAAAGTTTGGTGTCATCAGTGAACAGGGCACCATGACGATTGACTTCTGTCAATTACCACCCTCTGGGTCCAACCACAGAGCCAGATCTCCAGCCAGTGGATCGTGGTGGACCCAAGGACACAATTGGTCAGTTTCAGCAAGAGGTGATCATGGAATACCAGATCAAAGGCTTTTTTGAAGTCAAGGTATATGACATCAATCTCTTCTCCCTTGTCCAGGTGATAGGTCACTTGGTCATAGAAGGTAATGAGATTGGTCAAGCAAGACCTACGCGCAACAAACCCATGCTCTCTATCCCTCAGGATGTTGGCATCTGCCAGTCCATTAAGGATGGCCTCCAATAAACTTTTTTAAGACCTTCCCCGTGCAGGCTCCAGCACGTACATTCTAGGAAGTTCTGATTCAGAGGCTGTATCCCTTACTCCAGTGCTCAGTACAATAGCTACTGATGCCCTTTTCCTCCAACAATCTGTCCAATCCCTTTTTGAATCCCTTTTTGAGTTACTACATCATCATTAGTAACTATTATTATAATGTGTTCATACTGCTTTTCTACCATGTACATTTGTGTATATGCATGAACTTTCACTTTGGGGAATGAACCTCTGGAGTTGTTTTTTTTCCCTTTTTTTAATAGCCCAAAGGCACTATATGAATTTTGCCTCTATTCTCTTTGGTGTCCAGCCGTGCCAAATAGCAGTACACTTGCTTTCACTGCGTGTGCATTAATGCTGTATTCCTAATACACATTAAACTTAGTATCTCCAATATGAGGTATTAAATAAAAGTGCAATAGGCTGTGCTAATGTACAGAAGTGCAAGCACATGAGTTTTAGATGATGCTTAATGTGCAGTAGCCTATTCTGCTGCGCATTTGCATATTGGCACTTTTTATGTACTGTTTTAATGTGCAGTAGAATAAGCAACTGCACATTAAAGTGCACGTGTAGACACACTGACAGAAACCTAGAATCATGGAGAAGTAGGGCTGGAAGGGGCCTCCAGACGTCATGTAGTCCAGTCCCCTGCCTGAGGCAAGATCATCCCTATCCAAACCATCCTATATAATTCATAATCTAAACTCTTCATAAAACTACTGTCAACCCTGACACAATGCAGACCTAACACCCTAACCTGCCACAGGTAAAGCAGGTGAATCATGGCAGTCAACATCCTGCTTCATAGAATCATAGAAAGTGCGGGTTGGAAGGGACCTCAGGAAGTCCAACCCTCTGCTCAAAACAGGACTGTCCCCAGCTATATCATCCCAGCCAAGGCTTCGTCTACCTGGGTCATAAAAACCTCTAAGGATGGAGCTTCCACCACCTCTCTGGGTAGGCTCTTCCAGTGCTTTACTACCCTTCTAGTGAGAAAGTTTTTCCTCATATTTAACCTAAACTTCACTTGCTGCAACTTGCGATCATTGCTCCTTGTTTTGTCATCTGCCACCACTGAGAACGATCTAGCTTCATCCTCTTTATAACCACCCTTTAGGTAGTTGAAAGCTGTTATTAAATCCCACCTCAGCCACCTTCTTTCCAGACTAAATAAGCCCAATTCCTTCAGCCTCTCCTCATAAGCAGGGCTCTGGGTTTTTTGTTTCCCACAGAAAAACAGAGAAAACCATGGATTTCCCATTTTTATCAGAGAAAATGTGGATTTTCCCTTTTAGAAAAGAAACCTCTGGATTTCCCCCTTTTGAAAGGAGCTCTGCAGGCTGGCTGAGTTCCAGCCTACAAGAGCTGTTTGCAAAGGGGGCGGGAAACCCTTAGCCCTGCTGGGAGGGGAAGGGAGGGGGGAAGGGTGGGCCCCAATGCTGGCACTTACCAGAGGCTGCTTCAGGCTCACTCTTCTTGCTGGAGATAAGTGGGGCTCGGGGGTTGTAGGGCAGGGCTGGGGGGGAGGGGGAAGCTGGCTAGGGGCTGAGGGTGTGGAGAGGTTTGCAGCTGGCCAGGCACTCTGGCCGGGAGGGGGTTTGCAGCCTCCCCACTCCTGGCTGGAGTGCCCAAGCTGGCTGGGGGCTAAGGACGCGGAGAGGTTTGTAGCCGGTTGGGCACTCTGGCTGGGAGTGGGGGAGGAGGATTTGCAGCCTTCCACGCTTCCTCAGCCCTCAGCCAGCTTGGGCACTCTCTGGCTGGGAATATGGGGTTTGCAGCCGGCCAGGCACTCTGGCCAGGAGCGGGGAGACTGCAAACCCACCATCTCCCAGCTGGAGTGCCCGGCCATCTGCAAACCCTGAGTCACAAATGCTACACTCCCCACTCTGCTGCCTCCCCCAGGCCCTCCGGAGCGCAACATGTGTGACTGGCATGGCAGGGCACAGCAGGGCCATGCACAAAAGCTGTCTGTGGCTGCAAGCTCCGTGCTGCCCTGGCTTCCCCTGTGTGCATGGGGGCAGTGCAGGGTTCTGCCCCTCATAGCTGCCCTTGCCCGCAGAGGAAGTGTGGCCAGGGCAGCAAGGAGCTCACAGCAGCAGGCAGCTTTCGTGCACATCCCCCCTGTGTGCTGCCACACTGGTTTGCACATGCTGTGCTCCAGAGGGCCTGGGGGAGGGCAGCACGAGCCCACAGCACACACACACCCTTCCCCCACCCCCACCCCACAGATCTGGGGGGCACAGGTCCCCCCTGTCTCCCTGCTGGGAGCTGGCCCTGCCCATGCCTGCAACAGGCAGGCAGCGGAGGGGAGCCGGCTCATGCTCCTGCTGTAGCAGCCGCTGCCTTCCATTAGGGGCGGGGAACTGTGGACCTGGGTCCCTGGTCCCATAGCCCTGACAGCTGGGGCTATGGGTAGGGGGCAAGAGGCACAAGCAGGGCTGGGGGTCTGTGAGGGGAGAGTGAGGGACACCAGCAGGCCTGTGGGGGCATTTAATTTTAACAGCAGGTTTGGGGATTTTTATCAGAGAATTTGCATTTTTTTTTATCAGATAATTTGCTATTTTTTGTTGTGGAAACCCAGGATCCCTGCTCACAAGCCATGTGCCCCAGCCCTCTAAACTTTTTTGTTGCCCTCTGCTGGGCTTTCTCCAATTTGCCCACATCCTTTCTGTAGTGGGGGTCTTACACCTGGACATAGGACTCTAGACGTGGCCTCACCAGTGCCAAATAGTGGTGAGTGATGGAAACCAACCACAAAGCTGATTAAATACAGCCAACCCTGACTCTGACTATAAAACACATGGCCCATAACGTACAAACATACTGATGGGAATCTACCACAAGGATAGTTTAGCGCAACCCACTCCTGAACCCATCTCTGTGAAACGTTGTCAATACAGGTTTCCCTCGCTTTATGCAGGTTCTGTATGTGCAAATTCACTCTTATGCGATGACTCTTTTCATACCAAAAATTCATTATATGCACGGCAAATTCACTCTTATGCGATCAGTGTAGTGGAAGCCCAAAGTCAGCTACTTTGTGCTGTGTAGTGTGGGAGTGATGTGCACCAGTCTCCTATGTCAATCTGTGCTCCTCACTTGCTGTCTGTGACGTGTTTCTTTCATTGCCATCCCCATTATGATAGTGCCCTGCGCTTGCGTCTGCTGTTGGGGAGTACCAGAACTGTCTTGTAAAAGTGGTAGAAATGGGTCTGGGGGTCAGTACAGTCAAGGTCTTGAAAGGTATCCCTAGTTGTTACATTGTAAAGTAGGTTTCCTTTATGTGAATTTGAGTTATGCGCCATTTTCCAAGAACGCATGTACAGCATAAAGCAAGGGAAACCTGTATGCACTCAGTAGATCGGGGTAGAGGGCCATGCCCCCCAGTACAGAAGGCAGCCTGGCACCCACAGTCTGTAGTAATCCAACGAGGGGGTAAAATTGCTTCTTGACCCCAAATCTGGGGAATCGCTCAGACCCTGAGCAGAGGCAAGACCCTCGGGCTCTGGTGCCAGCAGGAGCGTTGGCACAGCCCAGTCTAAGCCCCCGGCCCTGGTGGCTGTAGCCAACACCCGAAGCCTCCGAGGGCGGCTTACAACCCCCCTGCCACATGCACGCAGCACAGAGGTGGACGGGGGCCACCAGCAAAGCCTCCCATAGAAAACGTCGCCGAGGTTTTTTCCCCCTCAGGCTCTCCCCGTGGCTAATGCCAGAGCGGACACGCTGCCAAGCGCTGGCACGGACGCAGCCCGGGGAAGGAGGGCAGGAGAAGCGCCGATCCGGACAGCAATCGCCCCGCTTTGGAGGGACCCGGCGGGGAAAGCCGGCCCCTCCCGCCGCGCCGAGGACTTCCAGTTTGCCCACGCGCCGGGGGCTGCGTGTCAGCGCCTGTCGGCGGGGACCAGCCCAGCTCCCGCCGCGCCGGGGGCGGGAAACGTCCCGCTGCAACACCCCGGCCGCCGCCTCGGGGCCGGGCCGGGCGGAAACCGCGGAGGCAAGTGCGAGCGAGCGGCGGCAGGCGCTCAGTGCGCCGCGGTCCCCGCGCCGGGCAGGACGGGGCGCGTAGCCCCGCGCTCGTCGCCGTCAGCATGTCCGGCAGCCACTACGTGGACTCCGAGGTAGGCGCTGCCGCCACCTGCGCCCCCCGGGATGAGGCGCGGGGCTCGCCGGGGCGGGAGACCTGCGCTCGCACCGGGGG
>NW_017728931.1:99321920-99338795 GCF_001723895.1 Crocodylus porosus
GACGTGGTGAAGGTAAAGCGGGGCCGCGGCCTTCCCCCTCCCTCCCCACCTGCTGCGCGGCGCCGCGGGACGAGCCTCGTGCTGGAGCTGCCGCCCGACGGGCACCGGGCGCTGCGGGACGAGCCGGGCTGTGGGGCCGGGCCGGGCCGGGCGCTGTGTTGGACACAGATCAGGTGCGGGGCTGTCTCCCTGAGCCACTTTGCCTAGCTTCCTCCCGCGGGCAGGGCCCCCTTCTGGCTTTGTGTTCCTGTGCTCCGGTCCTGAAATGGTCAGGGGAGCCAGAGCAGAGCAAACCACCAGCCGTGCCTGTATATGGATCTCTGCTCAGACCTGGAGCTTAAACCCGGGTTTCACAGGCCTGAGTCCATGGATGTGTGCTGGGCCCCTCTGGGTCAGAGAGACCACAGAACAGATCTCCCCGTTAGCAGAGGGATTTGATATCCCTCCCTCTGCAGACGGATTTTTTATTGCACATGCGAAGGCTGTGGACACCGTTGTCCAAATTTGTCAGCAGCTGGGCAGACCGCCACTCTCCAGGCAATGCTAGCATGGATAAGACCCATCATGGTCCGGCAGCATAGTGTAGATCAGCATTTCTCAGCCTGTGGGTCGTGACCCTAACGTGGGTCGCAAGAATATATGAAAGGATCACGAAGGAACTTTAATAATTGATTCTCCTTTAAAGGGCAAAAACATGGGGAAACTGTGGCTTCTCCCTTGCAGGCTGCTTGCCACCCCACCCCCCTCGCCCCACACACTCACCCCTTGCCCCACACACTGCAGGCCTGGGCCAGGGGGCAGTGGGTCGGGACTGGCCATCGATGTTTACAAATGGGTCCTGGTACAAAAAAGGTTGAGAACTGCTGTGCTAGAAGACCCTGGCTATAGGCCAAGAGATAAAGTCTACCTTTCCAGATCTGTGGATACAAAAGAAGGGACTTTCAAAAAGGCTTTCAATTCTTTCCCTAGACTTTCTGTTATTCTGTCCCCAAATTAAAATTTCCACTTCGGTCCGCTCTGAATGCAGGTTGGTAACTGATGCCTGTTGGTCTGAATCCAGCATGATGCTGGGCACATCTACACATTCATTAATGTGTTTTTGCCAATGCACATTAAATTTTAGTACCTCTATTGTGAGGGTAGTAGAACAAGGCGCTTAGCCTATTTTAATGCACATTAGCGAAAGCGCACCGTTTTTGTGACACTTTAATGTACATTAAAATCAGCTAATGTGCATTAAAGTTCATGTGTAGACAGGCCCACTGAGTGTCAGTCAAGTTGCACTAATTGCAAGGTACTCAGCACAGCAGGAACTCACTGTACTGCTGAATCAAGCCCTGCAGCTTTTTTTTTCAGAGAACTCTTTAAATGTTACTGGATTTGCAGAGAAGTAAAAGTTGTTAAACTTCTATGTGCAGTAAATCAGCCTGCAAACATTATATAACAGTGCCAAACTTAATTTGCAAACCAGTAATTATTTTTAAAGAAAGAGAATTTTGTTTTCCTTTCAGTCATGGAAGAGAAACTGTGGGAAGGGGAATAAAAGAGTTCAGAGAGGAGTATCCATTGCTGCCCGTTGCAAGCTGCAGCAGCAGTAGGAGAAGCAGCAAAACCTTCTAAGGATGAGTCAGAGCCCCCAGGCAGACTGGAATCTGGGTCTCAAAAGCACATAACTAATAGAGAAAGAAAAATCCTACTGGGAAAAGAGGTTACCACTAATGGAAAAAACCCATAACTATTTTAAAAGAAACTGAAATGTACGAAGTGCATCCCTTCCTGCCTCCACAATACTTGAGGATGGTTGTTACAGCCAATGGCCCAAAAGGTTAGAACATACTTTGGTCCCTCTCTACAAAACCATCATGGATTCCTTCCCCCCATAAATGCAGTACTTGTGAACCAAAGAAGACAGCAGGTGAGCCCTGTATTAAATGACAACTAATGTAATCAGTTGTCATATCAAGACACAGAAACATATCAGACTAAGATATTTTCAGTCTTCAAATCCCCATCCTGACCAACAACCTGCATCTCTGTTTTTGTCAGCAGCAATGTTTGCAAAACTTGCCACTTCCGGAGAGCAATATTTTTATATCTAGCTACAAGACAAACACTGATATGCTGCCCTAGTTTCCTGTATAAAATTCAGTTCAGATCTGAATTCGATAAATTTAATACTGATCTGCATTTTACCAAAGTTTAAGTTTCTTCGGATATCTTTGAAGGTTTAGCTCAGCGGGAGGAATTTGAGATTGTTTCTAATCCCAGTGAGCATGACAAAAAATTCCTAGGGTGGCAGCCTAGCCTAGGACCTTACTCTGGAGCTAGCCACTGGCCTCCTATGTCATTTTGGACAAATCATTTTGCTTTTTTGTTTCCTTTCCTGCCATTTGATTGTCTCATGTACTAGTTGCTGAGGGCAGTGTGTCTCAAGAAAAGCAAGAAAAGTGTGAACAGTACCTAGCACGATTCTGCCTCAGCCTCATTTCAGGTCTCTAGGTTGCAAGACAAGTAATAAACAAATTAACACTTCAGAGTGTTTGTAGTTAGAATCATGAATGAGGCCTACCTCTACTTTAAGATATTTGTGTTTCTCCACATTCAGCCTCCATGTGTTTCTTGCCTCTTTGCTGTGAGATTTGTACAGTAAAACGGAAATGGGGGGCAAGCAAATCAACCATGAAACATAAATGATCAGACAAGGGAACAAGGAATCTGCTCTGTAAGCAGCTCTTTAAAAGGCCTCAGTGTTGCCTGCATTCAAATAATTCCCATAACAAGTTTTAAAAATAACCCTAGCTTGGAAGAAGCAAGGGACGTGTTCCCCTGATGTACTGCACAGAGCAGTGCAGTTAACTGTGTCCGTATAGTGTCCTCTGCACCAGATAAATTAGCTGCATAGAGAAGGGAGGGGAAGAAGAGTGATGCCAAATCAACAGGAATCATGAAAAGGGGAGTACTCCTGTTCCAGATCTCTGCAAACAGGACTATTACAGAAGCTCTAAGCCCAAACTAAAGGTATTGGGGATCTTGGCTTCCATTACAATATGTCTTTAAAGCTTCTATTGGATGGAAACAAAGTGCCATATTATTTTCTGGAAAGCTGAAAAGAATAAAAAAGATGCATTTTAACAGACAGGTGATAACTAGAACTCGCTGTACACAAGGTCCTCACAACTAAGGTGAAATGGCAGCACTGGTTGGACTTCTTTAAGAGAGGAAACAGCATCTAGTGGTTTGAGAATTAAATTGCTAAAGAGCTGTCTTCTTTTCCAATCTAATCTGTTCAGTCAGAAATCAGTCAGGGGAGGAGGGGTGGACTAGAAGGCAAACCCACCCTCAGCCTTGCTGTCAGGCCAGTGCAGTCCAGTCAGAACTCTGGCCCCTACAAATGGGGACAATAGATAATGTTCATAGAATCATAGCATCATAGAGGTAGGGTTGGAAGGGACCTTGTAGATCTTCAAGTCCACCTCCCACCTGGGCGGGAGAAAAACTGGACTCAAATGAGTCCAGCCAGGTAGGCATCAAGCCTCTTCTTAAAGACCCACAGGGTAGGAGCCAGCACCACTTCCCTTGGAAGTTGCTTCCAGCTCCTAGCCACCCTAACTGTGAAGTAATTCTTGTGGATGTCTAATCTAAACCTACTCTCCAACAACTTGTGGCCATTATTCCTTGTTATGCCAGGGAGCGCTAGGGGAAACAGTGTCTCCCCCAAACCCTTCTGGTCCCCCCCTAGTGAGTTTATAGGCAGTCACCAGGTCCCCCCTCAGCCTTCGCTTGTGAAGGCTGAACAGGTTCCCTTCCCTTTCTCTGCCTCAGAGGAGGAATAAAGGGCTAGGCTGGTGGCTTCACTCAGTGCAATGGCCGAGGGAGTTAGTTAACCAAACAGAGGATAGTAAGAGGATCTAGCAGCAGGCACACTGTCCCTGTTCACCTGTATGCTACAGGATGCTGCCTGCCATACATAGAATAGCCTTACAGTTATGTATAGCTCATATGCCACCACTAACTGAAGAACTGCAATTTGTGATTTCTATATTGCGTGTGTCACCTGTATGGGAAGAAACACAACTAATAGGTCAGAAATATTTGACCTTTACCACACAGTCTGCACTGAACAATCATCTGCCTTTCATCATTTCCCTAGGGGGTCAAGAATCATTTCCAGTATGCTGAAGAAGTTTACTTTCTCCTTTAGTGCTTCCTCACCCTCTGTTCTTAGTATTGTACCCTACAACACAACGGGGTTTTCTTCATCTTAGTGCCAAATTATGGCCCTGCAAGCCTGTGGAGTATTAGGGCACAGAAAGTACCTGCAGTGGTTGAGCACTTGAATAAGACAAAATGGCTTTCACAGAAGCTGGTCACAGCAGGTTGTAGAAGCGAGCAACCTGGGCAGTTACCCAGGACTCCACTTCACTAAGTTAATGCAAGTAGGTTAGGAGAAGGAGGGAGGAGCTAATGTCTTAGTCTCTGACCTGGGCCCCTACACGTTTAATAAGAGGTCTGTTGCTTGGTGAAGCACGGTGAAGGAAGACGTAGCTTGTGCTTCCCTATTAAATTGCACGAGGTGTGTTTGCCATGACCAAACTCCTTAAGTCTAGGTATGCCCCAACCCTTCTGGACCAGGGAACACTATCGGGGATGCAACTAGCTGTTTTCTACCATTGTGGTTATGAGTGCAGCCAGATAATGACCATCTCCTCCAAAGAGTCTTCTAGGGAGAAGGAGGTTCTTATTGCCCCTTACACCCTCTCAGAAATCCATGTTTTTTCTAATTTGTTTCTAAGAGGCTGTGAACATCAACTGTTTAGTGCTTGAGATCTTTCTTTCCAGGAAAACATCTGGCTTTAGAACAAATACAAAAAAACAAGGAGCATCTGCACCCATTTTACTTTGCAAAAATGCGTGTAATTTGGGCTTAAATACAATTGGGTATTCAGTCCTTCTACTTCAACCACTTACTCAGCTAGAGGCAGTTCAGGGTAGAATTCTTTTTCAACAGTCCCGCACAGTCAACAATGATTGTCTTCCATGATTGTCTTATCTGTGGGTCTGAAGATGTCTGACAAGACTGATCTAGGATAAACAGAATTAAATGTATTCCAGAATCTTTGGTCAAATGTTAGCAAACAGGACATACTCCATTTCCAGTGATATCTGGGACAGCAGTCCTATTCAATCAGTCCAGTGAGCCTGGCCTGGCATTCCTTCTTTGTATACTTAAAACTATTTATAATTCTCAGGCCAGTGCAGAAAGAGCAAAGAGTAATATTAAGGTAAATTAACTTCTTATATAAATGCTTTACACCTAGCTACTGATCAATTACCATTGTGCTGAGAACAGTATAAATATACAGATAGGCATCTAGAGGGACAGAGCACGTTCTCAAAGTTCTGTCAAAGAATATTTTAGTTCACAAACTTCCTGTGAGAAAAAGCATAATCCATCCTCTACAACTGGGAAAACGAAGGTGCAAAAATCTGGTGACTCATCCAAAAGCCTGTAGGGAGTCAGTGGCAATCCCAGCAGTGGAATTCAGATACGCTGGATAAAATGCTGTGCTCAGCCAGGGCACCTTTCTATCAGGAAAAGATGGTATTTTTGGCACAGGCTCTTTCTTCATTTCTTCAGAGCGTTGGCAGTTGAGTCAAATATTAGCTTGATGTTTTCAGTTTGGTTTTAGTTCTTTTGCTTTTAAAGTCAACTTAGATCCAAGCATTTGAATAAACTTTGGTTGTGCATATAATGCAGATATTTATTTTATACACTTCTTCCATAATAAGTTCTAGTTTTCCAAAGCAGAGACTGGATGCTCCACTCTGTGTTCACTGATTTACAATTGGATTAATATAGTGAGAGAACTGAGGCAGGCTCCACCCACTTCAAAGCACCAGTCTTCCTTTACACAGAAGAAGGTGGGCAATGGACATGGAGTTTTGAACACTCAGCACAACATTCATGGTGGTTAATCAGTTCTTGCATTTGTTCTAATCAAAGCCTTATTCTCAGATATTTTGTTTATGCTTAAGCTCCTGGCATAATTAAAGCCTTATGAATTGGCTTCCTGTTTAACACCATGGACATGATTCATAACTGAATAGGAGAGTGTTTATTTGTTTGCTATGGTGACAGCGCTAAATACCCAGTATTGAGGCTTCTCAAGACAAATGTTATCAGAAGACAAATGTTATCAGGTCTTACTATAGTCAACATAATTCAACAGATTTGATTTAACAAGAGAAATTTAGAAGCTGTTTGACAAGCTCAAGTTAGAATTTTCAGTGACAATGTGTGGCTAAATATTCCTGTTAGGGACAGAATTTCCTCTGCTATATACAGTGTGGATGTCTTTAGCTCAAAAGTTTCCATTAACTACACCAGAAAGAATCAGTGGCAAGAATCAGTAAAATGTATACAGGAGAGAGAACTGCATACCAAGTTCAAAGAGAGATTTCTTCACTTTAACTTTGACAGGTTTGAGGTTGCAATTAGCAATAAACTCAAATAAATAGGCTGGAAAAAATAAGAGACATGTGCAAACTGGAGACAAAAAATCCCTGTAAATCAAGGTCTGTCTGTTTCCTCCTATCCTCAAATGCCTCTGTTAATAACTGTAAACTGTAGGCCTCATGATTAGAGCTGCACAGTAATTGATTTTTTCAGTTCATGAGATTTGGTTTGGGTTGGATCAAAATGCACTTTTTTTGCTTCATGCAATTTCATTTTACAATTTTAACCTCTATAACATTTTACTAAATGCTGTTGATTTTCTAAATCAAAATATTGGTTTAAAAACTTTGAAACAAAGTTTTGACTTTCCTGAATTGTTCTTCTTTTCAGGCTGAAATGATTCACTGAATTTGGTACAAATTCATCAATAGTTCCAAAGTCCCCCAAATTGCATTTCAGGTGAATAAATTATTTGCCAAAAAATTCACCCATTTTTACTTATAGTCTCTAATGGCCACCCTGCCCTGCCCTGCCGTCTCACTGGTTCAGAGGCATAAGCTTTCAAAGGCAACAGCCTACTTGATCACTTATGAAAGCTTATATCATTCTAAGCCCCTTGTACTGCTCTGTAAAGGTGTCACCCCGCCCTGCCATCTGACCAACACAACTACTTCACTCTATTTGTGATAGAGAGAACCAGATTCAGCCATATTGTAACTCTAAAGATTTCAGAGGAGTCATATCTGGGATGAATTTGGTCTGTAGCCTCTTTCTTGTCCGGCATATTTGTTATCTTTTCAAATAAATGGGAACTGATACATTTTATATATGAAGTTAGAAGGCACCATCACAGCTTAAGATAAAAGTACACCATTACTTGTTCAGACTGCTGCTGTGCTGAGTTAAGTCTGGGATTTTCAGGAGAATGTAAAGGAGTCTTAGGGGAGCATATAATTCCTTTCATCTCTTTTGAAAATTCCTACGTTAACTCTTATCAAATAGAAACAAATCCACTATAAAGTTATGCTAATATTTCTTATAAGCCCATATTTCTAAGACCTCGATCTTTTTGTGACCTTGGACACCCATAGACATACCTCTCTGGTCCTGTTCAGAGTTCATTACAGATCAAGGCCAGGGATATCCTGTCTTCATGAAATGTTGAAAATAAGTTCTTTTAATTCTTTATCTGAGGAGCAGTAATTTAAGTTCCAATAAGAAAGAAAATTCAAACAGAAGAAATGTGAAGGTAAACATTTTTTAAAGGAATTGAGTGAATTGGAAACAACACTGTTGTAAGACTTGTATTAGTCCTACCTTTAGCACTGGTACATTCAGGTAGAAAAGAGAAAGCAGGTGAGGGGAAAAATCATAAGAAACCATTACCAATAACTCGGTCAATTTAAGGGAAGGGTGTGTCACAGGGTAGCTACCAGAGGTAAATGGGGTATGGGAAAAGATACTTTTTCCAAAGATGTGTTAATACAGTCTTTAATTAGTTTTTAGTTATTAAGTCAATTGTGCTATATATGTTGAGGGGAGGAGGAGCTTTACATGTGAAAGCACAAAGTAATTCATGTAGAACCTGGCCCAGCATCCAAAACATTAGTGTGGTACTTTTTTGTTTTAGTGGGCAGTGAAGTCTGTCAAAATTGTTTTAGTTCTCATAAAGACGTCAGTACCTAATGCTGTTTGTTTGAATATTTATATTATGCATACACTTATTTTCAGATTCCCTAAGTATAAAGAATTTAATTAGACATTTCAAACTAGCACAGTACAACCAAAATGCAACTTAAAAAAGATTCAGCTTTTGAAACATAATGGTCTTGCTGGACACCAGCTTCCAGACAAGGAAACAGCAGCTTCATTTCCTCTATGACAAGTTTATTCTGGCAGCATCAGAGAACTTTTTCCAGAGGAACTGGCTGGTAGACTCCACCACCTGCACAGGAAGCACAGCAGCATTTCAGATTGTTGCAAAAGCCTTTTTGGGTGGCTGTTCCTTAAAATCTCATGGCTCATATTGGGAGAGGCCAGATGAATAAAAAGAAACCTCTAGAGAGAGTCTTATTACGGCAAAAATTGTATTGCTAAAAGTTGGTGAAGCTCTTCCAATGAACACATAAATACATGTATAACTACGCTTGCATGGGCAGTTCCAATAATGTAAACTGTACTGCCCATCTAATCAGAGTCAAGTATGTGTTAAACACATGCGGCATCATGACCTTGGCTGGACTCAAGAGTCCAGCACAGTGCCAGGGAGCAACATGGTTTTCTTAGAAAGACCATAATCTTGGAACTTCCTGAATAATTAGTAGCAAATCACTACTTTGATAGATTTCACCGTTTTTTCAGTCTGTGAAATGACAATGTGCAAATCACAATTTCCTAATTTTCTCAAAGTTTTCCATTATTTAAATTATCCTGTGAATGTATCAATTACTTGCAAGTAACATGATTAAATTATTTGATATTAAAAACTGAATATTTGATCAATGTTATTTTTGATTGAAAACATGGAACATATCTCTTCCATGACTGGAGAAGCCTATGCCTAAGAGTCAGTTTTCCAGTGTGAATACTCTTATTTATAAATACACCACTTGCTTTCTCGGAATACTTTCTAGCAGTCACTGAAGATTCACTATTTCCATGAACTTTCTTGCCAACAAGCTCATTTATTAGATAGTGTGGAAAGAGGAAGGCAATACAAACAAATTCATTTAAAAGTTGGAACTAAAAATTATGGTCAAATGTTTTTTATTTGTTTGGGTTTCTGTTTGGGTGTTTTTTTCCTTTTTGATGGGTTGGAGTTTTGTTCAGTTTTATGTAAAACCAAGGTCCCGCCCATCTGTGGTCTCTTTCCTTGTGCTAAATTAAGAGTGCCATCCCTGGTAAGCTGGCCAGCTTCTATGAAAGCAGTGTACTCAGGTGGACTGAGTTCAGGACTGGAAACCAGGTTCTAATATTAACTGTTACTCTTTTGCTGTGTGGCCTTAGGCAACTTACTCTTTGCCTCATAGGCTAGAAAGGGCTCCTGGGACTCCTTTGTTAAATTCCTGGCACCAAATTTCAAGTCAAGGTGATTTCCGTGCTTCTGATGGAATTCATGGCATCTCTGTATAATACTAGAGATTCTTTATATCTAATTATCCTTGTTAGACTCTGCGAAGCATCAAAATACTTTAGAACAGAGAGAAATATTTTTACTTTCTATTGCACAAGATTGTACCAAATATCTGCTTTTAAAAATGTGTTTAGTGATGAAGCTGAACATCTGGGCATCAACAAACCATGTTGTCTTCTTTCTTATGGCTTTAAGAGTAAGAGCTATTGTCACAGTTTTAATTCCATATTCCCCAGCCAGACCAATGCCTTGCTGGAAAGTGAGTGTAACTCCAGGATGTTGTCCTCAAACTTGTATCTGGCTCCATGGTTTGGTCAGGGTTTCCACAGTCAGAGCTAGGCAAGGTTTTTAGGCACCACTTGTACAGTGTGGCCACACAAACCATGTCCAGTGTGTATCCTCTTAAGGATTGTCCACATGCTCTGTGGAAGCTTGAAGTCCAGTTGTTGCATTGTTTGGTTGGAGACAAGGTGTTTATTTGGGAAAGTGTTTTCTGCCTAAGCTTTCCTCCAAGATTCTTCAGTGTTGTAGTATAGGAGGTGCTCAGTTCATGTCCAAAAAGGTTTTCATGAAATCATGTGACGAGTTGAGATCTTGAAGGTCTCTGTGGATTAGAAGATGCAGATTACTATTGATACTCATTATTTCTCTGTATGTTGCTACATCATGTCAAGTAGATGAAGGAGTAATATTTGAAAGTACTGGTAGCCACTGCACTGGAATTGATATCAAGGTTCCAGAGATAGTCCTCATTCCTTACGGAGTAGAGTTCTGTGTCGATGAGTTTGGTATGTCGACTTGAATCCTAGACAGGTGCACAGTACTCAGCTGTGGAGAAATCCATGGCTATGGCAGAAGCACAGAGGACAGCAGCTTTTGCACCCCAGCTTGTGCTGGCAGGCTTTCGGATGGCCTTCACATGTGTCTTTGTTTTCACAGCAGTCTTTCAGAGGTGATAATGGTAGGTTAGGGAGCAGTCAAGGGTCACAGCAAGGTAGGTAGGAGTCGAGTCAAGGTCCACTTTTTTCCCACAAAAGGTGACATTGTGGGTGTTATTTGCCTTGCAAGTGTCAAGATGAAATGCAGAGATGATGGACTTGGTTGGATTTGGTCATAGTCTCCACTTATGAAAGTATTCATAAATCAGAATTCAGTGTGGCTTCAATATCCTGAAAAGATTTTGCTTGTGTGGTCAAAGCAATATCGTTGGTGTAGATAAATTTCTGTGATGATGTGTAGGGCATATCACTTATGTAAATGTTAAAAAGTGTCAGTGCCAGAACCCTACCCTGTGGGAGGCCATTGTTAAGTATTCTTGGAGTGCTGACCTTATCTGTCTATTTTTCAGGAACAGAAATATAAACACATCCAAAGAACTACAGGTGAGCATATTTGTTTGCCCTGTGGTGCTGCTTCCCACCTTAGTTTGAGTTTGAGAGAGGGAGTTTTAGTTTGAAATAAAAAACAAACAAACAAAGAGATTTCTCAGATCCCTCGATTTTTCACATCTTGGATTCCTCAGATCCCTCCTGTCAGCAGGCATAAGGACCCTTTAATAGGGTAGTGTATTTCCGGGTGTCCTTTCTATAGTATTGAAGGCAGTTTACCATGCCATGTTCTCTTTCATAAAGGTTTTATCACACTAAAGTGCTGTATGATTCAAGTGTTTCTATAGTATATCACACAGATGACTGGTAGGGAGGGTATGGGGAGGGGCATATGCCTTCCCCACCCCGAGACTGGCCCCCGACTTGGCACCACTCAGGATGGCAAACCGTGGCCCCACAGAGCTGGGGCCAGCAACAGCTGTGGTTGAGGTTTGGGCCCACCCCCCCATCTGGGGGGTGGAGGTAGCTTTACATGTGTTCTGGCTGGTGGCCTACAGTTTGCTGGGCTGGCCACTTCCGGTCCACAGTTTCTGGTCTGCAGTTTTGGCCCCCCCTCCCCCCCCGAGACTCGGGAGGCACCAGTATCCCCTGGTATATCCCTCCCAACATACACACAAATATCAGGTAAATTACAGGGTTGCAAGTAGACAAAGGGATGGAAGGAGCACCTCAGTGATCTTCTCCCTTGCTTCTTATTACTGCTTAAGCCCTAAACCAGCCCACTGCCTTCTCCTTCTCTTCTCTGCTCAGATTCTACAGGGATAGCCTAATATGCTTTTCCATCTTCTCTGTTTTTGTGATAACCTGGAATTATGATCAGGAAGACTGTTGCTTATCTGGGAGGAAGTATATATATTCTACAGGAAGTAGGAAGGTTATATTCAAGGAATGTTTAAAAGTTTGAATGATTAGCTGTAGTTTATTTGCAACTATTGGAGGCTTATCACATAAGTTGCTCCTACTTGACACCAGGCACCAATATTCTCAGAAAGGTTTAACTGTAGATTTTCAATATTTGGAAAGTATGTGCAACCCACAAAATTGTCTGTGACTCCCCCTTTTCCCACTATCCCTCTGGGGTAACCTTGCAGTTGGCATGAACCTTCCCTTCCCAGTGTGACTCATAACACTGTGCAACCCTGATCATTTTGTACTGTATATAAATTTGCTTCAATTGAATTGTTTTTAAAGGAAGTTGAGTGCAATGAGAAAATTTAAAAGCTAAGTTTATCACAATAGGGACAGATCTTATCTTTCTGCTTTACATCTGTTTGCTAATGGTCTTCTACAGGTACAATATAAGCATTTGAAATGTTGGGTTTTATTTAAATTCTTAATGCAAGCAAAACTTGCTATGGAACAAAAAAGAGCTGGCAGTAAAATTAAGCTACATACTTTGCTTTAAAGAATATAGAAAGCCCCTTTTCACATTTTATTTACATGTCTATATGGAATCATGCACATACATTACCCATTAAAGGCTGTCAGTCAGGCCCTACAGCCCATATTCAGCAGAATGTTTCAGCACACTGGCTTTGGTGGGACAATTCTTAGGCTTAAGGAAATGGGGCAGTGTCTTAAAAAAACAGTGCATATGTTTTGCTGGACTAGAAGGTGAGGGACAGAAGTTACACATAAACCAGTTTAAGTGATCAGAAACTGCTTTAAACATGTAACAGAACAGAAGTTCAGTGCACATAAACTGGTTTCAAAATGCCCAAAACTGGTTTAAGATAAACCTGACTGAATGTAGTATCAGACTTAACTGATTTAGGTCAAACCGGTTTATGGAACTTCAGTCCCAGCCCCCTTCCTAGTTCAAGTTAAATCAGAGTCCCCCAGCATGCTTTGCAGCCCTGGGCTGGGCTGGGCTGTCTGTTCAAGCACAGCAAGGTTGGCCCTACCCCTCTGCTCCTTAGCCAGAGCAGTGAGGGCTCGCTGACAAGGGCGTGGGGGTGGGACACCTGGCTGGTGCAGCCTGGTCTGCCTGGCAGGAACGGAACAGCCCCCACCAGACTTTTCCCCGCTGGAGTGGAGGGGGCAAGGTGAATGGGCCAGCAGGCTCAGGGTGTGGGAAAGATTAAACGTCCCGATCTCCCCTCTCTCCCACTGGCACAGGAACCCCAGCCAGGAACCCCAGGCACAGCCCATGCCCCTCGCCCCTCCCCCCTGCTGGCCACTTGCACAGTAGGGGGTGTGGCTGGAACCAGCCCAGGCCCCTCAGGTGAAGTGGGGCAGGGAGGGGGATTAAACTCCCCTGTCTCCCCTCTCTCCCACTGGCATGGGAGCCCCAGCCAGGGTCTGCATGGCTTTTCCCTCCCGCTGGTCACTCACACAATGGAAATCATGGCTAGAACCAGCCCGGATGGGGAAAGGGGATAGAGGAAAGGGGATATAGGAGAGTTCAATCCCCCTCCCTTTACCTGAGGCACTGCCTGGGCTGGCTCCAGCCATGCCCCCTGCCGCACAAAAGGCCATTGGGTGGAAAAACCAGCCAGACCCCAGCTGGGGTCCCCATGCCAGTGGGAGATATGGTGGGTGGGGGCATTAATCTCCCTTCCTCCCGTCCCCCATTCACCTGAGGCACAGCCTTGGCCAGTGTCTGGCCATGCCCTTCCTTGGGGACAAACCTGGCAAGGGCAGCTTCTCCCTTCCACCTCCAGGCACACCCCAGCTGGGGTCCCTGCAGGCCAAGGTGGAGGTTTAAATCCCTCCCCAGTCATACTCAGTGGCCTGCCAGGGCCTGACCATGCCATGCCCCACTTGACCCACCCCCTCCAGGTCAGGTTTCCTCCAGCCTTGCAGCTGCTGCTGCAGGGAAGGGGGGGCTTGATCTAGTGCCCCCAGCTTCTAGCCTGAGCCACTGCAGGCATGTGGCTGCATTTCCAGAATCAAAAGTGAATGTCTAATCACTTTCAAATCGATTCAATCTATGCAGGCTAGACTAATCTGGAAAGATTCAATCAATTCAGGCTCAGATTTTTTGAATGTCTGCATTTAGCCTGAGAAATCAACCTTAAAAGATGCTGAGTGCTTGCTTCGTGAGGAATTGAATATCCTCCCAGTAGAATTTCAGAGGAAATGGAGGGCACTTAACATCTTGTTAGTGCTCAGCATGTCTCTGGATTGGTCTCAGACTGAGCATTAATGGGTTTGGGATATATAAACTGAAACTTCCATAACTCAAGCAAAAGTGTGCAGATACCATGGATGGAAGATTTGGGGGCATGCATAGTTGCACCTGAAAAAATGTAGGCCAGGATGAAGCCTCTTTGTAAAGGGACAAGTTTGGTGGAAACTGGTCCAGGACATAGTTGAGTATGGTTCACAGATCTCCAGGACAAGAAGTAATTTACATCTCATTTGATTCCACTTACTATAACTGCCGTATGGTAGTGCTGCACATGAGCAGTTAGCTCTCCTAACACCATGTGAGTGTGGCTATACTAATTCCAGCTTGGGATATAGCCAGTAATTAGTTATCTGTTTAGCATGCTATTGTATGGCTGTGACTTTACGGGCATAGCTAGGGGTCTACTTTGTGGTTTCA
This sequence comes from Crocodylus porosus, assembly GCF_001723895.1. Lineage (NCBI taxonomy): Eukaryota > Metazoa > Chordata > Crocodylia > Crocodylidae > Crocodylus > Crocodylus porosus. The sequence goes on from NW_017728931.1 coordinate 99,336,449, forward strand.
CAATTTTTTGCAGAAACTGAGAAAAATGGCATTGTCTGTGATCGCCAGAAAATAGTGTATTGGCCATGATTTCCCTCAAAATCAACCTAAAAAGAACCCCCAATGCATTATTCATATAACACACTGTTTTCGAATGTCCCCATGCTTACTACAACACAAAGACAGCACAACAATCAAGGAAAAACAAACCTGGCAAGGAAAAACAGCATTGTTCTCCATCTGGAGTTCAAATCACATATAAAGCAAAAGGCTTCTGCAGAGGCTGAAGGTCAGAACAAAAGAAACCCAACAATGTCCTCAATGTTTAAAAAGAACCACTGAAAGCAGTTAAACAAGAAGAGAAGCTACATTTGAGCTACTGGAGGCATTCACTGCTGCCAACATAGCTTTGGAAATAATTGATAACCTGAAATGAAGTGAGTACCTCAACAAGCATGTACCAAATGCTGACAGTTTCCCATGGACAAACAAACTTCACCAAGATTATCTACCAGGAATAGTTGCTTTGTATATTCAGTCTAAAAAATCTGCACTGGCAGAAAAAGAATCCATTTTCACTGGAGAAGGCAAAGCAACAGATGTACAGGATAACTCTGTACCCCACATTTTATTTGTACCTGGAAGCTGAAAAGGCCACAACCTGCCTGTTTTTCAAAGATCCAGTTCAGTTCACATCTGTAAACCTTTCAAATGTAGCACAAGTTGTAGTGAAAGCTGTTGTAAACTATGGCTTAGAATTTTAGAAAGATCTCAGCATTCTGTCTGATTAATGCAATGTATGTGTGCAATGCTTTCTCTGATGTGCTCCATGGAACGATGCCCAGCGCAATTCATGTTACCTGCAAGGCACACATTCTTTTTTTAATAAGTGATATCTGGCACACATTTTCCTCATGTGGGTAGACTGGTTTTCTCTTTTAAAAAAACATTCAAACATTGTCCAGGCCGTAAGCTTTGATACAGGAAGTGCATCTACATGTGTAAGTAATATAAAGCAATAAACTCTGGAGCAGTTTGAGCTGAAGTAAACTACTCCTGGGCACAGTGTTTACACGTGCACCTGAGAAAGCAGCAGTTTAAGCTGGGGCAGAACAGGCCCGGGCTGGCAGGTGTCTGAGGGGGGTCAGGCCTGGGCTCTGGGCAGTGGCATCGAGCAGCAGAGGAGCTGGCTGGGACATGAGGGTGCTAAAAGTGTGAAGCTGTGTGGCTAGGCGGGCAGAAGTTTGGCCCTGGCTTGCTGGGCTGACTGCTGCCCGTGGTCAGCATCTACCCATGCATCTAATTGCAGTAAATTACCCCACTGTAAGATAGTACTATCTTACACTGGTGTAAATTAGTTTACTGTGTCTTAATACCATCGCACATGTAGATGGTGACACTTTACTCTGCAGCTAATTAGTCTGCTTTACAGTAAAGCACATGTAGACATGTTCAGGGAGTCCCTCACCAATCAATGCAGGGACGTAAATGCATCTATGTCATCTTCCACCAGAACCAGTGCTTACAAGGTGGCTAGCAGGGAGCCAAAGGGGGTCAGCAGGGAAAGGAGAATTTATGGTTTAACACAGTTCATTACCATGCAAAGAATATTAAGTACTACTAGCAATTTATGTGTGACAAGCTTGAAATTACACCCAGCACACAATGCATGCTTAAACTATGCAGTCTTTTAAAACAGGGAGACATTGAAGATCAAGTTAAGTTTGTCACTGAAAATGTGATTAGATTCATGGAGCTTCGTGTGTGACTTGAAAGGCAGCAGGTTTTGAGTCAACAAACACATAACAAACATGCATTTGATCAATTGGGTCAAAGATATGGCATTATAACAACTTTAAAACTGTCAAACTGAAAACCAGTGCAGAAGCTGCAAAGTCAGTCCTACAAGTAGGATCAGTCATTGACACCTTGATTTTTAAAAAATGGCTGCTGACCTTTTAGTGCTGTTTGTATCTGATTTGGGTGCCTTTTCTGAGTTTTGACCCTCAGCTAATTAAATCCTTCCCTGGATGGCAGAAAGAGCATGACAACGAATGTGCTACCTACATGAACTTTGACAAAAAATGCCAGATGCCTTTAAATGTAACTGAGTTTGGGGATTCTGTTTCTGATCAGTTTCCACGGCTCTACAACTTGGCAAAACGCTGCCGTATAATTCCAGCCAATTCAGTGGATGCAGAACATTCAGTCTCAGTGTATGGACAAGTCTTCACACCATAGAGACAGAGGATGTCAGCTGCAACTGCTGGTGGATGCTGCATACTAGCATTTAACTACTAAAATGCATTGTTTCTATTAAGGTTAGCATTAATTAGTTTTTCTAAACTTTTTATAGAATGCTATATAG
>NW_017728931.1:99339275-99365394 GCF_001723895.1 Crocodylus porosus
TTGTGGGGGGGCAGATCAAGGTCCCCATGGTAAGGGAGGGAATGGGACAAGGCCAGGCATTGGCCAGCCAGGACGGGGTGCAAGATGGAGCCAAGAGCAGCTCATCTGGGAGGTATGGGGGGGGTGAGAGGCTCTCAGTGCTGCACACACCCCAGGGGAGGCATGGGTGGGCTTGTGGGAGCCCCCCGGGAACTGTATGTGGGGCAAGAGCAGACTGCCCACTGTGACCTGTTCCTGGTGGGGTTGCACTTGGAGAAGGCAGAGCAAGTGGCAGTGACACTGGGAAGGGGGGTTACAGGGGGGACAGCGGTGAATTTTGGAGTGGCTGTAGTCCACCCCATAACCCCTACTTCCAGCGCTGCTGCTCACCCCTCCCCTACCCACTCTGAGCACAGCCCTGGCCCAGCTCCCCCACTGGGAAGAGGCTGTAGCGGGCAGCCTGCCCTTGCCCCACGCAGATCCAGAGGGGACACATGCACCCTGTGCATCCCCTGGGGTGCGCACAGCGATGGGAGCCACCCTCACTTCCCTGCACCCCCCGGATGAGCCTTCCATGGCTTTGCCCCACATCCCACCCTGACTGGGCAGTGCCTGCCCTAGCCCCACTCCCCCCCTCACTGTGGGGGCCTCATTCCTAAATTTGGAACTGTCTCTGAGAAAAGTGGGGATAGTTAGTCTCTATCTGGGCTCTGGGTATTCTTAGTTACCTGTGTGATCAACACAACATGACACTTTTTTTTTTGCAAAGGGCATTGTTTCAAAGAACAAAAGGTATGGACAAACATTATGCCTGGGGATGGGGAGGAGCAAGGAGAGCTGTTTTTGTCCCTGCTGCCTCTTCAGGACAAGGAGACTGCACTTGGCAGCTGCTGCTTTTCCCTATTCCTTGCAGGGTACAGAGCAGGCTCTTAGGGCTTTGTTACATTTTATGCTGTAAACTGCAAATGTTAATCAGCTTAGTGTTGATCAACCTAGCGGAGTAGTCACATCTTAAGCTGAAAGACCTTCTCTGATTGTCCTTCACCTGCAGAGCTATGGCTTGCTGCTAGAGGCTTGGTAAGCAAGGGCAGGACTAGGAGCTAGGGGCAGGACTGGCTCACTCCTCCCACTGGGCAGAACGAGCGGTGCAGCCCTGGAGCACCCAGTATCTGCAGTGCTTCTTGCTGCTGCCCAAACCAGCTCACTACTCCTGCTGGGCAGAGCAAGCACTACAGCCCTGGAGCTCACTTGTTGTACCTGACAGGAGCAGTGAGCAACACAACCCTGGAGCTGTATTGAGACATCAAGGTGAAATAGTTGATGTCTGTGTGCTTTATTTTTTTTATTTTAGTTTTTTTGTCCTCCCCACCCACAGACATATTCACAGCTACACTTTATCAAGCAAGAAACTGATTTTGTCTAAGTATTACATGAACCAAAAATATCAAGATTTTTTTCTTTGCATTGGTTGGATTTTTCTTTCTTTTCATTTTTCTTTTTTTTGGTTTCCCCATGTTCTGTCTATTCTCAATTTAGGGTTTTTCTTCTCTGGGAGATGCATTATTCTGGTAAAAATATACATTGCTTTCTGCAAGTTTTCTGCTAATGGCAAAGAGTGGAAATAGAATCAAGTTTTACTGGTTTTGGCAAAAGCTTCCACTCTGGTCACCCCGCCTCCTTTCTGAGTGACATGGAGCGAGACCTAGGAATGATGCTGAGCTGCTGCTGTTACTGCTGCTGCTGCTTTTTCCTTGGGGCAGCAGGGAGCTGGCAGTTTTGGACCCCACTCACAGTAGTACAACACTGCAGTGCCCAGGCTGAGGCCCAAGAGCCAGCAGAATGAGGAGGGTGCAGGCCAGGCTGTCTGGCAGGAGCCCAGGGCTCCCCTTGCTGCTTCCACCAAGGAGGGCACAGCTGCAGGGGGAGCCCAGCGAAGGGGGCTCTGAACCTAGGGCTGCGGCACTTGCTGCACCCACCAATCATAGCCCGGACCAGCTCGCTGCTCCTGCCAACATTTGCTGCTCCTGCCTGGCAGACGAAGAAGCTCCAAGGCTGTGGCGCTTGGCAAGGCAGTCCAGGTGGTAGCAGGAGGTACCGCAGCAGCCAGGCACAGCACTCACTCTGCCTGGCATGCCCAGAGGGCAAGGTGCCATACCTGGCCCTGCTGCAATTTAGCATCCCTGCAGTCCCTGACTTGGGAGGGGCTACTGCATCCTGGGATGCTGGAGCACTTCAGCCTGGGCAGAATAGCTGTATGGCATAGACACATTTCAATATAACAGGAGCAAAATTAGGCAGATTAAATATAATCCTGCCCTGGAGTAGACTAACTTTAAGACTCATAATGAGCACTTTAAACCACTTAGAAGTGTTAACACACAACTAATCCAGGTGTTCAGAGCTCCAGAAGGCACCTAAAATTACCATGTAACAAAGCCCACAGTGACTAAACTCCCTGGGGACCTAGGGGGCGGACAGGGGGACACCAAGGAGCAGCACTCTATCAGCACCTGGCAGGAGAGTTTGCAACTGCATAGCTCTCCAGCCAGGGGACTGGAATGCCAGTATGGCCCTCTTCTTGCTACATTTTCATGAAGGTGGAGATTTTTAGTGCTCTAACTTGGTGCATACCCAAGCTTTCAAGAGACTGAAATGTTATAGAGGATTGGAATTAATATAAAACACTCCTCAACCTGCCAGATTTTGACACACAGCTCTGATGCACCCAAGTTTTATTTTTCACATATGAGTGTACCATTCTGGTTTTTTTTAACAGTCTTCCCCTAAACAATAGCTGTTATCTCAAACACTGTTAAACCTCTGTAATTAATAGGCATTTTCTTTAAACAGACTTTGGAACCAAAGACAAGTTCTCCATATGATTTCTTTCCTTCCAAACAGATCTGTGTTCAGACCAGAATGTTTTCTTAATTAGCTGATAATACAACATAATAAACACAACCAGAGCAAAATAAGTTGCAGTATCTCTCATAGCAAAACCAAAGAAAAGCTCCAAGCAATGCAACAGCTGTTTTTACCAACTGAATAGTAGGAAGCAAAGAATCGCTGATGTCAGGAAATGTATTGTAGGCATGGACTAGAAGTTGGTAATGTTTAAAAGCTGTGACCCAAACACAAGGTTATAATGAATTAATAGCATCCTTTACTTAGCCAAAAGCATATTTTCTGTTCTTGTGTCCTTGTCATAAAGGAATATGCCTGTTTTTTCATTTGCTCTACAAGTAAGTCATGGGTATTTCATGACACGCCCTGGCAGCTGTGGAACAGTAAGTTCCCTAGAATATGCGTGATACAATGAAAGAGGCCTGTGTTTAAATATGGATATAACAGCAGGTTGCTAAAATAAGTTCTTTGTAGATTAATATACATGTGGTCCATTTTACAAACCAAGCAGAACTCAGACAATTATCCCCCATAAAGTTTATCTTATCCTCATGAACAATTTTGTTTCAGTTCCCAAAACTCCTGGGAAGCTGCGCCATATCTCTCTGCCTGACTGTTCATATTTCTGGCCACTTCTTTTCTCCTACTCCTCTATTTTTACAATGCTTTGCTTAGTTCATTTAAGCCTTTGTTATCAGTCTGATGACACTCACCATCACCGAGTGTTACTGAGATGATAATCAGAGGTCCAAGATGTGAGACATAAACAGGCAATGAGGGAAGCCAAAGAAATTAGTACATTGATCAGTGGAAATGGTATTAGAACTATAGCTTTGACAATGAGAAAATGCATGAAATTGCTATGCAGGATTGATCCCTCCTACGTTTGAGTGATTCTTAAAGCTGCTCAACACAGGGAGAGTCATGGGGATGGTTACTGCACCATTAGCCTTTATTTTAGGAGCTGATCACTGACTGCAGTGTTTGACCGTTGTTGAGGCTGCTCTATCTTATGCAAGCTGGTATGGATGAGAACTGGCAGAGCCTGTTGTGTTCCAATGTTAACAGTACCAACAAAACAACAACTCTTCTGTATTCCCACTTATTCTCAAGTATGTATAAACTATAATCTGTCAGGGTATGAACTGCTTTTTACTAGGTTTTGTGCATCACTTTGCATCAGGGAGTTCCTATTTGAGCTGAGGGCTTTAGTCATTCCTGTAGTTTCATTAACAATGCTGTTTGGGGCTTAGAGTAAACCAATGTCTACATATTAAAACCATATATATCTAAAGATTTCCAAATTTGTCGTGCTACTTATTGGTCTTCTCACTCCCAAACAAGAGTTTAAGATAACTATCAAATCAATGTGGTCAGTGGGAGAATGGAGTGGAAGGGATGTGGCAGTGGAAGTTGAATTATGATTAATGTAGACTGGGTAGCCACTTACGTACAACATTATAAAGCTAATAGAAAAGTTGCCAGGATTGTTAGTTACTTTGAAAAAGTTATGTTTTCACAAGTTGCTGAAATTGTGAATGAATATTATACACCCTGGTCAACCTTCACATACATGCATATGGGCCACTGAGTCCCTGAATCATTTAGACAGCTGAATGCAACTTGAGCCTTGAAAATATGATCATGCAAGGCACCGTGAAAGTCTAACACACCCTTCATCCCATAGTAGTTACAAAACCAGTAATATGGTCTGAGTCACCTCTTGTCTCCTCGTGCAAATCCATAGAAGCAGAGTTAGGTAAAGACCAGCACTTTTTGAGAATCATAGGCCACGTCCAGATGAGTGATCACATGCGTGTTGCGGCGTCTCCAAGCAGTTTGAGATGCCACAGGAGGCATATCAGGAACAAAAAAATGTTCCCTGCACTGCATATTTGCAGCATGGACTCTAAGTTTGATACTGGGAAATCCAGGTATAAAAAAAAACACCATAAAAAAGTGGGGCAGCCGGAGGCTGGGTCCTCCAAAGAGGTGCTCTGGCACCTCACCAGAACATCTCTGACGGATGCATGCCCCTGAATATAGCTTGAGCCGTGGCAATCTGAGCCTCCTACACCTTTGGGCCAGCAGCTAGTGGGCTGTGACTGCCCAGCTGGCCTTCGTGCAGCACTGCTGTCATGTTATCTAGTGCCCCTGCCCTGCCAGCTGGTCAGCTATTGCCTGGAAGATGTGCTCGCTGCAGTGGCCCACTTTGAACTGTTGGAGTGTCTCCTCCTGGCCTCACCTCATCTGCCCTCTAGCTGGGTCCCTTAGTGCTGGCCCTGGGCAGGCTCCTCTGCCTGTGTCCTACCACTTGCCTCACCAGCAAAGATCCTGGTGTTGCCTGTTTAAAAATTGTAAATTCTCTGATAAAAAAACCCCCACATTCTCTCATTAAAACACCCAAAATCTGTATTCTTCTGCAATTAAAATGAAACACCACTATATATAGAAAGAGAATCAGTTGGGCAACGTTTTATTGATATATTTATGATTTTAAAGCAATTTGGAAGCCTAGCAGTGCCTCTATCATCATAATAAAATGAATTTTAAATATCTGTACACTTCGGTGTTTGCTTTTGGTTTTTTTATAATAGAAAAATTAGAGTTGCCCCTGCCCCTTCATCTTATTCAAATTAAACTTAAGTACCAGGATGTGAGGCACTGAGCAGCACTGCGATGCCAGTGCCCTTCCCATGCCCATGCCCTTGTGCCTTACTCCCAACCCACAGCCCTGCCCGTGCCCCTCACTCCTGATCTGTAACCCCTGCCTGCCACCACTAGCTCCCTCCTGGCACCAGCTGTATCCCAGCACCAGGATGTGGGTCCAGCTGCAGTTGTCTGACCTGCTGCTTTGTGGCTCTCAGCAGTGCCAGCCCTTGCTGTTCTGCTCCCTGCACCTGTGCCCAGGTCCCAGCAATCCCCATGCCGTAACTGGGGCTTGGGGACTGGGCTGAGCAAGCCCCTTCCATTCCAGGCCAGGCTCCCCCTGCACAGACTTGTCTAGGGGGGCAGGGAGCCTCTAAGTCCGGCTCTGGTGGCCTCTCCAACCCGGAAAACTCCCACATCCCCAACCCCCAGCTCTCTCTCTCTCACACACACAGACCCCTGCTGCCACTTCCATCCCTACGCCCAGCCTGTCTCATCCCTGGGTTCCTGGGACCAGGAGTCCCCTCAGGCTGGGGCTGCATGTTCTAGCAGCTGTGTGGGCATGGGGCAGGGATGCAGTGTCGCAGTGAGGCAGTGTGCTGGAGCAGCAAGGACACATGGCAGCAGGCACAGAGGTGCTCCAGCATGTGCTAGAGTGTATCTCTGGAGGACCCAGCCTCCAGCTGTCTGTGCCACTTTTTTCAAGCCTGCTGTTTTTTTATACAAGGATTTCCCAGTATCAAATTTAGACTTTGCACTGAAAATATGCAGCATGGGGAGCATTTTCAATCCCTGTGTACCTTTTGTGGCTTCTCAAACTGCTTTGAGATGCTGCAGCGGACATGTGCTTGCTCGTCTACCATGGCCATAGTCATCAGCTGTTACTTTTCCAGCTGAAAAGCAATTAAGTGACTTTGCAGTCCAATCTGAAAAATATAGTTCACCCATGTAATACATTCTTTTAAAAGAAATCTGAACACATGAGCTAATCTGATTATTTTAACAAACCCATGAATTACATTATAAACATAGAGTGGGATTCTGTTGACCTTTGTGTATCTAAATGCCAGTTTTCCAGGCATGTAAGAGGCCTTTTCAGCATTTGCACATAATTTTTTATTCTGTGACTTTTGTGTGGACACAGAAGTGTGTGCATGAAGACTGTACATGAGCAGCAAGTTATGTATTGGCTGGGTTTGTATGTAAATTCCTGAGTTTAAGTCTTGGGGACAGAAGGAAGAGGACCCTCCTATTTTTTAGCCCCAAGAGCTTAGGGAATGTACCTGGGTAGCAGAAATTGTAAGACCCCTTTATCTAAAGAGAGTTTGAATCTACATCTCTTCAACTTGCCAGCACACTGCTTTAACCACCATACCAGGCATTACCCAGACCTGTCTCCAGCATTCCTTTTGAAACTGAGTCATCGCACCTTGCATTTGATAGTGATAGATAAAATGTGCACATCCCAAAGAGTGCACATGTGCAAGGATGCATGTTTCCCATGGGACAAATAGCAGTGGTACATATTTGCATCACTGCTATTTGTTCCTGGACACGCCTCTGCACATTCACTTTGATCCTGGGCAAATTGACTTGGGTGGAGTCCTCGGGGCTGCCTGGGGCAGCAGTAACAGTGATTTGGGCACTCGGAGTGTGGCCAGCAGCCAGAGTGTGGGTCTGGCTGACCAAGCTCCTTTTCTGGTAGTGCACGCTGCTGCCACGTGCACTGTGCCACTTTTTTCAGCATCATTTTTTTTGACACTGGGATCTTCCAGTGTAAAAAAAAAAAAAAAAGAAATTGGTCGTGCTGCAAATTAGTAGTGCAGCAAACACTTTGCACATATGTTGTATTAGATTTGCAGCACTTCAGATTGCTTTGAGGTGCCTCAAACTGTATGCGCACATTCATTGGAATGCACTCAATGGATGCAGGGTGGTGTAATGTAAGTTTCTATGCCACTAGATGCAAGGCTTCAGGCGAGAACCTAGGGCCTGCTCCTGTCCATCTCAGTGAGCCACATATCTTTGCTCCATGTAGCTCTCTTTCTTGGCTAGCCAGGGGCCCAACTTTAAAAAGGGCACTGGAGAAGACCCTAACCTGTGGCCTGGTACTTCAAGAGCTGTAATAGTAGAGTAGGTATCTGTCTCACAAGACAATAGAATTGTGCTAAGTGAGACATCAGGTCACTGAACATAGTCCGTGCTTGAAAGATAAAAAAAAGCTGGAATGACCTCTCCAGGGTGCAAAAGCCTAGACAATGTATATGGAGATACTGAGTTGCCCACACAACAGTGTCTCCTTCTTAGAATTGCTGGTTTAATCCAAAGAAAAAGGCAAGTGCTATGATAGAAGGTGGGAGAGATACAAGTCCAAACAGCCTCTGGGAGGGGGTGGCCTAGAATATAGCTTTTCTGCTTCCTGAGTGCCCTAACCAGTTATAGTTAATGTGTAAACAGGCTGTATGCCTTCACTGTCTAACATCCATTGGGGCTAAGGTGTAAACATCTGTAGCATATGTAATGCCCATTTGTTACAGGTTTTTGTTCGCTTTTGTTCAGCTGTATTGTCATGACTTATGCATCTACAATGAGCTCGTGTACATAATCACATGTGTACTGGGGTAATGTGTAGCCCATTGTGCACGGTCAATCTACAGGGCAGGGGTAATAAACTTGTATTAAGTGCCTAAGTGCCCTAAACACCACTTATGCAGGCAAAAAACAGCCATTTAGGTGAAGGGCAGTAGAATTCCATCCATAGTTGTTTTTTTCTGTATGCCAAATAGGTCATGCATGGCTATAATAAAGATGCAGCCTCAAAGGGTTTGTGGAACCCAAAGTCATTTTCCCAGTAAGATTTAATGCTTCCTCTTTGAGCCAGTTTAAAAATAATTCTCCTTTAAGAATGATAAACAGTACAGGCCCATTCTTGCCATTCATTTAAAAAAATCAGAAAATTTTACACATGATTCTGAAAGTCCTTAATGTAAAAATGTGAACAAATTTGAGAAGTAATCTGACTCACTGAAAAGCAAACAACTTTATAGTGCTGAATAAATAAAGAAATGTTGTCTCACCAACAACATGTGTTCAGTTATTTGATGCAAAATTGAAAACTGATGACAGGTTTTATGCACATAGCTGTATGGTTTAGGAAATGGCTATGATAATCAGTAACTTATCTTCAAAAAGATATTTCTGCAGTGGCTAGCCTTTTTTTTTCACATGTAGCAATAAGGTATTACACATTAGGGTTGCGCGAAGCTTTGGTAGTGGATTTGATTCGGAGGAGGTTCAGCCTAATTCAGTGGCCAAATCTATTAATCTGAATCAAATTGGGAGACCCATTAAAAGGTCCAAATTGAATCGGAAGCCTGCAAATCAATTCAGAGAGATTTGAAGATTTGGAAGACTTGCAGCAAACAGAAACTGAGAAGAGGGAGGGGGATGGGGTGATCTTCCATATATGAAAAGGCTAAGGGGGGGGAAGGGAAAGACTGCTCTGATATTGACAGCTGTAGCTAGCCAGTGACTGATTTTTCTCTGAGTTCCCTTCCAATCACAGTGCTCTGGGGGAGGGACGTAGAAACAACATATAAAGCTGTGTCTGAAGTGATTTGTGCCTTCTGTGGGCTGTCTCTCTCTTGGAGCAGCAGCATCTGAAAGGCTTAGTCTTTTGCTAGCTAGTCTCTCTTCTTGTAAATTGCATCCAATCTTTTCCTACTTACCCTTGCCTACAGTCCCTGTTGTTATCCCTCTCCATTCCTTTCAACTTATTCTTCCCCACAAATCCTCTTATTTGTTCTTGTTAGTCTGTCTTGATTCTTTCCCCCCACCAAAAGAACTCTGTGTTTTCCCTAACAGTGTGTCATCACTGTGCAGGCAAGCACAACATATATCTCACACACACACACACGTTTTGCAGCACACCAAACATTATGAAGCACGCAGGAAAGGCAGTTGCCAGGTCTTCTGTCAGGGGAGGGAGAGCTACAAGTTCCCCCTGCCCCAGACATAGACGTCCCCTTTTTCCTGGCAGCAATGAGTCTTCTGCTGCCAGTGGGAGCAAGGAAGTGGTCGCAGTGCCTGCCCCTGCACCACCACCGCTAACACCACTAACCAGCAGCAGCATGACATTCTCTACCCCAATTTCAGTTCCCAGTGTGAGCCTTCCAGTGCCAAAGGAGGAGCTGGATCTGGAAGAAGAGGAGCTAAGGGCCATAGTGAAGGAAATTCTGGGGAGGGAGGAGGAATCCAAGTTTGTGCTCCACACCCCTCAAAGTTCTCCTACAGACAGGTCTCCTTCTCTGGAAGGCACTTAGAAGGAGGTTGTCGGGGCAAATGGCTCAGCTCCTCCTGTTGTTGTGCCTCTGCCTGGTGAGGAGTGGGATAAGGCAGGATCCCCACCTTCAACTCAGAAGCGGGTGGGTACGGTAGTGTGGGATCATTTTCAGATGATCCCAGGTATGGTACTTGCCAGCACTGCCGAAGGCAGATCAGCCGGGTCAAGGACGTGAAACACTTAAGTTTCATAGTTTCATAGTTAGTAGGGTCAGAAGGGACTGAGCAGATCATCAAGTCCAACCCCCTGCCACAGGCAGGAAAGAATGCTGGGGTCAGACAACTGCGGCAAGGTGTCTATCAAGCCTCTTCTTGAAGACCCCCAGTGTAGAAGCAAGGACAACTTCCCTTGGAAGTTGGTTCTAGATCCTAGCCATCCTAACTATGAAGTAGTGCCTCCTGATATCCAGCCTGAATCTGCTCTGTCAGCTTATGGCCATTGTTCTTTGTTACTCCCGGTAGTGCTCAGGGGAACAGGGATTCTCCCATTGCCTGCTGGTCTCCCTTGGCCAGTTTATAGACAGCCACCAGATCCCCTCTCAGCCTCCTCTTGTGGAGGCTGAAAAGGTTCAGATCCCGTAACCTATCCTCATAGGACCTGCCCTCCTGCCCCCTGATCAAGCGAGTGGCCCTCCTCTGGACCCTCTCGATGTTGTCCACATCCCTCCTGAAGTGCAGTGCCCAGAACTGGATGCAGTACTCCAGCTGCGACCTGACCAAGGTCACATAGAGGGGCAGGATCACCTCTGTGGATGCATGACAATGTGCGGTTAGCCTTTCTGACTGCATCTCCACATTGGCCGCCCATATTCATCTTTGACATCTTTGAGTCAATAATGACTCCAAGATCCTTTTCTGCCTCTGTGCTGGCTAGAGGGGAGTTCCTCAGCCTGTAGGTGTGCTGCTGGTTCTTCCTCCCCAGGTGCAGTACCTTGCACTTCTCAGTGCTGAAATCCATCCTATTCTTATCCACCCACCTCTGTAGCCTGTCCAGATCTGATTGCAGCTTGTCCCTCCCCTTTAGCATGCCCACCTACCCCCACATCTTAGTGTCATCTGCAAATTTGAACAAGGTGCTATTTACCGCCTCGGCCAGGTCACTGATGAAGATGTTGAACGGCGCAGGACTGAGCCCTGCGGAACCCCACTGCCCACATCCTTCCGGGTCGAAAAAGACCTGTCCACCACTACTCTCTAGGTATGGCCCTCTAGCCAATTGGCAACCCATCTGACCATGTAGGGATCAACACCACAGTCGCCTAATTTTTTAATGACAATGGGGTGAGAGACAGTGTTGAAGGCATTTCTGAAGTCCAGAAAGACTATGTCCAGCGTGACTCCTGTGTCCAAGGATTTAGTGACCTGATCATAGAAGGCCACCAGGTTGGTCTGATAGTACCTGACTGATGAACCCATGTTGGTTGCCCCTAAGCATACACTCCTCTGCTGGTCCCTCACAGATGTGCTCCTGGATAATTTTCTCAAATCCCTCATCCCCAAAAAGCAGAGGCAGGCTACCCTGGCCCAGTGGGGAAAAGGTGGAGACAAAGGGAGGCATGTTCCTAAGGTGAGTGAGGTCACCCAGAGCACCAGGGGCATGCTTGCTCTGGATTGCCAGCTTTTCTCCTTTGTTGACTGTCCAGGATTCAGGCAGCTCATGGCACTCATGGCCCCATCCTACCAAGCACCCACACACACCACCTTTAGCAGGATGATGGTGTCTTCCCTGTATGAGGCATGCAGGGAGTACTGGAGGGCAGGGCTGTGCAGGGCAGGTCAGCAGGTAGCCTTGCACTTCACCTCGGACATCTGGAGCAGCTGGGGTGGAGATCATCCCTCCCTCTCCCTCTCAGAGCACTGGTGCAATCAGTCAGGGTGTCAGTTGGCTTTCCTTCAAGCGGAGGTAATGGATAAGTCCCACACGGAAAGGGAGATCATGATGACTGACCATGAACTGCATGGTACAGGGGTGGCTTGTTGGGCAGGGTGAGCTCACCCATAGGTTCATGATCACTGACAATGGGGCCAATATGGTCGAGGCAGTGCGTGATGCCAACTTTGTTGACATCTGCTTTGTGACACACACGTTCCACCTCATAGTCAGGGATGCCCTGGAGGTGGACAGGGCTCTTGGTGATGGCACCATCACTACCAGCCAGCTCATTTTGAAATGCAGGAAGGTGGTGGGCTTTCACCGGAGAATCAAGGAGGGGCAAGATGCTGCGGGACAAACAGGTAGATCTGAGCATCCCACGGCACAAAATCATGCAGGATGTGGAGACTTGGTAGAACTTCACATACCTGATGCTGGAAAGGCTGGTTGAGCAAGCCTTGTTTAGGGAGATTGGGATCAGCAGCCTCCTTAACAAAACAGTGTGGGATACCATCTCCTAGATCTTGGTGGTCCTCAAGCCATTCCCTCAAGGCCACTGGAAGCCTCAGCACCAGGTGATCCCTGTAGCTTGAGAATGAAATGGAGAAGTTCCAGGGGAATCCTGGCTGGGGCAAGCCACTTTCACCAGAGGTATAGGCACTGGTAAAACAGCTGAAGGAAGGCATCAAAAAACAGCTGGATCCTTTGTGGTCCCCGTACGGTCCAGGTGCTGGCAGGCATGTTTAACCTGAGGGTGAAGGGGAGTGTCTGCAGTAGCAAAATCCTCAATCACTGGATGGAAGTACTGGTGAACACAGCCAGGGAGGCAGAAGGGCAGAGGCGGAGGGACATAGAAGAGGGGGATCTACTTCCCTGTGCCAGCACTCCACCCATGAGCCAATCTCCTCTACCACAGCTGTTGCCAATGCGGACCAAGGGCATGGCTTCAATGTTGGGGTCCAGAGGCACCAGACCCCACCATCAGGCAGATAGCATAGAGGCCTCAGTGGCTACCTATCACTGAAGATGTGGAGCCACTGTACTGCACTTGGGCTATTAGGCCACTTGGCCTAATTACTGTACTGCACTGTAATAGCCACTTGGCCTATTAGGCAACCCACAGCTAGATGTGGCAGGATCTGGCCACAGTTGCCCAGGAACACCTGTCCTGTCCACCAACCGGTGTTCCAAGCAAGTGGATGTTCAGCATTGCTGGTGATGTTGTTACACCCCACCACATCTCCTTGGATCCTGGTTTGGTGGAGCAGCTGGTGTTCCTGAAGGTGAACCTCCGGCTGCTGCAGACAGTGAGTGCCATCCTCCTCACTCCATGCCCATTTGCTTTTTTTATTTGCTTTCAGAACCTCAAGGTGCACTTTTACAGAAACCCCTGTACCACTCTGCCTGAAACCTGGCAGGCCACATGCCTGCAGGAGGGGCTACCATCCCGGCTGTATTCACCCTGCTCTGCCTTAACACATACAAGTGATATGAGTTTTGCTTTCAACAGTTTGATGTGCACTTTCACAGAAACCCCTGCACCTATCTCCTTGGAACTTGGAAGGCTTGCTTCAAGCCCTCAGGAGGGGCTACCATCCCTGCTGTTTTCATCCAAATCTGCAAATAAATGACAACGTTATCGGTATTTTAGTGATTCCCCATTACACTCTATGGCCAACTCTATGGCCAAATCTCTGAATTGGCACCAAATCTCTGAATCCAAAATCAGCCAAATTGAATTGGGACAGTGATTCACATCAGCAAATTGAATCACTGTCCCTCCAAATCAGCCGAATCTGAAGCAAATACTTACTGCTTTGCACAGGCCTAATACGTTTCATAGATTCACACATATTTTCTACTCAAAAGCTCAAAAGTTTGGCTATGGAAAATCAGTGTGCATGTTTTAGAATTAAACTCCAGTATATAGATTATTGAACTCCAAGTTTTCTTTATATAGTAGAAATTAGATATCTAGACTCTATCAGAGTGAGAAATTATGTTTCGGAGGTTTTTTTCCTTTATACACATATACATTTTTCTCCTGTAATGTAGCCCTAAATGGACCAAATGTGAAAGCACTTGATGATCCAGGTTGGCCAACCAGTGTCACAACACTTCCAGTGCAGATCATTTTTCTTAATGTTTTTTGCTAGATTTTGGTTGCAAGTTGGCAGCATACATACAAACTCATAACATTATTTTATGGAGCAATACCACTTATAAAAGTATTTTGCATTGTATATAAAAAATCCCAAAGTCCATACTTTTCAAACATAATACATTCTCAATGGGTACATCTACATGAGCCCCCCAAGGTGCGGTTGTTACTGCACTGTCATTTAGTATTTGCTTTAAGAAGTACTAAAAGTTGGCACACAGTTATTTTTAGCAGCTACGTCACTGTACCAATGCACTACAATGATGTAGTTCATCACTACAGTGGCATAGTGTCTCACATAGATGCGCCCAATAGGAATAAGCAGAAATGGATTATATTATTTCATTTGATGTCACTCACAAATTAAAAAGTTCTTCTTGCCATTTATAAATAAATATATGTTAATTTATTTTAGTTGCAAAATCCAAGATTTCCACGTCCTGTTTTTGCCCACTAGTGGTGTTGAACTTGAGTAACCTTGGAAATTTACTGGTGAGAATTCATTAGTTTTATATGTTGATTTCACTTGGAATTATTTTCCATTATGAGCTAAAACCAGAAAAAAATCATTTATGTGAGGTAGAAAAACACCTTATTTTACAGTGAATGTTTCTACTGAAGAAGAGACATATGACAATCCAATATATTTTTGTAATTATTTTTGAAGTACAAATTCCTTATAAATTCCTGGCTTTGCATACCTTCTATAGGGAAAAACAGAGCTGAAGCTCCATTAAATGTGTACACATAATAAAAAATCCTGGGAAATCAGTCAGTCATTCTCATTAACTTCAATAGGGCAAGAATTCAACATGTGTGTCTAGACAATCCATGAATCTATAGATTATGCAGTATCGTTTTGGAATCACCTGTCTGTTAATAAAACCAGATCACAGGTTGATGATAAAGCACCTTTTCTTCACAATAAGTACATACGCTTTTGTCTGGAGCTGAGTGGAGACTATTGGTTTACAGAGATTTCACTGAAAAATTTTAGAAAACACAATTGTAAACTTTTAAGACAGATTTTTTCCCCAATGTTGCAAAAAGAACTGACCTCCATGAAAATATGAAGGTTAAAACAAGTTATTCTTGCTTATCCATAAAGAATATGTACAGGGTTTTTTTTATTTTTACTTATTTCCAGAAGAGGTAAAGATAAGGATAATGCAGAGTAAGATTATACTAGAATGCTACTAAGTATAGGAGTTGACCATTAAATACCATGCTAAAGGACTGTTACCTCTGTTTCTCAGTACCATTTTTGGTCTCATTCTCTAAATTAATGGTTCTCAACTTGAGGCACATTTGGATAGACTCAAAGCACCCCTCAAGAAATGCAGCTTTTAGTTTTCAGTTATTTTAGACCACAGAAACATAATAGAGCAATTGTTCTGTTGCAAAGAATTCAGAAATACCACAACAGGGCAGAATACTTTTAACACTATAGATTTGAAATGTCTGGGTTTACCTTTTTAATCATGTTCACCTATATAACACTGCTAACATTGTGCGGCACTTCATGGCTTCCTTGAAAGGCTCTCAAGGTATCCCAGGATGTCACAGCATCCAGAATGAAAATCACTGCTGTTCACCCTCACACATGGCAGCTGTCCCAATTTAACTTGAGGATCATGTCTTGTGAGCATCCTGGTCTTTCTCCTCATCTGAGTATTCAAGTTCTTGTAATGGAATACTATTGCAATTTTCTTTTCCCTGTGTTGACCTGCAGTACCTACACTGTTTGGTTATGTTGGCTACATCAAATATCCTGTGTTGTGGGTTATATCAAGCACATGTTTCTGTGATGTGGGGATGAACTATTATGTCTCAACATGTTTCTGTTAATTTTCTATTGGAAATGTTTTGACAATAAAACTTCCTGCATGTTTTGGCATTTCAACAGAGATCTGTAAAATATGCATCCTGTAGTACAGTGCTTCCTCAGGTTACTTTTTGTGCAGGTTAGTAATAACATAGATGAAATACGTAGCAAAATATATTTTTCTAAATATTAATATATCAGCTTTGTCATGTCTCTCAGTAGCAGAATGTCATCCCATAAACATCATCAGCACAAAGAACTATAAAGTAAATAGTATCCTTATGTTTAATTCCACCAATACTTTCCAAAAGAGCTGCACTATCAGATGCATTAGATATAATTTTCAGATGATATATATATGTTTGTTCCAGAGTGTATATTTAAATAAGCATCTTCCTCATATATTAACTGTCACAATTCAATAACGGTATTAAAAGGTGATATTAGAAACTTCAGCCAAATGGAATTTCTTATTGAGTGCATGTCTCATGAAATGGCACAAATCAATGCAGTCACTTTACCTAGCAACATATATTTCTTTAGATTGCCCAGTAAGTTTGCTGGGCAATGGAGGCCCTGATGCTACCACAATCCAATGTCCTTCACGCTTTGAAAAAAGGTGATAGCCTGTAGCACTCCAAATGCTTAAAAAAAGGACAGTCATAGTCAGTTCTAGGTCTCCTTTTTAACAAGCCCAGACAGAACCAGTTCCTTGCTGCTTCAAGGGATGATCCAGTCCTTTATGCCATCAGAAGGAGTTTTCAAAAGAGCTGGCCTGTAATATGAAATATATCTTAGGTTTAATTTGAATAAGATGAAAGTGATGCTTGTTGAGAAGAGAAACGTGTTGTGGAATTTGTGCAGGCTGTGGTTAGTAGCTCAGCTGAACACATCTAAAATAGCGGTTCTCAACCTTTTTAGACTCAAGGCACCCTCAGAAGGTGTCAGCTCTTAGCTTTCATTCAGTTTTTGACTACAGAAAAGTTCTCTGCAACAAATTCTTCTGTTGCAGAAAACTCAAAGACCACAACAAGTCAGAATGTATTTAAAACTTTAAATTCCTATTCCTGGATTTATCTTGTGGAACACGTTTGCGCACCTAACAATGCTAGCATTGCCTGACACCCTTGAAAGGACCGCAAGACACTCCAGGGTCCTGTGGCTCCCTGACTAAGAATCACTCGCATAAATTTGGGATCACAGCAATTTACAGTCTGTCTCCGGGGTAGATTCCTGTGCTCCCTATTCTCAGAAAAAAATGATCCTCAGATAACTGATAACTTATACCTTTTCTCACTCTTGCCATCCATGCATTTGCCATTTTAGGGTTGCCCTGTTGTAATACACTGTATTGAGGGACAGTCAAAAGGCCACTTGGAAGTTTGTGATAATGTCAAATGTGGTTTCTTACCTTTTGAGTGGAACAGTCTTGTGACAGCATATTGCCTCTGTGCTCCACCTTACCCACTAGCTGTCAATTAACTGCTAAATGAATGTAGGATTCTAGTAACCACCTATAAAGCCCTAAATGTTCAAAGATCAGCTATTACAAAGACCCCCTGCCCTCTGTGCTTTAATCACCAGGGATCCTGGTTTTCTCCATTTAGAAACTTAATTGTTTGATAAAATCCATGTTTTTCTGCAGTTAAAATGAAACACCAATATATAAATAGGTATCAGTTGAACACAATCTTTTATTGATATATTTAGAATTTAAAAGCAATTGCAAATTTCAACAGTTCCTCAATCATTATAATAAAATACATTCTAAATACCCGTATATATTGGCATTTAATTTTGGTTTATCATAGAAAAAAAATCAGACCTCCCCCTGCCCCCTATACTCATCAAGATGTGGGGTTCAGCTGCGACTTCCCCCACTCCTACGTTATAGTGCTGAGCAGTCCTGATATGCTGGTACCCTGCCCATGCAATTGCCCCTCACACCCAAGTCACAGCACCCCTGGCCCTGCCAGTTCTCCTTGCTCCTGACCTCCAGCGCTCCCCTCCCCCAGCCCTGCTAGCACCCCTCACTCTCCACCCACAGCCCCTTATCCCCCCAGCCCTGCTGGTGTCCCTTACTCCCAAGCCACAGCTCCCTGGACCTGCCAGTGCTTATCACTCCCCAACCCACAGCCCCCCTACCCTTGCTGGCACCTCTCACTACCCACAGCCCCCTACTTCCCCTCCCAGCCCCACCAGAGGCGGCCTCCAGTTGCCAGAGCTGTGGGGCAGGGACCTGGGTCTGCAGCGCCCAAGCCCTGGCTGCCGCCTGTGGGAGGTGACAGCTGCTGCAGCCAGAGCAGACCACAGAGCCTGGCTCCCCCACCCCCACAGTTGGCATGGCTGAAGTCAAGTCTATGGGGGGGTGGATGCAAGCTGGCCGCTGTGGGCGTGGGGCTTGCTGCCTAGCTGCCCACCCTGCAGGGCCCTTTGTGGCCCAGTGGGTAGGAACTGGCACAGCAGGGCAGAGCTGGGCAGGGAAGCTTAGAGCCATCACTGGGAGCCCTGTGCTGCCATGGCAAGGCACCCCCTACCCACCTGGCAAGAGTGGAGTGCACAACTGCACCACCACCCCTGCACCAGGTCCTGCCCCCAGGGGAGGGCAGCAGGGTGTGGAGCTCTGAGCCCATAGCAGGCAGCCTGCACCCACCCCACACACGAATCTGGGGGGCACATGCCCCCCCATGCTTCCCCAAAAGTGCATGCAGCAGAAGGGAGTCAACCCCCCTTCCCCCCCGCCATATCCCCAGATAAACTGTCCACGGCTGTGTCCTACTCCCTGCCTTGACCCTGCAGCCACACATTTCTGACCCAAGCCCCACACACTGCCCCAGTTGGGCAGCACCCCTAGCCCTGCCCCAATTCCCTCTCTCTCTCCCTCACTCTGGGGGACTTAATTCCCCCCCACCAGACTTACCTGCAATGAGCTGCTCTCCACACTGCCTATATGCCTGTGTACATGTGCACATGCACATCCTACCCCATGCCTGACTGCCCTATTCCCACTTCACCCAGCCCCTTGCAGGCTGGAACTCTGCATGCCTGCAAGGGGAAACCCATTTCACATGTTTTTCTTAGAGGTGCACCAATACATTGGCCCAATATCACATAGGCACTGATAAAAAGAAAATTGGCTGTATTGGAAATTGGCTTGACGTGGCCGATAATGTGGCCAATAAATGGGTCATGCATGCATGCAGCTGCAGGTCAGCACATAGGCAGTGAGGAGCACAGCTCAGTAGCTTAGAGAGCCACATGCAGCTGGTTAGTCTAGTGTGCTGGAAGAGGAGGGAGGAGGGAAGGGCCATGGGGGGACAGATCAAGGCCCCCATGGTGCAGGAGGGAATAGGGCTGGGGCAGGGGCTGGAGCAGGTGCTGTCTAGCCAGGGTGAGGTAGGCATGGGATGGAGCCATTACTCATCTGGGGGGGCATGGGAAAGAGGGGCAGCTCCTGCCATTGCACACACCCAGGGAGGATGCGGAGGGGGGGAGGCAAGTGCCTCCGGATCTGCATATGGCAAGGCAGGATGCCACTGTGGGCTGGGGCTATGCCAGACTCTTCCTAGTGGGGGCTGTGCCAGGAGCAGGCAGCTGGGAGGGAGGGTTGGGGGGGCTGCAGCAAATTTTGGGGTGGCTGCAGCCGCCCCCTGCAGGCCCACTCCCAGTGCCGCTGCTGTGGGCTCTGAATGCAGCCTGGCCCAGCCCCACTCCTTTCCCCCCTGGCCAGGAAGAGCCCAGCGCAGCCCCAGACTCAGACCCAGCCTGTAGCAGCAGCTGCCCCATGCAGATCCAGGGGGGCACTCCCCCCATGCCCTCCCAGGGTACGCGCAGAAGTGGGAACCAGCCCACTCTCCCCACACCCCCCAGATGAGCCACGGCTCTGTCCTGTGCCCCAACCTGGCTGGGCAGTGCCTGCCCCAGCCCCTGCCCCAACCCCATACCTTCCCTCACCATGGGGGGCTTGATCTGTCCCCCCACCCCCTTTTCCTCCCCCCTCCCCTTCCACCACAACAGAATTACCAGCAGCGCAGCTCTCCATGCTGTATTGGATCGGTATTGGGCAATATGCCTTCTTAAAAATCAGCTATCAGTATTGGCCCCAAGAATCTCCATTGGTGTACCCCTAGTTTTTCCCCTTTAAAAGAGAAAATCCATGTTTTTCTCCTCAACAAGAGGAAAATCCGCATTTTTCTCCTTAAACAGAGGAAATCTGCACTTTTCCGTGACAAACGGAAAGCCCACATCCCTGTTTATTACCATGCTTACCTGTTCAGCTAGAGAAACAGATTCTCTAGCTTCAGTTAGAGGAGGCTCACTTTATGTTATATTTGTAGTATCCTGAGTTTACAAAGCTTGCAAGCCTTTTCCATGCAATTGAAAGATATTTGAAGGTCCTAATTCAGCAAATTGCTTTAAGTATGTCCTTAACTTTAACAACATGAGTAGTCCCTTCCTTGTTTAGTTAATCACTTTAAGTGCATTCATAACTTAAGCATGTGTGTAAATTTCACTGTAGTCAATTGGACGTACATGCACAGTGTTAACACGTTTAAGTGCTTTGTTAAATTAGAGCCAGAGTAAGTAGGTAACTTTTAATGGGCACAGAATTTGGAATCCACATATTGTGATCAGCTGTGAAGGTCTGTCTAATTAGCTTTTGTGTTCTTCTTTTCCTGCAGATTGATTTTGAAGATGTGATTGCCGAACCGGAGGGAACACACAGTTTTGACGGGATCTGGAAAGCTAGCTTCACCACCTTCACTGTGACAAAATACTGGTTTTATCGCTTACTGGCAGCAATCTTTGGCATTCCTATGGCTCTCATTTGGGGTATTTACTTTGCCATTTTGTCATTCCTGCACATCTGGGCAGTGGTGCCTTGTATAAGGAGCTACCTGATTGAGATCCAGTGCATTAGCCGGGTCTATTCTATCTGCATCCACACCTTCTGCGACCCACTATTTGAGGCCATCGGCAAAATATTTAGCTCAATTCAAGCAACAGTACGGAAAGAAATATAAGTGACACTTCAAGGCAAGCTGTCAGTATGGAGAGGGATTTTTGTTTTCTAGGGAGTTTTTTGGTGCCAGTTTCAAGGCTCCCTAATTGATCTACAGTAACAAATGGTGAATAACCTGGCCCAGAGCAGAGAATCACTTATTCACCATCCATTACTACTATTTATCCCTACTGGATTTGTTTTTATCTTTTTTAGTCTCATTTTTCAAAGTAATCTTAAATTGCTACTCCCATTCCAGTTGCATGTCATTTTGCTGACTATTCAATAAACAGATTGATGTGCTGTTGTTGGGGGTTTTTTATCCCTCCATTCATTCCTTGTAAGATACATTCACAATGATATAGTAAAGAACTGCTAAAATGCTTTCCAACACTATAATGCCACTCATTTTATTGTGGCTAAAGAGTATAAAGCTACTGAAGCAGAAAGAACATGAAAGTTGGCAGGTTTTAAAAGAATGTTCTTTTTCAATTGTATTATCAGTTGACTACAGCCATTTACTGTAATGGTCAGATATGGCCTAGTATGAACACATAGATATAAACTAATTAATATATGTCCTGAAAAAGCTAACACCATATCAGGTCAGAGACTTTGACACATAAAAGCTTTCCACATCTAAATGCTGAATGTCCATAGAAAGCTAGTTAGTGCATTCCCATGTCATTATCTTTTTGAAAGTTTTCTGCCAGCTGTTTGTTGGTCTTCACTGTGATTACAGAAGCAAACTAAAGAAGAAAGCTAGAAATGATTCCTATGAAAATGTTTTCCTGACAAGCTTATCACAAAGTCCTCTTTTTGCAGTGTTCATTATCAAATCAGTTTTATAAGGCCTGAGCCAATCCTGAGTTAAAAATAAAATCAAGGTGTGCCATGCCAACTATGAGCTGTCTCTGAGAGAAGCCAGCTTTCAAAACCTTCATATCAACTGAGGTCAGCATGCCGTTAACTCACAGATTATTTTCAGGAGAATTCATGCATCGCTGAGTCCAAACTAATCCCTCACAAGAGATGGTTTAGGAACTATATATTGTGTTCTATTCTTTTAGCTTAGCTGCAGCCATTGGGAAGTCTTAATGGAGGGTATTGTGTGAAACTCAAATGTTGCAGAGTGTGAGCCCTAGAAAATAAAGCATTTTTGCAACATGTTTTTTATGCTGTGACCTGCAGGTGTCTTTGCCCTCACAATAATATTACTGTGTTCAGAGAATATCATCATAAGGTTTGCATGAAGCTTTTAAAAATAGCTGTGAGGTTAATTTAGCTGGAATTAGCTTTCTTCTAAGCCCAACCTGGGAAATTTAGGGCCTGAACCTGTTCTTGGTGTTAATGACAAAACACCCTTTGATGTTTATGGGTGCAAGATTGGGTTTTAAAATCCACATAAAACTGCCTTGTACACTTGACATTTTTCTTGTGCTGATGCTGTTTTATCATGTTGCTTTATATGAATCAGGAGTGCCTTCAATTCTATTTCTGCCATAAATACATTTAAAGTTGTTTTAGAGGATGCATCTGCTGCTTTTTTGGGGGGGGGGGCCACATACATTGCAAACCTATTAATGACTTTTGTTTGCATTTAAAACAGACACTGGTATGGATAAAGTTTTATGTTTTTCTATGTACATAGAGAGTGTACTAGTATTTTTTTCAATATTAAAAGCAAGCAATATTATAAACAATAAATAGTTTATCTTTATGTGAGGAAAATCACTTTGAGAAAAAAAAATTTGTATCCTGAAAGATGTCTGTTCACTTAAATTTATCAGCCCCTAATAGAAATACATTGCTGATTCAAGATATTTACATTGCTGTTATGTGCTTACAGATATAACAGACACTTTTTTTTTATTCTGCATGTACCATAAACACTACAGTCTGCACAATAAAAAATACTTAATGGTAGTTACTGTCTGAATTTTTTTTTTTTACCTGAGAAGTTACTTTAACACAACTCATGTTATTTGGAAGCTAGCCAAATATTTCATGAATAAAGCACAAATATATCCTGTAATGATTCTTGAGAAAGATCCTGAAAATTAAGTCTTGGGTGGTGACTCAGGGCTGATGTGTGCAGATTTTCACAGTAGTGCACAATGCTTCCTTCTCACATTTCAATATATGTATTACAGTAAAACACTGAACAATCACACTCCCATTAACTGCATGTTCAGTCAACCAAGTGTGACACTTGCAATGTGTTTTTTCCCCATCTCTTAAAGGTCTATAAAGACTTCTTGCGCCTTTTTGATGAAGAAATCTCTTACTATTTGTGAGAACCTGGAAAAATCCTTTCCTGTGGGTTAATTTACACAAGATGTTTACTGCACAGTTGCTGCACTGTAAATGCTACACATCTACATGTGCATCCTTAATAGGCCAGAGTAGATTGATTAACTCCACAGCAGGATAGCACTTGTATTTATAGTATTTACAAGTACTATCCTGCTGCAGAGTTTTTACTCCACAGCAGCACACATGTAGACACTGTCTTGGCTGGCTGGGTCATGAGAGTGCTTCAGTACGGGGCCTGCCTGCCAGCTAGCCCCACACTGAAGCACCCTCATGCCCCAACCAAACCCTCCTCAGCACGTTGACCCAAGGAACAGCTCTAGGCTGGCAAACTAGCCAGCCAGGGCTGCTCCAACCCAGATCAATGTGCTGCACTCCTGGGGCAACCTGTGTCCCCAGAATAAAATAATTATATGGATCCATCCCTACGTCACAAAAATAGATCAAGATAAACCCTGCTCCAATGGACAAAAAACTGCTTGAGGGCTTAGACTTAGGCTTTTGAGCAAGCTTACAAGCAATCCAGTGTGAATACCTAGCTGCCTAACTCCTTCCTAAACTCTGCTGCATCACAAATCAGAGCCTGGGGCTGCCTAAAGTCTGCCTAGCCATCTTATTTTTCAGGTACCCATATAACACACCTAACATAAAAATCATTGAGTGTGGTTCAAAGCACAAGACCTGCAGCCCCTCTCATACACACCTGGTGATAGTGATGGTCTTTTGTGCAATGCCCTAGGGCAGGGAGCGGCAACCCACAGCCTGTGGGCTAGATGCCGCCCATGAATAGACTAGATCTGTTCCACGGCATCTCAGTGGATCAACAGCACACTCCAGCCACAACAGTAGAGGAGGTGTCCCCAGAGTCATCTTGCTTGCTGCATTCAATTTATTCTCTCTGTCCCAGAGTCCTAGCACCTGTCTG
This sequence comes from Crocodylus porosus, assembly GCF_001723895.1. Taxonomy (NCBI): domain Eukaryota; kingdom Metazoa; phylum Chordata; order Crocodylia; family Crocodylidae; genus Crocodylus; species Crocodylus porosus. The sequence continues at coordinate 99,363,248 of NW_017728931.1, forward strand.
TGTCCTATCTGTTCCTTCACAGCATCTGCCAACTGCCGTGGAGGGGTATGAAAGTACGGTCTGTGGTGCGAGCTAGGTCACAACCAGCAGCCAACACTGGCAAAAGGTTGCCAGCCCCTGCCTTTGATCACTTACCCAGGAAGTGGAGCCCTTTAGGTTCTCTTCATCCTGAGAGGATTCAAACCCACATCTCCCACTTTCCAGGTGAGTCCTTAATGACTAGCTTAAAATAGACTGTGTGGGTATCCGCTCCACCCATTCTGTAAAATGTGAGTAGAAGATTTACAGGCCAGCAGCAGGGGTATATGAATTGAGAACATGCTGTGGGAGAATGGAAGCCTGGATTCCTGTCACTGCTTCCCAGGGCTATTTGTCTGTTTTATATTAATCATTATTTGACTACCCACTCCCAGGGGAGCACCCAAACCAGTCAGGGGTCCTCTTGTTCTCCTTCTTAGCCCAAAATGCAAGCTTCATAGGACATCTTGTAGCCCAGCCAGCCCCACACTTCCTGTTCTCTAGCCTTGCCATATGCACTCACCTGAGATGCGGGATTTATAAGTTATTGTGAAAAAGTTGATCACTCTTGGCCATATTCAATGAGAGAAATCTGCTGAGTGTGTTGTGTTCTGAACTCAGTGGTACTGTCATTGTGCAAAAGACTCCAGCCCTCTCAAAGCTGTGGAACCTGAGATGACAGAGAAGCAAGGGTTGAGAGATGCCCCTCTGCCTAGTATTTATCATTGGAGATAGGGGTATCCTTGTCTGCTTAGCATCTGGACCCTATGGATTGCCCATCAGAGGCAACTAAGTCCTCCCTACCCCCATTGGTTGTATAAAGAATCATAGAATCTCATGTTCTTGTTTTGGATCACCCTCCTTGGGCAAGGCAATTAGGGCATTCATACACATACTTTTTTCCAGGAACATGCCAGAGATCTGCTGTTTGGAGCAGACTCGATTAACCGAGTCTGTTCCACACACAAGCTGAGGTGAACTGCACTGAGCTGCAGACAGTTGTATAAGCAGAAATGCACATCAATGAGCAGAAACTGGTGGTGGTGCACTTTTGAACTAAATCACCTCTAGGGTGTTTTAGTTCAAAAGCATCCCACTGCCATTTTCTCGCTGCTGACATGTATTTCACCACTTATAGAACTGCATGTGTCGCAGTGCCAGGTGCTATTGAAAGCACCCAGAGCTGCAACACATGCATGGGTAAAAGTGCCTTTATATTTAAGCTATTGCAACACTTGAGATGGACAGAGATGTTTATAAGAATAACTGGAATTTGACCCCTAACTTCTTAAGCTTCATCCCTTTCAGCATTTCCTATTGTGACTGTGGGCAGGTCCCTTCTCAGCTTTCTGGCTTCCGTGAATCCTACTCTAACTTCTCATATAGATCGCACAGGAGATGCCTCATTCCAGAGTGAGGATTCCTCAAGTCATGAGAGCACCTAGAAGTTAATAAGGTGTGTTTAATGCAAATCTGGGGTAGGGGAAAATAAACAGAACTTTAAGTCACCTTTGGATTCCCTGATCCTAGAGCTTCTGGGTGCAAGCTGGATCCCCAGAATAAATAAAGCAGACTGAAAGCTGCTCTGTTTGATGCAAACTTCCAACTGTTTGGAAGATCTTGGGGGAGACAGGGATCAACCAGTCGTGGGGCTGTCCCAGCTATGCCCATTATACCTGATCATATCCTTAAAATGGCAACCAGATTTGGAGGCACACCATACCAACGGCAATCTGCCGCCCCAACCCCTTAGCCCGGGAAGTCTGCTGCTTCCCGCGGGCCCGCATCCGAGACATTGCGGAGAGGATCCCGCAGCTCCTCCGGCCCACAGACCACTACCCCATGCTCCTTATTCACGTGGGCACCAATGACACTGCTTGGAGCACCCCCAGCCAGGTCATGAGGCACTACAGGGAGTTGGGAGTGGGGCTTAGGGGTCTGGCAGCTCAGGTGGTGTTTTCCTCGATCCTCCCAGTCTCGGGCTATGGGCTGAGCAGGGAGAGGAGGATCCACGCGGTGAACCAAAGACTGCACCGCTGGTGTTATCGGGAAGGCTTTGGCTTCCATGACCGCTCTTTGGAGAGAGAGGCAGCGAGCTGCTGGGAAGAGATGGCCTCCACCTCTCTCCC
>NW_017728931.1:99365728-99442175 GCF_001723895.1 Crocodylus porosus
CCTCCGAACCCAAAATACATTAGCTGTTGAGTCGGGAGAGTGTGGGATTGGGCTCCAATTTGAAACCAATGTAGTGAGAGAGACTGCAGGCATGCAGCCTCTTCCCCTAGCTCTGCCCCCAACTCCCCAAGCCTGGTGCTGTCTCAGGATGGGAGGGGGAGAAGGCAGGGGAGGGAGATCTGCTCTGGGGTTTCCCCTGCCTTTGCTGGAGGGGTGGGATGGATAAATTGGGGTCCCCCACCTTGGGGAGGAGCTGCAATCCACCTGCCCCACCACTTCCAGGACAGGCTGGGGAAACCCCAGAACAGACCTCCCTCCCCTGCCTTCTCTCCCTCCCAAAATGCAAAAAGTGCAAAATGGGCCCTATTCCAGCCCAGCTGCCACAGCAAACAGAAGTTAATGCATGTGCTCTGGTTTGGAGCCCCTTCATCTGAACCCTCATATTATGAAGGTTAATTTGTCACATGATTGGAGTAATCTGCAGCTGTGTACTTGAGTAAGGGCATGGCTATAGTGTGCTTTCAAGGGGCTGATCAAGTGACAAATGTAATTTCTGTCTGCGCCTACAGACATTCATCTTTGACTATTACTTATCAAAACATTCATCTTTCCCATCTTCTGCAGTTGGAGCTCCAGACATACCCTTCATCAGAATTCCTATTAGCAGGACATGCAAAATGGAAATGGTGGTAAAGAAATAAAATATGAAAAATGTGACCCTAGTTACTAGTAAAGAAAACTAGAACAAGTAGTATCTTGCACTGGCAAGGAATAGTCTGAAGAGAGAATGAATGGGTAATATATAAATATTTTAAAGAAAACTCAAAACCTAAATCAAGAGAGCATTGTACAAGGGGAAAACATGAATCAGAATCTAAAGAACGAAAAATGAGCAGACGTACAACTGATGTTGCCTCGGTGCAAAGGGGTGGGCTAAATGAACTCAGTTAAGTGGTATATGTGTCAAGATAACTTCTAGCTTTATGTTCTGGACAGTCTGTTCAGCAGCCAGAAAGAGGTTACAAATGGAAAGACTCGTCAGTTTGGAGACTAAGAATCAAACTCAGGAGATGAAGGATACACCCTATTCAGACTCTGCTGCAGCGCCAGCCCCATTTTTCAAGTATACTAAAATAGTAGTGAAACAACACAGAATGTTGACTTTTTTCTTTTTTCCTTTAATAACTAGACTTCAGAATTAGCAACCCCTTGAAATGGATGTGGCAGTTCATACCTCTTACAACCATTGATCCTACATATTATGGGTGTGCAAAATGGGCCCTATTTGATTCAGATTTGGCCTGAACTGGGGACAATGATTCAATTAATTGATTTAGATCACTGTCCCCGATTTGATTCGGCCAAATCCGAAATCTGAAGATTCAGTGCCTATTTGGAGAATCAGCGATTTGGCCATAGACACAGCTTTAAAAGTTTTTTCTACATATCTTGAGGTAGCAGGCACTGATGCTGCAATGATGGGGTGGGTGGAGCATCCCATAGGAGCGTGCCTTCCCCCCCCCCACACACACACACACATATGCTCAGTGGCAAACCCAAAAGTGGACCACAAGTATTTCCAGTCCTGCCAAGGAGAGCGCTGGAGGGTCCCCCACACCCACCAATCAATTACCCCCCAGACCCAGGAGATACTAGTTGATGAGCTCCTGGTCCACTTGTGGGTGCTTCTGGTCTTCCACTTCTGGGTCTGCTGCCAAGCATACTGGAAAGCCCCTGTGCCGTGGGACACTCCATCCATCCCACCATTGCAGCATTCACGAGCTCTTTCTACCTAGAGGCATGTAGAAAAAACATTTAAAGCTTTCTCTATGTCTGAATCGACTAATCTTTCCAAATCTCTCCAAATTGATTTGGAAGGTTCTGATTCAATCTGGAGAAATTAAAGGGTCCTCCAATTCAATTCATATTTGGAGATTTGGCCACTGAATCAAGGCGAATCTCCGCCAAATCAAATCAGGGACTGAAGCTTCACACAGCCCTACTACATATCTCAGAGTCAGTAAGACAAGATTATATCTAATTCACATTTGGACAACTTTCTTAATTAGCATAATTCTCTCTGTACAAAGCCTGCTTTGGTGAAAGTGGTGGCACCTCAGGCTAGAAATAGATGTTGCCGAATGAAGCAAGTCAGCTGTACTGTGACGTGTCTTACTCACTTCACTGGGTGAAACACACAACACCCTGACTCCCACCTTTGATGGTGCAGGAAAAAGGGCAATGTGATCTCCCCACTTTTCCCATGGCAAGTTTCTCCAACACCGGGGCTGTTGAAGGGCCCCACAAGGATGGCCCTCACATGAAGAAGAGTGAGAACAGGAGCAGGAGAGGCGACTGCACTGGGAAAGCGAAAGGGAAGGATTATGAAAACATTAGAGGATGGAGAGTAATGGAAGGAACCCAACAGATTGGAAAGCTGGGCTGGAGCTAACAGGATGAAGTTCAATTCTGACAAATGTACCTTGGGAAGAATAATAAAAAAAATACAAGTACAAAATGGGTGGCAGTATGGCAACATAATGGCAGTATGGCAACATAATGGAAAAGGATCTTGGAGTCTTGGTAGATCACAGGTTCAATACGAGTCTGCAGTGTGATGCAGCTGCACAAAATGCAAATGCGGTTTTAGGATGCATCAAAGCATTAGGTACAAGACAGAGGAGGTGATAGTTTTCCTCTACTTGGTGCTGGTTAAGCCTCATCTAGAATACTGTGTGCAGTTTTGGGCTCCACATTTCTAAAAGGAGAGGGTACAGAGGTGTCAAAGATGATCAAGTACTTGGAAAGCAAGTCATGCAAGGAGAGGCTAAAGGAACTAGACATGTTCTGCTTGAGGAAAAGGCACTTAAGAAGGGAGATGATAGCAATCTTCAAATACTTGAAGGGCTGCCATAAAGAAGAGGGAGAACACCTTTTATCTCATGCTGTAGAGAATAGGATGCAGACCAATGTCTTGAAGTTACAGTAAAGTAGGTTTAGATTGGATATCAGGAAAAACTTCTTCACTGGTAGAACAGTAAGGCAGTGGAATAGATTACCTAGGGACACTGTGTGTGGACTGTCCATCACTGGAGGCGGTCAAAAAGAGGTTGGACAGCCACTGGTCAGGAGTGATACAAGTATAGTTAGGCTAATGTTCTACTATGGGCATTTCCATAGTAAATGCTTCTAGGTTTTGCTGGTTGTTACATGGGGCTGGGATGGAATCCTACCTTACCCTCTCCCCTGGTCCCCCTGGTTTACCTGTGGCAGGTTAGGGTGTTGTGTTAGGATTGATAGATTATGGATTTGCATAGAATGCCTTGAACAGGAATGATCCTGCCCGAGGCAGGGGGTTTGATTACATGACCTCTACTGGTCCCTTCCAGCCCTGCTTCTCTGTGATTCTACGATAGTGTGCACACGATCCAGTGACATAGCTCCTGTGCTGGAAGGAGGAGCGCTTTGTTTTTATCCTGAACCCCTGCTCTGAATGGAGAAGAAACTTCCCAACTTCATTGCTTTTTACCCATTTTATCCAATGTTTATTAAAGATAGGGACTGGGACTCAGCTTCAGTAGGAATTATCTAGCGTTTTGAGCTCTGTATTGGGAAGGCAGAGATGATGGTCAAAAACCCCTCCCTGGGCAATGGGAGAGACTAGGAGCTATGTCTCCTGCCTCCTACTTGTTTGCTCTAACCACTGAGCTACTGGAGCTAAAATATAGGAGAGCCCCTCCTTTTCCCTCTCCTTCCCCCTATCATTTTTCCAGGATATACATGTACACATGGCTACATATGTACCCAGCCGCTGCATAACCCTATTGTACACGCTCCTATGTGCGCCTGTTTATTCTACTCACACATCTACAACATAAAGCCAGTCAGCCAAGTGGGTGACTAGAAAACTGCCATTTAAATGGACACAAATTAAACAGAACCCCACCCTAGGAGTTAGACAGATGCCACCAACTTATTCCTTAATAGCAATTACTTTGTTTCCTATGAATCTAACATTGATTAAAAGTGTTACTCAAGTAAAATCTGTAATTGAGATTATCTATATACAAATATAAATATTAAAAAATGTAAACTTTTTTAGTTTCAAAAATTGGATTTTATTTTTTAGCTGTAAACCCAGAAATTTGAGAAGAAAAATTCTCTTCATAGATTTTTTCCAGAAAAATCCATTAGCCTTTAAAAAGACTGAACAAAGTATATCAAATGTGTCTCCTACCAATATGATAACTTACCTATTTACTTTATGTATTTTGTACAAAGAAATCCCAGTTTTGGTTTCTTATAGTTATATTGTACTGCAGGTGTTTTCAACCTTTTTTAGTCTAAGTACCTCTGGTAGCCAGGCACTGAGTGGGGCAGGGGGCATAGCACACAGCTGAATACCGGGGGTGGGGGGGGTAGTACATGGCCAAGCAGGTGTTGGGGAGTAGCACACAACCAAACCCTGAGTGGTGGGGGTTTAGCGTGCAGCCAGATGTCAAGTGGAGGGTGGAGTTGGCGTGCGGCCAGACATGGAGCAGGGAGGCAGGAACAACGTGTGGGCAAGCAGGGACAAAGCACCACCACCTCCCAGGAGCAGGGCCAGGATAGGACGGGGAAGTGGGCTGGTGTGTGGCAGCAGTAGCCACCGCATGTGAGCTTCTCTGCCCCACAGAGGGAAGCCACTGCCCTCACCCTGCCCTGGCCCTGCTCCTGGGACGCGACAGCACTCTGTCCCTGCCTGCCTTGTGTACCCCCTATGACCAGTCCAAGTACCCCCAGGGGTATGCGTACCCCCAGTTGACAACCCATGTTGTATTGCATCACAAATTCACTGAGCTTGTAGTGTACAAAGAGAACAACTATTAATCATTTCCAAATCAAAATACGATTCAGCAGTTATCGAAGCACATGTCTAACTTTAGGTACACAAGAAGTTTCTTTGATTCCACTGGGCCTACTCATATGTTTGAGTTAGGCATATAAATATCTTGTTGAAACTTGATCTAAATCCTATAAGCCACTGGTCACTGTATTTTAATAGTTCCCCAATTAATTCTAAATGAAAATTGAAAGTGGAAATGTTACATTTATGCAGATAAATATCTTATAAACAGTGTTTTACATGTTTTCGAAAAAAATACTGAACACAGATTTACTGGGGCATGGCCATGCAAACACATTGCCATGAGATTGCTAAGGCAGGGCTGCCTAGCCGGTGGCTTGCAGGCTGCTTGCACCCCACAAAGAGTTCATGTGTAGCCCTCAGATTCTCACCCAGCTGCTGCTCCCCCTGTTGCTTTAGCTGCAATAGCAACTGGAGTCTCCAGGCTCCCCCTTCCATCTGCTGGCTGCTGCTTCCTGCTTTTACCCCACAGGCCGGGACAGCGCAACAGTATGGGGAGCTGAGGGTGCATCTGCAGCCATGCTGGGTGGAGGTGGGAAAGAGAAGGGGGTCACATTAGGAAGGGATTGTGCCTGGGTGTTGCTGTAGTGGGGGTGGGAGATGGAACTTCCATGCTGCAGCAGTGGGTGGGAAAGAGTGACTGCCTGGTACACCTGGGGCAGCCTGTGTAGCATGTGGCCCACAGAGGCCTGCAAGTTGGACAGCCCTGAGCATGTTAACTGCCTATAGGCATGCTTTTTTTCCCCCCACAGTAAGTGTGGACCTTACTCTAATTTCACTGAGGGCCTATAAATGAAGATAATCTACCCTCTGATTCACTACCCGATAAGAGAAAGTACACACATGTAGTTATTTCAAAGTAAATTCATACCCTAGATCAATGGCCTCAATAGACTGGTTGTGATTGACCAGTAGATCTTGGAGCCTCTTAGAGTCTCAGGCTGAGGTGACAGGGCTAAGCATATGCGTGCATGGACGTGCACACCCAGCAGGTCAGTCTGTGGGGGAGGAAAGGGGCAGGGGTCCCCATGGTGAGGCACAGAGTGCCACAGAGGCAGGAATAGGGGTAAGTTGAATGGGGCCCTGGCTGGGTGGGTGGTGGGAGGCTTGAGCCTGGGCAGCTCGTCCAGAGGTGCAGGGGATAGGGAGGGAGAAGAAGGAGCTCCCACCACTATGTGCACCCTGGCGGAGGCCCCAGGGGGCACATGCATCCCCATCTGTGGGTAGCAGATGCAGCTGCCATTGCAGGCTGGGTTTTGTGCCCAGAGCCCCACTGCAGTCCACTTGGGAGTGGCCCTACACTATAGTCATCCAGCCACTTGGTGGGCAGGGGACAAGGCTCAGCCCGGTGACAAGACATGTGGCATTGGGCTGCTCCCAGGCAGGCTGCAGTGGAGCTCAGAGCACAAAGCACAACCCACAATGGCAGCTGCCCCCACCGTGCACAGATGGGGGGGCATGTGCCCCGCCGACAAAGGCCAAGTAGCATAGGTGGCTGCAGCAGCTGGGAGGGAGGGAGTGGGGATGGAGCAGGGGCAGGCCCTGCACAGCCAGGAATGGGACAGAGCCATGAGCAGCTCATCCAGGGGCCATGTGGAACAGGCGGGGCACACACCCCAGGAGGGCAGGGGGGCACATGACCCCAGATCTGCATGCCAGCTGGGCCAGCTGCCACTGCGGGCTTCACCGTAGCACCCCCTCCCAGCCATGAAGAATGCGACATTGTCTTCCCCTTCCCTTGCCCCCTCCCGATCTTCAGGGGGAAGTGGGGGGGGGCAGATTGAGGCCCCAGCGGAGAGGGACAAAGTGGGGCTAGGGCTGGAGCCTCGATCTGCCCTGCCTTCCCCCCTATAGCCTTTTCCCCTCCCTCTGCCCCTTCCCCCACAGACTAACCTACCGAGGGCACATGCCCCCAAATAATTTTTTCTCCCTCTGCCTCAATCTGCCCCCAGCTTTCCCTCCCCATCTGCTGGGCGGGGGGTGGAGGTGGCAGTGCACAGTAGATCTTGGGTTGCTTTTAAATACCATGATGTCTCTTACTTTCTGCCCTAGTGTAACAAGTCTCCCTCCCCAGTGCCATCTTCCTTGTCATCCATGCCTTACTTGGGGCACCCTTGGAACCCCCTTGGAATTCTTCTGTCCTGCCCTAATCTCGCCTGCCATGTCTTGATAGAAATTATTATGTAAGAGGGAGACTGCCTATTCTATTGGGTATGTTGGGGTCTCTCCTAGGATGGCCTGACCCCTTTTTTCTTTACCTAGGCCTCCCTGTCCAACCCCACCAGATGGGGTTGGACTTCGAGGCTCTAGCTTTTCCTTCTAGTGCCTAGAGGTTCAATGTCCCCTTTTCTGCTCCCTTTTGGAGCACAGCCCTCCCTGGCTCAGAGGCATGGGCACTAGCCCCACAGCAAGGGGGCGCAAGTTCAAAACCACGGTGTGACCCTGCTAGTCCAAACAAAAAAAACCCAGAATATGTATACTTGTACCCTCAGGTGCACCAAGGCCTCCCCAGCCTCTTTTAGATCATCCCAAACTTCCCCCTTACTAGCACTCAGGCTCTCCGCAGGCCTGCCTCACTGGTGCCAGGGTCTGTGCCCCCAAAAAGCTGCACCCTCACTGGCACTGGGGTTCCCACTCTGGAGGATCCCCAAAATTGAGGCCTCCTCCCTCCCCCAAGGGCCTCACCCAAACCTCTGGTCAAACAGCAAACAAAACACAAGTCCCATGGCTATAACATAAATTCATGCCTCTCAGCTGAAACATCATTCAAGTCACCCCAAGGGTGCTCTATTTCTCACCAGTATCAGGAGCTGCTTGTGCAGTCAGGCCTCTCCCCTTTGTTCACACAGGCCAAGCTCCTTTCCCCTTGGTTGCCAGCAGGGAACTGCCCACCTGGCCTCAGCCCTGGGGTTTAAATGTCAGCCAGGCCCTGTCCCTTCCAGTCAGCTGACCGCTGGCAGGTGTGGGTCACTAGCTCCCTCTGGTTGCCCTAGCAACCTGCAACTGGGTAGTTATCCCTGCTCTACAAGTAGCAGGCACCTTAGTGCCCTGCTACACCTAGATTTTCTCTTAGTAACTTGTCAATGTGCCATATCTGTGGACAATTAGGGCCAAATCCAAAATCACAGATCAGTCCCTACTGCCTCATGCAGCTTATTCTAGTCCCTCATAAAATGTAGAGCCATTATAGGATGTGTATGTTTCTTGCATTTTCCCTGTATAACTTCTTGCTATTGAAAATATACATATTTTTAAACAAATATGATTTGCTTAAAAAAAAAATAACCAAGCAAACATGTTCCATTCACACTGATTTTCTACTTTTGGAAAAGTGTGTTAAGAAAACAGGGGAGATTCCTACAGTTAAAAGTCAATGCATCAGGCCCTTACCATCAGCCACTTAGTATTAGGCATTGTGAGACAGAGCTTTATAAACAAACCTAGTAATATGAGGGAAGTTACATGCTAACATTAGCTCTTTTTCATATACATCTCACTTGCTCTAAGGAAAAACGGTAGAAACTGAAATACATTCATACTGCATGTAAATTGTACCACTTGCAATTCCAAGAAAACCCCATTGCCCTTAATCATGGAGAAGCTATGGCTCGAAAGTGAGCTGAAAAGGAGGTAGTATACCATGAAACACACCAGGCCTTACTCTGAGTAATAGGTAAAAAATGAGAGGGCATCTCTATGACCATGTTTAGTTTCCACATCTAAACCTTTGCTGGCTGAAATCAATCCTACATGCCAGTGGAAACCCAAAAAGCTGGAAACTTTTCCTTCAGTGTGTACAGTCAGGGCTATGACGCACACAGAAGGAAAATATTTTTCTTTTTAAGATGCATCCAGTCACAACCAAGTCTAGTGTGAGACTGTCAATTCACAATAACAATGACAAAATACAAAAATGGAAGAGAGGTAAGAATTTTTGTGGGTGCTATCCTGACAAAAGGTACTGTGATACCCAAAAGCTTGTTTAACGCTACCTCAATGACACATGGATAAAAGATCTTGCCTCATATATTTCTCAGACTATCACTGCTGCATCATCACTTTAACACCACCAAAACGTAAGGAATGTTTATAATTCCTAAAGTTTTACTGTTAAATAATAACTACTTTTTACAGCAGTGAACCAAGATAATTTCTCATAGCTGTTTCTTTGAAGACAATGGTGTAGTAGCAGAGCCTAATTTGACTTAGTCCTAATAGAGATTGGACCTTGGACTTCCCAATATGTCAAAGCACAAACTCAAAATGAGAGACACAAAGAAAGTACTCATGTGAGATACTTAAAATGCTGTGGGATTAATTCAGTGTAAATAACCAGGTCTATACCATTGGTAAATGGTTCTTTATATCTCATGTAAAGCAATTTCAGCATCAAAGTTCAGGGCCAAATTGTGTGAAATAGAGGGAACATAGAGCTGCTCTAAAATGAATGCTGTTGCTCAAAAGAAGCAATATGTCAGAGATATGTATATGCTTTACAACTATGGTGGGAGTTTCAAAAGTGTTCAAGGCTGGCCTGACTGTTCTCATTCAAGTAAATGTGAGTATTTCTATCAATTCCAATGGCTGCAGATTTAAGCCAATTAAAATCCTGTCCCCTAACTAGCAGCTGGGCCAAATCACACTCACTTTTCCATTAACATTATGTTAAAGGTATTATTGGTGTGAATATGCCAGGACAGGTTTACCACATTGGTTTTCCTGTATGTGTTGCTCCATTGGTCCTGTTCTAAGATTTTGGAATTACACTGATCTACACCACCTGAAAGTCTCTCTTTGCATTAAAAAAAATGAGGTCCTAGCACCTAATATACTTCTCATCATTTTTACTTCAGCACAAGGCCATTGTTTAAAATGGATTTCCTCCTGATTTACCCCAGTGTAAGAGAAAACAGAGTCGGGCTCATGCAATTTAAGTGGTTTCAAGTGGCTCTGTAGGGATGTATCTTGTGTCACAAGGGCAAGTTTGAGGACGCAGTGCTCTAGAATTGCAAGAATTGTGGCTGGTGGTGACAGGATGATAGATAGCCATTTATACTGCAGCACTTTCGATTATCCTTTTTAAACCCATTAAGGTAAATGTTCTACAATGGAAAAATAATGGTACATTTTTATTTTTAATGTTGCATAGCTGGAGTTTAGTAAAATTGCAATTGTAAAGACTTACAATGCATCCTGGAGTCTGTTAAATGGACTTTAGATGCCAGTTTCCAGGAGCTGACAAAACTCCAATGGTGCTTTTTAAAAAATTCTAATGCAGAGATTGCCATCTACTGGCTGTTCACAATTCAGCTAGTTTCCCAGTGGCTCAGCTATGACACTCAGAAAACAGCTTCATTATACAGTTAAATATAAAAAGCAATTTTTTTTTTTATAAATTTCATTGTAATGACCTGTTGAAAAATGACTTGCATTTGAAAGCTTCTCTGACTCCATCCCAACTATGTAGCTGGTCCAATAAGAGATATCACCATAAGAAATCCTTGCCTGTCTCTCTATTGTAATGGTTGTAATAAATACAATATGAATATAATAAAGTTGGTAAGAACAGCTATAGGTCTCGGTGAAGGAAATTATTTCAGTCTTTCTTAAAATTGCTATTATTTAGGAAGGCATTTATGAAGCATCTGCTTAATTCCTATCCACTCACTGAGACTTTAAAAAGTACTTAAAGTTACATGTATGTTTAAGTGATTCCTTAAAGACTAATAATTCTCTGAATTGAGGTAACAAGCTACAGATGAGAAATAAAAATAAAAAAAAACAACACTGCAACAGATTGCCTTCAGAGTTTGTATCTCATCTGGTGAAACAACAACAGTGGAAGTTTGCCCTCTGCTCTCATTCTAATAAAATGCTTTTAGAAAGTCATCTATTATCATGTGTGTGGAGAGGAGGGTAATCTAATCAAACTCTCCCCGGAGTGCAGTGAAAGTAGATACACCCGAGTTCTACTGAAACTGAAATGCACCTGCACACAAAGCTTTTCACATCAGGAAAATGCAGTCAGCAAGATAAAAAGGAAAGCATAAGATACATAATCAAAAAGCAGAATTCCTATCTACAATATCGATTGTGCAGAGAATCAACACAAAGTAACAATCCCCTACATAGAAGTTTTCTCCTAAAGGATTTCTTGGGGAATATCATTTTGGGCCAAGCTGGCCAGTGGACTCTGGTTATGCAAAGAAATTGTAAAGTAATTATAAATGACCAACTAAGCCAAGCTTATTCAGCTGCTTTGTATCACCACAATAGCTTGAGGCTTGAGCTATGATAAACTATCCCTAGCACAAATGGTTGTCTCTTAATTTGCTTAAAAATAATTTTCTAATACTTTAAGAATATAGCAGTGTTTGGGGAAGTTTGATTTTTCAATAAGAACATTAGTTAGTGATCTGGAGGGACAAGATGCCTTAGCAGTTCGACCTTGGCAGAAATGTTAGAGGGGTAATAAGAGAAGGGAGACTTTGATCATGAGTTTCTGCTGGGTCAGTTCTGGGTATTCCACGTTACTCTAGTTTTTCAAAGCATCCATAAATGGAAGTTGCCATCCTGTTAAACTGAGTCTACAATTGCTTTGCATCAAGCACAAGGCAGCAGGGGTGGATTTGTGTATCTGGGTCAATATTTACACAACTTATATCTAAATGGCCATCATGCTTTGCATTTGTAAAGGTCTGTTCACTAGCAGATCTGAAAATAGGTTCAAAAGGAGGGTAAACCTTATTATTCATACTACACAGATTGGGTTACAGGTCATATGACAAAATAATGGTACCAGCAGAAACAAAACCCTAGGCCTACACAAAGCACCAACTGGTCTCCTTGGTTAACTGGCACCCCTGAAATCACACACTGGCCAAAAGCGATGGCTTCTGACCAAAAGCATAAAACCCTTTAGTATGTTCAACAGTCAATCTCAGTTTCCAGTTGATTATTAAGGAGGCAAATAAACCTTCGTTAGCATTTAGGTTTTCTGCTTTCTCTTTTCACAACCAAAAACATTGTCATTTTATTAAAATCCCATCCCCCACCCCCATAAATCTGCATCTGGGGTTGCTGTCCCAGTCACCCTCCCTTTGTTACACTACTATGCCACAACAGAGCTATGCGCTGGCTAGAGTCACATATGACAGTAGATATGCAAACTTGAACATATATCCTGAAAAAAATGACAGGGGAGAAGAAGAGAAAGGCCATCCCATCTTTTAACTCCAAGAGCTGAGTTATTAGGACACACATACAGGCTATTCACATTCAAAGTACCTCTCTCCTCACCCCCTATACTGAAACAGGGTATATGTAACAGGGAGCCAAGCAAGGCCCCTGTAATTTTCAGAGGGCAAACAGATGCTCGAGCTGTGTTTGGGTGACTGATGGCAGCTGAGCATAGGCCAGCTATTAAGCAAGCAACTCAGCTGTGCAAGCTGTAGCAAAGGGAAAAAGGCAGCTCACTGAGCTAAAGGAGGACATTTGCGTTCAGAAAGATTGCTAAAGACAGCCATGTGACTGGGGGGCAAGCTCCATGAGATAAAAGCTCATCCTGGAGCCAGCGTGATATCACCACTCCAGTTTTGATCCTCTGATAAAGAGGAGCTTCTACTGGTAGCGTAGAGCGGCACTTGTACTGCTAACAGACTAATGTTGGGGGGGGTACAACCTTACATCATAAACTGATGGGTTTATGTTGGTCTTTTGTGTTTAAATTACAAAGGGACTAGCCTGTGGCTGCAGGAGCAGTGTGGAGGTCACAATGGGAGTGCCTGAGGCCTGAGACACTTTGCAAGGGCCCAGGGCCCAAAAAGCAGAAAGGGCTGACACCTGAGCCAGGCAGGGCTGAGACTAGGAACAGCACGCCAAGGTGACAAGGGCCTGAAGGGCCACAATCAGAGCAAGAGGACAAGTTTGGGTCGTGGCAGGGAACAGGTAGTATAAGGCAACAAACAGAGTAACTCTGTCAGTGGATGGGGATGATGAGGCAGACTGAGGGCCCAGGAAAGCTGGAGAAGTGACTCTATGGGCAGCACCAGCAGGATCACTCCAGACTTGAGAGCAGCCTCCCTATGTGCTGTCACAGTTACCACAAGGCATGGCAGGAAGGTGAGTGAAAGGGAGTTTGCTGGAGTGAGGGACAGGATTTGTTCAGACAACAGGGTGTGCTATAGCTGCCTTCAAGACCTGTCCTGTCACAGTATAAAACTGTGTCTCTGACTTCAGCACAGTGCTCTAATCACATCACCACAGGTCAGGCACTATACAGCTGCCTTTCCAGCCCTCCTGTCTGAACTACCCTCTGCCAAAAAGAATGGGAGAAACTAGGCAACAACGCTGTTGAATGGAGTCAGCGAGGAATTACCCCCAGTGAGGAGTTAGCATCTAACTCCAGCTACAAGTGGCACATACAGCAGAGCCTGAACAGATTGAGAGTGGGTCTCGGCAGATGCAACTTTCTCATAAAATCACGGGACCGCTACACAACTGAACAATATGTTTGTCAGGAGAAGCAAACCATGAGTTATTTCCTGAGATGCCCTGTGGCACCACAACGCACCCCACAGTCTGGCAACACCAACACCAGAAGCAGTAGCCTGAGAGCTGACCATATAGAAAGGTTGGACTAGATGTACAACAAAGGAAAAAACTCCTGTCTGAACTGTACCACTCCTCTTGTAGTTAATTGTCTTTGGTTAAAATGGCTGGAGCGCAGGGCAGTGGGGAATCTTCTGTCCCAGAGGGAGGCAGATGTTACAACCCTCCTGCAGCAGCATGGGGAGAGAACCCACAGCTGAAGACACATGGCTGTGGGCCATGCCTGGCCCATGTTGATGACCCCTATTGTGTCCTGTGGGAAGCTAGGCTAGAACCAAAGCAGCTTCTCATGCCCTCTAACTTGCCATTGTCCTCCTGGCTTCACAGACCTCCCTTTCCTGCCTGCCAGCCCCAGAAGGCCTCTCATCTATGAAGACGTTTGGCAGTGTTTGCCAGACATTTAAAGCTGGTGATGGAGGAATCATTGGAAATTGGAAAGAAAGATGTTGCTCAGCTGTGGGAGTGAAGAGGAAGTTGAAATGTATTTGACGTAGCGGTTCACCATGAACTGAAAAAGAGTCAGCACTGAGGGACTGTGCACAGTGGACACTACTGAGATGGACTGTGCTAACCCAGCCTTGTGGTAAGTTCCCATGCCATGGATTTGGGAGTATCTGAAAGACTGAAGAGTGTGGGAGGTAGGATACTCACCAGTGGTAACGCCACACAGACCTGAACAATTGAGCTCTTCTTAGACAATAGAATTCAGAACTGATTTGGCTGATTTGGCCCAAGATACAACATTAAGTATGCTCAGTGTAAACTGCATTCAACTCCATAGTTAGTTTCCATCACAGAGCACATGATGCTTCTGGCAGCAGTTTAATGTTGGGCAGTGTGTTTAATGTGGAGGTTTTCCTATATACAAATACATACTGATTGGGGGAAAAAACTTTGTCTTATATATGAGTAAATATGGTGTGTGTGGGTGTGTGTGTAGATATAGAGGGGAAGAGGGGGGCTGGCCACCCCAGGGCCCTTTCAGTGCTATATTTATACTGCCATTACTATACTTATTCAGCTTCCAGTGCTGATAATTCAGTAGTTTATTAAAGTACTGAAATACACTTAAAATGATGAATTAGACAAAAAATAGTCATGAATGTATTTTCATATTTAGAACAGTAAAATCAGAAAAGCCAGAACACATTCCTACTAAGGCCTGGACCTGGATTCTGCTCCACCCAATCTAAATTCCCACAAAGAATACCACCATCATACAAATATCTACATTTACAGATCTTCACATGGAATGGTGTCATTTTTGCACCCTTGCTTAATTCTAATATTATAAAAGCCTAAGTCTGTCTGCCTGTCTGTCTGTCCATAATGCTTTATTTGTACTCTGGCTGAAAGAAACATTCTTGATGGGCAACTGGCTAGTAATAATGATAATAATGTAAGTTACACTGAATGGCACTCTATTTGTAAAGGATTTGATTTGAACAGGCAGCTTTAGTCCACAGTAAGGGCCTAATCCTGCCAACTAATTGGGCCTCACTGACTTGACAATCATAAACTGACTTCCTGTTCTACAAATGAACTTCAGTGGACCTACTCATAGGCATACAGCTACTGACAGTCTTCCAGTGGAGGAGGGGTCTTTAATGTATTGCATCTGGTAGCAGGAGCCCTTTCAACAAAGCACTTAAATAAATGCTTCATTTGAGCAGGTTTTTAGGTCATTTTTACTCTAATGAGATTTAAGCATGAACTTACAGGTTTTGTGAAACTGCTGTCTCTATCAGGCTCCATTAAATGGCAAAGAAGTTTTAAGTGTAATTCAAGGCTACCACCATTTATTTTCCAAATGTCCCAGTAACTTTGATTCAAGTAACATGAATCAAAATGTGGCCTTTAACTTTTTAGTTCCTGGGTTCTATGGACTGAATACTGAAATCCTTTGCGTAGCCACAGAATAGGTCCAGAATCAATGGAAGCATTTTCCATCACCACTGTGCTCTAAACCTATCCTAGAAAGAGTGCCAACAAAGATCACAAGATAACAGTTTGTCATTCTCAAAGTCTACTGGGGCCCATGGGAATCAGGCCATTGACTTGAAAAGCCTTTGGATAAGTCCTATACCCTTAGCTTCTCTTCAAACTGCCAGCTAATCTTCAAACTGCCAGCTTCTCTAATGACAAACACCAGGGCCACTTCTAATTAACTTATTCCTAAATCACTCCCTTTAATGTAAGCTTTAAGCTAAGGGGGGGAAACCCCATCTTGAAGAGCACTAACTCCAAAGGAAATCGTGTAGCTGTGCCACTTGTCAGGGAACAGGAGGCACAGCTACACAAGAAGAGCAGTTCACTTTCTCTGCTTTTCTTACTCCGCATTCCCTCAGCTTGTGAACCCTCACTTCATCAGACTACAAGGAGAGGGCAGCCCTCCTCCTCCTTTCTCAGACAGAAGGAAGCTAGCTTCAGCAACCGGTACTTCTCTGCATGACACACAACTCTGACCTGACCTCAGCACTATTATTCTGCCCAGCCTATGTATACATGCTGCACAGAAACTGGTTGAAATGTAAACTTTATAATAACCCAAAAGTGCTGACCATGATGCTGTTCTAAGCCTAACTAAACAGTTCAGCTTGACAAAATAATCTTCTCTCTCACAGGTGAGACATTGTCACAAGTTGTCTTCAGAAACCAAAAATCTCAAATATAAAATATATTTTGAGAAATACAATGCCTCTCTTACATACTGTATGCTTAAACTATCACATTAATAAAAATAATAACATGCACATGAATGCATACTGCATATAAATATTAATAATGTAATATTTTAAAAGTGTGGTTGCAATGTTAATAAATATTAATAATGTAATATTTTAAAATTGTGGTTGCAATGTTAATAACTATAACAATATCATTTTAATTAATTAATATGCCAGTTACTAAAATATAACAATATTACTAAAATTAAATGAATCATAATTATAAATTAAATTGTTAAGTATCCTCCTCACCCTTGCATTCACATATTGCATATACAAAAACTGAATGAACCTTCTTGCATGCCTATGGCCACACCATGCATACAAAGATAAATGATGATATCACCATGTATTCACACACACGCTGGTTGCATAAGAATGCATTATTAATAACATTATGAATATGTATCAGCATGCAAGTATTCACACACATTATACCTACAAGGGAAAATGGTAAGTTATACGGCTTCCAAAAGATTATCACTCTAAACAATTATGTGTACTAACTGGGGCATACAGAACAGCCAGTGAAATTCTCTGTAGCTCAGTGACCAAAGTCATGACAGTCTGGGTCCTGGCAGGTGGAATTAGAAAGCAGAAGTAAACAAATGGTATAGTAAAGTGCAATTGCAGGAGATGTCATCCTGATGTGTATCAGCTGAAATGAAACATGACAGCCATGCACTGACCGAAAAACTTGGAAAGCTTGTTCTGCCTCATAAGTTGTAAGAGTACAAAGGGCACTCAAATTATAGCTTTGGGATGATGGACGTAATGCGTAAACTTTACTGGGCCATTGCCAGGTCATAATGTTTATGCTAGGTTTGAAGATGACTTCATACTCTACTGGACCCTTTACATCTCATACAGATGCACAGAGAGATAGCATACAGGCAGAAGGCAGGTCAAGGTGGTACCTTAAGCCAGATACAGACATTACACTTTTACCGCTGTAAGTGATCAGAAACTGGTTTATTCCTGTAACAGAACAGAAATATGGTGCACACAGGCTGGTTTAAAAATCGTAGACCTGTTCTAAGATTTGTCCCCCCACCAAAGGGTGAATGTGTGTTCCTACCGTTAGATAAATGCATAAGCTTTTGTAGGCGCCAACCTATTTTGTCAGAAGTTATGATATAGAAAGAAAATGTCTCAAATAGAAAATATAAGAGGAAAAATGTTAACCGCATTGCTAAATCTACAGCTCTTGGGCCAGCCATATGTGCAGAATTCCAGCTCGTGCTTCCCAACCCACCTTCTGGAAGCACGGCTGACTCCGTATCAAATGGTAGCTCAGCTGCAGATGTTCCAAATCCCTTTTTCCAAGGGGAATAGAAGTAGGAGTCAATCCTACTCTGAGGAATTTGCTTCCAATAGATTTTCCACTGGAAAATGTGCATGTATTGGATAGTGGCATAAAGAGCAGCTTCTTCACAAGGCACTCCCCTCTCTGAGGTAGGAAGTCCTGTGGACCCACAGCAGAGTTTCCATCCATCCTCTCAGAGTTCTGGATTCTACCCTTCTTACTTAATGTTGAATAGCACCGGACTCCAAAAATAGTCCTCTGAAAATCAGTGAAGCTTCTGGCATATCAGTGCACTATTCAGTGTTAGCAGCAGCAGCAGAAGCAAGCCCAGAGGAAAGATGCTTCATAGACTTAAACTTCTATGTTTACTTGTCAAATATACCAGTATTTACGCTAAATTTCATCTCCTCTTTGCCTGGATGTGGACAGAACCATGTGGCTCCAAGATAATGGATGAAAACATACTGTGGGTCTAAGGCTATCAGTAAGCAAAATGAGCCTGCTAAAGCAAAATAGTTAACACTCGGCTTCAGGAAAAGCTGAAAGTACTGGAAACATGCGAGCTAATGAAACTATGTGAAAAAATCCTGGTATCATAACAAATAAATATGCATGGGTTTTCTTGGCACAGAGAAAAGAAGAATTATGGAGAGTTATCAAAGAAACAGTGATGGATGTTTGTGGACTGAAAAACAATGGAGAACTAATCTTTTCCACATCAATAATAAAGACCTTTTATTCCATGCTACTACCTGAGCAGATCAATAGAGGTTACAAATGTTCAGAATAAGGCAATATATTCCTGGCTTAGTTCACTATTTAAAATGCCAAAGGTTTGGGCACAGAGCCAGGTTTAATAAAAATGAAATAGTACCTGTGCTGTGAGTAAATCACTCTTTTGGATTTTCAGATAGATTTATACAGCTTTCGTCATTACAATAAGGACCACCTTCAGCATCTGACTCACCACTCTGTGACTCCACTTTTCACTAGTTTAGGTCTACCACATTCAAACCCAAGATCTGCAAAGGAAAACTAAAGTGTAGTGGTCATTATCACAATTTATTAATGTTAATTATCATTTATTGTGATTGTCGTGCTTATATCCTTCCATTATTAATAGTCTTCTTGTACTAGGCACATTGTTATCAAGTTTTGATATTTTATTATAAGTCTTGCAATATTTGCTGCTTTTATTAGACTCCTATTCCCACACTCGTGTCATTATACAAGAATCTCAGGGTTTTTTTAAATATGAAAAGTCTAGCCCCTCTGAGTCATATTGCTGAGAAAAGCTTAATCAAAGACCTGACCAAAAAGGGTCTAATCTCAAAAGACAAAGTACAAATTTGTTTAAATCATATAATTTTTAAACAAATATTATAAATTAGGTGTCCCAATTCATGACTTTTGAACACTTGGGATTAGCAATACTGCTAGCACTGAGACAGGGTCTGGCCTAAAAGGCTTACAGTTTCTGCATAGATAGTTAAAAAGTTAATGTATTTCAATATTACCTGTTGTCTGATAGATCTTGAGACAAGATTGTTCAAGATGCAGGAGCATGAACAAAATAATGGTAGCAGAGACTGATATGCAGAAAAAAACAAACCAGTAGCACACATCTGCCTCCATAATTTAATACCTTTCTTTTCTGGATGTATTGCAAAGGTCATTAACTTCTGTGCTCAACTACAAAAAGTAATGAGACAATTAAGGGGGAAAAACTGAGACCAAAAGGAGACAGCTTAACTCCTTTTGTAATTTACAGCTTGTAACTCAGTTGTTGTTATCACCACTGTTTTGTACTCAAAGTAACCTCATTTATAGGATTTTGGATTTGTTAATGCAACAGAATGGAAGGTTGTACTAGTTAATGCACAGCTAATGACAGTGCTTGAAACAGGCCCTGAAATGTGTCTCATCATTTAAGACTGGTGCTGTAGTCACAATTGGATCAGATTTCATTCCACTTATCAGAGCTGGCCCATAATTTTTTGGAGCCCCCTGCAAGATGTAGTTTTCATGCCCCCTGATGTGAAGAAGCCAGGAGTAGCAGCAATAGCAGGGGGAGGGGAGGAAGGGTGGGTGGTGAGCAGCTGGACATGAAGCCGGCAGCAGCAACATGGACTGGTGGGAACCTCCCCCCCCACCCCACTACAGCACTAATTTTGAGTGTTCATGGTCGCAGGGGGCCCCTTGGCTGTGGGGCCCCTTGCGGCCGCAGGTTCCACAGGATAGGGCAGGCCAGCCCTGCCATTTATAAGGCATATGTATGGAGTTGGACACCTAAGTGTGATCCATTTCTATGTTGCTCAAGTCCCTGAATAACTGTTAATACAAAAGATGGTGGGTTCTTTTCCTTCTTGCTGCTTTTATATGACTCAGTCTTGAGGATCAGACAACAGTGCACTACAAAAGCAGATGCAGTAATGGATTTTCTGGGAGTTAAACAGGGTAGAACAAAATGACACTTACATAGCTAAGTCCACACATGAGTCTAACAGGTTGAATAGAATCTGACCTTTGTCTCTCGTTTTCCAGATGATGGTCATGATGGATATGATGTTTGGAAATAATGGTTCAGTGCAGACCACTGTTTATGTGTCATGTTAAAGCTTGGAAGTACCTTTGCAGGACCATCCATCAGGTATTTGGAACATTAACATTATCTCTCAATCATTTCAGGTATGCCTCAGGATTGAATCGTGATACTTTAAGAACAGACCCCAGATCCCAAAATGGAGCTATTAACTTTCAAGTTGAGGAAAGGAGCTATTTGGTGATAGCTGGGATTCTTGCTTCATAGTTTCCTATGTTTGAGAAGACAATGACTATCAGCTGCTACTGCCTTTTTGGAACCATCAGCTGTGCACCACTGAATAGATTTGCCAACCATGCAAGCCCCAAATTCCCATTGGTCCCAAAATCTTGAGTAATTCAAGATACTGGTAAATGTCTTCTTTGCCAGTAGCGCCTCTGCTTTTAGCGGCCAGAAGGCCTTTTTAAATTTCCTCTGTGATATATGGGGATGATAGTGGTAAAGTAGTGGGGCACTGTCAGATGTTTAAAAAGTTATTTCTGGACCTTACATCTAGTCACCTTGTCGCTTTTGGTCTTCAAGTGATAAAGAAGATGACTGATGACAGCAATGGCCATCTTTCAGTTAACAGTTTTTTATTGGGTCAGCAGCTCCAAGCTTATGGAGGAGTGCCTGGGCTTTGTGACTGAAATAAGTGAAGTCAAGACCTGTCACTGTCTCATTCCATCTCTTCAAGCTGGCAGAGTTCAATAACTCTGTTAATGCTTCTGCTGTGTCCAGATCACAATTTTTCCTATGCTCTTTCAATAATGCTTCTGTCTCCAGATGCTAGCAAGTACAGACCCCATGACAGACGTGGGTATGTTCATTTTTGTCCATTTTTATCAGAGAATAAACAAGCAGTTGCAGT
The DNA here is from genome assembly GCF_001723895.1 of Crocodylus porosus. NCBI lineage: Eukaryota > Metazoa > Chordata > Crocodylia > Crocodylidae > Crocodylus > Crocodylus porosus. Next base: position 99,386,729 of record NW_017728931.1, read on the forward strand.
TTTAGATTAGTTTGGTACAGAGGATCCATCTTCACTGTCTGTGAACTCAGATGGCTTTGCAGAAATTCCAGCACAGTTTTGGCATTGAACTGATCAGGATTTCAAAACCAATGTTTAAATGTTGGTGTTGGGGCACTTTTAGGTGCAAAGAAAGTTTCCAAGCATTGTTCAGGTACTTAGCAGAAGAGCATGTGTTCTTGTTCTGCAGACAGCAGAGGTCTGGGTTTTCTCCAGTGTTCCATATGAAAAAAAAATTGCTGGCTGTTTAGGGTCAAAAAGTAGGTGGACATCAACAAAGGAGGCTTAATGTGTCCTGTTCTCACCAGTTGCCCTATTTTTGCTATAACCACATTGTAAGAGGTGATGGTTAAATTCATTAAAACACACCCCTGAGTGTGGAAAAGATGTGGGATTTAGAAAGTTGTAGACTTTCATTACGGGCAGCTGTTCATTTCTTTATTGCAGTAATAGAGATTCACATCTCTATTACTGGTTGTGGATTTCTCTAAAACTGAGACATCTTGAAGACTAAACCTAATGTACATGGCAAACTAGTACTTTGCTTTGTTCATGGCAGCAGTGATTTCATTTCCATGAATTTTGTATCTTACTGATCACTGACAATCTGAAATGTGAATTTAATGTAGAGTGAAATGTCAATATTCTTCACTATATTATTTAGAACTGTTGAAAAGAAGTCATGCTTAGCATGTGAGCTAGCGTCTGATAGACCTTCCACATGAAGATAGTGCACATGCAGGTCTAATGGTATAGCTCTTCAATATTGTCCCAGGCAAGCACTCATATTGCTAATGATACTAGAAGATCAAAAACCAAATGCTTTTTGTCAATATTTGTTGCATTAGTGGTGCATGACAGGTGTACCATGTGAAGGTTTTCATCTTACCCTCAGTGTAAAAAGTATGTTTGACAGTTTTCATTCTTGGGAGCAGTGGGAATGCAGTACAGACAAACCATAAGTGAAATCTGCTTTAATTATTCATATGCATTACTCTTCGAATAAGATGGCCATAAAAGTAAACAAGACAATCCCTTCGTATTGGAATCTGAACCTAACACTACACAATCTCAAGAACTGATTAGAATGGGTTGAAATTACTTTCATGACACATTTTTTCCAGCAAATCTGATTTAAAAGAATCAAAATATTCTGCAGTAGTATATTGATTTCACTAAAATTCTTGACAAAATCTTGTCAGACAATTCATTTTATAATGTCGAACCATTCTACCTTCTCCTTATTGTTTCAAAATTTATGTTTAACATAAGGCAACATAAATGTCAAAATGTTTAAAATATTATGTTATTTATGTCATGTTTTATAATGTTAATTCAAAATTTTGGCACTTCCCATGGAACAAGAATCCCGCATTCCAAACAGCTTTAGAACCGATTCACCCCAAGGCAGAGAGCAAACCCATCTGGCACTCTCACAGTTCTCGCTGTTTGGAAACTGCCTCTGCCGGGAACTTTACATAAATAAAACTTATAACACTCAGTACATCTTCCCCAGACTGAACATTTGGTCACACACTAGGAACAACTAGGAGGCTGATGGGTTATAAGTCTGCCTGGCAATACCTGCCATAACTACAAGTTTTAGATAGCTATACAATTCTGCTGACACAGCATAACTCTCAGTTACTTCAGCTGCAACAAGAGTTTGCTGCTGTCTTTTGAATAATACCATTTCCCTCTAATAGATGTTGAACGTCAAAGTGCTGAGCATCTGTTGTAAGGCTGAGCGCTGCTCGTTTCCAGTGTTTCCAGTACAAGTTGAGTGTATACCTCATGTTTAGCACCTTGCTGGATAAGATCTCAGCTTTCTAAACACAGATAATTTGTGGAACAATCCAGTGGTATACTAGTGTGAAGATATAATTAATGTTCATGTCAGTAGCTGAGCCGGCTGCTATTGAAGCCAATGGCAAAGCTCCTAATGGTCAGGGGTCCAGATTTTCCATTTCCCATGGGAAAGCAGGGTAACATGTAGTTTTCCCCCTTTACCAGAGTAAAACATGGATTTCTCATTTTATTAGAGAAACCCATGGATTTTGCAGTTTTGCAGTGGGCCCTCTGTAGGCTGGCAGAGTTCCAGGCTGCAAGGGGCTGGGTGGGAGAAGGGGGGTCAGGCAGGGAGTGCCATGTGCATGTACATTCACATGGGTGCCAGGAAGCCTGGGGAGCAACTCTCACAGGTAAGGGTGGGGGAGGGATTAAGGCCTCCATAGGGAGGGAGAGAGGGAACTGGGCAGAGTTGGGGCTGGGGCTGCTGTCCAGCTGGGCAGTGTGTGGGGCTTGGGGCCCAAGGCCACAATGCATGGCTTCAGGGCCCTGGCAGGGAGTGGGATGGGGACACAGGTGGCTTGTACAGGGGGTAGAGGGGGTTGGGGCCAGCTCCCTGCTGCTGTGAGCACTCCCAGGGAGGCAAGGGAGACTGTGCCCTCCAAATCTGTGTGCAGGGTGGGGGTGGGGTGGGCTGCCCACTGCGGGCCTCCACAGCCAGTACGTACAACCCGATGCTACAAGGAAGAGCAGAAAAGTTCATAGTTTCATAGATGTTAGGGTCAAGAGGGACCTATTAGATCATCAAGTCCAAAACTCTGACCTGGGTAGGAATGAGTGCTGGGGTCAGATGACCCCAGCCAGGTATCTGTCCAATCTCCTTTTAAACACCTCCAAGGAAGGGGACAGCAACACCTTCCTTGGAAGCTTATTCCATATTTTGGCAACCCTCACCGTAAATAATTTTTTCCTGATGTCCAATCTGGTTTTGCTCTCTTCCAGTTTGTGGCCATTATTTCTAGTTACCCAGACAGGAACCCTGGTCAACATCGTATCCCCTATTTCTTGCTTCCCCCACGATGAGTTTGTAGGCAGCCACAAGATCACCTCTCAGCCTCCTCTTGTGGAAGCTGAAGAGGTTCAGATCTCCCAATCAGTCCACATAGCACCACACACCCTGCCCCCAGCCTGCACACAGATCTGAGGAGCTGGCCCCACCCCCACCTGAGCCTGCAGCAGGCAGCAGGGGGGATCATAAGCAGAAAAGGGATGGGTTTCCAGTTCCTTAATTCACTTATGTTAAATATTATGAGCTGCCTTCCTCTGTCAACAGCTCATTCCCAAGTCAACCCTCATATTCTACCAGTCTAGACTATGGTACAAAATCAGGAAAGGAGAACATTGTGTAGGACAAAAGTCTTCCCCTGTCTAGTCCTAGATTTTAAACACAAAGAGGCAAAAAGTAAATTAGACAGAACTAGTCATTCTTGTTCAGGTACAGTAGTAATTGGAAAATGTCATGACATATTTACATTAGATGCAAGAGAAGAAAAAAGGACTTTAATATTACAGGACTGCTAGGGAACATTTATATTGTATGATTAGCAAGAAAAATGAATGGCTGCACTAACAGTTATTAAAACAGTACAGAAAACTGCTGGCAGTGCTGTGTAGTGAGATGGATACAATTCAGAGTTAGAAGTGAAACATGCAGAAAGGAATTTAATTACAAGATTCTCTGGTGACTCGTTTCAGAATTTTTGATCAACAAGTCAGTGGAACATGCTAAGGTTGTTACTGGAGAAGTAACTGCATAAATGTGTGTATGATATTTTTATTAAAAATTATAAGAGAGGTGGTTAGCTGTGATAGTCTGAAGTCAGGCAGAAGGCAAAGCAGTTAGTTTCTAAAGGCAGGTCCCCAGGAGCTCACACTTGTGGTTTGCAGCACTGTAGGCCCATCTGCAGTGCCACAAACTGCACACGCCACACATGGAGGCATTTGCCACGAGGTTTTTTGCAGTGAGGTTTTTGTGTTAAAAAAAAAAAAAAAACCAGCAAAAAAAAGCAGGATGGCACACATGGTGGCAAAATGCACATCTGAAAAGTGGAGCCTAGCCAGCCAGAGCCATGCTCCAGCTACCTATGCAGGGGTGTTTATGAAGAAGAGAAGGTGAATTATCTAGACATGAATGTAACTCAATTTTACACTAAACTACTTATTTCAGAGATACTCTTATTTTGCATTCTTTGTATGAGAAATCAACATATTCATAGGAAAGAACAGTCTGTCACCCAGGCTTAAAGGGAATTTAGTTAGAGATAATCTGCTGCACAATATATTAGAGCTGGAATCTGATTATCAGTCAGAGCCATTGGCAGTAATCCCATTTTACTGTTGCTTGTATAACAAGACAGATAGAAAGTCCCTTCAGAATTTTTTTTAAATAGATAGGAAGAGGCAGACTGCATGGATGGCTACATATTTATCTGACTGGAAAACATGCTCAGAGAGAAATAGTTCATCAGAATTCTGTCACTCACAATGATAGTCCTTTGAGGAGCACACAACATAATAAATGTTAAGGGCCTATTTCTATGAGGCAAACTAAGCTCCCATTGATTTCTCTGAGGATCAGACCCTAAGCAAGTGCCAACTGTTTAATGAGGTACAAAACTACCTTGACAGAATTGTAAAATATCTCCCAATCTGTAGGTGAACATGTATTTTAGAATCACTATTTAAACTGAGCTAATAAGCAGGTTTGCTTTAGGCCAGTCTGAAAGGGTATAAAAAGCTGGGTCGATGAGTGACTTATGGCATTTTTGAAAGACTTATTAACAGGAGCAACTCTATACAGAAGTCATAGACATTTGTCTTGGTAGTAATACATTTCCATGGCTGGTTCAGCTTCCTTCATGGATAATTAGCAGAGTAAACAGAGAATTAATTTACAATCAGGGCACTAAGTGGGAGGGTCTAATAAAAAATTGCTGATAGTCCATCAGTTGAATTTTCAGTTTTAGATGTTAAATCTAGAGTATAATAATAAAGACATTAGAAGACAAAAGCGCTGTCGGGGGCAGGCAGGGACTTGCAGTTGAGGGGCAGAGGCAGGGCACAGGCACATCACTGCTCCCCATCTACTGTGCCCCCCCTCCTCCCCTGCCTCGTCTCCCACCTTCCCAGCAGTGGGCTGCACATGGCACCAGACCACATGCGGAGGGACTCTAGCAGTAGGAGCCCCTCCCATGCAGCCCCGGATGAGTCAATCATCCCAGTGCCTGGCCCAGGAATTGCCTGGTGCTGCACGCACCCTGCCACTGGGCCAAACCCCGTCCCTTGCCAGTCTAGTGGCAGGGTACATGCAGCGGCTCCCAGGCCAGGTGTTGAGATGATCGGCTCATCTGGGGCCACGTGGGTGGGACTCCCACCACTGAGCTGAGCTTCGTCCCCTGCCTGCCCAGCAGTAGGACAATTGGCCAAGCATGGGCAGGGGACAGTGATGGGAGCACTCCCCATGCAGCCCCAGATGAGCCAACTGCCCCAGCCCCCCTGCCCCGCATACAGATCAGGGTGCAGGCTGCCACTGCAGACTGGGACCATGCTGGCTCTTTCCCACTGGGAGGGGTTGGCAGAACTGGGAGGAGGGTTTTGGGGTCTGCAATCACCCAACCCTCCCTTCCAGCACTGCCGCCTGCCCCAAGCACAGCATGGTCCAGCTCCCACCAGGAAGAGCCTGGCACGGCCCCAGCCCCCACCTGCAGTGGCAGCCCACCCTGGCCCCTGTACTGTCCCAGGGTGTGCCCCCCCTCACCACAGAGGCTCAGTCCTCCTACCCCCTGGAGCCCCACTTACCTGACCTCTTGCTCCTGCCTCTGCCCTGCTCCCTCCCTCACTGTGGGGGCCTCGATCTGGCCCTGCCCACCTGCTGGGCTGGGTGGTGGGGCTTATTCCCCCAGTCTCAGATTGACTCTCTGAGTCTCTGGGATTGACCAGCCAATCATGATTGACTGGTTGGTGACCACTGATTTAGACTGATTGGTGCCTATTTTATTGAATACAATATGTTCTTTTTTATTCTCCTCTTACTTTGGTTAGCATTGTAGAGCTCTTCCAGGCCTGGGGGAGAAAGATGAATCTCTTCCCGTTCTGACAACATCAGCAAAATCATTAAATAGGTTCTGAATGCAAAGCCTGTATCTTTAATTTGAATCAGAAGGAACCTACTTAACATTCAGATTTCAAGCAGATGACACAGGTTGGCTCTTATAAAACTTACATCTTTGTACATCCAATTTGATCAAATCATAGAGAGAAAAAACCATAGAAAAGGGGTGGGCAATTATTTTGACTGGAGGGCTGCTTAATATGTTTTGGTGAGCTGTCAAGGGCTGCAAGAGTAGCCCTGCCCCTTGACAGGTGCCCCACCTCCTGGTCAACATCTTGAGACTGGAAGTCTTGACCCCTAACCCCTGACCTTTGCCACTAGAAGTCCCACCCCTAACCCCTGGAAGTACTCCTTTTTGGAGGGGAGGTTGGCATCTTGGAATCAGAAAAAAAACCAAACATATGCTAAAAGTCAAACATCTAGTATAACATATTTTAATTTTATTACAAAAATATGTTTGTCCAATTTATTTGTGTTTTTGTAGTATATATAGAGATGATTGCATAATAGATCAAAACTAAAGTCTTACTCTTGTATATTGTGTGTGGGGGATTGTGTGGGGTGTGTGTATGGTGGAGTGTGTGGATGTGTGTGGGAGGGTTGTGGGGGGGTGTGGCTGTGTGTGTTGGGGGTGTAGTGTACGTTGTGGGGACAGGCTGTGGGTGTGTGGGGTGTGAGGGAGGGTAGAGAAGTGTGGGGACCTCCCCCCACACACACACACACACATTCCCTGCATGATGCAAAGCCCTCACCGCCAGCAGCAGCAGCAGGAGGCAGGCCTTCAGGGTGTTCATGGCCCACAAAGGTACTGCCACCCAATGGTGTACAGCTCCAGCCAGTTCCAGAAGCTGCACATGGAGGGAAGGAGCAGAGCCAGCCTGGCCTGCCTCTATCATGCAGGACTCCCCATAGCACATGTGCAGCTCCTGGCACTCATGGGCCACCAGGGGGGGAAGCCTTGCGTGATGGATCTGTCTGCCTTCCCTGCTCCATGCTACCATGAGCAGCTGCCAGGACTCCACCAGGAAGCAGGGGGACAAGGCTCCCCTCCTGTCCTGCAGAGTCCCGTGAGCTGCATGTGGTAGCAAGGCTCCATCATGTGTGCCTTCCCCCCAGTAGCGTGCAAGTTCCAGGATCTGCACGTGCACTGCAGGGAGCCCTGGAGAATAGAGGCAGGACATCCTGGCTCTCTGCTTCTTGCTGCCATGTGCAGCTCCCGGAACTGGCTGGAGCTATGTGCCATTGGGTGGCAGCACCCGAGCAGGTCATGAGCATCCCAAGGGCCCACTGCCTCACACCCGTCACACTCACACCCACACCCCGGCCACCTGAGCTCTGCACTCTTGCTGCCCCCTTGGGCACAGGCCCTGGACTCCCATCAGCCCCAGCCCCATGCTCTCACCCAGCTCAGCTTGCCCCTTCCCTTCCCCCCCTGCTGCCACTTCCCTACCCACTGCCTAGAGCAATGGCAGCAGCAGGGACAGGAGGAGACACTAGGAAAGCCAAGCAGGTTCCCCTGCAGCTGCAGCAATGGCAGCAGCAGTCCTACCTGGCAGCTGTGCATGCTGGTGGGGCCAGGGCCAGAGCCAGGGCCTTCCTGCATATGAGGGTGGGGGTGAGGCAAGTGGGCTGAGCAGGGTACAGTTAATTGGTGGGCACCCGCATGTGAAATGAAATTGTCTGGTGGGCCAGATCCGGGCTGCTGGCTATATTTTGCCCACTCCTGCCATAGAACCTGACGCTGTGATTTTGAAATCTTCCAAAATTGCAATATCAGAGATATCTCCTTTGAATTTTGTTCAGTCAGCCAATCTTGGTTTGTTAAGATAAAAGATATAAAACTATACCTAAATAAGAAGATAAAAGAGATAGATACCCACCCCCCGCCAAGAGTGACATTACATGCTATTTGTTATCTACTAGAATAAGATTCAAAAGGAATATGAAAAGAAAGTAATTCAAAAGATACATTTATCATGGCTTGATAAAATTATTATCATGGAGATGATGCAGATACATTATATCATCCCAAACTCCTAGGAAGGAATCAGAAAGGAAAGGATTTACCGTAGTGTTCTCATAAAGGGGAATCAGGAAATTATTCTTGTCTTAACCTGAAGGAATCTCAGTTCCTTGTAAACGTAACAAACTACACATGGTTGTAATTTCATCCCTCACAGATTTCATCAACATACTGCATAATACAGTCATTTTCTAGCTGAATCAGGAATTTTAGGTAGCAATATAAGTCAATTTAAGATGCTTGCTTTTTTCTGACAAAATGTTTCATGAAACATCTACTTTCTGTAGAAAATTCTGACTGTCAAAAACTAGGGCACCTGCAAACCAAAACATTTGTTGATATGGACCAGAAAATAAAATGTTTCACTTCCAAAATCCTGCTTTGGTACCTCATGGAAGTTGTAGTTTGTCTTATGTAGCCCTATGTCTTGTAGCCCAGGTTCCCTAAATCAGCAACAACCCATGTGATGCACCATGGCCAGGGACTTGTACACTGCATCACAGAAGCATATTAAGGGGAGAATATGTTGCATATCATGGGAGATACAGACTATACAGGGAGCCCAGCCCACAGGGCAAATGGGAACACAAAGCTGTTTTGAAATTCTTTTTTTTACTTTTCAAATGAATTTTTGTATTTCAATTTTTCACCTAGAAGTTGATGTTTTCTTTGGGGAAAACCTTTTCCCCCCACAGTTGCATAATAAGTTTATATTTTAATTGCTAAATAAAACTAAAGGAGAATCAGAATATTAAGCACACTGAAGAACACCCAGGACACTAGGAGCATGACAGATGGGGGAAAAAACCCAGCTCTTTTCCAGAAGAGGAATTGCATCAGTTTGACCCAGCTCCCCAGCATCTGTGTCACTTGCATACTTCAGCAGGGGTTTTTGGCACTTTTATCTAATAGCTGATTCAATCATCTATTAGATGAAAGCACCACTAAGTCTCACTGAAGCACGTGAGTGATACAGATGCTGGGCGAGCCAGGTGAAGCTGACACAATTCCTCTGCTGGGCGTGCACTGTGCTCAGCGAGGAGGCGCGCCAAGCTTAGAATAAAGTGCTGGGGGCTTTTTTTTCCATGTCTATAAACAGCCTAGGTTGATATTTCCCCTACTGGAGAAAAAGTAGCATGGAACTCTACTGTCCTTAAGAGAGAGTGTTATTAGTAATACACCTCATCCCATAACTGGCACCTCCAGAACACAATTCCTCTAGCATCATGGAGGGCATTCATTCAGAAATGACTTAAACCATGGAGGGCTGTCCAACTGGTGGTCCATGAGCCACATGCAGCCCATGAGGAGTTGATGTGCAGGCTTTGGGCTTCCCCCCAGCTGCTGCTGCTTCAGCTGTTGTGGTGGCTGGGGTCTTCAGGGCAGAACAGCATGGTGGTAGGTAGGCTGGTGAGCTTGCTGCATTGCATGACAGTGTTAACAGAGGGCCCAGGTGGAGGGCTTGCATTGCTAGCATGGCAGTGGGAGTGGGGGCACCTGCATGATGATTGCAGTGGGGGCTCATATGATAGTGGGGAGGCAAGGGAAGGATAACCCTTGTGGTGGTGGCGGTGGAGGAGCTTGCACAGCTCATGTGGAAGCAGGGGGAGGAGATCTCTGGTGGGGTAGTGTAGGGAGCTTTGTGTAAGGGCACCTCACAGTTCTCATTCAGCAGTGGCCAGGGGTGGTTGCCCCCACAGTGGGGGCAGGAGGGGGAATTGTGCAGCCCATGTGGTGTGGACCAGGGTCCATGACTTGTGTAGTAGTCAGCCTCTGGCCACTTTGAAGTTGGATAGCACAGACTTAAAGGAACATATCAAATAGACAGCAACAGCCAAAGCAACCTTTGATTGGTCTCTCCATTAACTATATGATTCATTCCATATTTTGTTCTCATTCCATGCTAAGATTATTGTCAACCATGATAGACAAAGAACTTCTGTGCCTGATGGTTTGTACTATCAGTAAGTGCTGAATCAACAGACAATTTGTGTCACAGATAACTGAAGGAAATATCTGAGGCCTGGAAATAAGTGGAGCATAGTGAGAAAGACTCTAGAGAGATCACTAAACTGGTTTTGTTCACTGAGCACCAGGAAACTCTAATTGTTTATCACTGTGAGATTTATTGGCAGTTGTGAACTTTTAAAGTAAAGCTTCTAGAGGACGGACATTACCTAAGGGGTTAGACTGTAGCATCCTAATGAATCTTTCCTAGCATTAGAATCCTTCCTGCACAGTGGCTTCAGCATTAAGGACCCCACTTTCTTCTAAATGATTTTTCAACATTATCAGTGAGTACGTGAGGAGACTGGTAAAGGCAATGGCATGGCTCAAAACAGTATTATCAGAAGCCATGGTGTGGGTGGCCGACTCAAAAACAGTAAAAATAAAACAGATGCATTCAGTTAGGCCCAAATTCATTCACTGCCATCCTGCCCAAGTAGCTAGTCCAGATCCTATGTGTTCAAGTAAGGCAGGACAGAAAATGGAGGAGCAATCCAGCCATTACTTAGGCCAAAACACTGCAGTGTTTTGGCCCCAAACCTGGTTTTTCCCCAAAACCTGGGCAAGGAAGGACATTAACTGAGCACACTTAGAAAAAGGAGCCAGTGGGACACCCAGAAAAGGACTTTGTTCAGAAAAAGTGCTTGTGTAGCTATGTGTGTAGAGGTAGCAAACCAACCTGGGAAATGGAAGGACTCTATGGTACTTCCCTTGGTCCAAATAAATTTAATCTTGCTGGAATTTAACTGTTGTGTAAAAGGATATTTTGGATCAGACTGAAGAAAATTCCACTTCTAATCCTCTGCACATTAAAATACGGTGACAAAATACTCTTCAAGGGAGTGTGTACTTCTTTAAATGGCCAGATGCATTAGCATTATTTTTTATCTTTTCCCATTACTTGGAGCAGGAGCCCAAGGCACCTGCACAGAGGTGTAGGCCAGGCCATGTTGACCACCTAGGTAAAAATCAAGATTCACTTTTTTAACATTTATAGATACAAACTGACCTACTTTTGACTTTGGGTACAGACAAGGAAAGGAAGTAGAAAAGTGAGATATGTCTTTTCACTTGGTGAGGTATAAAGTAGTTCAAGTGGAATAGTTGTGGACTAGTGTGGCATGGAGCTTTGTTACCTTGTTCCACACAGCCAAAAAGCCCAAGACTGAATTGATTCAGTTTTTGCAAGTTAGTCTAAGCTGTAGTGATTAAACTGAGCAACAACTGGACATACATTTACTTTTGATTCAGGAAGTGCAGCCACTTCCAGTCACTTCCTCTACTTCAGCAAAGCAGGGCTAGCCCCACCCCTCTGCTCCCTACAAGGAGCAGTGAGGGCCGGCTGAAAAGGGGAGCAGGGGAAGCACAGCTAGGGAATGCAGCCCAGTGTGTGGGGGGGGGGGGTTGCCCTACCAAGCCAACCCCAACTGGGGTTTGGGGCCAAGGAGGGGGGTTAAACACCCCTTTCCCCACTCAAACTTACTGCTGGCTGTGACTGTGGACTACAAATCCCAGAGGCACCTGGAAGCAAGAAGAGAAAGTGCTGAGCAAGCCTGCAGAGTCCTGTTGCTGTGATTCTGGATTGCAAATCCCAGAGGCCTTAGGAGCAGGATGAAGAGGAAGTGAACACACAGCCCAGGCTAGCTATGTGCCAGAGAACCATGTTCTAGTGCTACACACACACACACACACACACACACACAGGCTTCTGGCCTGAGCCACTGCAGGCATGTGGCTGCATTTCCTGAATCAAAGGTTAATGTCTGTGCAGTTGTTCCTCAGTTTAATCTCTGCACCTTAAACTAACCTGCAAAGATGAATCAATTCAGCCTTGGGTTTTTTGAGTGTCTGTACTTAGCCTCAATGATCCTCCAAGTTCCATGCAGTTGGAAATAATCCCCGGTAACATCAATCTATTGTGACACAACATACCACAACATAACTAAACACTGGCATGCATCTACTGAAGCATCTCAAGCAAGGCATATCATCTTCCTGCTCTATTCAACCTTGGTGAGACCGCAACGGGAGTACTGTGCCCAGGTTCTGGGCACTGCACTTCAAGAGGGATGTGGGGAAGCTCAAGAGAGTCCAGAGGAGGGCTACACACATGATTAGAGGCCTGGAGACCAAGACATATGAGGACAAGCTGAGGGATTTCGGATTATTCAACCTGGAGAAAAGAAGACTCAGGGGAGACTTGGTTCCAGCCTACAAGTATATCAGGGGTGTACATCAGGGCTTGGGGGAGCATCTGTTCACCAAGGCTCCACAGGGAAGGACAAGAAATAATGGGCATAAGCTGATTGAAGATCACTTCAGGCTAGACATAAGGAAAAACTTCTTTACAAGCTGAGTGCCAAGGGTTTGGTGGTACAGTCACCCACCCTGGCGATCTTCAAAAAACATCTTGCCGTAGTCATTTGATCCCAGCAGTCTTTCCTGCCCAAGTGCAGGGGGGCTGGACCCGATGATCTGTAAGGTCCCTTCCAGCCCATCTATGAAACTTACATCAAATTGTAGTCCTTAACTTAAATACCAAATTTGTAATGCATTCCTCTGATTCCTTTGCATGATTCTTTAAAATTTGCTGTATACTGAATTTCTAAATGGGTGCCAGAATCACAAGATTATCATGCTTGGTTATAGTGTCGTAACAAAGGGGCGGGGCGGAGCAGGGGGAGGTGAGCAGGACAACTGCCCCAGGCGCCAAAGTGAAGGGGCACCAACAGGCACTGCCCAGCTGGGGTGGGGCATGGGACGGAGGTATGAGCTGCTTGTTGGGTGGGGGGGCATGGGGACAGAGGAAGGGTGGTTCCCATCACTGTGTGCATTCCTGAGCAAGCATGGGGCCCCCAGATCTGTGTGTGGGCAAAGGCGAGCTGCTGCTGTGGGGTTTTCCCTGGGTGCCAAACTTCATTACTACGGCACTGCTTAGTTATGTATCCTAGGAACTTTCATATTGGGCCAGAGCTTTAGCTACTGTGAGATGGCATGTCTCTATTAAAGTTAATACCAGCTAGAAATCTGCACCATTATAGGCAAGAGTAACAAAAAGTAACATTTTGGCTAAGTACAGACAGTCAGAAAGCCTGAGGCTGAATCGATTCATTCTTTGTAGTTTAGCCTAAGGTGGACACATTAAATTGAAACAGAAATGAATAGACCTTTACCTTTGGTTCAGGAAATGTAGGCACATGCCTCTAGTGGCTCAGGCCAGTAGCCACGGGGTGCTAAAGCAGGGTTCTCTGGCTGTGTGTTCACTTCCTCTTCCTGCTGCCCCCAAGGTCTCTGGGATTTGCAGTCCAAAATCAGAGCAGCAGGACTTTGCAGGGTTGCTTATCACTTGCTCTTCCTGCTTCCAGGTGCCTCTGAGATTTGTAGTCCACAGTTGCAGCCAGCAGTAAGTTTGAGTGGGGGGAAAGGGTGTTTAACCCACCTCTCTGGCCCCAGACCCCAAGTGGAGTTTGCCTGGAGGAAGCAGTCCCCCCTCCCCCCGCGCCCACCTGCAGACTCAACTGCATCCCCAGGCAGGCTTGCCCCCCAGCCCCTTAGCAGCCAGCCCTCACTGCCCCAGTTAGGGAGCAGAGGGACAAGGCCAGCCCTGCCCTCTGGAGAAGACAGCTCAGCCCAAGGCAGCAAAATTCTTGGATGCTGGGGTACTGTGATTTAAATTGAAGTTTCATAAACTGGTTTGATCCAAATCAGTTAAGCATGATACTACATTCAACTAGATTTATCTTAAACCAGTTTCAGCCACTGTGAAACTGGTTTATGTGCACTGAGCTTCTGTTCTGTTGCAGGTTTAAACTAGTTTCTGATCACTTAAACCAGTTTATGTGTAACTTCTGTTCCTAGCCATTAAATTTAAATCATTGGTCTAACATTTGGAGAAAAGGAGTTCTGCTTTCATGGTCCTCATAATCTTGGCCTGACTGGGACTCTTCTTTTCTAAACACCGACTGGATTTTCTATGCTAACTCAAAAAGGGAAATTCATTAAAATTACTCCCTATGATTAAAAAATTAAAATATTAGTTTTACAGACTTTCAACCAACCAACACTACTTGCAAAAACATTACTTTCTTTACAAGTGTTTAATTTCCTTTTTCTTCTTAAAACTCCAAAATATTAGATCCTTGTCAACCCCAACCTCTCCGTGTTTTTTTTTTCACATTTTCATCCTTGGCTTTTGGGGTGGGGGGGTTAGTTTGGAGTTTTATTTTAAGAATACTGGATTTGAGCTTAATCCTGGACTATTGAAGTGATAAGATATATTCAGTTGCCTATGATGAATAGAGGATCATGCCCTTTGAATCTTAGGTAGACATCACTATGCCACAGCACTCGGTCTGCTAATGAAAATCCAACTTCATGAATAAGATTAAAATTAAACCATGCATTATTTTTGACCCTACAGAACTCTTGGTTGTTTTATTCTTCATATCTGCATGTAGTACATATATAAATACATATTTACACACAAACACACAATTTTTTCCTGTGTGACAACTAAAAATAGCAGGATTTTGGTAAATTTCACTTTATTTTCAAATATATACAATACAAATCAGTCAGGCAGTAGAGAAAAGCATCATCTGGCTGCAAATATTCCTGTCTTGCTGTATCTGTACATAATAAAAAAAATGCAGCATTGAGGCCAAATTGATGGCTCTCTGGCCTTTGGTTTTAAAATATATCATTGATATTGACTTTAGATCTTGCCTGATTTACTTTAATTTGAGCAGGGTCTCCACAGAAACAAGTTGCCTAGGTAACAAATATTGTGCACCATAAAAAGGCAAATTGCTGCTGAAATAAATAGTAATTATGGACCTGGTTTTAAAAGCATTATCTTTTTTCTTATTTTAAACTATCACTGGGTAGCGTTATAAGTACAAACTTTGTTCATTCACACTCCTCAGAAGAGTGAGGATGGGAAACCTAACACTTACCTTTGTGTCTTCTCTGCCCCCATACCAGCTCTAAGTTGCATGAATACAGATATTTTTAAAACAACATTATTTTCTCAAGGGTGCATCAATATGATGCATGAAATTCCTGGCAGGAAGGAGCAAGGGTTGAATTAATTCCTCTTTAACATCACTTACGAGAACTGCTCATAAAAAAACATCTTTTAAGTACAAACATATTCACATCTGGCATGCTCTAGATTTCTCAGTCTTTTTCAGGAAACCAACAGAGTCTTGTCCTGACATGGGGCCTTACATACCAAGTCATGATTATTAGGCAGACTCTTCATGTATTAGTTCAGTGATTCATGGACAAATATGATCTCAAAAGAGAGCCAAGATTACATAGCAAAGGTATGCCTAATGTTTTTATATCTGTTTAAAAGCAATGTAGGTGGAAAAGTGAGTAAAAGGAATTTGTGAGTGTGTTAACTTTGTAGCTTTGGAGGCCTATGTCTACATTTCAACTCACACTGAAAGTGAAAAGGAATTTGGTGGCTTCATCCTGTTGTCCGTATCACAAAATCATCATGAGTGCAGAATGCATTTGTCTCAACAGATACCAAATATCTAACTCCACCTAAGGTCTGTTGTGATTCTGTTCCATCTGGGTGGTACATAAATTCCACATAAGCTCCCAGTTCATTAGACTGAGAAAAAACACTTTCAGTGATTGCTTGAGACTGAGATCATGCAGGAGGTTTCATAGGAGAAATCGTATTATACATTCAGTGGCCTAAAGTGAGGACATATCAGTGGGGGTGTGGACTTGTGAGGCAGACAGTTCCCTGGGAAAGAGGGAGCCCTGGGTTTTCACACCTGCCCCCAGTGATGTTTTTGTATTCTTTCCAATGAGCATAAGCCACAGGGTCACACTCCCTCTTAGGTTCTCTTCTTTTGGCACCATAAATTGCTCAGTCATGGCTGCCTAGCCAAGTGGTGCTCAACCTTTTGGCTACATGGGCCAGGTGAGTAGTATGGGGCCAGATTGAGCCCCCTATACCAAGATCAGTTTCTGGGACCCAGCAGTCCACCTCCCCCCATCCTGCACTCCAAGATTGGGCCCCGGGGGTCTGGCACCAGCCCATCCCACTCCCACGCACTGGGCTGGCCCAGGAACCTGACACTGCTCTCTCCCACCCTTGTGCACCAGGACTGGGCCTTGGAGGCCTGATACTGCCCCCTCCTGGCCCCTCACACAAGGACTGGGCTTTGGGGTCCAGCACTGCCCCCACCTAGCCCTGTGCATGGGGATCAAGTGGCCAATCCAGTGCACAGGGCCTGGGGCTCCTCATGGGTCTAGAAAGTCGACAGCAGAGGAGCAGTGCTCCTGCTCCCTGCTGCCCACCAAATTTCTGGTCCCTTAGGCTGGATGATGTGGTGCAATGGCAGTTCAACAAAGCCCTAGCTAGAATGATCTCACTGGGGATGGTCCTGCTTTGAGCAGGAGGATGGGCTAAATGACCTCCCTGAGGTCCTTTTCAAGCCTAATTTTCTGATTCTAATGGGCCAGATCTGGCGTACAAGGCAGGGGTTGAGCAGCCCTGCTCTAGCCCATCTCCTGCTAGGGTGCTCTCCTAAAAAGTTGGAGATCTGAATTCAACACCTCTCAAACTAATCTGTAGTTCTCAACCTTGTGAAACTTAAGGCACTCCTCCTTAGATCTGGGCACCCTTTGAATATGCCAGCTCTTAGCTTCTACTTGGCTTATGACTATGAAAAAATACTAAAGTAATTCTTCTGTTGCAAAGGAAACAGAAAGACCCCAACAGGTCAAAATGATTTTAAAACTATGGATTCCTATTTCAAATCTCTGACCTTAGTTTATGAATCATGTTTGTACACCTAATAGTATTAACATTGCATGATACCCTGCAGCACCCTTGAAAGGAAGTCAAAGCACCCCAGGATGCCATGGCACCCTGGTTAAGAAGCACTGAACTAAATGGAACCAAGAACTCAGGTCTCCCATGGCCTGGGCGAGTGCCCTAACTATTAGGGAACACTTCTTGGTGTGGCATGAAGTTCCTGCTGCCTGCTGTCATCCTTAGATGCCACGCTTCCTAGACACATTGCGTTCCCATAAGGTTAGGCCGCAGGCCCTTGCAAAGGCAACAGCAAGACTGTTAGCTCTTTCCTGTAAATAGTTTACATCACAGGCCTCATCAAGATATTACCAGTAACTCACTTGCTGCTTCAGACAAGCTATAGTGCTCAGCCAACAGCTACAGCTGTAAGAGGGTTAATAAAGGACTCCTCCCTTTCAGCTTGCTAAGCCAGACAATCAGCATGGGATGCACAGCGTCACCAGGTGTGCTGTTTTTCCAATGAAGAAAACAGCTTCCCTGCTTAATACGTGTACCTCAATTTTGGGGGGCTGATTTTTTGGGGAAAGGAATATGTTGCATGTGAAAAAATATGGTGTATACATGGGTAGAACGTGGAGGCTGTCAATATCCTAATACTTCATTAGTAGCTACATGGCTCCTAGGAATTCTACAGCTTGGGACATTCACTCCCCCAACTCTGAACTCAATGTGGAGTGTGTACATGGGAGAAAGCATCACATCTGTGTTGAAGAGCTCTAAGTATACTTGTTATCTTTGTCTAAAACAGATTTGTTGAATTGTAATCTGGTATAAACTAAAAATGCTAACCTACATGTTTCTCATGTATTTTTCTTGCATCATACAGCTCTTGAATGATTGCAGTGTGTGCAAAACATTCTTCATCTTCATATTTTGATATTTCTGGTATTTCCTGGTCCTATGTAGCTTACCAAGCCTCCATAGACTATAGCTTAGTAGTGAGGAAAGTTGTGAATATGACTAAAAGGATTTTTAAAAAGTACCAATCTGGTCAATAGGACATTTTCTTTCTATTTTTAGGAGTTAGATCCTGAGACAAGCTGAGCTCTGCTTGGTGTAGAGGGCAAGGTGTGTGTGTTCCATCTTTATTCTGGGTTTTAAACTTTATTGCAGAACAACAAGGAAGTTTTTTTTACCCCCCTGACTGCCATCTAACACCTCCAGGGAAGGAATTCTACCTCATCTACACATCACAGAGCTACTCAGCACAGCTCACAAAGACACTATCATGGACCAAGAGGGACAGCCTTCCATCTTCAGCTCCCTCTGTGCAAAAATGAAGTTTACTTCCTACCTATGGGGACTTTTTACCATCTTGTACCATCTACACTTTTCCCAGAGCCTGACAAGGGGACTTTGATCCCAAAAGCTTAGAGAAAAGAACAACTTTCTTGCCATTTTCCAGCTGGTCTAATAGGAAGTGTCATTTTGGAACCAAGAGTTCTAGTTCTTTGTATTCCATCTTTATAGGCATCTTCCAGCCTTCTTGCTAGCCAGGAGCCAGTTTTTTTCCTCCAACAAAAGTCAACTTTTCAAATGTGAATACCCTGCTGTACAATTGTGGAAACTGATCCTTTCAAGGTTGATTTCAAAAGTGGCTATTAGTAGCTAATTCTACATGTGAGATTTACATAGCTTTCATTTGCAAAATAAGAGCCATAAAAACTGAATATGGATTTTTATAGTCAAACTTAGCAAGTTCAGTGACAATGGCAGTGCTTGAGCCCACTAACCAGACAGGATGTACCTCAAGCCTACTGTGAAGGGATTGCATCTAGAATTAAAAAAACTCTGGTTTTGGGAAATGAACTTTCACTATTTCACTGTTCTGTTGAGACTGCCAAGAATGCAAATTGTGAAATACAGACTCATTCTCCCTCTCTTGAAAAGAGAATTGCACTTTCCAAAGAAACCAACCTGGCATTTTTATGAGCTCCAAATTCACTTAAAGTGCAGAGGTGGTGAGAAATAGAGGAAATCTTAAAGACTCTTCATGTTAATTCAGAAAACAAAATCTGAAGGTTATTCTATCACAATTTTAACTAATTTTAACAGCATTTCAATGGTGATGGAATATTTTTTCTTGTGTTAGAATTGGAAGGAAGGCATCCAATTGTAGACAAGAAACATTTTCCCTTTCACTTGAAATTAAAAACCTAAAGACTAGTAACAAGAAACTGTTAATCTCCTTGAGTTTTAAGATGTAAACTACAACACACACAGTTGGCCAATTATTGTCAGCCAAGTTACATATGTTTAAGCTTCTCAGAGGGCTAGCATCTGTCACCATTCTGACAATGAAATATGCCTCCATCCATTGTTCTGTAAAAGGGCAACAGTAACCTCATCCTCTATTCATCAGTGAGGAGGGCCAGTTTTCATGACTCTTAGTTCTACGTGCTTGCTTCCTGGGAGAGCTACTGTGCTGCATACCCTGAATAATCTGTAAATCTGGTAGAGACAAAAAATATTGAAACCTATATTTAGAATATCTTTTAGAAACCAGCTGTTTCAGAATTCCAGTCCTAGCAATTGTGCTGTTTTGTTTCATGTGTATATATGTTCTGAGAGAGAAATCATAGCTTTAATGAAATGTAGCTTCCCCATAAAAACTGCATAGCAGTGGTGCTGACCCCCTGGCCTGAGGGCTAGATCCAGCCTGAGAAGCCATGTCACCCAGCCCATAGGGCCCCCATGGATCCAGAAATTTGGCAGCAGAGTCGTGGTGGGAGCAGTGGCAGGTCCACAAGGCCAGACAACATGGTCGTGTGTGCTAGATCATACCAGTGTACAGGGTCAGGCTGTAACGTGGCTAGATCTGGCTGTGCAGGTTTGGGCTGCCAGATTCAGGCATATGGGTTCAGAGTAGTATGTGGCTATATGCAGGTGCGTGGAGCCAGGCCAATGCACTGGATTGCTCCCATGGGCTGATCCTACGCACCAACCCTTCATGGGATCCTGGCTGCAGACTGACCCCATGCCACTCAGCCAGCCAGAAGTTTTGGCAACACTGCTATCTAGTAGTTCCTTTAAAATTGGGCTTCTTTGCCTCTTGTGTACCCTGTGAATTTAGACAGAAAAAAAGACCCTGGGTCAGATTTTCCAGTGATATGTGGTCATTCTAGCAGACTGATGGTAGAATCTAACTATAGAACCAGTATAACTAATTATGAGAAAATCTCCAGTGGGTGGAGACCCAGTGGCACAGAAATGGTGCAGAGATTCTGCAAGAAAAAATAGCTACAAAGGCACTGTGTCCAGGGCTTCCTTAGGCCTGATGGATAATCAGCCCCTAATTTGGCCCTTTGCTTGTGGATTCTGCTGTGTGCTAAACTGGGACACCTTAGGACAGGACAAAAATGAGCTGCAGATCACTTTGCACCCCTTTACCCTGATGTTCACTGTAGGATCCTCAGATGCAGTGAAGCATCTAGCCTCCTAGAGTTAGATTCAGAAGGGGTGCTTAAATGCTTAAAAACACTGTAGGCTCCTGAAGCCAAAACTTACATCCGTTATTACTGGAGGTAATTAATTTTGGTCTGCTGGGCATGGGCAGTACCACCCAAGTCTTGGCAGTGCAGAAGTGCTCAGAACCTATCTTATATCTAATCCCTGTAGAATTAATAAATTATCACCTCTGCCTGTCCAGTAGATGTGCCCTTAGGAATGTTGTACCCCACAGAAAATATACATATCTGGAAATGCTGGTGCTCTCTGGAGACTTGGTGCTCCTGCCACAATAAGAAATAGGCAAGCTAGTGCTGGGGCAGCCTACAGGTAGAGCCAGGATTGATTATGCTAGAAGAAGGCTGGGTTTAACTAGGATTTAAGCTTAGGTAGGATATAATATTTTGGAGAAGAGAAAAGAGGGGAGGGGGTTTTAATAGCAGCCTTCAACTACCTGAAGGTTGGTGCCAAAGAGGATACAGCTAGACTGTTCTCAGTGGTGGCAGATGACAGAACAAGGAGCAACAGTCTCAAGTTGCAGTAAGAGAAGTTTAGGTTAGATATTAAGAAGATATCATGTAGTAAAGCACTGGAAAAAGTTACCTAGAGAGGTTGTGAAATTTCCATCCTTGGCGGTTTTTAAGACCTGGCTAAACAAAGCCTTGGCTGGGATAATCTAGTTGGGGGTGGTCCTCCTTTCAGCAGGGGTTTGGACTAGATAACCTCCTGTGGGCTCTTCCAACCCTAATTTTCTATGATTGTGGGACCAGCAAGGGTCCAGGAACCTCACTGAGAGGCTGAGAGTGTGGGACTGGCAAGGGTCCAGGAACTCCAAAGGAGGGGCTAAGTGGAAGAAAATAGTAATGAGGATGTCATCTGCAAGGCATGGGGCATGGTGTAGGGATGGAACAGAGATATGCAACTAGCCCATAAGGCAGTGACCATGGGCACTTGGCGGTCATTTGAGAGAGCAATTTGGGAAGTCCTGGGGCAGTCTCCCTCATAAAAGTAACAAACATCAAGGCATGGTTGGTGATTGAAGGGGTGATTGCTCACAACGTGAAGGCTGCAGGGGCTTCACAGCCCCCCTCCCATCCCCCACCCCCCACTGGAGAGGCACGCTGTCACACTCTCTTCAACACCACTGGCCAATACTGGACTATGGAGTTCAAATCCATTCTCTGCTTAACTAAATGTCTAAAACCCCAGAAAGTCCTACAACCACTGACCTATTGGATATTCATTGAAATCAAGGCCTAGAACTTAACTCTCCCAAGTGATCTAGTCCACAGAGGCAGACTCCTGTTTTTTCTCCTTCTTTGGCCCAATAGATATGTAATTAATTAATGGAAAACAGAATAGATTCAACAGAAACCATTGACAAGGACCCAGAATATCCAATAAACCAGTGATCAGAGCATTCACCTAGGAGATGGAGGACCTGGGTTAAAAATCCAATTACACAGAGGATTGAATTTGAACCATAGCTTCCCTCATTGCAGATGAGTGCTCTCATAGCATAAAGAGGTGATCTTCTGCAGTTCACTAGGCAGGCCACAGAAGTTCCAGGAGTTGGGGAAAGCCCAATTCCCAACTCACCCAGAATTTCCAGTCGCTTAGCTCCCCTTCAGCCTGCCAGTGAACTGGGAGTGGCTCCCAAGCACACAGCCCCTTGCCACTCCAAATTCCCAATTTGTCTTATACATAATTCCATATCTGAAAATGAAAAAAGTGCTTTTAAAAAAAAAACACAAACATTAATTCTAAGCACAAATATGTTTATCTCTCCACAGAAGTAATATGGTATCCAGCACTATTGGAAAGCTCTAATGTTAATCTGTGGCTCTAGTAGCAGGGGCATCAATGCAGTCTTTTCTTCTTTGTTTTCCCAGTGACCTTAATCATTCCCTCTCTAGATATGAAACTCTTCTGTTGGATGATTCTGTGATATCTGACTCATCAAAGAAATTTTGTTCTGGTAAATTAAATGCCATAAAAGCTGCTTTGTTACACCCTGAAGAAAGTTTAACCCTTCCTTCATGCATTCCATAAATAAAGTGCATGAGATGAAGCAGATTTTGGTACCTGGAGAGAAATTTCTTTTTAACTCCTTTCCCTAGAAAGTTTTATTCAAAATCATTCAATATATCAGTGTTTATTATTTTCTTATTCAACACTCTACAAGTAAATTATTTTACACTGAGACAGAATTAAAATGATCCAATAAAGAAAGTCTAATAGGCATTGCTATGGGGACTGGAAAAGCACACTATGAAGAAATCCTCTGGAACAAGTTGCATCTGTATTTTGCTAAAATGCCCCCAAATCTTGTGGAGCTAGATCTGCTGTAATTCTGAAATTCTTTCCAGTGGCATCAGTGGAGTTACACTGATGTTAAAATTGGTATGAGTGGAGAATCATGCCATGTGAATGCATATCAACCACAGGAAGGGGAAGCCACATGGGCAAAGTCAACTAAAGCAGGGACTCTATGTTAGAGGCAATGCACAATACAAATAAATAAGAAGAATTAATCATAATATGGCTGTTGCTTGTACCTTGTATATAGAGACTATAATGAGGGAATTGAATCATCACCAAAGGACCCTCAGTACTACAAGGGAACCAGAAGATGGAATTCTGCATTCAAGCGCTTGAAGTCTCACAGATATTGTATAATAGCTCCCACACCCTCTGGTCAGGCCAGCTGACCAGTTTTTAGGAGATGAAGCCATGCCCTCCACCCCTCACCCCCACCTGTGCTTACAAAGCTGAGCTACCATACACCCCCTTCTTGAATCAGGGCAGCACAGAGAAAAAATTGGAATTCTTTCATATGTGAGCTGTGGAAAGTAAGGAGTAGTGAGTCTGATGTCTGGGAGCCACATATACACCATACAGAATGTGGCCTAATTGTAATAACTACGACAGTGGGTAGACCCAATTGTTCTTAGCTCCTTTGCTAAAAATCTGTTGAGAGGAATATCTTATTTTATCTAAGATAGTTATAATATTGGTTCCACAATACTATCTTATTCTCTCTCTCTTTTTGAGAGAGTTACCCACGCAAATAGTGAAATTTGCATTATATTACATTTTGCAAAAATTCACCCATACATACAACTACTGCTACTTGTAGACCACTGAAGAAGATGAAAAAGCATCCGGAAAAAGGAGAGAACATGAATGCTGACCTTGTTAGTAATTTTAATATAAGAAAGTTTTGGGGTGGTTTGAAAATCTGAACTCACCCCATCCATATCAAGAAGCAATATAACTGTAGATAACCTTCTCTTCAGTCTGAGGCTGTATCCCATGACATTCTCTGTGGGTCCTGCTATTGAAAAGTAGTGGAATAGTGTCTTTGTGATGTGTTTCAGAAGAGTCAGGAAAGGGTTTTCTCTCTGACTGTTATTCTTTCATGATAGGGAAGAGACAGGATGCAGTGATACTAAATAATAATAGTGATTCTTTTGCAAGTTTCTGGCACTATAGCCAGACAGTTAGCTCTAGTTCATGATAGTATAACCTACCTATAGAAAATCTGTGCTGTCTCTTGTCATATTATATGGATCCCCTTTAAGTAATACTTCAGTCAGGCCACAGGCTATGCCATGCAGATCTCTGCTCTTGCTGCTAGTTTTCTCTAGAGTTATACCTAGAATATGGCACATAAAGTCAGTGTTATAAATGGATAAGAATTATGTGGAGATGAATTCCTTACTAAAATACCAAAACGGCAGGATCTGGCTTTAAATTTTATTTTTATCGTGATGCTAGCCAGTCTCTTATAAGTAAAGGCCGTTCTTTTAGTCACATATCTTTATATGCTTGGCCACCAGAAGCTATTTAGTCTTTAGGTTAAGAGGACAATGAATGTGACTGACTAAAGGAATTCATCCTTATAATACATGCATGCTTGCTAACAAAACAGGACAATTTATTTGGAAAGAAGATGCATAATCTCCTCTTTGCAGCCAAGAATGATGTTTTTTCATAATAAGACAAATTATAGAAATATGACAATCTGTTCTTCATAACTGCTTTCATAAAATGAACTAATATTTTTCACTTATTGAAATGTATGAAGACCTCTTCCTAGAACAAAGAATTCTGTGTACTAACAAAAGCTATCTAGCCAATTTCCATGGTACAAGATTTTAAGATCCTTTTCTAATGTCACTCTAAAATAATTTCTAGAGCCTTAAAATTCCTCCAACTTGAAGTCAAAAGCACAGTTCTCTTTCACATAGAATTAGCTTTACCCAATACTACAACTGACTAGCTTACTGACTGCCCAATTACATCAATCACTTCTGCTTTTAACAAAGCTCTATATCATTTTAAATGGTTAACTACACTTGTGATTGTAATGGGTAGCCAGGGGCTCCCCATTACTTTAAGTGGAAATATTGAGCAGAGAGCTCCACAGGTAGAGGGAAACACTGCACCTGATGAACTGTCTGCAGGGAACAGGCAGTCATAGGGCCAGAGACTATCAGTGCCTATTGCAGTGCTCCCTGCTCTACAGTGGGGCAATAGGGCAAGCCCTGATACAAAAGCATGGCAACAAGGGCATGGACAAAGCAGCCAAAACAGCAGTTGCAAGCTGCTCATAGAGCTATGCAACAGGCTTTGATTAGAAAGTGTTGCGGGTGGCTGGGGAGCCAACTGACTGAAAGGGGCAGGGCTTGGGGCCAGAGCCAACTGGGTTGGTTTGGCCCTGCTGCTGCCAGGCAGAGGAGCTCCCTGGGACCTTGAACCAGAGCAGAGGGGCAGAGACAGTGAGAGCCCAGGGTGAAGGCTACTTCCAGAGTGAGTGCTGCTCTGTTGTGGAGGGAAGAGGTCTTTTTCTTAAAGCAGTAGTGTATATTTCCTTCTGTAGTGACTGTTTTCCTAGATGGGAAGCTTTGTCTTATAGCCAGGGGGCTTATTACTTGGTTAAGTTATACTGGTGGACCAGAGGGACTATCAGAGGAGGTAGGAGATCCCAATGGTGCCTGAGAGGCATGTGGTGACTTTGAGCCCAGCTCAGGGCAGTTGGAGCCTGAGGCTGAGGGGGACAGAGCACACGTCTGAGAGGGGCAATAGTAGATTTGAGGCCAAGAAGACCAAACTGTAGCCCAAGAGGGGTGAGGACTAGGACCAGGGGCCTGAATCCCAAGAAGGGTCAAACCACAGCCCAAAAGCAGTGAGAAGCAGGGCCAGGAGCCCATCGACCTGAGGAGGCCAAAACCATAGCCCAAAAGGGGCAAGAGCCAGGGCCAGGGGCCCACAGCCCAAGAAGGGTGAGCCCAGAGCCCAGAAGGGCAAGTCAGGGGCTGGAACCCCACAGCCAGGTCTGGCACCATGGACCTAGGCAAAAAGAGACCAGCGAGAGAAGGGGCAGAGGCTGAGCAGGCCAAAGCCCTAACAAGGGTGTAAAGGCCTGTAGTGATTGGGTATTGACTAGGAGACAAAAGGCCCTACCTGAATGATGACTGATAACACCTGTGAGGCATGGGTGTGGCCGTAGGAGAGGTCAGAGGCCACAGAATTAGCTCTTAAGGTGATTAATGTGCTGGTACACAAATGGGCCAGGAGGGCCCACCTAGTGCCTGAGGGGCAAGTTTGAGACCTGTGGAGTCCAGGACGGACCCACTTAGTTATAAGCACAGATGAGGACTCACTCCAGGATGTTAGGGGAGCCATCCCTTCTAGCAATTAGACTAATTACAACAAGGCATGGGAGGTGAGAGGGGAGGAAGGTGATCCAGGGAGCCATAGTGGGTGCAGGAGATGCATGGCCACGAAGGGACATTATGGCCACCCCTGAGGCATGCTCCTGCTACAGTGATCATTTAAAATATTTTCAACACTAGCTGAAACCCGCAAAACATTTGCAATTAAATTTTTATTTCAAAAGTAATAAAGGATTTTTAGTTATTCTTTGACCAAATACCGTAATGCAGGGGTGGGCAATTATTTCAGGTGGAGGGCCGCTTACTGAGTTTTGGCAAGTTGCATGGTAGGCAGCCAGTGGCAGATAAATAATCATTTTCTAAATTTCTTAGGGGCCCTGCGGGCCAGATAGAATGGCCTGGCAGGGTGCGTGCGGCCTATGGGCTACATTTTGCCCACCCCTGCTGTAATGGAATCAAAACTTCTCACCCTCAAAAGGCATCATCCCTGCTGCCCTCTTGCCACCTTCCCACAGCAGCCAGGCCATTCCCAGGCAGTCTTAGGCAACAGTGCATGAAACACTGGAAGCCCACCAAGCCTGAGCATCCCTGAACACGCCCAGGTGTCCAGCACCCCATGCACCATTGGATCCAGTGGGTGCTGCCTGCGAGATGTGGTTGCACCCATGCAGCTAGCACCCCACTTGGGTGGAGCTGGGGGGCTCCACTGCCACAGAGGGAAGTATTGGGGCCCCCTGCAGCTCAGGCTGTGCAACCCAGCAACAGCTCCTGGAGCCTGCCTGGGTCTCTTGCGGCTGGAGAGAGAGCTACCAATAGGCCCTGAGCTGCAGGGTACCCCAGGGTTTCCCTCCACTGTGGCGGCACCCCCTGGGCAGCACCCACACACTGACACCCTGCCCAGGCAATCCTGGGATGGGGGGTGCCGCCACCCTGGAAGGAAGCTTTGGGGGCCCTCACAGCTTGGGGCCCGCTGTCAGCTTGCCTCCCTAGCTACAGGAGTGGTGGGCAGGCTCCAGGGGAAGAGGGGGAAGGGGTTGGGCCCCTCACTGCTTTTTTTCTTTTCTTTTTTTTCCCCCTTCAGCAGAGCCTGCTGATACCAAACAGAGTGCTCCAGACAGACAGAATAAGCCTATTATTATTATTATAGATTTGCTTTGGTTTTATCTACATTGCTTTATCTATGTGTGTGTGTGGGGGGTTTCTTGGGGTCTTAATGTGAGTTTGTTCTTTGGAATTCCTGGCATCATTCTGGTTACATGAATTTAATACCTACATATCTTCTCACTGCCACAAAGTTGGGTTTTTTTTCCTTTTCACACAAATCTAGTTAATCTGAAACAATTTATCTGAAATGCCAGAATAACCATAGCTTGGTTACATCCTCTAGTTCTATGGTTCAATCTTCATGCCAGAGCCAACAACCGGTAAGAGAAAGTGCCAGGTGGATACATCTCTTCTGTGTACTCAGGCTTAGGGGATCCACAGAGTAATCATACAAACTCTGAGGTTAGGAAGCAGATCCACAGTCTTTGAAAGATGTGGTGTGTTCCAGATTTAAAGGAATCACAGTGCACATTGGAGTTTTCTTTGGACCTGCTGCCCCATCATTTGAAAATGCAGTCAGCAGAGTGGCTTGATAATTAAATATGAGTTATAGGTCATCTCATATTTCCTCCTAAGCTCATCCAGAACTAAAACGCATGTATTTCTGGATGGGCTCTGCAAAAAGATAAATATCCTGATAAGTGTTCAAGCAAAGTGGGGGTTACCAGCCATATGGAAACAATTGTTGATGTATCCTTTCAATTCATATTTTTCTGACTTGCTACTTTTCAAGTTTGGATGTCATTCTGTTTCAGAACTGTTCCAAGATTGAGAGATGTGGCTTATGGGGTTGAAAAACTGGTCATATATATTGTGTCATGTCTGTCAAATTTTCACTGAGATACCTGAAAGGATGATTAATACAATTAACCTAATGATTTGCAGTTAATGAAAGTGACCCAAGTTTTAGCTCAATCACTGCTGTCCACATACAAAAATTTAACCCAGGTGCTTTGCCTGGACTAGCTTCCTAACTATGGGGTAAAAATTATTCTGTAACTCATTAATTTTATTGTGAGGATGCAGACTAAATCAGCAAAGCTAACTGCACTCATTAGCAAAGCTAACCACACTTTATCATGCATCGGCATATGCATGACAAAGAGATCCAAGGAGGTGATACTTTACCTCTATGCGGCATTGGTCAGACTGCAGTTGGAGTACTGCATCCAGTTTTGGGCACCGTACTTCAGGAAAGATGTTGATAGACTCGAGAGGGTCCAGAAGAGGTCCACTCATATGGCTAGGGGCTTACAGGACTAGCTGTATGAGGAGAGACTGGGGGACCTGGTTCTCTTCAGCCTCTGCAAGAGAAGGCTGACAGGTAATCTTGTGGCCACCTACAAATTCATTAGGGGGATGCAGCAAGGGATCGGAGACACTCTGTTCACCAGGGTGCCTCTTGGGGTAACAAGGAACAACGGTCACAAACTAACAGAGCAGATTTAGGCTAGATATCAGGAAAAACTTCATGGTAAGGGTGGCCAAAATTTGGAACAGGCTTCCAAGAGGGGTGATGCTCTCCCCTACCTTAGGGGTCTTTTAAGAGAAGGCTGGATAGACATCTGGCTGGGGTCATCTTACCCCAGCACTCTTTCCTGCCTAGGCAGGGGGTCAGACTTGATGATCTGTTGAGGTCCCTTCCAACCCTAGCATCTATGAATCTATAAATCATTCAAGTGTTGATGTTTCTCCAGTGCTTTCCCAGAATTCCTCCAGAGGCCAGACAAGTTCTTCCACGCTTGACTAAGAAAGAATCATAGCACGTCTGGACAAAGGAAAAGGAGGTACACCTCAAGATAGGAACAAGCAAATTTGGAAGCAGTGAGGACACAGTAATTGTAGGTATATCTCTTTAACAGAAATACTTATGCATCTGGTAAACTAACCTGGGCTCCTAGTTCTGCATGCCAGTCACTTAGCCATCTCTGCAATGAAAACATCTTAAGAGAAGTATGCATTCCTGTAGCCTGATGCATACTAAACCTCAGTAACCTAACTAGTTCTTAGTAGGCAGGTCTACACACGCTATTAATGTGAAACAATAAACTCCAGCACGGTTCTTGGTGGAATGTTTTGCTCCGGGGCACTGTTTGCATGGGTCCAGGAGCACAGCATGTTGAACTGGGGTGGAGCAGCCTCAGCTGGCAGGGGGCCTCAGGGGCCAGCCTACCAACCTGGGGCTGCTCCAGCCTGGCTCAATGTGCTGCACAAGAGCTGAACATCCAGCCCTGTCAGCATCTACATATGCATTGCAGCAGTGTAAATGACTGTTGTAGAATAGTACTTGTCAGGCAGTACTATCCTGCAGCAGAATTAATTAGTTTACTCTGGCCTGATAGTACTGTGTATGTAGATGATTACTCTTTAGTGCAGAGCTTATTAGCTCTATAGTAAAGTGTCTCATGTAGACACACCCAGTTGGGACTCATTTCAGATGGTAATATTTCTTCCCTACAGTATCTGGCTACAATTGCAATCATCAATAGTTTCTAAAGTTTTCATATTGTAACACTCTTGTATGTTTTGGTCTGGTAAAACCTGATAATCCCATAATGCATCAGAATTGTTCATTTCTTTGATACTACTTTTGGTCCTTTACCTACAGAAATGCACTAATTTTATCATAGAGAGAATACCAATCTATATTTCCAGAGATAAGTTTCCAATTCTAATCAGACTTTGTTTTCATATGTGTCATTCCTTTAACCTAGTCAAAACAAAATTAATAATCCTTTCTGGAGGTGAGGAGAGAGATCCATTAAGTAAGAATACCTCTTTCTGATTATTTATTCCTAGTTATTATTTAACAAGGATATTATTAAAAGTAATGTTACACATGTTTTGTATATTGTCACAGGGTTAAAACCACTATTAACATAAACAGAAAACTGTTTTCAGGAAGTTTAGGACCAAATTTTATGCCACATATTTAAAAACTAGCCAGTAGAACTATGAGCATGAGTAAGATGCAGGAGCTAAAAACAGAACAATAAGTCACTGTTCAGACTTACAGAAGAAGGAAGTATGAGCAACTTAAAAACAACTAATGGATAACTGAAGCAAATAATAAATGCAAATAAATCACAGCTGCTGAGTGGACTTCAGAAAGTTAAATGTTTGATGTGAAATCTAAGTAGTTTAATTCCAATTGTTAATTATGTCAAGTGCCTTTTGTAGCATGCTGAGTCTAGTGGAACAATATGAATCACTGTCTGACTTTAAATATGAACTGTAATGGAGCCTATGCCAATGACGGGTGACATGCTGTATTATCCCATATAATTTTGTAATAAAATGGCCTCCTGGCATTATTTATTTACGTGTTTTTAGCCCATCACGTCTAAGACCTCTGATCTCTTCTTTGTGCAGCATAATATTACTGCCTTTCATAAATTTGATTTTGAAAAACATTAGTTATTACTCACTTCTCTACAGTATTAAATCGTCTTGCTAGCTTAATTATAGTCATTTTTAAGAGTTTTCTCTTAAACCAGATTCATGTTACACATCATGATGTTGTAATATTTTATTAAAATATTGCTTTGTTTCAAATATTGGCTTTTCAGTTATGGAAATGTGCCACCCTGATATGGTCCTTAATAGACTCAGAAAGTAAAGACTAAGCATTTAAGTTGCTAGTATATTTATCTTCAATACTTAATTCACTGAGCAATTATTGAAGATGTACTGGAGGAACGGTTCAAACACTTCAGACAAGCAACCTATTTTGCTTTTATTCTTTCTTGTTATAGTTGCTTAAACAATATAGAGAACATCATGGGTGTTGTGTTTGTGTAACTAAATGTAATAGATTAGTCTTGAGTTATGAAAGCACTGGAAAGGATTAGAAAGTTGATTATGGAATTATGTTTCCACCACAGAATAACCCCACCAAAGCTCTTTACTTCCTACATCCTCTAATTTTCTGTTCTTAGGATCATAAGTTATCCCATCAATAACCTGCAGGAGCTGCTGACTTCCAGGATTTTATTAACCTGCCTAGTGAGATGATGGAGCTGGAATCAATTCTAGACCAGTATAGTTTTTAAAAGCAGTTCCTAGAAGGGGGTAAAACTCCTAGCACCAAATTTGAAAATCAGTAACTTTTAGGTGCCTAACATGTTTAGGGTGTTTTGTAATGGGTACCTGTTAAGATACCTATATATTTTTGTAACAGACACCTATTTATATATCTCTAAATACCCTGGAAAATCTGGTACTTAATGTGATGTTACAGGTTATCTTTAAAACATCTTAAAACTGTGGAATGTTATGCTGTCACACAGAACCGTTTCAGGGCAGCCACAGGTTAAAGCTTAATGCTGTCTCAGACCTGCACAGCTATGTTTTGTCTCTAGGGCTAGGGACAGACTGTTGTATATGAATCTTGTTGGGCTAAAAGCAAGGCTTTGTAATGCTAAAAGTGAGGCCATACAACAAGACATTACGCATACACCCATTTAAGTGATCAGAAACTGGTTCAAACCTGTAACAGAACAGATGTTCAGTACACACAAACCAGTTTGAAAATGGCTGAAACTGGTTTGAGGTAAACTTAATTGAATGTAGCATCAGACTTCACTGCTTTTGTTCAAACCAGTTTATGCAATGTCTGTCCCAGACCCCTTGCTGGTTTAAGTTACATCAGAGTACCTCAGCATCCCAGCATGCTCTCTGGGCTAGGCAGGGCTCTCTGCTCCCTGGCTGAAGCTTGGCACAGACTTTCAGGTACAGCAGGGTCTGCTGGCTTCCCTGTGCCCCACTCTCCCTGCTTCCGCCTGCTACTTAAGCAGAGATTCCTTCCTCTTCTCTGCCACAGCACAGACCCTAGCCAGCATGTGGTATGCTAGCTAATGCCAAGCGGTATCTGTGTGTGTGTGTCTTTCCAGTTTCACTGAGATAGGCTTCTGAAGCTAAGCAACAGGTCAGCCAGCAAACTGTTTAAGAAATTTGAAGTATTGTGTAGAGAGGCTATTGTTTTTGCTAATCAGGTGATAAAGACTGCTATCAGCCCTCCCCCCGCTTGCTCACCTGTCAGTTTACTGCAGACAGTATGACAAAGCAGGGAGGGGGATTGGAAAGCTCTGCATCATCAACAGATGCATGCACTGCACACACACCCCTTGCCTCAGAGTGGTAGCCCAGGGCTAGAGGCTGGCAACAGTCCCGTGCCTTGAGCAGCCAGCAGGGAAAAGCCTGGGACCATGCAGGCAGACATCCCTAATGAGAGAGCCCCGCTGGGGCCTGGCCATGCCCCCCTCAGCTCTGCTCCCTACAGAAGAGAAGGGATGGCTGCTCTAGCCCCCCCCAGCTTCTAGCCTGAGCCACTGCAGGCATTTTCCTGAATTTCCTTAGTCCAGAGAGAATGTCTACCTAGTTTCAAACCAGTTCAGCCTAGCTAGATTAAACTAACCTGCAAAGATTGAATCAATTCAGGCTCAGGCTTTTTGAATGTCTGTCCCTAACCCAAAACGCCTAGTGAGCAGAGTTGTGAATAGGAGCCAGGACTCAATCCCTCCTCTGGTGTGAAAGAGGAGGAAGAAGGGTGACATGTAGTTCAGGGGTAGAGAAAGCACCATGTGGCTTCCCTTGCTTTGCACCCAGCAGGATCCAGTCAGACCCATGGGTGAGAGATGAAGTCTTGGAAAAAGCCTGTTTGAAGTGAACAGCATGGGTGAGAAGTAAAAAGAAAGGAGTAGAAAAAATGGTTTTTAAAGTAAAGGACCAAAATCTTGACTGTGTTTCACTGAATTAGGGGGAGGGGGGAGGCAGGGTGTTGTGTAAGTACGCACACCAGGGTACAGCTGAGACTCAGCAGGCTCACTGCATGGCAAACCAGGGCAAGAATTGAGTTAGCACTTACATCAGGGAAGAACTGAGACCCAGCAGGCCCATTGAATGGGTTGGGTAAGGCGGGATGCTGACAGATACTTTCAAATGAATAATAGTTCAGTTCAAATTAATACCATGGGGGAGGGGGAAGCCAAGCCACGGTACAGTGCCCAGCAGCAATGGGTGGTGGGTGGGGAAGGAGATGGTTGCCCAACACTAAAAGCCAATTTCCTATGCTCTTTAGCAGCTAATTGGCCTTTTAACCACTGGTCTGGATGTACTGACGTTGCAACCCCTGGAGGTAGATGGGTGTGTTGGTTTAGGGTCTGAGATTGAAAGTTTGCCCATGGAGCAAAGGCGTGGGAAGGGCTAGGAATGGTGCATTCTGGGATGCTGGAAGAATGAAAATAGAGTGGTTTGTCTCTCTAGAGCAGTCTAACACTAACAATACCTTGGAGACCCTGGAACAACCTAGGTAAAATGGTTCTAAGATATCGCTTGCTTGAATTGGCATACTTTTAAAGCACTTAAAAGGTACTTGGCACAGGTCAACACCCTTCAATAAATGCCTTTATGACAGTTTAAAAGTAACCTGTAACAACCCCCTTAGATTACAAACTTCTGTGAATAGGAAGTTTGCTTCTATTTGTTTGTAAAATGCTATACATTTATGCCGTTAAGTTAATAATCAGTAATTGCAACATTATATTGGATATAGTAGATATTATACTTCTCACCACTAGATGGCAGTGTTTTGTTTAACTAATATTGACCAGTGAAAACTGATTTTCTTGCTATGAAGCATATTTAAATGATAGTACTATAGTATGATTTTACTTTGAAGATTAGTCTTAAAGATGGTCAGAAAGTACTTCTGACATGTTTCTTTTCTTTAACCTTCCAGTTCTGAAATCTTATTATCTAAAAATAGAGACAAATGTTGAAACTGATTGGGTTATTATCCTGTTATGAGTTAGACATTGGGAGGTTCTATGAGGCCTTCTGAAGGAATGTCATCAGTACCCTGACTGCAATGGCCCTCAGCACCACTGTAGATCCAGCTTATATCATCTTCCAATCCAAATCTTAGGACCAGTAAGTAGCTCATCTTCATCACTTGTGATCTCAAATCTGCCTTCTTCTAAAAATCTTATCTTCCTTTGGCTTCTGCAGCTCTGCCTTCTCTTAGTTCTCATCGTTTTTTAATTGCATCTTCAGTATGTCCTCTGGAGGATCCTGCACCCTTTGATCTTTGGTCCTGTAACAGAGATCATGGGGCTCCTATTACTTTAATGAGAAAAACTGCAGTTTATAGAGCCCAGGCAGCAGAATACAGGCGAGATACAAGAAGGGAGGAGTAGAGAAGCACTATGGCCTAGGCAGGGAGATGCTTATTAAATGTTGGTACTTGAATTGAGAGGAACACATCTTAGATCTCAGTGCACCGTTCTTTCTCATTTAACAGGAAAGGCAAGGCAAGAGTAGATAGGAACTTTTCCATAGTTTGTGATACTATCACTTAGCAAGCTTTATTAAAAGCAAGGCTAATTAAATAGAGCTGGTATCCTCTTGCCCACTCAAGCTCAAGCCCCGGCTGGCATGCTGAGCCAGACAGGAGGAGGATTTAAACACCCCCCTCCCCCCAGCCCTGCACCTGCAGGGGACCCCAGCTGGGGTCTGCCTGGCACAAGTGGAGCAACACCTGACAGGCAGACCCCAGCTGGGGTCCTATGCAGGCAGTGGCGGGGGGAGCATTAAAACCCTCCCTTCCACATTAGCATGCTGACCCGAGCCACCATCAAGTGGAGAATGGGAAAAGGCCTGTCAGGGGCTGTTCCACCCCTGCCAGGCAGACCCCATCTGAAGTCTCAAGTCAAACTGAAGAAGTCAAGGAACTTTCAGCTTTTTAACCCTGAACAATTTGTCACAATACTGAAAAAATTTTAAGTCCAGTCTTGATAATAGGAGAGATCAAAGGTTGTTAGGAATATTCCCTTTGATACTTGATCTAATTCAAGGGCTTCTAAAGTTTCACTGGTTGATTTATGGCTCATTGCTTTCCTCTCACTATGCAGACAAAAGGAGAAAATGGATTGGGATGAGGTAAAGAAACAATAGCTGTGGTTTCTGGTGCCTGGGAATCCCTAGAATCCCCTCTCCATGTTGTCCCTAGAATTTGCTCCCAATATTAGGAGCAATCTGGGATACATTCACCTATAGGCTCAGCATACTCCCAGATTATAATCAAGACAGGAGTTAATGCTGGTAGGGTATGTCATATGAGAACCTTTGAGATCTGTCAGGATGAACAATTGGTTGTGGTTGTGGTAGTTAATGTTAATACATTCTTGCCAAGGGGTAAACATTTCAAAACTACCTAGGTGACTTAGGAGCTAAAGTCCTATTTTTCAAAAATGCCTTGGGCAATAAGAATCTAATATTACTAAGTCAATAGGGCCTTAGCCTCCTAATTCATATCTGGGTTTTTAAACATTTTCCCTTAAATAATTTGGGCTTTCAGAGATGCAAGGAAGCAAAGGATAATCTAATGGTTGGAGCATTAGCCGAAGACTTAGGAAGCCCATTCTTCTACAGGCTTCCTTTGTTCCCTTGTTCAGGTCAGTTTCTCTATCCCCTGCCTGTACATGAGGTTAAGAGGATTTCTCTATTTCACAGAGGAGCTGTGAGGATAAATACTTCATAGATTATGAAGTACTCAGTAAGTGGGGCCAGATGAGTACCTAAGACAGAAGAAAGAAATGGCAAAATTGTTCTATAGTTCACAGCTGGAGTCAACACTTGGCAACTGACTGCTGAGCAAGTGAGAGCTGGGTTCCAGCTGAGGGTGATGACAGACTCCACATGGTCATTTTATCTTCTGTCTAATTAGCATTTTTTCTGCATTAGGAGCACACCATTAATAAGCAAACATCCACATTACTCAGGTTTTAAAATTGCCATTTTTCTGTGACTATACCATTTCTAACTTAAGACACTATTAGACCTCCAGTTTTTATTCTAAGTTCCCTTCCCCATTTTTGTTGTGATTTTTTTTCTCTTTATTTAACCATAGACAAAATTAACAAAAAAAAATGAAGGCCTTTGTTTTAAAAAAAAAGGTTACAAAATTGTACATTTTAACAGTGTATTTCCCTTCAAGACAATTGACCTGTCAGTTCTGTTTAAAAGCTTTTGGATGACAGCCATGAAAGGCACATCTACATGTTGCCATATGGTAACGTTGCTACAGTGCCATGCTTTATTAGTTCCTTCTGGAAGTACTAAAGCATGGCAGAGTACAGGTGGTTACTGCACTGTGTGCACAGCGCATGATTAGATTTTGCTGCTACATCGCTGTAGCTGGTGATCGATCGTATGCTACATTGCCATAAGGCAATGGTGTCAACCTTTTCAAGTAGATCACCTTTGCCACTTAAAAGCAACACAAGATATACCGTGTGCCTCCACCGCACACCCCTCCCCCGCTGCCCAGCAGGTGAGTCTGTGGGAAGGGAAGGGGGGGCAGATCAAGGCAGAGGGAGAGAAAATTATTTGGGATCATGCCTCCCCAGCTGATAAGTCCCACCCAGTCAGGGCCCCACTCAACTTAACCCTGTTTCTGCCTCTGCAAGACTGTCCGTCACCATGGGGGCTTCAGTCTAGCCCCTGCCCCTTCCCTCCCCCACGGACTGACCTGCTGGACTGGGGCACGTGCATGCATGCATGCAGGCGCTCAGTCCCCCACTCCAGCCTTGGATCGATTCCAACAGGCTCCGAGATCTTTTGGTAGATTGAGATCCACTGGTTGGTGACCACTGCCATAAGGCAACATGCTGATGTGCCCAAAGTGAAAAAAAATCACATAGTAAGATTAGTCACCAATGTTCTAGCTTTAATATTATTTGGAAAGGCTAAAATGTTTTCCTAAATATTTTTAAACTTGAAAAGGTTCTCACAAAGTTGAATAACATCATCTGAGTCTCAGTTATCTTGTTAAACTTTATAATGTAACTAGCCAGTTTCCCGTCAAGAATGATGTGGGGGAGGGGGTGCGGGCAGGGACAGAGGCCTGTGTCTGGACCCCCCTCACCTATGGGGCCAGGCCTGCTCCCCCTTTCTTTCCCCCTTCTGCTGGGCCAGGCCAGGCTCAGCACCCCCCCCAACCATTTTTGGGCTTGCCCCCTCCACTGTTGCAGGGCTGAGCTTGGCACCCCCCACCACCTGCTGCTGCTTTGGGGCTAGGCTAGGCTGGGCCTAGCATGTCCCCCCAACCCTCCCTGCCACCATTATGGGGCCAGGCTGAGCCTGGTGCACCCCCCGATCCAGCTCACTGCCATTTTGGGGCCAGGCCTGCCCCCCCCCTTTCTGATGCCGTTGTTGTGGGGGTTGGGCTGGGCCGGGCCCAGCACACCCCTTCCCACCCTGCCCATTGCCATTTTGGGGCCAGGCCTGCTCGCTGCTGTTTCAGGGCTGGGCCGGGCCTGGCTTTATCCCCCCATCCTGCCTGCCTCTCCCCACCCCACCACTGTTTTGAGGCCAAGCCCACTTCACCCCCTACCTGCCTGGCCAACATCCACCTGCCTCCCCTCCCCATGAATGCTGGGCAGGGGGGGCGTGGATGGAGCACTGCCGCCCAGCACCCTCTGCCCCCGCTGCATGCAGGGGGCAGGGAGCGAGGCCAGCACTGCTGGCCTCCCGGGAGCAGGGTGGGGGCAGGGAGGAACAAGGAGCCCCCCTGCTCCTTCCCTTCTGCCCCAACTTCATGGTGGCATCAGGGCCTGCTCTTCCCCCATGCCACAGTAGGCCTGGGCCCATTTTCCCCCTCCCTCATGCCACTGTCACGTGTCCAAAATTGTTCCCCACACCCTTTGTACTGCCACCTCTAGCTCATCCATGGAGTAGGGGAGGGGGTGCCGAGGCCAGGGGTATAACTACATTGTTAATGATACCAATATTTTCTGAAGGTAGGCTGAATATTAAGGTTGGTACCTAATGGATGATACTGGGAATTTAACATTGACTTCACTCAGGAGTATGAGATTCATGATCAACACATCTTATGAAATTCAAAAAATTATTGAGAGGAAATATTTTCTACAAGGGATAAGTGCACATCCAACAATGTTATTTTAAAACTAATACAAGCACTGTAAACTCCTTATAGATAGTAAGCTGAATCCAGTTTTGACTTAGAGTGCTGTTAAAAGTTACCTTTTACGATGCTTCAACTCTGTGGAAAGGGTTGCCATCATTAAGTTGAAAGTTTCAGAGCAGTCATAGGTTAAGCTGGTGTGCCATTTCAAACCTGCATGACAGTGACTTGCCACTAGATGGCCTGGCAAGCAGGGGTATGGACAGGAGCCAGGTGGGAGGATGGAAGGGAAGCTTGTAGCTCCAAGGTGAAGAGGCCACCAGGAGGATTTACATGCTCCACAGCCCTCAAGAGCCAGGCAGAGCCAAGGGCAGGAGGGGAAAGGTGTTGTGTGGTTGGAATTCAAAAAAACCCCCAAAAAACAAACAAACAAACAAAAAAAGCTTGAAGCGAACAGGCAGCAGTGGAGGAGCAGGATGGGGAGGGTGGTAAGAGAGAACAGAGTGGGGGCGAAAGGCCCCAGAATCTTGCATGTTCTCTTCGGGTTCCCCAGCATCATGGTCTTATCCCAGCCAGCAGACAAGGGTTACAAGTGGTTAATTACAGGCCAGACCTGCCTGTATCCTGGCTGCATGACGCCAGTATGGTAGCTCTCAATCTGAATCAGTCAGGGGCTCCGCTTCCCCCTCACTGGCATCAGTCCGGTCATGCCTGGCACTGACCACTCTCCCTCCAGAGGATTGGGGCGAGGGGGGTGTTGGGGAAACAGAGGCATGAGGAGGTGCCTCGCCGGCGCTGCTCTTGCTCTTGACATTCTCTCCAGCTTCATTCGGGCTGAGCTGCTCAGCCTTGGGTTCTCCAACCCCACCTGGGCGAGGGGCTGCCTGCAGCCAGGATTCTCTTGCAGTCGGCAGACTGGGGTTACAAATGGTTAATTAAGATCCTGCCTGCCTGTCTGCCAGCTGCATGTGGCTGGTACTCTAATTCTCAGGTTGGAGGGATTAGGGAAGGGGTCCTATTCCCCCCACCCCTCAGTGCTCCTAAATCCCCTTCCCCCACTACCTGCCCTCTGCCATCCCCTTCGAACCCTGCCCCTTTGGTTTCCAAGCTCCCTCCCCTCCCTCCTGCCAGCTGCAAGTCCCTCTTCTCCCCCCCACCTTCTTTAATACATTTAAATGGTGTTTATGACAGGCTAACACCCTTTAGCAGGTGAATACTCCCATTTTAAGTGTTTTTATGATTGTTTAGATGTAACCTGTAACATGGCTCTTATACTTCATTGGCCTGATTGCTGAATACAGCCATTCTTTAAAATATCACTAAAGCAGGTATTGTAAATAAAAGTTAAAACAATTTAAATTACATTTGGGAGAAATACCTAATGACATAAAGCAAAATGTCATACCTTTCTGACATACAGGAATGGGGTTGAAATGCATATAAAGCATCCTTATGAATATAAAGGGCCATTTTGTCAAGCAAAAAACTCTTGGTTCAAGCTCATACATGGATAAGAAGATGGTATTAAAGATGTGTGCAGCTCCCAGGAACTAGTGGTGAAGAGCAAATCTCCAGCATGAAGAGTGAATCCAATTGTACACAAATGCAAAACATAAACATACTTTAAAAATGCAGCTTTTTCCTTTAATTTCTCTTACCCTTTTTTTGCTATTTGATCTAGCACTAGAAATGTAAGCAGTAAAATGCTAATAATTTAGATAAAATGGAAATGTAAGATGGTAATCTATTTAATGCAGAATGAGCTTGGTGCAGATCAGTATTTGTGCGAATCATAGAAAATTAGGGTTGGAAGGGAATTTAGGAGGTGTAGTCCAACCGCTCAAAGCAGGACCATCCCCAACCAGATCATCCCAGCCAAGGTTTTACCTAGCCAGGTCTTAAAAACCTCCAAAGATGGAGACTCCATGTCCTCTCTGGGCAACTTGTTCCAGTGCTTTACTACCCTCCTCTTGAGGGAGTTTCCTCATATCAACCCAAACTTCCTTTGCTCTACCCGCAAACCCATTGATGACGCCCCCTGACCCCCTGAGACTGGCTGCTGCTGCCACTACCTGCGGCTGGCCACTGCTCACCACTGCCCCCTTGCCACCGAAACTACCAGAGGCATCAGCGGGTGGTTGCCAATCAACGGTCAGCACTTGCCACCCCACCCCCCCACCTTGCTGCTGACACTGTCTCAGCCACTGCTGCGGAAGCTCCCCACTTGCTGACACAACACCCCCACCGCCAACACTGCCAATACCACCTGCAGATGATCACCAAGCCCCTCCGACCCCACAGCCTTGGGAGGCCCGTAACGTTCATGCCAAGAGCGTTGCTCCTTGTTCTGTTATGTGCCACCACTGAGAACAGTTCGGCTCCATCCTTTTTGGAACAACTCTTCAGATATTTGAAGGCTGCTATTGATCCCCTCTCTTCTCTAGACGAAGCCCAGTTCCTTCAGCCTGTTGTCGTAAGTCATGTCCCACCCCTGACCATTTTTGTTGCCCTCTGCTGAACTTTCTCCAATTTTTCCACATCCTGTATGTAGCGGGGGGCCCAAAACTGAACACAATACTTCAGACGTGGCCTCACCAGTGGTGAATAGAGGGGAATAATCACTTACCTTGATCTACTGGCAATGCTCCTACCAATGCAGCCCAGTATTCCATTAGCCTTCTTGGCAATGAGAGCACCCTGTTGGCTTATATTCAGATTATTGTCCACTCTAACCCCCAGGTCCTTTCTGTAGATCTGCTGCTTAGCCAGTCTGTCCCCAGCCTGTACTGGCGCATGAGATTGTTCTAAGTGCAGGACTTTGCCCTTGTTATTTCTGAATGTCAGCAGATT
Source organism: Crocodylus porosus (assembly GCF_001723895.1). Lineage (NCBI taxonomy): Eukaryota > Metazoa > Chordata > Crocodylia > Crocodylidae > Crocodylus > Crocodylus porosus. The sequence goes on from NW_017728931.1 coordinate 99,427,586, forward strand.
TCTTTTGGTTCAGTCCTCCAATTTGTTGAGGTCTCTGAATCCTAGCTCTGCCTTCCAGCATATCTACTACTCCCCACAGCTTGGTGTCATCTGAGAACTTGCTGAGGGTGCACTCTATCCCATCTTCCAGGTCATTGATAAACAGGGATCGGGGTTTGCTGTTTCCCATGGGGAAACAGAAAAAAACACAGATTTCCCCCTTTACCTGAGGAAAATGAGGATTTCTCATTTTAACAGAGAAACCTGCAGAGTTTGCAGTTTTGCAAAGAACTCTCTGCAGGCTGGCAAAGTTCCAACTTTTCTAAATAGTCCTTAACCTGTTATTTTGCCATTGTTGACTGCTCACCTCTTCCCCAAACTGTGCTGCCCAGTAGGCCTGTGCAAATAGGGAAGTATTCGATTTGAATTCAGCCAATTCAGAGGACAGTGATTCAGTTTGGAGATTCGCATCACTGTCCCAAATCCAATTGGCCAAATTGGCTTTGGAACATTCGGTACTGATTTGGAGATTCAGCCATAGATTATAATGGGAAATCACTGAAATACCTATAACTCTGTCATTTTTTGGCAGATGTGGTTGAAAACAGCAGGGATGGTAGCCCCTTCTAAGGGCATGAGGCCTACCAAGCTTCAAGGAGATAGGTGCAGGGCTTTCTGGGAAAGTGCACCTGAAACTGCTGACAAGCAAAATTCATGGTGTGACTTTGTGTGTGTGTTAAGGTGCAGTGGGGTGAAAATAGCGGGCATGGTAGCCCTGTTCTCACCCTCACAACTCCACTGCAGCCAATATGCCTCAGGCCTCTCAAAGATCTTGCAGTTCTGGGTTTTCCCCACTTAGAACTGTGCGGTGGCTGGAAGTTATCAAGTGTCTCCTGCTCCTACCTGCCTTTCGCCAAGGAGGTTTGTGATCCTGGCATTTCCTGGAGCTGCCATGCCACCGGCAGTCCCACCCGGGCCTCCCTGTCCTGGTAGGGTGCAGTTTTAGGTCATGCCCAGGATGATGTGGGGCTGCTTCCTCCCCATATAGCCCCAGCCCTTATACCCCCAAGGTCTTCCTAGCACGGGAGCTCAGGAGGGAGATGTTCTTTCCATGCTGGCTGGTGAGAAACTAAACTGCTGCCTCCAGCTCTGAGAGTGGGTCATTAAATGGTTGCCGTCATTAGCACCTGTCCTGCCACATATATATAGCCACTCATGCGGACATGAGGGAGGCCTGCCAGGTTTCAGGCAGAGTGGTGCAGGGGTTTCTGTGAAACTGCACCTCAAACTGCTGAAAGCAAAACTCGTGTCACTTGTGTGTGTTAAGGGGGGTAGGTTGTAGCTGTGTTGGTCTAAGGACATAGCCCAGACAAGGTTCTTAGGGTCAATCTGATATATTTTATTAGACCAACCGAATAATTCTTCAGAATTTCTGGAGAAATTCTTCTTTGCAAGCTTTTGGGTTTAAAAACCCTTCATCAGGCTGAGGAATCATCTAGTTCGGGGGGGGAGGCATATGTGTGTGCTCGTCCTGAATGGAAGGAATAGTAAAGAAGCCAGTGACTGGTATGCAATGCAGGCAAGAAAGCCAGTTAGTGAAAATGGAAATGGAGGCATCAGGAGGTGAAAGAGACAGGCTGAGGTAGGGGGAAGGGGAAAGTAGCAGGTAAAAGTGGAGAGGTACCTGGGGAGTCAAATGTCAGGCAGGCTGTAGTGTGTCATAAATCCAATGTCTATACCGAGTCCGTGAGTTTCTGTATCTAGGAAGCTCATGAAGTTCATAGGCCCATCTGTGAAAAGTGGTTTGTAAATTCAAACAAGCACTGAACCTTGCTAACCTCATCACCAGAAACTTGCAGCCCAAAACACACTGAATGGATCCAGACCATGCCATGACAAGAAATGCAAAATCTGCCAACACATCTTCAGTACCCACACAAACTGCACACCAGAATCTATCGAAGACAACAGTACTCAACTACATGTGGGGTCACATTTCTCACAAGAAAACCACTCCGTCTCCAGTCCGTCAGGCCTGATCCTGAAAGGGAATTTACAAACCGCTTTTCACAGACAGGCCTATGAACTTCAAGATGGGCCTATGACCTCCTAATCAGGAACAAGAGCTTAACCAGGAATTCACCAAGGAACTGGCTGAGGCTCCATGCTCTTGGTGCATGATTGTTATGGGAGACTTCAACTACCTGGACGTCTCATGGGAAGAACACCCAGCGAAATTCAAACGGTCGCAAAGCTTCCTCACATGCGTGGACAAGCTCTATCCAACTCAAGAAGTCTATGCACTGACAAGAAGTAAAGCACTGCTCTACCTGGTACTGGCGAAGGGGGTGATCTAGTCAGTGACCTAATAATTGAAGGGAAGCTGGGAGACAGTGACCACGAGCTGATCACTTTCACTATCCACTGCAAAGCTGGCAAGTCGGTCAGCAATGCAGAAATCCCCAACTTTAGGAAAGTCGACTTTGACAAGCTAAGTCCCTAAGGGACCATGACTTGACAAGGAGGGGAGTTCAGGATGAGTGGTTGCTCCTTGAGAGCAATCATGAAAGCATAACAGATGTCCATCCCATCTTGGAGGAAAGGTAGCAAAAAGGCACAGGAACCCCCTTGGCTCTACAAGGAACTCGTGGGCCTCCTGCATTTAAAAAAAGAGACCTATAAAGGATGGAATCACCACAAAGGAGTATTCTACACTGGTCCGGATCTGTAGGGAGCGAACCAGGAAAGCCAAGGCTGTAACTGAACTCCAACTGGCTACACATATCAAGGACAATAAAACGTCCTTTTTAGATGTGTCAGGAGTCAGAAGAAAAGCAAGGGTAACATTGGACCCCTGCTAAAACAAACAGGGCAACTGACAACCAATATCCAGTAAGAAGCCAACCTGCTTAATGGGTATTTTGCGTCAGTTTTTCACCAGCCCAGAGGGACTGCCCTGCTTAACACAGTGCAGGATGGCCAGGGTGAGGGTGAATTTATACCCTACATCAATGTAAACCACATAAAAGAACACCTTGAAAGTCTGGACACCTTCAAGTCAGCTGGTCCAGACAGTTTGCAAACCAGGGTACTTAAGGATCTGGCAGGCATCATAGCTTAGCCACTGGCAAGGATCTTTGAGAACTTGTGGCACTCAGGTGAAGTGCCCAAAGATTGGAAGAAGGCAAATGTGGTGCCTATCTTCAAGAAAGGGAGGAAAGTAGATTCCAGGGAACTACAGGCGTATCAGTCTGACCTCTATCCCTGGGAAGATCTTGACAAACTGGCTGATGGCAACATCTGGAGGGACAGCCAGCACGGGTTTGTTGCAGGTGGGTCTTGCCTGACCAATCTCATCTCCTCCTATGACCAGGTGACATATCATCTGGACAAGGGAAAAGAGATTTACATCCTATATCCTCATGGAAAAATCAGCCAGTTGTGGCCTTGGCTACGTCACAGTCCGATGCCTGGGGAATTGGCTCCGAGGTTGGACCCAGAGAGTGGTAATGGACAGAAGTGAATCATCATGGTGCTCCATGACCAGTGGTGTCCCCCAAAGCTCCATCCTTGAACTTATACTCTTTAACATCTTTATTAATGATGTGGACATTGGTGTCAGAAGTGGACCGGCCAAGTTCACTGATGACACCAAATTTTGGGGTAAAGTGTCCACACCTGAGGATGTCCTGGTGATCCAGGCTGACCTTGACAGGTTTAGAAAATGGGCAGATAAACCTGATGACATTCGATACCAAAAAATGCAAGGTACTCCACCTCAGGGGAAACCAGCATCATGTTTATAGGCTTGGCAGTGCTACGCTTGCTAGCACCATGGCCAAAAGGGACTTGGTGGTCATGATTGACCACAAGATGAACATGAGCCACAAATGCAATTTCCCAGCTGGCAAACTGAGCAAAATTCTGGCTTGCATCCATAGATGCTTCTCAAGCAAATCTCAGGATGTCCCCCCTCCCACTGTACTCAGCCTTGATGAGGCCACAGCTGGAGCACTACATCCAATTCTGGGCTCCACAATTTAAAAATGATGTGAAAAAGAAAACCTTGAGAGAGTCCAGAGGAGAGCCATGTGCATGATCAGAGGGCAGGAGAACAGGTCTTATGTGGAAAGGCTGAGAGCCATGGGACCCTTCAGCCTGGAAAAGCACAGGCTCAGGGGTGACTTAGTGGCTGCCTATAAGTATATAAGGGGTGTACATCAGGATCTGGGGGGATGCCTGTTCACCAAGGGACAACAAGGTCAAACAGTCACAAACTCCTCCAAGACCGTTTTAAGCTGGACATAAGGACAAATTTCTTTACTGTCCAATCCCCTAAGGCCTGGAATAGACTGCCTCCAGAGGTGGTGCAGGCACCTGCTCTGGACTCTTCTAAGAAACATTTGGATGCCTATCTTTCTGGGATCCTTTGACCCTAGCTGACGTCCTGCCCCTCAATTCGATGATCTTCCAAGGTCTCTTCCAGCCCTAATGTCTATGAAACTTCACTTCATCAACCTCCTAGGTACAGAAACTATGGACTCAGTATAGACATTAAATTCATGACACACTACATCCCAGGCAGCTAAGTGTGCTCACCTGGAGCCTCTCAACTCCAATGCAACCAGCAAGCCTCAGGCCTGTCAAAGACCTATTAAAGGTCTGGGCTTTCCCCAACCAGGACTGTGAGTGCATGTGGTGGCTAGAGGTTATAAGGTGCCTCCGACCTGCCTTTCACCATAGAGATCCTTGGTCCTGGCATTTCTTAGAGCTGCCATGCCACCAGCAGTCCCACCAAGCAGTTTTAGTGGTCATGACTAGGACCTGGGGCCTCCTCCTTCCCCATAGCCCCATCCCATATCTCCAAGTTCATCCTAGCACAGGACCTCACTTAGGACATGTTCTTCTCCTGCTGGCTGGTGATATAGTGAGTGCCCCTGCAGCTCAGAGAATGAGGCACTAAATAGTTTAAAAAAAAAACAAATGGAAATAGATGTGGACGGAGTGAGGAGGGTGGCACTCACTCTGTCTGCAGATGGAGCTTGGGGAACCCCAGCAGTGAGAGGTTCACCTTCAGGAACACCAGCTGCTCCACCAAACCACAATCCAAGGAGGTGCGTTGGGGTGTCATAACATCACCAGCAATGCTGAACACCTTCTCCGTTGGAACACTGGTTGGTGGACTGGACCGATGTTCCTGGGCAACCATGGCCAGATCCTTACACATCTGGCTGCAGGTTGCCCAATAGGCCAAGGGGTCACAGTCCAGCAGCTCCATGTCCTTAGCAAAATGGGTAGCCACCAAAGCCTTGGTGCTACCTACCTAAGGCTGGGGTCTGGTGTATCTGGACCCTAATATTGAACATTGACTGGTGTGGAGGAGACTGGCTGATGCTGGGAGTGCTGGCATAGGAAAGTGGATCCCCCTTCTTCCACATCCCCTCGCTTCTGCCCATGGGTGACTGGTGCCTCCTGAGTGAGGGGGCCCACTTCACCCCCCCAGCAGTCCATCAGCAACTGGGGGGCTCCCCCCACAGTCAATAACACCAACCAGGGAGGCAGTTCCCCCACAGCCGATCATGCCGACCCAGAACTGCCAGCAGCATACCCCTGGTCAATGCAGTCAGCTATGGGGGACCACAGGGATCACTTCTCCTGGTGCCCCCATTCCCCGGCTGGCACTCTTTCAGAGGGAGCACCAGGGCTCTTGCCTGCTCCTCCTGTCCGTTGCCAAGGGGAAGAATGTTGGCTACCAGGGGGTGTACCAGCACTCTCAGGCGGTGCACGTGCACCCCCATGCACCTCCTATACATCGCCACTGCCCCTGCCCTTCTGCCTCCCTGTTTCTGTTCACCAGCACCTCTGTCCAATGATCAAGGATTTTGGTGCTGCATGTGCTCCCCTTCACCCTCGGGTCGCACATGCCTGCCAGCACATAGACCATACTGGACCACAAGGGATCTAGCTATTTTGTTTTCTATGTCCTCCTTCAGCCAATTCACCAGTGCCTGCACCTCTGGTGACAGTGGCTTGCCCCAGCCAGGAACATTGATCCCCTGGAATTCTCCATTTGGTTCTCAAGTTCCTTGACTATGGGGATTCCCTAGCTAAGGAGGGCATCACCAGTGCTGAGGGTCTCAGTGGCCTTGAGGAACAGCTTGAGGACCACCAAGATCTGGGAGATGGTATCCCACACTGGTTTGTTAAGGGGGCCGCTGATCCCAATCTTCCTGAGCAAGGCCATCTCATGGATGGCCTTCTGTTGCTCCACCAGACTTTCCAGCATCAGGTGTGTGGAGTTCCACTGAGTGTCCATATCCTGCATGATTTTGTGCTGTGGGATGCTTAGCTCTGCCTGTTTGTCCCACAGCATTTCACCCCCCTTGATGCTGCAGTGGAAGTAGCCCACCACCTTCCTGCATTTTGAAATCAGCTGAGTGGTAATGATGGTGCCATCACTGGCAGCCCTGTCCCCCTCCAAGGCATCCCTAACTATGAGGTGCAGCCTGTGTGCCACACAGTGGGTATCAACAAAGTTGGCATCATGGACCACCTTGACCATATGTTGGTGACCATGAACCCATGGGTGAGCTCATCCTGCCCAATTAGCCATCCCTGCACCATGCAGTTCATGGCCACCATGATCTCCCTTTCCATGTGGGACTCCTCCATCACCTCTGCTTGAGGGAGAGCCCACGAGTGGCCTGACTGCTTGCACCAGTGCTCTGTGAGGGAAAAGTAGGCATGATCTCCATCCTGGCTGCTCCAGATGTCTGAGGTGAAGTACAGCCCTGCCTTGTGCAGCTCCTTCCTCAAGTACTCTCTGTGTGCCTCATACAGGGAGGGCACTACCATCCTGCTAAAGGTGATGCGTACTGGCACTTGGTAGGATGGGGCCATGAGCCTCCTGAACCCTGGCTACACAACTAAGGAAAAGGGCTGGCCATCCACAGCAAGCATCTCCACAATGCTCTGGGTGACCTTGTTCACCCTTGCAATGTGCCCCCTTTGTCTGCAGCTTTCCCCCACCACTCTAGGGTGGCCTGCTTCTGCTTCATGGGGATGCGGGCTTTGGAGCAAGAGGGGGATTTCACTTTGGGCACACTCCCACTGGTGCCAGGCTGAGGAGGAACAACAGCAAGGGGGTGCTGCCTCCTGAGATGAAACACTTCACCACCACAGTGATGCTGCTGCATCTCCTTGCCTCGGCTGATCTACCTTTGGCAGTACTGGCAGATAGCATACTTGGGATCATCTGCCACCTGAAAATGATCCCACACTACATTACCCCCCCACACACACTTCTGGGTTGAGGGTGGGGATCCTGCCTTATTCTCCTCCTCAGCAGGCACAACAACAGGAGGAGCTGACTCAGCTGAGCCACATACCTCTACAACCTCAATCTCCTCTGAGGTGCTTTCTGGAGAAGGAGACTTGGTTCTAGGGGAACTTTGAGAGGAGTGGAGCACAAACTCAGATCCTCCCTCATTCCCCATACTTTCTTTGCTAGGGATCTGCTTCTAGATCCAGATCCTCCTCTGGCACTGGGAGGTTCATGCTGGGAGATGAAATTGGGGTGCAGAAGACAGTTTATACCCATCCAAGACCATGCTCCACTCATGCAAGCTATCCCACCACGTTTTTGTTATTCCAATCATGTCACAGATCTGTGACCATGCAGGGACTTCCAGTTCTTCCTGCTTGTTTCCCAGGCTCCATGCATTCATGTACAGGCACCTGAGGTAACTAGCCGATTGCTGTACTTTCTCAAGAAGACTGAGAGTGCCTCCCCTGCTGCCATCTCCTACTTGTGATTCCTCCAGGTCGCCCACTTAGCTCAGGGCTCTATTATCCATCTCCTGACAACTTAATTTAAATGAGAATACAGAATTGCACATAAGAAACAAATTTAGGCTGAGAGATTGCTTAGAGCAGTGATCCTCAGCCTTTTTGAATTTGAGGAACTCCTCATTAGATTCAATACCTCCCTCAAGTGTCAGCTCTTAGTTTTCACTTGCTTTTTGACTACAGAAAGATAATAGAGCAATTCTTTTGTTGCAAAGAAATTGGAGAGACCACAACAGATCATAACATTTCTAACACTATGGATTCATAGAGTCGGAAGGGACCCAATGGATCATCATGTCTGACCCCCTGCCCCTGGCAGGAAAGAGGACCGATGTCAGATGGCCCCAGCCAGGTGATTGTCAAGCCTCCTCTTGAAGACCTCCAAGTTAGGTGACAGCACCACCTCTCTTGGAAGCCCATTCCAAACTCTGGCCACCCTTATTGTAAAAAATTTCTTCCTAATGTCTAACCTAAATCTACTCTTCACTAGTTTGCACCCATTATTCCTAGTTACTCCCTGAGGCGCTCTGGTAAACAGTGCATCCCCAATTCCCTGCTGTCCTCCTCTGATAAATTTATAGGTGGCCACAAGGTCACCCCTCAGTTTTTTGTATAGGCTAAAGAGATCCAGATCTCTCAACCTCTCCTCATAGGGTCTTTCACGGAGACCACTAATCATGCGGGTTGCCCTCCTCTGAACCCTTTCCAGATCTTCTGTGTCTCTTTTGAAGTGTGGCGCCCAAAACTGGACACAGTACTCCAACTGCGGCCTGACTAGTGCTGCATAGAGGGGGAGCATCACCTCCCTCAATCTGTTGGTCATTCCTAATTGAAATCTCTGGGATTATTTTGTGAATCACATTTGCATACCTAACAGTACTAACATTTCATGGCACCCGTGGCACCCTTGGAAGGATTTCAAGGCACCCCAGGATACCATGCCAATCTGGGTGAGAATCATTATTTTTGGGGACCTGTCTCATGTTGATATTTTAGTTCCTATATAGTGCTTTGTCCTTTTTCATGTTTTACAAGTATTCTGTTTCTCTTATTGTAAGTTGTGTTGTTGGGAAGGGTGGAATATATACAGAGTAAGTTAGTAATAAATAAATAGCATGCGGTACAATACGAGTCCAGTTCTGGACATACTTACACACGTGATCCACTTCACTAAGATGCTTACATATAGACGTATACCTAATGATATGTATGTGAGTGGTGCCAATGAAGCTAATGGTGCTTAGAGTTGGCACGTGCTTCATTATCTTACTGAATCAGGATAAGAAATAATCCTGTTAGTTCCAATAAGATTGCATATGAGCGCAGAAATATTCACATCTGTATTCTGCATAATCATGCCCTTCCTCTTTCATCATGTACGACTTTACTAATGCACATGAGTAACCGAGAAGAGAATGTCCCAAAACTTTTTTTAAATAGATGGTTTTGTTTTGTCCAGCCTGGGCAGTGATCTTTATGCTATTAGTTCTGTAAATACAAACTGCAAACTGAAAAGGAAAAATAAATGTTGCAGCTGGAGCTTCATGTATCATCCTGAGGGAAAAATAGAAAACTTTTCTAAAGTTATCCTAATGATAGTGCTACAAAATGAGAAAGATCTTAATCAGACCTTAATCTTTTTATGCAAGGCTCAGTACTCTCTGCCTTGCAATTAAAATAGAAAAACTACTGTATTGAAAAAACCTGACAAGAAAGAGTCATGCTTATCAGATCATTTTAAGATAAATGAAATAAAATGAACATATTATGTATTTAATTAATATAATGCATTGTAATCCCTTTATTTCTGAAATTGTCCTACTTCTCATAGAATCAGGAAAGGACCTTCAGAGGTCACCCTATTCAGAAGACTATCCCAAGCAAATCCATTGTCTAACCCAGGGGTATCAAACTCATTTGGCCATGCAAGTCATGGGGCTTGTCTGGTTTGCACCATGTGCAACATGTGGGTCAACTCTGAGGTCCATGGGCAGCACTAGGGGCTGGATGATGGGGCTCTGTGAATCAGATCTGGCCCATTGGCTGTATCTTTGGCACCCCTGGTCTAACTTATTAGTAAAACCACAGCCAACCTTGACAACCACAAAGCATAACACCCTAACCTGCCACAGGTAAGGCAGGAGGACAAGGGTGGCCACTGTCCAGTTTATGGGAGGGTTGTTTAAAATACGCTTCAGAGATTCAGAGGAGAGGGCCACACCCCTTGTTTCAGAGGAAGGCAAAAACCTCCACGGTCCATACCAACTTGACCATAAGGGAAAATTCCTTTCTGCCCCCAAATACAGCAGTCAGTCTGACCCTGAGCCAGTGGATGGATATAAGAAACTTATTTTAACTTGTCTGAATGAACTTGCCACCCCAAATGGGTATGCCTTTAATATTTTTTTTTAAATGCCTTCGCTCTTATGAATGAATGCATTATTTTATAACTTTGAAAAGTCCTCCACAATATACACTAGTCCAGGGGCAGGCAATTATTTTGGGTGAAGGGCCACTTACTGAGTTTTGGCAAGTCACATGACAGGCAGCCAGGGGCAGATAAATATTAATTTTCGTAATTTTGGGGTGGGCCCTGCGGGCCAGATAGAATGGCCTGGTGGGTCGCATCCAGCCCCCAGGCCACATTTTGCCTACCCCTGCTCTAGTCATATACCTCCTAGGTTCTGAGCTGATTGCACATACTAGGGAAGTGATTCTCAACCAGGGTGTAGTGAGATCCTTCTAAGGTGCTGCACAATATTAGCAGCCTTTATGCATGCAAATGCATGATTCACAAAACAAATCCAGGGACTTTGAATAGGAACCCACAGTATCAAAGACATGCTAACCTGTTGTAGCCTTCGTTGTGGTCTGTGTTGAGCTCTTGGCAACAGAAGAATTGCTCTATCAGTTACCATAGTCAAAAAATAAATGAAAGCTAAGAGCTGGCATTTTCCAAGAGGTGCCTTGAGTCAAATGAAGGGGACTTTGAGTCTAAAAAGGCTGAGAACCACTGCTCTAGGGCCATACGTATCTGCATTTTTTTCAGAGACATATGAAAATATGTAGAAGTTAAGGCTGTACATTTTTCAACTTGTTAAATTGTTTATTTTCTTTGTGCCTAGAACACAAGTCATTTGGAAATGTTAAGCTGCACCGAGAAGAGGTACAGGATAGAGATAAGGGGTTATTTAGCTCTGTACCCTTTCCCATTTCCTCTTCAGGTCTGCTAATTTTCACCAGAATCAGTAGGGTTCTGCCCATTGATGCCTAGCCCACTTTTCTGAAATATTGGGATGCTCAGATGTGTTATTCAACATTTATCACATTTGCAGATAGACAAACAGAGGAATGCAGTCAGGTTGAGCATAGGGCCTCACTCCTCTCAGCCAATGACAATAATAGTAAAGACATCACTTCTGATACCAAGTGGTAACTCTGCATTCATCAGAGTTTTGATTATGTCCTTTGTATCATTCTAGTGGTTCCATCAGGCTACAGCAAAATTACTCAGTGTGGTTTTGTGGCTAGAGTTGACCCCTTAGGGCCATTGCTCATGATTCCTATTCCTGACTTTTTGTGTCATCTTTGATAAAACACCTTAGTGCTCTCTAGCACCAAGGTTATTCTTCTTTGCTAAGTACAGGCAATCAATAAGCCCAATGCTGAATTGATTCAGTCTTCACAGGTTAGTCTAAGCTGCATAGATTGAACCGATTTAAGCAAGTGAACAGATCTTGATTCCAGAAATGCAGCCACATGCCTGCAGTGGCTAAAGCCAGAAGCTGCGGGGCACTAGGGCATGTCTCCTCCCCGGCTAGAGCAGACAGGTTGGGCCAAAGTTAGCCTGCCCACCCTGCAAGGGTGGGAGGGGGTTGTTTGGGAGGTGCAACACATCCTGGGATGCCAGGGATTGTGAGTTAACTTGAGTCTGGAGAGAATCTGGAACAGAAGTTCAATAAACTGATTTAACCTAAATCAGTTACGTCTGATACTACATCCCTCCAGGTTTTATCTTAAACATGTTTTTGCCATTTTGAAAGCAGTTTATGGGCAGTGAACTTGTGTTGTGTTATAAATGTGAACCAGTTTCTAAGCACTTACACATAAATCAGTATAACTTCTTCCCTAGCCCTTAAAATAAATATAATTATACTTTTTTATCATATCATACAAGGATTGAGGGGCTTAGTTAACAAATCCCTAGATTGGGGGTTGTCAGCCAGGGGTATGCATATCCCTGGGGGTACTTGAGAAGGCCCTAGGGGGTATGCGCAGGTGGGTGGGGACAGAGCGCAGCCATGCATCATCCCGCTCTGCCAAATCTACCCATGCACTGTGTGCAAGGCGCAGTAACTGCCCATACTACGCAGCGCTTTAGTACTTCCTTTTGGAAGCAACATTGCCACACAGTGACATGTAGACATGCTCATAGGCACATAAATCATTCATTTCAGCAGACATCTGACTCGCTATTCTCTTTTAAAACAAGACCTAAGAAAGTCATAGTGGTGACGCCCACTTTTATATGAAAGGCTAGTGGTTAGAGCATTTAGTCAGGAAATAGTAAAATTAATCAATTCTCTCCTCAGTCCAAGGGGGTTCAAACCCACAGTGTCTCCATAGCAAGGCACTGAGAGGTTGCTTGCAGGTGGGAAAGGGGGGTAATTAAGGACTCACCTGACCAGCATCAGGTGGGGCTGGAGCTATATAAGCCCTGGGAGCCATGAAGTGAGGTATGGGAAACTGGTGCCTCCTGAGTCTGGGGGGACATTGGTGAGGTACAACCAGGGGCAGGGAGAACAGCTGGTGACTGGTCTGCCAGCTGAGCCAATTTCAGGGGTGGCACTAGCACTTTCTATGCCCCCCTAACCTGCAGACCGCTCACTGTGAAGGGGGGCACCAGCACTCTCATGGGGTGGGGGGCATGTGCCCCCCCACACCATCCCCATGTATCACCTACAAAGTGAGGGGCTCCTAGCAGCAGGGCTGCTGAGTACTGGAAGAAAGCCACTGTGCAACATCGGGAACAAGGCAAGGTACCTGGGGCTGTAGTAGGGCTGTACGAAATTTGAGCAGCCATTTCATTTTGGATCCCTGCTGCCCCTCACAGCCCTACACTACATGGGGGGGCTCTGTGATGAGCACCCAGAGGCCCCAACCACTGCTGCTGCAGCCATTGAGTGCGAAGATTAAAAAAAAAAAATGAAGCAGCAGTGGCAATCAGGGCCTCTGGGGGCTTGTGGCAGAGCCCTTCTGTGCAGCATGAGGCAGTAGAGGGCAGGGGAGATAGCTCCCCGCAGCCTGGTGGTTGCAGCGTGGGTTGGCAGGGTGCCACATACTGTCTGCGAGCTGGGGCTGAGCAGTGCATTTCGCACAGCCCTGGGGCTTAGTTATGTGGCCCGGTTTGTTAAGCCTAGGGAAGGCCTGGTTGCCTTCCACAGGGCAAGTGTTTATTAGTAAGTTGTACTAGCAGTTTAGTCTGCAACCCTGCAAGGGCAGGAAAGGCCTACTCAGAGGGCTGGCAGCCCAAAAGTGGCTGAGTGCGGGGTCTAGCAGGGAGCGTGAGCCAGGCAGGGGTGCCATGGCCACCAGGGGCATCAGGGCAAGGACGCCATGGCCACCAGGGGGCATCACAGCCACCCCTGTGGCTGCAAGCCTTCTGCAGTCTTCCAGAAGTGTGTCCTAACCGGCATGCTGTAGGGTGACTGGCACAGGTAACCACTCCCATCTTTCCTGGTGAAGTTAAGACATTGCAGAAAGGGATGAAGTATCTCTGCACCACCCAGAAAGTAAAATAAAATCTGACTTTATAATCACAGGATGTGTTCACTCCCTTAGGAAGAGGGCAGCCTGTGGTTCTGGTACCTAATCCAGGGACTGCTCATGCATTCTGTTGAAGGAATAGTTACCTAAAATACATAAACAGAGTTTAGAGCAGGTACTGGAACTCACAACAACCCCCACTCTCAGGAGACAGTCCTCATCCCTGAGCTATAGAATCATGCTGTTTGTGGATGACTCCATCTCTATCCCTATGAATCATGCATTCCTTTCTGCACTGTGACACAGCTTCAGTAGGAGAGGTGCAGAGTGCCTCTACCTCAGCCTGTAAGCTAATGATTAGGACACTTTTTGGTGAGCTGGAGGATCTGGGTTTGAACCCCATCAGACTGAACAGCATGGGCCTCCTAGGCAATCATACAAATGGTGGGCCCCAGCTCAAGCCATGCATCTGAATGGAAGTTTCCTTGGAAAAGTCTTTGAAAAAATTATTAAGGATCATATCTGTGGGAGTCCAGTGTGAAAAGTAATGCAGCAGGACAACCAGCATGAGTTTGTAGCAGGTAGATCATGCCTGACTAATGTCTCTTTTTATGACCAGGTCACAAAATGCTTAGACGCAGGAGTAGAGGTGGATGTTGTTTACGTGCATTTTAAAAAGGTCTTTGATATGGTATCTCACCCTATTTTCATAAATAAATTAAGAGACTGTGATGTAGATGTTTACATAGTCTGGTAGGTGGCAAACTGGCTTGGGGGTCACACCCAGAGAGTGGTGGTGGATGGGTTGGTACCGACCTGGAAGGATGTGGGCAGTGGGGTCCTGCAGGGATCGGTCCTTGAGCCTGTACTCTTCAATGTCTTCATCAGCGATTTGGATGTGGGCAAAGATCCTAGAAAAGTTTATTAAGGAGGCCATCCTTGAGGGACTGGCCCAGGCTAACATTCTAAGGGACAGCCAGCACGGGTTTGTTGCGGG
>NW_017728931.1:99443170-99449142 GCF_001723895.1 Crocodylus porosus
CCAGCTGACTTCCTGCCCTTTGGGCAGGGGGCTGGACTTGATGATCTCCCGAGGTCCCTTCCAGCCCTAATGTCTATGAAATCTATGTGGTGTACTCTGTCCAAGTTTGCGGATGATACTAAATTGTGGGGTGAAGTGAACGCACCAGAGGGTAGGGTACAACTGCAGGTGGACCTGGACAGGTTGGAAGAGTGGTCTGAACACAACAGGATGCAGTTCAACAAGGACAAATGCAGAGTGCTGCACCTAGGACGTAAAAATATCCAGCACACTTACTGGCTGGGGAATGACCCTCTCAGCAGCACAGAAGCAGAAAGGGATCTCGGAGTCATAGTGGACTCCAAGATGAACATGCGTCGTCAGTATGACGAAATCATCAGGAAAGCTAACCACACTTTATCATGCATTAGCAGATGCATGACGCACAAACCAAGGAAGTGATACTACCCCTTTATGCAGCATTGATCAGACCATAGCTGGAGTACTGCGCCCAGTTTTGGGTGCCATGCTTCAAGAAGGATGTGGATAACCTAGAGAGGGTCCAGAGAAGGGCCACTCATATGGTTAAGGGTTTGCAGTCCAAGCCCTATGAGGAGAGACTAAGGGACTTGGACCTCTTCAGCCTCCAAAAGAGAAGTCTGAGAGGTGATCTGGTAGCTGCCTACAAATTCATTGGGGGGAGGGGGAGCAAGAAATTGGAGATGCTCTGTTCATCAGGGCTCCTCCTGGGGTAGCAAGGAACAGTGGTCACAAACTGACAGGGAGCAGATTTATGCTGGACTTCAGGAAGAACTTCTTCACAGTAAGGATTAGCCAGAATCTAGAACTGGCTTCCAAGGGGGGGGGTGCTCTCCTCTACCTTGGGGGTCTTTAAGAGAAGGCTGGATAGGCACCTGGCTGGGGTCCTCTGATCCCAGCACTCTTTCCTGCCAGGGGCAGGGGGTCAGACTCGATAATCTGTTGAGGTCCCTACAGACCCTAGTATCTATGTATTATTGCAGCTACTGTTTTTGTATTGAACTCAGTGCTGTCAGTACATGGGACATGTTTTGAGCATGTGTACCAGACTGGGCCCCTCAGGGTATTTAGGCATAGGGACACCTAGTCTGTGATTCCCCAATGGGCAATTTGAGTCCTTAAGGCAGCAGGATCAAATACATCTGGCCTTGTGGTGTCATCTGAAAGGGGGGGGGGGTAACCATGGCCAAATTACTGGCATAGCGCTGATCTGCAGGTCACACTGGACTCACAGACCAGCCCTGCATTCCAAGACCAGAGCTGCTGCTGTCACTGCAGAACTGTGCAGCATAGCTCTGGAGCTGCTGCTGTCACTGGGCTGTGCAGTGCAGCTCTGGACCCCCATAGCTGCCACTGCAGGACTCTACATACAGCACGGCCCTAGGGCACACAGCCACTATGTACCCATGCTGCTCACAGCGACCACCCCAACACTCCAGGATGCCAGCTGGAACAGGCAATCTGTACAGCACATGGCACCATCCAGTGCACCCTGCATGTTGCCTGTGGGTCACTCTGAACACTAATGGGCAGCACCAGAGGCTGGATGATATATACGGCCTGAAGATTATATATTTGACACCCTTGCCAAAGGCATGAGAGGTACTAAAGGCTCAGGATGGCAACACCTCTCAAGGGGTGGGCCCAAAGGCAGTTTCATGGTTGCACTTCTGCCCCCCACACCACCTTTCAGACTACAACATGGGAGTAGCAGCTGGGAACTTTTTTTTAAGTCCCCAAAGCAAGTAAGAATTCCCTCCCCCTTTCCTTTCCATGGTCAGCTGCATGTCCCCTCCCCTCCCTTCCCATTATTCTCCCCACCCCTCATCCACCACTGCTGCTGTCTCCAGCTGCCCTGGGAGTGGGGTGAACTCCAGGGCAGCTTTTGCCCCTCTCCAGCTAGGCTGTTGGGGAACTAGGCTCAGTCCAGGGCAATAGTGGTGGGGGTGGGTTCCTTCTCCCTGCCTGATTCCCCCTGGGGTGTTCCCCAACAGCTTGGGAACAGGCTGAGGGAGGGGGACACCACCTGTCACTGCTGCTGCTGCCCATAGCTGAGCCCAGATCCCCATTCAGCCTGGCTCTGGAGCTTCCTCCACCTCTGCGAGAGCCAAGAATATGGAAAGCAGGAACAGCAAACGGGGTGGGAAGGGTGGGAAGGGGATGTGCCACTGAGCATGGAGGGGAAGAAAAAAAGAAAAAAAAAATTAAAAATGTTAGTCCCCAGCTTATGCTTCTGTTCATGGTCTGCCTGTCCCGGGGCATCCTGGGAGCAGGGACGCGGGCATCCTAGCAGTGTTAATCAATGGGCTTGCATCCCCTTTACCAAATCCCGGATCCACCCATGCCTCTGACCAAAAGGTAATAGAAAATATTAGGCACTGAATAACTTTACTGGCAAAAATGTATATGCCTCAGACACTTGACCTAGTCAGAGTTTTTATAGCTTGCTCTTGAACTTAGGTGCTTACACCCATCTAAAATGCTCTTTAGGTATGTAAATTTATTTTTTGAATTTGGTTCTAAATAATTGCACAAGGGTGAGAGAGTGCAGTTTTTCAGACATCTGTCTGCAGGAGCTTTAGTATGATATTTTCTAATACAAATATTCACAGTGGGCTTATTCTTATAATACATTTTTTTAAACTACCAAGTGGGGCAAAAAGGGCCAAGATCCACAACAGTATTTGGGTGCTTAACCTCCACGTAATTCTGCCGGCTGCACTCATATTAATTCTTCACTGTAAGAGTGTCATTTGGTGTAAATAAGGGTAGATGAATGGTCTGTTACATGACACTAGTAATTCACAGAAATATGGAATTTTGCATTTTCATTCTCCATCCTTGACACTGAAGAGATCAGCTCTAAAGCTTTCTTTTATGAATCATTACTGTAAGGCTAAGATCTTGTTCTTTAGACAGTTCTTGGACTTGTTCATTCAACATCTATACTGAAACAAGTAATGGTGGGAAGCAGATGTCCAGTTCTCTCTACAGTGCATTCCAGTTGTATTTGAACAGACTGCTCAGATTTTTCCGCCTCTTTTTTTTAACTGTTTTGCCATTGCAGGCAGCTTCTAAAATGCAGAATGCTTATTATATCTGTGCCAGCCTTCCTTTCAAAGTGCAAGTAGTAGCAGCTCAAATTAGACAGAGGAAGTAGGTGAGAAGAAGTCATGAGAAGAACTTGAAGATAAATAGAAATCAAGCCAGATCCTGCTTCACCAATTCTCTGCTCCTGAAAAGTGCCTCAGCCTCCTGCTAAGGTGTCATGTCTATCACCTTAGGAACAAAAACATATCTGGGGATTGTTAAGCCCTACTGTACTGTCTCATACTGCTAACCTAAAATAGCATGGCATCAGCATGGTCAAAATTGAAAGGAAACATCTGTTTCTCCTTTTTATGTTGGGGACAATCCATTTGTTAACCTTAGAATAGCACAGACTGTAACACTGATAACAGTTCTACTGCAGGCTATTCAGTCAAAGCAGGTGCATCAGCCACTAAAGAACAGACTAGAATGAATCATTTGTTTCTTGACAGGGGCTATCTTTACATACAAATGCTCGGTTGAATTCTTCTTTAGTTTTTCTTTTGAGAAATAATAAGAAAGTATCCAAATCTCATGTAGCTGTTCATACTTATGTACTAATTGAACTGGATAATGACTGCCTGGGAACGGGTGCACAAGGGAAGTTGTTCAGGAAAGCTGGAGGACAATGTTTAATTGCAGTGCAGGAGAATGCATTCATTACTCTAGCACAGAAGGTGAAGTCCTCTCTCAACATGGAAGCAGCGTGTCTACCTGTATGCTCTAAAAGCAACTGCCTCTAAGGTTTGGCACATGTACAGTATGCTCAACCTCCATGTTCTCCTTGGAAGGCTGTTCTTTGTATCAATAAAACAGTCACAACGGTGTATTAGGATTTTGAGTACTAGCAATAATAATGCACCGCTTTTACTTACAGTATTGGATTCTAAGCCAAAGCCCACTGAAGCAAACAGGAGTCCTACTGACCTCAAAACAACATTTAACAAATTAATCAAACTTTTATGGCTTGCTCATTTTACAGATTCTGTGTTTTGGGGAGGCCAAGCCTGTTTCTATTTTCATTTTGTACATCTCCCAGTACATCATCAGCACTTTCAAATGAGCAGACAATAAATAAAACTACTCTTTTAAAAATGCAGTAGCTAATGGATGAGTAGTACACTCTTCTGATTCAAATAATCGGAGTATTCTTTTATGGCATTTATTTGAAGTGCAAGATATTATAAAGATTTCACAAAGTAAGCAGATAAAATAGAAAAGGGCAACATACTGCTTCCAGATCTATTTCTTTTTGTCAGTGAATTATTTTCCAACTAGGTTAGATGTCTCTACTTCTAATGCCAGGAAGTTCATATGAGACAGGCAAAAAACACATTGTGAAACTGCTGCTGATGCATATAGTGGTAGGTTGTCTGGCTGCATTTGGAAAAAAGTGTTTTCTAAGCTTTATTTTTATATGTACAAAAGTTAGTGTGACAACTCAGGCGTAGAAAAAATCTACTCTTAAAAATTACTTTTCCCCACAAAAATGTCTATTTTAAAACTTGAGGGTCCCATTCCCCCTCCCCCCAGCAGCAAATCATGAAGTGCAGCAGCATCCTCCTTGTCCCACTCCTCCAGAGCTCCTACTGAGTTCAGTAGCACAATTAAAGAGAATAAACCTGGGGGGCAAAATGAAAAAGTGGTAGGTTCATATTATAACATGTAAAAGGTAAGTGGCTGTCTCCAGCGCTTGCTAGTGGGATATGGAGTCTTTCCATTAAAATCTGATTTTGATCAGTAGCTGTCCAAAATTGTTACTAAGAACAATTATCCCTGGAGCTGAGACTCTGGTTCTGCTACAGACTCCTTGTGTAACCTTGTGCAGTGTTTTAATCCCTTGATTAGTGCCTCAATTCCCCACCTGTAAAATGGAGACAGCACTTGCCTTCTGGTTGGCTTGCATGACTAAGTCCTAAACTATAAGAACTGCCATTTACTGAGTCAGACCATAGGTCCGTCTTGTCCACTATCCTGTGTCACACAGACCTTCATTCCTGGCTCTTTTTGTCCTTGACTTGTCCCACAGTGTCAGTGATGGGGCCTTAGTGGCCCTCTCATCAAGGGAGGAGGGAGAAAGGAGGCCCTATAGCTCTACTCGTGGCTTCGGCAGATGGAAAGGCACATGGAAAGCCTGTCACATGCCAGCTGAGTGGATGGGAAGTGACCTGGGTATCACCAGGGTTTTCCCCCTTGTTTCTCTCTCACTTGCTGCCTCCCCTGTGCTCAGGATCCCATCAGAGTGACCCTGGCACAGAGGCTGCCTGGCTGCTTGAGGCCATTCCAAGTCTGTGCCTGGAAGCAGCCCTAGATCAGCATTTCTCATCCCAGGAGTCACAACCCAAAAGTGGGTCACGAGAATATAGGAAAGGGTTGCCAACAAACTTTAAAAATAAGTTCTCCTTTCGAGAAGAAACACGTGGGAGACCGCGGCTTCTCCCTTCAGGCTGAAAGGGTTCCAGCTTGCAAGGGGCTCCCTGGGGTCCCCCCTACCCCACACACCGGCGCCAGGGGCAGGGACTGGCCGCGGCTGTTGACAAATGGGTCCGTCCTGGTCCAGACAGGGCTGAGAAGCTGCTGTAGGTGGCAGCTGGCCCCTGTGCGCGCCGCGCCGGCCCGGCCCGGCCCACTCGTGCTGCGCGGGGGCGAGAAGCCTGTTGTAGCTGCGGGGCTGGGTGTGGGGGCAGCGACGGCTGCTCCAGGCTGCCCGCTCTCGCTCGGCGGCGGCGGCCACCTGCTCGGCAGAGGGCAGGCACCGCAGCCCGCTCCTCAGCGCGGGTTCGAGTCCCCGCGGCGGTGTCACCCGCGCTTCCACCCCCGCCACCTGGCCGGCTGGGGACTGAGGGCGCCTCCCCTAGGGCAGC
>NW_017728931.1:99449387-99509897 GCF_001723895.1 Crocodylus porosus
GCGGGCCGGGCTCTCGCCTCACGTGCAGCCCCGGCAGCGCCGTGGCGGCGCTCGCACCCTGCCTGCAGCCCCGAGCCCGCTCTCGCCCGCGGCGAAGGAACGGGCACTGGCAGCGCTCGGGGGACGTGAGGGGCCGGGGCTTGGGGACCAGCGGGCGCACTCGGATCCAAGCCCCTTCCCAATGCTCGGCGTGTGGACATGGGGCATCTAGACAGGGGTTCTCCTGTCCCAGGCATAGCAAGGACTTTTTGGAGGCTCGGCTTTCATCCGCTGTGGGTGGGGCAGGGGCGAGCTGCCTGTCCTCCCCACTCACTGCTGGGGCGGCGCAGGCTTGCGGTGGGGGTGCGGGTTGGGGCAGGTAGTAGCCGGCTATGGCCTAATCCTGGGTAGGGGGGCCACAGCAGCCCTCTGCCCTCACCTCCTTCCGACGTGATTTGAAGATGAGGTCTCCGGGATGCTCAATGAGGAAAAGACCTCGTCTTAGAGTCGGGCAGATACAGTATTGTCTGCCTTTGCGCTTGTCTTGGTATCTGAGCACTGGGGACATTGTCTGTGCTGCTGGGACAGAAAGGCACAGCAGACTCAGAGGCTTCATGGCTGTGTTTGCCAGTAGTTTGTCAAATGCATCTTGAGCCTTTAAAATGGATATCAAATATTCCAGTTGGTGACAGTCAATGTGGTTTCAGTCACATGGCCTCTGGTATATAGTCCGAATTATTTTGCAGATCTCGGAGAATTATGATTTTGCCATTATACTGCAATTTTTCCTTCCCCTCCCCCCCAAGCATTCGACAAGTGTGCCAGCTTCAGCATGAAGTTAGATGGCCCCGTTCTTTATAAATATTAATGCGTGTCACAGAAATTGTAAGTCTTTAGGTTAGTCTTTGTCCCTCCTAGCATACTGATTCGTATTTGAATAATCTAGCACTTAAGTAACATCTGGGCAAGTCTTTGGAAGCTGTTACATTTGAAATGGAAAGGAATTTCTTCAAGAAGTTGTAGTGTATGCCCCTCCCCTCTGCCCATAGGCACCTTTAAAAAGTGTAATACTTCATTTGTTTTTGATCCATTTCATCCAAAAAGTCCTTTTGCATTGCTAGCAAGTAGAAAATAACTGGGGCTCATTTCTGAGACCTTTAAAGCATGGAAACAGACTCAGGCAAAATAAAATATTCCCATGTCTCTCTAAGAGCTGGTTAGAGCTTTACAGCTAATATTTCTATTACATTATCCAGTAAAGAACAAAGAAACTCCCATTTTGCAGGAGTTATGCAGAATTCAAGTATTATTATTTTGTACCCATTACCTCCCTAGCCACATAAAATCCTTTACCAGGCTTAACATATTTAGCTCTTTCTTCCAATGATACAATATATGTAAAACAATTCCTCTTACATTCACATCAGTCTATTTCAAAAGGTCAGGGAAGTGCTTTTCCTTATTTAGGGTCTTTCATCTTTTTGGATTAGTGTGTGTGTGTTTGTTTTTCAGAATTATGACCATCACAAAACAAAGCTGCTGCTGTTCTTGTTAATGGGTTGCTTTATGAAGGTGCAGTGGAGCCAGTGTATGGGTTAAAGTTGATGACAGTGCAATGTACAGCCATATGGGAAACACTGAGTGCAGTGAAAAGTAATTAAGAGCTAGGTCAGTTAGAAACCCAGAACTCAGCACAGGTTCACTGAAGGGTTTGTGAACAAAAAGCTGAATTAGCGAACTTTGTTTGCTCTCCCATAAGCCCTCCACAAGCCCCTAATATCTTCCTTCCCCCCTACCGGTCCTGAGCCCGCTCTCTCCTTTGGGATCTTTTGGAGTTTGCCTGATGACCTCTTTTATTGGCTCCGGGACTACTTCTGTGGTCTAGATAGTGCTTCACAGTCTGTCTTATCTGAGAGGAGGCCCCCAGATGTGGGTATAAGGGGTCTGGGAGATCATCACTCCACATCCAAATGGCAACAGCACAACTATACATGGTCGCCTCCACATGGCACCCAAAATGTTTCTTGGAACTTCTTGTGTGATTAAATGTATGAAGCTTAAGCAGTAACTGGGGAAGCCTTTCGTGATTGACACCACTCTGGGCAGGGTCACAAACCTCAGAGGAGGAAATCCATACTTCAAGATACCTTACTAATCCCAATTATGTGGCATGTTGGTGGATAGGAGATGTACTGAGGATGTGAAAGGGAGTATATATTTACAGGGGTATTTGATGTCTGACACTTCAGACAAGCCTATAGTAGTTTCTAGTTTGTATATTATCCCTCTCACCCCAACTCTCTTGCTTGTGTTTGTGAAACTGGCTTTCCAACACCTGTGGTCACTTCCCCTCTTAGCTGTATTTGAACCAGTGACACAGAGTTAGAATCACAGTCCATTATGGGCCAACAGAGCCATCATCCTGTGCATCTGGTCTCCAATGGTGTAAGTCTGCAATTGTGTCTTTGTACCTCTTCACGCAATTTTACAGATTTACTAGCCATGCTCTTGCCTTTTTCCCAATCTACTTGTAATTCTCCACTGCCACATTCTCCAAAGGAATGCATCACAACTCCACACTGGACTCAGTGCATAACACCTATCCGCATTGCCTGTCCATGTCTCCTTACACAGTCAAATCCTGAGGGTCCTGTTGTGTTGGACTTCCCTTCTAAAATGTTTGTATTTTTCTTAGCAGTGGTTTCAACAAATCTATAATTCTTCCATAGCAGCTGACACAAACATCTTAGCAAAAATCATTTTTAAAGCAGTTTCCTCACCCAGGGGAAATGCAATGTAGACAGGGCCTTAAAGAAACTAATAATTAGGTGACCTTTTTTCCTCAGAACATTGGGTCTATTTTATGTAGAGCTGTTTGAAACCCCACAAATTCTCATTAATCTCAAAATCTCTAACCTTGTGTTGCTTTGCTTGTTTCAGATACCTTTTAGGAAATCAAATCAGTGTTTCAATCTAATTTCTAAAGGCATTCAACCACATGGTATGTGTGCTAACTTGTTTCCTTTAGCATTAACAAAACTTGCAAATTGCCAAACTATTTGCTTTCAGGAAGACTATTATGTTGTACAGGAAGATAAAGTATTTTTTCCTGCTATTTTAAATATGAAAAATAAAGAAAAAGTAAAGTTATCAGGGCAAATTGATCAAGGGTGTAAATCTGCTGAAGGAAATGGTGTTACATTAAGGAGGTATATTTCCCAAAATGATCATTTGTTATTTATGACTTGTATGTGCATTTGTTTTTGTTTGTTTTGTTTGGCGTTCCTATAATTTTCTTGTGACACAAAATGTGACTAAGTAGGAGTTGATCTATACCTCAATTCTACTGACTCTAATGGGCCTTCTTTGGATTAGGCCCCTAATGATATTATGAAAGATCTGAGTGGAGGGATGGAATGAGAGGAAGAGAATTTGGGACATTTTCTAATGTATAGTTTTGCAAGAAGATGTCAACAATAGAGCAATTTTTATAACATGGAGATGTGCAATAATCACAAAAGCACTTCATCAGAACGCTTTTGCAATGTGCCTTAAAGCTGTCTAATGAAGCTCTTTTACAAGTCCAGAAAAGATCATTTCAAAACAGGCCCTTTGAAAAGAAGGTAGTTCCCAAGTCTATATTTTAAATTCATCCTGAATTCAGCTGAAATTTCACATGAATTGTAAAAATCTTGTTTTTATTGAGATTTTTATACCATGCCCTTCATAATGGTATTTGCTATCCAGAAGCATTCAGTCTATGTTTTAAGTCTCAGGCCTTTTTTCTTTTTGTTATAAGGTAAAACTAAGAGCTTATTATATATTAGTTGCTTTTCTTTGCAATAGTTCCTTCATACTAATACCTTTCCTACTAAACAGTATCAGACTCCATTTGATGTGTGCCAGCATCATTTCTGCTAAGGATCAGTGACCTAGCTTGATAAATATTAAAATTAAGCCATATAACTAAATATGTGACATTTATTAAAATTCATCCTTTGCCTGGAGCTGCTTTCTCTAAAAAAATATTGAGAATAGTAAAAGATTGCTGGTGCAATTTGATTAAATCTGCAGTTGTTACCATTTGACTTCTGAAAATTGATTTTTGTTTTTTCCCAAAGCTTTGACATGCTTGCTGATTTAAAAACTATGCACTGACTAAGCGAGGTTACATTTGTAGGCCGTCCATGCAGGTTCTAACAGGTTTTGAAATGTAATGTAAGCCTGTTATACTCATAACCTACTGGAATTGGTAAGTTTACTTAAAAAAAATAGCTTTTGTTTTAAACTATATGCTGACACATCTTTGAACTCCATTGTATAAAAGGAAAACACATTCTTACTGTAGAGAGATTTCCTGTTTATGTATATGTTTGCTGGAATTAATCCACTCTGTGCTGACTGGTAAAGTTGCAATTTACCTAGCGAATCTAATTTTTTTTTTTGGACAGGATATAGTACCTTTTTTTGCAGAATAGCGGTGTGTTTGGAGTCGGCAGTGAAACTAGAAGCTTCTGAGTTACACTCCTAAGCCAAAGTTTATTGAGATGGCCCAGTTAAAAATGAAGACAGATAAAAGTGATACATGTTTAACTTTTATTGGTATTATAATGTCATAGGTTCCTCACTTCCCACACATGTAGCTTTTGACTCTGTCAGATGCTAATGATCCCAAGTGTGTTCCTCTAGTATTTTTCTGAAGGTATGACACCAATTTTGTAATAATTTTAAAAATAGTTATAACCTTAACTCTGGCTTTGACCAAAGAGAGTCTTTTGAGGAAACATACAGAGACACCTTTCACTTCCATTCAGATGAGGTATATGTATGATTATTTATTAATTGTATATTAAGGGCTTCACACTAGATTCATTTTAAGAAACTGTCTCAGACAGCAGAAATACCACAAAATGGGTTCTGTACTGAGTATATACAGAGGCTAATTATTAAAGCTAATGGTGACACTCTAATGTGTGAGAGTTCACAGTCTGTCACCTCAGCCTGTATTCTCCCCACCATAATTCCACCCTGCTGATATACTGGCACTGTTGAATCATACAGGTCTAAATCTAAATTTTATTCCTGTTGATCATGCTCACTAGTAAATATTTAAAAGACTGGCTTCCTAAGTTCTGATCCTGTGCAGAGGACTGTTTAGGTGATCTCCAACATCATGCAGCCCCTTTGAATTCAATGACAGGGCTTCTCTGGGTGAATACTACCTGGTTCTTTATTTTCCTCTCTACTACATGAGTGCATTAAATTGAGGAAATGTATGTATTTAAAGATATTTTAAACACATTTTTTTCCAGTCAGCAATAGGCACTATATACAGCATGTTAATTTTACAATGTCTAAAATAATAAAAAAAATTGAAAAAGCAAATTGATTGATACAGTAAACCATATGAGAGATGGGAGGCCACTGCCCTCTCTGCTTTTATATCCTTCCTCAACACTGAGCTTCACCATGATGTCTATATAAGAAATCAGCTATGAGCAAAATTATTAAATTGCAGTGAGTTAACAGGTGGGCAGAGACTTACTGTGGAATACCTGATGTGCAGCAACTATCTATCTGCTCTTCCCCCACAGTAAATGGGAGCTAAATCAGGGCAACTTAATCTTGTTTTATTTGAGCAGTGCATAATGGGGGATGTGAGTTCCTGAATGTCTCCTTAGAGAGGGTGCAAGAATGGTAACTGCCCCCACTGCTGGTACAGCTGCTACAGCTGGCCCAATTCCTGCTGTCACCTAAAGTGAAGCCCCTGGTTGTTAAGCCTCTGCATTCAAAGCTGTTACTAGTTGTGGAGAAAGAATGAGAAGGCGGTTACTGAGGGTTTTACCTAATAGTAAGTCCCTGTCCCCTGTCAACTTACGAAAATGTGTTCCTTTACCCATATTCCTAATCATGTTGAAGTGGAGAACCAGGTAAGGATGGTTTACATTTTATTTATAATAAAAACTGCATACAGTGCAAAGTGATTTACTTCCCTTTACAACCCTGCATGACTCTATTATAGTGTCAGGCATAGCTTAGCCTTTAGGCTGTATCTTTTGCAGGGCTGGAAACATGGGTCATAACAAGTCCCTGGTGTTTGCAAGGACTTTCCCAAGCACTTCCCATCCAACTGTTCCTGCTTGAAAGCACCAAACCATGAAAATGCATCAGTGACCCTGTTTTAAGAGGCTATTTTATAGCCATTTTCTAGAAATCTCTTTCCAGCATGCTTAAATGGCCTTAGAGTTGCTCATATGGTTCCACTGCTTTAGAGCAGAGGTTCCCAACCCTTGGGCCACGGCCTGGTGCCGGGCTGCAAAGGATTGGCTGCTGGTCCACAGGAGGGTTGGCTACTGGACCGGAAGTCTGGATATGACTGGCATACTGTGGAGCAACAGAAAAGGGATGGCTGCCTGCTCATCATAAAAAAGGATTGGCTGCCAGTATGCAGTATGCGGATCACTTCCAGACTGCAGTTTGCCAGTCCTCAGTTTGCCAGTCCCTGGTCACTTCTGGTCCATGATCTAAAAAAGTTGGGAACCCTTGCTTTAGAGCATCCCATTCTGGACACGACAAGAACAGAGTAGACATGCCCACTGAAAACGACATGAGTTTTGACATTGGCTTTATGCCACCCAAGGTTTCACTTGTATGTGTTTCTACCATACTCAGCATAGTGGGGCTCCAATCTTGCATTACGTATGAAGGAGCTGGGTGAATATTTATATTTGATTCCTTATTCCCCAACAATTTTTGTTCAAAATGGAAACTAATACAGGAGATATCCATTTTTGTTAAAACATTATGTGGAAACAAAAATGTCCTGACATCTTTTAATGAGGACCCAATAATGATATAAGAATAATAACAGCCACTTAATAGGTAGGCAACCATCAATCCTCTGGATTATGTTGTATACCTAAGAGCTCTAGTTAGGTGCCTGATTAATCTGTTTGTGGCTAACAAGTCCAACTCAAGAGCAACAAAGCTTATTACAAGTTTCACAGATCCATATGTTGTCTGAGTTGTTGTCCAAGTTTACAGCATGCTGCTTTCTTTCTCACTTTGCTTCCAACCTCTGGATCAAAGCTGCTTCATGTTGAGCTGCACCCAGTGCCAGATGTTCCTACCAGATAGGACAAGATTTTGTGTGCTCCTCTCAGCTTTCTGCATCAGTGTTGAACAACTTCATATCATCTTTGCATACATTGTGGTACTGCCGTAGAGGGCAACCCTACTTTCTAGTTTGCTATACAAAAATCTTATAATAGAAAATATTCTTGGGAATGCGGTTTCCTCCCATACCCCTGACATGGCCAATCCAGTGTAACCTCCTCTTCTTGATAGTGGTTTCCAAGTGTATCAGTCCTGTGTGCCCCAGTACCTCTGTGTTTGGTATTCTGTCTTCCTACTTCTCAGGATTTTATCCAGATATCTCATGTGGAAGCTGATCAGTCTCTTGATGTGACTGGCATATATAGTCCACGTTTCTGAACCATATAGCAGAGATGACAGCACACAAGTCTCATAGATTCACATCTTCACCTTAGCTGATAGTTTGCTGTTATTCCACGCACATTTCTGTAATAGTCCAAAATTCTTTGCTTTTCCAGTTCTGTTAGTCAGTTCAGTCTGAAGGTCAAGATTCCTCCTGATCATAGAACCCAGGTAGCAAAAGCTGTCAATGACACCAAGAGATTTATCCTCCAGACTGATGTAAGGTATTGGTTTGTCATCTCTTGGTACATGATTACAGTCTTCTTGAGTCTAATTGCCATCCCCAAGCTCTTGCATGATTCAGAAAATCTGAGTAAGAGCTTTTGCAGGGAAGATTCACTGTGGGCAATGAAGGCCATGTCCTCCTCAAACAGGGAGTCCCTCAGGACCAGTTCTTTCACCTTGTTTTTTGCTTTAAGCTTTACTATGTTAAATGAGCCTCCATCTAATCTGTTTCAAAGATAAATGCCATCATTGCTGTCCTTGAATGCATGAAGAAGCAGGAATGAAAAGTTAAAAACATAGAGGCTAAGACACACTCCTGGTTCACCCCATTGTTGATGTTAAAGGCATTTGATTCTTTGTTTTCATACACTTGCCTTCATACCTCGATTTAATGAGCAAATGGTGTTCAACAGTTTGGGGAGATGACCCAGTTTCTTCAGAACAGTAGAAAAGCCCTGTCTGTTGACTGTATCAAAGGCCTTCATCAAATCAGTGAAGGCTATGTACAGTGGTATTCATTTTCCTTTATACTTCTCTTGCAGTTGCTTGACCAAAAATATCATATCAACAGTGGAGGCTGCTGACTTTCAGGATAGATTCCTTCACCTAGAGATTTCAAACTAGGAAGTGTGATACGAATGACAATTTTTCTTCAATAAGGTGCAACAGGGAGATATTTCTATAGTTGTCACAGTTACTTCTATCACCTTTGTTTTTGTATAACTGTACAAACTTAGCATCTTTGAAATCTTGTGGTACCACTTCCTCTTTCCAACAGAGCAGTATAACTTCATGAAGCTTACGAAGTAATTCATCATTGGCACATTTGTAGATTTCAGCAGGCAAACAGTTGTTTCCAGATGCCTTGTTCCCAGGAATCAATTTAATGGCTTTCTGCAAATCTTATAATGTCGACTCACTGTTCAAATCCATCGTAACTTCAAACTGTGGTAATCCTTCAAATTCTTCATGTTTGATTTCAGTCTCAGTGGAGTATAGAATTCCATAGTGTCCAATCCAGTGCTCGAGTTGTTTTTGTTTATCAGTAATGACATTTCCGTTTAAGTCTTTCTGCTGAGCTGTTTTCTTTTTGACTGGACCAATTGCTCATTTGATGCCTCTGTACATGCTGTGGCTATCACCTGCATCAGCTGCTTTCTGTGAGTAACTTCATATCACCACAGTTTTAGTTAAAAATCTTGTGTACACCTCTTTGCATTTCTCTTTGAGCATTTCTCATATTTTCCAGGGTTACAGTGTTAGGAGATTTCTTATAGTTGGTTACTCTGTTTTTTCGTTTTCTACCAGTGGTAGAAGGGTTTCAGAGTGGTCTTCAAACCAATCTGCATTTTTTGCCAAACACTCTTTACGGCAGCATTGTACATGTTGGTTTTTAAGCCTTCCCAAGCTTCAGTGACTGAATTGTTAGGTAAACTTGTTTTCACAACTTCTTCACTGAATAGTGTGCATTTTTCTATGTCTTTAGTTAGGCTAATATGTTTCTGAGGATAACTGGTGTTTTGCTATGGTGGATCTTTTTGACATTGATTCTGACTTTGCAGCAGAGTATGGCATGGTTAGTATTACCGTCAGCACTGTGATAAGACCTCATATGCAGGATTTATTTTGGGTGGTTATGTCTGGTCAGTACTAGATCTAATTGGTGCCAGTGACATGATCTGGGATATTGCCATGATTTCTTGTGATTTTCCCAGTGAAGTAGGGGTTCGTAACAGAGATTTTGACTTGCATAAAGTTTTAACACTCCCTGGCCATTTTCATTCATATTACTAATTCTGTGTTTGCCCAGAATACCAGGCGAACTCTTGCGTTGAAGTCATATAATGGTCTCATTTCTATGAGTTTTCTTAATTTCTTCTTCAAGTTGTTGGTAGAAAACATTCTTGCTTTTGTCACTTGCTTGAAGGATAGGCACACAAATACTAAACAACATGATAAAGCTGTTTTGTTTATGCACTCTGAGCATCGTGAGTCAAATAGATATAGCAATGGGGCATTCACAGAAAGATAGTACACTGTTTTTAAATAGCAAAAACCTATCCCCTGCTCTCTCTTCTCCTGCTGGCTTCCCATGCCAGAATGTGGTGTGATCATTCTCTTGGAAAGAACCTGTAACTAATTCGTAGTTTAGTAGTGTTGTTTTGCATAAATCAGAGTCCAAATCAAACCCAGGGGTCAGAGTCCAAGCATTGCAGCATGCAAGTCCCTTTACCATTTTGGCCACTACAGATCAAAACACTACGTGGAAACAAAAATTGCCTGACATCTCTTAACAAGGACTCAATAATTATATAACAATAATAACAGCCAGTTAGTGACCAGAGATTTAACTAACAAGTCTCTACGATGCCACCCTATGCTATCCTCTGCTTGATTTCAGACTAACTTGGCTAACCGCCTCTGTGCCCAGTTACAATCAGAATTGCAGACTCCTGTCTGTTTTTTTCTTTTTGAAGTCTGTTCTCACCCCCCACTTTCTGTTTTAACCAAAATGCTTTAGGAAAATTTGTCTGGATTTTAGTGTGTGCTAACTTAATCTGTACAATTTATAATAATGTAACAGAAATCCATATTCATAGAGGTGCAACTTTTTGCTCTCTTTCACACTTGTGTAAATCTGAGAAAACTTCAGACTGCATTTTGCTCTAAATATATC
The DNA here is from genome assembly GCF_001723895.1 of Crocodylus porosus. Taxonomy (NCBI): domain Eukaryota; kingdom Metazoa; phylum Chordata; order Crocodylia; family Crocodylidae; genus Crocodylus; species Crocodylus porosus. The sequence continues at coordinate 99,459,766 of NW_017728931.1, forward strand.
TTGATATAGCAGTTAGCAGAGTTGTCCCTGTATTTCTGCTTTGATATATAATCTAAAGCAGAATTAGGATCTCTGCTCTAAAAGAACATGGTATTATTTCATAAGTATTTTCATGTAACTAGGACCTCCCCAACCAAAAAATCAGTTTTTTATAATTAATCTTGGGGAAGTGGGATAAAACAAGAGAGAGAGTTTTATTAAATACAAGAAAAAGTGATAGTACTTGAATACATGCCATAAATTGCTTAATTACCTCTTCAGAATGTCATTTGAAAATGTTAAATGAATTTTTGAACTAGTGTTCAGGTTCTCTGGCAATTTCTAAATAATGGATTTTCATTTTAAACACTACAGTAAAAGTTGTGTTAACTAGCATGAGTGGGGTAAGGGGGGTGCCAGGTATCTAAAAATTCTGGTTATGTGAGGCAGGGGTTTTCAACCTTTTTGAAAACCCCTGTGGAACAGGGGTGGGTGTGTGGTGGCAGCAGCATAGGGCGGTGGGTGGTGGCCAGCGGCCATGTGCTAGTTTCCTCCCTGATGGACATTACATTTATCCTAATTTAACATGGAACATCTTTGTAACTGGTTTGTCTCCTGCTTTTAAAATGGAATGGGTAATATATATCCTAGATTCCAGAGCTGTCCCCTTCCCGATCCCAACAATCAGCTGATTGTTGCAATCAGGCAGAAAGCAGCCCTGTGGTCTCTGACACAGCCACCCCATGCTCAGTCTCTGGGATCAGGAAGGAGGCTGCCCCAGGTCCAAATTCAGGCACCCAATTCAAGCCCCAGATCATTGGGACTGGATGAGGGCAGCCCCAGGGTCTGGGACATAGCCACTATCTGCCTGATTCCCATGGATCAGCTGGGCAGGGACAGCCCCTGTCACAGGGTACCTAAAAAATCTGTTGATATAGGCTGCTCAATGGGCAATCTGCCCAGCTCTTGCCCGCCATGCTTTGATGTTAGTTGTTATTCGGTGCAGGAAGCTGCCCTGTTCTCATTACGATGACCACACAGATTATGGTCTTGGCCTTATAGGCCAGTTGCATGGCTCTGTACCTCTCCTATACCACCCCCAATGCTTTGCAGATGGCATCCTTATAGATGGTCTACCACTTGCTGGTGAAGACCCTGGCTGGGGAGCAGGGAAACAGGTGGAAAAGGTAGTGGCATTGAATTCAGTAAAAACTTGAATAAGAATAGTTCTTTCTCTGAAAAACTATAAACTGAAGAACTTTAAACACAGCATGGGCAGCATGTTTCTGCTGACCCCAAGGTCTCTGGGATTTTCAATCCAGAATAAGAGCAGCAGGACTGTGCAGGGTTGCTTGTCACTTCCCCTTCCTGCTTCCAGGTGCCTCTGGGATTTGTAATCCACAGTTGCAACCAGCATTAAGCCAGCAGGGCAGGGCAGCTCTGTACTTGGAAGAAGGTGAGTTTAATCCCCCTTCCTGGCCCCAGACCCCAGCTGTGGTTTACCTGGGGGAGTTGTGGGGGGAGGGGGCGCAGTGAGCCAGCCACTGAGGCCAGTGACCCAGCTGCTAGGGAGCAGAGGAGCAGAGTCAGCCCTGCTTTCTGGAGCAGACACCACAGCCCAGCCTGGGGCTGCAAAGCATGCTGGGATGCTGGAGGACTTCGATTTAACTTGAACCAGGAAAGGGGTCTGGGACAAAAGTTTCATAAATGGCTTGATCTAACTCAACTGATACTACATCCAACCAGGTTTATTTTAAACCAGTTTCAGCCATTTTGAAACTGGTTTATGTGCACTGAACTTCTGTTACAGTTTTAAACTAGTTTCTAATCACTTAAACCAGTTTGTGTAACTGCTGTCCCTAACCTGTGGGCCCACCCTCTCACAGCCCTCTATAGATTGCTCCCTGTCTCTGGGTTCACCCAGAGCCCTCCATAGGTTTTCCCAAATGCAGCCTCTTCTCTGGGTGCATCTGGACCCTTCAATAGGCTCCAATACCCTGACCCACTCACTGGGTTCACCCAGACCCTCCACTAGGTCTCCCAAACACTTGGCTCCTCTCTCCAGGTTAACTTGGCCCCTTAGACCCAGACCCCCTCAGGCCCACAGACTCTCCGCCTCTCTCCAAGGGCTTACCTATCCTCTCACTAGGCCCCTATGCACTTAGCCTCCTTCTCAGGGTTCTGGACCCCAACACTGGGTCCCCCAGGAACCTCCTCTATCCCCTTAGTTCCTACTCAGATTTCCAGATGTCATTCTCCTTGCTGGCATTCAGGAGTGGCAGCCTTCCTGCTAAGTGATGTTCTTTCACCAGCTCCTAAGATGTTACTACCAGACCTAGTCTCAGGGTCTGGGCTTATACCCTGTCTAAACCCAGCCCTCCTCCAGTCAGGTGACTGCCTTAATTAGGCCCAGCCTCACCTGCCAGTCCCCTGGGTCATCTGACTACAATTAGCCCTGACCCCCCACCTGCCAGTGGCTCAGCAGACTGCCAGCCCCTTACAGTGGCAGGCACATCAAGTGCCATGCCACACCACCATGTCCAAGACATAGCTGCCCTCTACTCATTGAAAGACGTGCCAATGCAGCACATTGGGGAATGGTTCCATGATGAAAGGCATGCTGGTGCAGCCTGGCAACTTGCTAAAATGTGAGGAACCCAGCATCAGAGACAGGGGACAAGGACCCAGAGCCTCGGCTCCCCATGCAACTTAAAAGAACACTGTGGAAAGCGCAGCATTGGGGATGGGTCCTTGTAGAATTGCATCCTTTGAAATCCAGTAGACCTCATGTTAGCAGGTAACCAATGCCACATTTCCTGTGGTGCCCTTTGAAGGTCCAGACATGGGGAGACTGGTATTAGGCACCCAGTCCCAAATGATGGGTTCACCATGTACTGATACAGGAGACCTTTGCCATTTGCAGGGGATATGTTCTTGATATCCCTGAGAATGGTGAAATCCACAAATAAGGCGACTGGGAAGGGACAGGGGGGTATAACTGTGCTGGTGGCGGCAGGAGCATGGCAGTGGCAGTGGGACCACAGTAGCAGCAAGCACAGAGCTCCTGAGGAGCTCCTGTAAGTGTATTTAAGATGCGGGTTTGGCATTCATGAATATTTGAACTGCAAATGCCAAACCTGCAAAAAGTGAGGGTTTCCTGTAATTGCATGATTGAAATCCGGGGAATTTTATCCCCAGTTCTAAAAGTTGCACATCCTGCCATGCATGTCTGGTGTGGCAGGACCAGATTTTTGAGAAGGGGGAGGGGGAGAGAAGAGCGGAGATCAGGCAAAAAATTCCTCAGATCCCAATTGTGTGATTATGTTATCATCTGCCAGAGGCCTCATTTTATGCTTGGACGTATGCTTAACTCCTGGTGAAATCACTGGGGGCTGTGAGATTGTGTTAGGGGACAAAATTTGTCTTAGAGTGACTGATTGCAAAATTTATCTTGACTGTTGTTTTAACCCTTCTGATGAAGGCAGTCCTTTCTATGTACGCTGCCGTTACCTACAGGTAAATGTTCAAGGACAGCGTGTTGCATCAGAATGAGTTTTGTACTTGTTTGTGTAGCCCAAATTCACATGGTCAGCTAATTGTCATACAGGCAGCTTCTGTCTGCTTTAGAATGAAATCTACCTACCAGTCAGGAGAAACTCCCATCAGTGTCAGTTTGGGTGCTGCAAGTGTACTGAGAGCACTGTGATCTTGTTTGCCAGTTTTTCCCCCAATCCTCAATATTGGGGAATACAAATACAGTTCTACTGTGCTTATTTTGTCTAGTGCTACTGTCATTATCCATGCACATAAGATAGGTAGGAAAACAGCCCAATGCCTATGTTATTTGGAACCTGGTTGTACTCAGCATCTCTAAAAAGAGTAAGCCCGAGGCTTAAACAGCTTCTTGTTGGCAGTTACTGAGCTCTGCAGAACTTTCTCCCTTCTTCTGATCCCACTGAAGTCCTTCTTCAAAGTCTCCAACCATGTGTCCATTGTGAAAAAATTCTGCAACATTTAATACAATATGAAAACCTTCCTGTAAGTGTTTTGAGCTGTCCTGTGGAATCTAATAGGATATTCTCATCATGCTATAGAATTCAATAGATTTTTTAAAAATTCTCACCATAGGATGGTTGACACATTCGATTTAATTCTATGGAACCTGAGGGGTCATGTCTTTTTATCACAATTTAAGGCAGTGTTCTCAACCTTTTTAGACTTCAGGCACCCCACAGTAGACTCAAGGCAACCCTCAGTAGACTTGAGACACATCTCAGAAAATACCAGGTCTTGGTTTTCATTTGTATTTGACTACAGCAAAATAATAGAGCAATTCTTCTGTTGCAAAAAACTCAGAAGGACCACAATGTCAGAATGCTTTTAACACTATGGATTCCTATTTGAAATTTCTGGTTTTGTCTTGTGAATCATGTTTTAACACCTAACAGTCCTAGCATTGCATGACACCCCATGGCACCCTTGAAAGGATCTCACAGTACCCTGACTGAGAATCACTGGTGTAAGTCCAGTAACTTTCCAGGTTGTGGACCAGATTGACCCAGTTTGAATTAGAGGCAGGCTGGTGTATGGCAGACGAGTGCTAGGACTCAGTGGCTGCTGGCATCACTTTTCCCCATGGCAACATGTGGAGAGGTCCATAACTGTTGATTTTCCACACAGTGGTGGGGGACTTCGGCAGCAGTTGCTTTCCTCTGCTGCCATGGGGATGAGTGCTGGCTGTAGACACTCCCCATGTAGGTACTGGGAAAAGCGGCTGAAGCGGCAGCTGCATTCTAGCACCTGCCCAGTGCACACCCACCCCGATCTGAATTGGGTCAGTCTGGCTGCTGAAGCCCCATGTCCACAGGCCAGATCAAACATCTCTACAAGCTGGATCCAGCCCGTGGGCTGAAGGTTGCTGATCACAGGTCTGTGGGATTTGTCCATAAGGGTCAGGCTCTTATGTGTGTGGAAGTGGCAAATTGCCAGAAATGTGCCTGTGTAAAAAGAGGCATGATGTAGCAGCAGCCCCTTTCCCCTCCTACCAACCCCTAGAACTCTTGCAAGTAATTCAGACCGTTCCAATGATAGCTACTGTAAAACGCTATGAAGGAGCAATCTCTATAGGCATTCTGCTGAAAGAGCTCTGAGAGCTGTGGTGGAGATGCCTAAAACACAGCACAGAACATATATAGCTCTATATGGATTTCAGCGGAGGACCTGCTACTTTTTAGGGTTAAATCCCCAGTTTTTTCCATGAGATGGGAAGAAAAAATATAGTCATTATCAGTCTGAAGGATTATTAACTGTCTGTGAACCTGCCCTTGTATTTTTTTACTTTTCTGAGAACAAAGATAGAAAATGAATTAAATAATTTCTTTCACAGTACTTAAACTGCCATGATGAAATACGCTTGCAAATACTTCAGTGTCATGTTTGTAGCTTAATGAAAGTAATTGTTTTTTCTTTCAAATTGAGAGGTTTTGTATGAAATGCTTTGAGATAGGTAGATATATGGTTTTACTTGCAAAAAGTATATAATTTTCTGCAAGTAATACCATAATCCTCTCCTAAACTAAACATAAATTGAACCAAACCACTTCAGATAAATACACATAACTTCCCAGCTTGCACTGGCTTTGGTGGGAGCTCTTTCCACTTTCAGAAAATAGTATGTGGCTTCACGTTCCTTCTGGGCAGAAGAGAAGGTAATACAACCAGTGAATTGTATCTCTACCATACACAACATCATTCAGGAAACGGCACTAAACAGTAAGAAATGACTGAAGAATAAGGACATACCTGTTTCTCTACTAGATTACGAGTATATCTTTTGCATTTTTAAAGGCTAGTCTCAACATAAGTTATTTACTAAAATATAGATGCATGTTATTAATGGGGCTAAAAGACAATCAATCAAGTGTTTGAGCAGTCACTATATTTATAGGGCTTCCAAAGATACCTAAAACGATAAGGCCTCTTGTCCATTAGTGAGTTACTTGGAAATGTAATGTGTTTTTCATTCATTATTTGGAGGGTAATGATTTTCTTCATTAACAATATATAAGAATTTTAAAGATTTACTCTCCTTCATCTATCTTCCTTGTGACTCATTTGCTGCACATTCCAATTATGTCTTGTTCATTCTAAATGATACAATATTGAGATTCTGTCATCTTACTAGATCTCTTAGGCTGTTTTAAGAATCCATTTCTCCAGTCCTTATTCAGCTAAGCAATTATTAGTCATAGGAACACTGTTTGTATAAGGACAGAGGCTGGGCCTTTAGTTACTCAGGCAAGTTCACACAAAAAGAATATACTTGTCCAAATGGATGTGTGTTTTTAATCAGTTCCAAGAACAGGCCTTAGCACACGAATCTAGGTGCATAATAACTTAGTTCCACTCTGCCCCAACAGTTGTAGCCTGTGCCAATCAAAGTCCCAGTACTGAACCCTTATCCAAGTGAGTATTCCTTAGTTGCATAAGCTGTTCAATTTGTGATAGGGGCTTGGTACACAAGAACACTGACAAGAAATCGCAGTTGATTTCCCAGCCTCTGTCACTCAACCCCATTATGTGACCTGGGAAGTGATAGTGCCTCAGTACTGGTTAGGCTTCATCTGGAGTTCTGGGCTCCACATTTTAAAAAGGATGTGGAGATGTTAGAGGCCCAGAGATGAGTGCGAAAAATGATAAAGGGCTTGGAGCAAGTCATACAAGGAGAGACTAAAGGGCTAGGTATGTTCAGCTTATGGAAGAGGTGTTTAAGAAGGGACATGATAGCAGTCTTCAAATAACAGAAGGGCTGCCATAAAGAAGGAGGAGGGAGAATACCTTTTCTTTGTTGCTGTAGAAAGCAGGATGTGTACCAATGTCTTGGAGTGGCAGCAAAATAGGTTTAGACTGGATATCAGGATAAACTTCTTCACTGTTAGAATAGTGAGGCAGTGACATAAATGCCAAGGGCATTTTATAGAACCGCCATCATTGGGGGTTTTCAAGAAGAAGCTGAATAAGCATTGGTCAGGGATAGTCTAGGTCCTGGAGTAACTCTGCCTGAAGTGCTCTATGAAGAGCAACAGTTAGAAACCTAGGAGCCCCTCTACCCATGGATTGCTGGGGGATCGAGAATTTCTGTGCATCGCAGAGCAGAGATATTTGAGAGGACTAGGCTCAGCAGCAGGAAAATGAAGAACTCTGCAGTGAAAGAAGATTTCAAGAAATGGGATAAGTTTATGGAGGGGAAACAAAGTGTACTTCTGGCTCTCCAGCTAGGGTGTGAGATATGTGGAGTTATGCTTGCTGGCCCCAGGTTGCAGAATAGAGGGTGTTTGGTCTTTCCCATGCTTCTGGGCTTTGCTGGTTGCCACATGGGACTGGGAAGGAATTTTTTCCCTGCCTACTGCGACAAAGATTAGGGATATTTCTACCTTCTTCAGAAGAATTAGCCGTTGGCTACAGCAAAGGCTGGGTCTGGGCTGGGTGTGTGGGGGGTGTTGCTTTGCTCTGTAGTTGGGGAGGGAGGGGGATGGAGATGGAGGCATGGCCCTTTACTTGGAACTCGTTGGTGTGTTTTAATAAATCTTGCACTGGTGAGACACTGACTGCCCTTGATAGGTATCTGTGGAGGGTTAGGGTACTCCTGGCATTTTTGACAGGGTTGACTGTAGTTTTAGAAATAGGTTAGACAAGTATGAGATGGTTTGGATAGTGTTGATGCTATCAGGGATTGGACAGGGTTTGGACTAGATGACCTTCTGAAGTTCCTTCCAGTGCTACATTTCTATGATTCTTGTGATAGAGTTCAGTAATTGAAGTAATAAATGCTGTGGTGTTACTTTCTAGTTACTTATTTAAGTCAGCCCTATCCAAAATTGTGAGCATTGCAAAAGTACGTCTTAAATGAAGAGCTGAGACCAAATACAGATCCATCAGTTTCACATTTACCATCTTATCTTGCCACTGGTCACACCCCCTATGCCAGTGAGCTCTGGTGCACCCCTCTTTTCAAAATCTTACATCCAGTTCTGGGCGGAGGGACTCCAGAAGTGTCTGTTGAATTATTTGGATTTTAGTTCCAGTTTTTTGCAGACATACTGGGTGAACTTGAAACAATAATTCATCTCTGTGCTTCTTTTCTTGATATGAAAACTAATAATGGAAATTCCTAACTATCCCACAAGGGTGTCAGTGATGTATTGTTTAAAATTTGTGGATAAAAGGCACTATATATGTGGTTGTGTACTTTTGTCTAGAACAGAACCCAGCATATGTATTCCAAAACAGATTCTAAATGCCATCTTAAATACACACCTTCTTTTCCTACATGTGACGTGGAGCAGTGGTTCTCAACCTTTTTAGACTCACGGCACCCTGGTTGACTCAAGGCACTCCTTGGAAAATGCCACATCTTAATTTTCACTTTTTTTTACTACAAAAAAAGAATAGAGCAATTCTTATGTTGTAAAGAAATCAGAAAGACCACAGCAGGGCAGAATATTTTTAAGACTATGATTTCCTATATGAAATCTCTGAGTTTATTTTGTTAATCATGTTTGTACACCTAACAGTGTTATTATTATATAGCAGCAACCTGGTTGAGAATCACTGGCCTAGACACACAACAAGTAAATTTAGCACATGGACAAAGAGGCACAACAGTAAAGGAATGCTGTTTTCCCCATATTTAAGAGGTATTCCTGCCAAACTATGCCCTTTGTATGACTGAATTGAATAAATGTAAACATCTTGTGGTTGTCTGCACTAAATGGAGACACTATAATTTTCCTGGAACATTATTCCTTTTTTCCTGAAAATACAAGCTGGCAAACCTGACTAATGCAGAGTTTATCTCCACCTGTTTGACTATCCTAAATTCCTAGTTTTTACCTTCATTTGAGTTTACGCTGCATGCTCAGATCTCTATTAAAATACAGGAAAGGTATTGGAAACCTTTCCCTTTTTGTAGCAAAACTAACAACCTTACAAGCTGGAATGGTAATATGAATGGAATGATTTATAAAATGAAAGAGAAGCAAAGGTTGATAACAATGTGTAACCAAGGGAGCATATAGATATGATCAAAATATTATAATAGCAATTAGAATGCTCGTGCAAGGCATTCCTGGGGATTGCTGCTGTACTTGAGCCAATAATTCTTTCTACCCAGTCATTAATTTAAAAAAAATATCATGCACATCAGTAATTGTTGCTTGCACAGTATGTTATCTGTACACAGAGCCCACATGGAGGATCACATCAGCATACATTAAAGCTAGTTACTTGTCTACAAGTTCCTGTTTGTTTCATACGTAATATGATAATATCACAATGCTGAATTTATCTGTCTGGCACAGCCGTGAAAGAAATGTAGTTATCTGCTTTCCCCTCCCCACCCCTTCAGAGGGTCCTTTGGGTAATTTTGAACAATTGTTTCTCTGTTGTAAGGGCTGACATGAAAGAGCTGCAGCCTCACCCATCTTAATCAATGGGTCTGTTGGACTATAAGGATTGTTAGTGAGGAGACGCAGAATGAAGGGATTTCAATATGCTGATGACACCTTGCTTCATAACATCATCTCCTCTAATCCAGAGGCTAGAGTTGAACCACTTTCAGTATGTGAATGATGTGCAGGTTAAAAATAAACTGGTTACAGCCTAGGCTACCTAAAATAGGCAGTGGATATGATTATGTCTATCATTATTTGGTCGGTGATGCGCATACACTTTTTGATTCCAAAGTAAATAGTTTGAGGGTATGGTTAGATTCCCAGCAGCTTTTGACTGAGTAGGGGGAAATGTCCTGGGTGTTTGCTTTGCCACCTGTGTTTGGTTGAGATATTGACTTTTTTATATGGACCTTGGTTTGTCACAGCAAGATTAGATTATTACAGTCCACTCCATGTGAGCCACACCTTCACTCCATTTATAAACTGAGTTAGTGCAGACCTATTTGATAGGATGATTATTTCATTGTAAGCTTTATCTTTGTTCTGGATTTTAACTAGTGGTGTGTACAACATGAAATATGACATGACAGAGTGCCTGTTCCAGTCTTCAGGACCCAAGACCCAGTTTTCCACCCTTATGTTGAAATTACTTGCATATGCAAGTTGTTCTGCTGAATTATTTGCTACCAAGACACATTATTTGCTGTTAAAGCAGGTCTTGAGCCTCTAGTACAACTAGAATTATTTCAGTGTTGCTAATGGTAAAGAACCACAATAACACCACAGGTTTTCTTGTAATGAACCCGAGCAAATTCTGACTGGTATTCCAAATGAACAGAACAGATTAATAGTGTTACACTGTTCAAAGCTACCTTCTATTGTTCTGCTTCTGCTAAACCATAATACCTTTTTAAAGAAAAGCTCCTTAGTCTTGTGCATCTGGATGTGGACAACTACCAATCCTGTATTTACAAGTCTCAATCCACATGGAAATGTTAATGGTATCACATGTTAGAAATTAAAGCTATGTATTTTTATACATTTATTTCTTGGTTTGCAGTTATTCTTTCAATATTTTTAGTCTCCTTGTAGTCTCCGTTCATTATGAGTTCGGTTCATATCCCTTACACTGAGTGGCACTTCCTCATGCGAGTAGTCCCATTGAACTTCAAGAAGGGATGCTGTATTCCACCTTTTAAATTAGGCTTTTTGAACAATGCATCACTGTTGAACTGTTCCATTCATTTGGAATGTACCAGGTAGCACTTGTTGATGTCCATTATGGGGGAACCTATAGTGCCATTGTAACCCATCACTACCAGAAGCAATTCAATAAATCCAGTTGTGCCAGAGATGCAAGACTTACTGTGGCTTTGGGATGTTAAGCACTCCAGTGGGCTTCAAAAGAAAATGCCATGACCTGTATTGTACTGCGGTATACTTACAGGAAATTTAATGTTAAATGAGTAAAAGACTAACATTTCCTCTCTAGTAAAGGATAAATTCATGATCTTTCATTTTAGTACCTGTTAAAAATAAACCTGGCAAAACAGTGAATGTACTTTTACTGTAAAATATTCAGAATTATAACAATATATTGGACCTGTTAGTTGACTAAAATACTCGAGATTAAATATAAATATATCTGATTTCTACTCTACTGTTCTCTTGTATCTTACAAAGAGCTTCTAGATCAGCTCAACAAGCTAATGAATGCAGTCTCCCCAGTCACAAGAACTGACCGATTCATTTAGTAGTAAATCTTTCGGCTTCTACCTAGTCCACCATTGCTCTTTTACCGTTTTTCTCTACTATGCACATAGCTTACAAGAGGGACTACCCCACATACTAATATATGCTACTCTGGTTAGCCTTTGCTTTGCCAGTACATTGCACCAGTTCCATTAGAAATGTGTGCTCCATAGTGGTGGTGGAAGGCCATACATCTACATTGGGAACATGTACCATGTCAAGGTGTGCTCTACTACGTAGAAAACAGTGCCCTGTTAACTGAGGTTGGCTAACCCAAGTTAGCTAATTGAGATTAAAAGACAAGAGCAGACAAAGGAACTGGTCTTTTAAATTGGATTGAGTTCAACCCTGGACTTCCCTATAAGCTTAACTGAAGCTGAGTTAAAATGCAAGTTCCCTGATCTTCACTGTACTTTGAGTTTGCTGTAATTAGTGTTTGCTAATTGGTGTTAGTCTATCCAAATTAAAAATAGCTTTTTTTAAAGTGTAGACATAGTCTTAGAAACCATTTCTAATTGTTTTCTAATATTTCTAACCATTTCTAACACATATCTAAATATGGCTGTGCTTATTGATGCTATCAGTCAAGTCAACTAGAGATAAACAGTATAGTGACAACAAACCCACTAAGAGCTTACTTGTGTTCAGCCTTATCATAATTTGCATATTGGTCTAACAAAAAGCACTTTCTCATAATGAATAAACAGAATATAAAAATCCAAGAATACTGAAACTTGAGATATTATGTGTAAATTTATTTGATAAAATCAGTTTTTCTATAGTGATGATATGCAGTTATGAAAATACATTGTAGCATTCTAGGAACTGCTCTGCATTGTATTTTGTAAAAGTAGTGGTTTCTTAGTAACAGGAAGTCTTACACTTGTCTTAATAACTGTTGTGTTTTACTTTTGTTTAGAAGTTAGAAGAGGCTACCATATTGTGCATTTGTGTGCGTTTGTGCTGATCATAGGGTGTGCCTTTACTGCATCTAACTTGAAATGACCTAAAAATAAGTCATTATTTTTGGTGTAAATATGCCATTGTGCACCGTTATATTTTCATATTTAACGCAGAAGTACTGTCATTTCCTTTTATATCATAAAGCAAGGAAAATTGAAATGTGCCGAACAACATGCAAAAATCTGACTGCAAATTCATTCTCTCAGTGTGTTTGGTTTCATGCAGTGCACTCAAACTAAAAAAGGAAAAGGGACCTTGTCAATACCAGTGCTTTGGGACAAGCACAACAGAGTTTCATGACTTCTTCAGAGGCTGCAGCCTTGAAATGATCTAGCAACCAGCCCATGTCTGGAATATCATTATAGTACCAGGTAATATCCACCTGGCCATCAAGACAAGGTATTGCACCTCAGTGCTTATGCAGTCCATCAGTTGAGATGAAATTTTTCAGTGGAAAAGTAAGCTATCAGCAAGCTAGTATTGATGGATGTTAGTCATTAGCACATAAGCTCCCAGTATCAAATAGTTTGAGAAAGCATCGACCACAACTTAAGAGTGCTAGTACTATTGGTATGACACATCTTGTTGCTGGCCACTAGTAATGGTTGACCAAAACCCATTGTCTCGTGTGATATGAGTTAGTGTCAGTTGAAGAACGAAAACGGGTATAGCATGACACAAACTTGGAAAATACCAGTTCACAAAAGAGAGAATCCAACCCCAGAAATAGCTCAGAAGCAAAAACCACAGGCCAAAAATACTAAATTACTTAGAAAAATAACAGAAATGGTGTTAAGCAAGTCAGAGAGAGGGTACAAAAACGCAAGCAGCATCCATCATCAAAATGTCACTTAAAAACTGACAGATTCTTTCATCTCAGCACCTGAAAAGTAATAACTAGTATTTTGTACCTGTACACAGAAGCAACAGCATATGAAACCTATTGAATGCATATTATGGCGTTGTTTCTACACAACACTTAAACAAGTGCATAAGGCTCCCTGAAATCAAATTAAAGGTATGTGCTTTGTTGATTAAGAGCCTGTGTTCTCAAATAGTTCCCACATCTGAGGAGACAAGTTACTGTATTTTTCACTAGATAAGGCCCTTAAGAAGTTTTCAAGATTATCCCCAAATAAAACATTGTGCAGGGATGTAGCCCTGAATTTGGAAGGAGATGACTTAAAATGCTGAAGTCTGAAGGAGTGATGACAGTCTCCAGGCCAAATACAGATACAAAAGTGCACTGCATGTCACAGTGTCTCCCTGCTGGGAAAAGTGCTGAAATGGCCTAACAACTGTGAAATGCGATGATCTCCCGAGGTCCCTTCCAGCCCTAATGTCTATGAAATCTATGAAAATGCGAGATGCACATCTCTAACAGAAGGTGCATTCTGACCCCTTCGTCCATTCCTCTATTTGTACCCCCTAACATAACAGCATCACTTCTGTCCAACCGAGGGCAGGGCACATACTTTCTGTTCTTAGAAGCATAAGGTCTGTAGTGTGAGAAATTAAAAAGGATAGGTTTACTATGGGAAATCATCTCTCATAGTGTCTGTACACACACACTGAACTTGAGGATGAAAAGATGGAACTCTACAGAGGTCTGCATAGGAAAACTCCTGGCATGTGTTGCCCACACAGAGGAACAGATGGTGATAGGGCTTAGAGTGTATAGCCAGGGTGACATTTGCCTTGCAGGGATATTTTAGAAGGTTGGATGGAAAAGAGTTGTAAGTATTGTGGAATACATTAAAACAAGAATGTATTGGAGATTACACTTAGCAAGATATTTGCATAGCAGCCAAATGACATTGTGACTCTATTCCTGTGCTTCTTGTCCATCTGTCTTGCTATTTCCCTCACTATTGTTTGTAGGCCTTAATCATTGTCATCTCCATCATTAGACAGTAATCATACTAGGTCAAGGGATGTGTCTGTTTCTATGTTATGTTGGTAGGAGAGTGATTGGGGCTTTTCCAGTGAAACAGGTGTTTATCAGAAAATGCCAATTTGTGGAAACTTTCTCCAGTAATGTACTTGCCTGGTAAAAACAAGAGAAACAAAGAGAGGGAGGGTGAGACCGAGAGGAAAAAGAGTTTTCCCCTGCTTCCCTCACCCCCTGAATAATTACTGGGAATCCAGGTTTTCCATTCATCACGGAAAAATGCGGATTTTTTTTCCTCTAAATAATTTTCTCCTTTAAAGGAGAAAAACATGGGAAACAGAGGGTTTCCCCTTCATGCTGACAGAGTACCAGCCTGCAAGGGGCTGCTTGGGGCTGGAGGTAGTGGGAGGAGGGCAGTCAGGCAGGAGGTGCCACATACATGTGCGTGCGCACACAAGCACATGACAGCCAGGCAAGGTGGTGAGCATCTCCTGCAGCTCCTTCCAGGTAAGTCTATGGTGGGGAGGACAGATTGAGGCCCTCACAGTGAGGCAGGGAGGGAGGGAGTGGGACAGGGCTGGAGGTGCTGTCCGGCTGGGATGGTGTGTGGAACCTGGGGCTGGGTTGTGGGACAGAGACACAGCTGGTTTGTCCAGGGGGTGGTAGGTAGGCTGGCTCCCCATTGCTGTGCACACTGCTGTGCATCCACTCCTGGTGGGGTGGATGTGTGCTGCCAGCTGCAGGCTCAGGGCTCCCCACTCTGCTGCCTTCCCACCAGGGCCTCCGCGGCCCAGCAGACAAGAACTAGCATGGGAGAGCAGAGCAGGGCCAGGAGACTTGGTGCTGCCACTGGGAGCCCTGTTTCAGCTCCTCTATGATGGCAAGGCACCCTCTGCTCACCTGGCAGCAGCAAGATTGGCAGTGCATAGTTGTGCCCCCTGCTGCTACCAGGCTGGCACAGGGCTGCTGATAGCAGTGGTGACACCAAGTCTACTGCCCACACTCTGCTCTCCGATTCTGGGTCCCACCAGCTGGGCTGCAGAGGCCCTGGGGCTAGGGCAGCAGGGCAGGGAGCCCTGAGCCCACAGTGGGGTAGCCCACCTCGACCCCACCCCACCCCACCCCACCCCACAAGGGCTCTGTTCCTGCCACAACAGCTGCCAACTCCTGCAGGCAGCAGCCAGGGCTTAGGCACTGCTGAGGAAAGCAATGGGCTGCAGGCCCTGATCCTGGTCCTGGTCCTGGTCCCTAGTCCCATATCCCTGGCAGCTGGGGGGCAGGGGGCTGTGGGTTGCAAGTAAGGGGCACCAGCAGGGCTTTGAGTATGGGGGGCTGTGGGTTGGGAGTGAGGGGCACTGTCAGGGACAGTGGACTGCAGGTTGAGAGCAAGGGGCACCAGTAGGGCTGGGGGGATGGGGGCCCATAAGGTGGGAGTGAGAGGCACTGGCAAGACCAGGGGGCTGTGGGTTGAGAGTGAGGGGCAACAGCAGGGATTGGGGGCTGCGCGTCAGGAGCAAGGGGCACCAGTAGGCCTGGGAAATGGGGGAGAGAGGGGCAGTGGCTTAGGCAGGATCAGGGGCAGGGCACTGGCATATCAAGGCTGCTCAGCACCACAAAGCGGGGGCAGGGATGCTGCAGCTGGACCTGGATTCTGGTGAGCAAAGCAGACATGGGGAGCTCTGATTTTTCCATGATAAAAAAAATCAAGTGCCAGAATATATAGGTATTTAGAATTTATTTTATCGTAATGATTGTGGCACTGGTAGGGTTCCGAATTGCTTTAAAATGGTAAATATATAAAAAAATATATATATTGTTTTCAACTGATACGTGTACGTATAGTGGCATTTCATTTTAATTGTGGAGAAACACAAATATTAGTGTTTTTATTCAGAGAATTTAACAATTTTTTATCAGAAAATTTTCAGTGTATAAACAGGGAGAACCAGGATCCCTGAAATTACTCACCAGGCACTATCCCTACCCTAATTCTTGATAAGCTAAGAGCTGAAGGTGGCTATGAGATTTCTTTCTTAGATTTTTCAACCCCCCAGAACTTTCAGAAGGTCTTTTTATCATCACAGAAAATGCGATGGAAAACCCATTTTCTGTCTGTGCTACTTAAGAGCCAGCACCTGGTGTACTGTACAGATATGTATTGAATAATTCAAGTTATGGTTACTTTATAATTATATCAAACCTAATTATTTTAACCAATCTATTATTGTTCTCCACATTATTGTGCTCTGTCTAATTAAGAGCATAAAGTCCCAGTTGATTTTTAAAATAATGTCTTTATTACTCCTCCTACTATATAAGTGGATTTTTCTTTACTCAGTGATTCTCAACCAGGGTGCCTCAAGATTCTTTCAAAGACGTCATGCAGTGTTATCACTGTTAGGCTTGAGTTTTTTGCAACAAAAAAACTGCTCTACTATTTTTTCTGTAGTCAAAAGAAGGGTGAAAAGTAAGCTGCCATTTCCCGAGGGGTGCTGTAAGTCTATCCAGAGGTGCCTTAAGACTAAAAAGGTTGAGAGAGACTGGTCTTTACTAATATGTGTTGGAGACTACTCCTGAAAGTCTCTTGGCTCTGATATCTTTCCCACCCTTATTCACAATTCTTGCCATACAGTTTAGGAAGTTCTAATTAGACATCAGTTTTCTGAACAGAAAAAAATTACTGTTTTTATAGCTTAACGATGTAAGCCAGGATTGTAAAGATCTAAGGAAAAATACAGATGATATAGACATATACATAAACAAATCTGGTTGATAAGGGTTTATTTTAGCCAGAAATTTTCTTTAAAATGAAGTCGATAAACAGCCCATTATTATTTGTTTCTTTCAACTCTGTCTTTAGGTCCCTAGAGATCCAATATGGTTGCTGTCATTTGTCTATCAATAACAATTGTTGAACTACAGGCAAACTATATTTTCCCAAAATCCTCTAAACAGCATGTGGTCATAGTGTTTTTAGCTTTCTCCTTAAGGAAGCTAAATTTAGCTTAGAAACT
Organism: Crocodylus porosus; assembly: GCF_001723895.1. Lineage (NCBI taxonomy): Eukaryota > Metazoa > Chordata > Crocodylia > Crocodylidae > Crocodylus > Crocodylus porosus. Next base: position 99,476,817 of record NW_017728931.1, read on the forward strand.
GTGGCACAATATTAACAGAACCACGTCTGGTGTGACTTAGAGTAGAATTCAACTCTGAACCAAAATACTCCAACCACAATTCATGTATTTGGTCTTGTGAGAAAGTTTAAATACTGTGCTATTCATGGGCCTTTGATTTTTTTAAAACCACATGAAACAATTGTGTGGAATAAAGTAAAAAAGAAATGTGCTACATTTCCTGATTTCATCATTCTATGGCTGTAATTCACTTGCTGTCTCTTTATTTACAATACAGTCATTTGCCTGTATCTTCTAAAGGTTCCCCAGAGTGACCTATTACTGTGTTACAGTGCCTAAAATTAACTTGCAAACATCAAGTACCATGCAAATGAATAAAATGTTTTCATAACATATTAGAAAAGCGTGTCTAACTTCAGATAAGGACCTTTCTAAGAGAAACAGCTGTGTATTTTTTTTTCAGTCAGAACCATTTTGGTTGAAAAATGGTCTTTTATTGAAGACTTATTTGTGGAGAAAAGAATGGTTCTGTTAGTGAAAAATGTCAATAGCCATTTCAATAAAAATGGTGTAAGAATTAGCAAAGAAGAAGAAAAGTCTGTTTCATAATAGTATCTTCAGAAGGTTTCAGGGGTAATATTTTCATTTTGCATTTCTTGAACAACTACTACAAAACATTTTCCCCTTGAAAAGCCTACAGAATGCCTTACTTCCACATGGCGAAGTGCTATAGCTGCTTTGCATGTACGCCAAGAACAGTGCTGCGATCAGGCTTGCTTTCAGCCCATCTCAGGACTAACTTTGTGTAAACCATTAGTCGGATTTGTTTTAGTGTATGTGTAGAAGTAGACCAGCTAAAATGGTAGTTTCTCCATTTCTTTAGCACAGTGCACCAGTGCTTAAGCCCCTGCTTCTGGGAGCTGTGTGAGGTCCAGTGCAATAGGTATTCATAAGGTAGTGGGGTCAAGCTCACCTGGCTCCAAGGGCCAAGTGAACAGCATGGGGTTGGCTTTACAGCTGTGAGGGACCAGGGTGTAGGTGTTCTGGTCCAGTGGTTAGACCACTGAGGGAAAGCAGGGGCCTGGAGCTAGCTCATAGCATGGGAGCAATATTACCAAAACCAGAGGGAAATCCAGATGTCGAGTTCCCAACGCAGGGGCAGGATTTAGGGATCAGATGCCAATTACCGATCTGAAGGGCAATCTACAGGGCGAAGTACGAAAATAGAGCCAAACTGACATCAGGAGCCAGGAAACAGGCTTTGGATTTCCTTATGGATCTAAGTCCAGAAGTAAGCCAAAAACCATGGTTAGAAACCAGGAGGCTTGCTGCAACAGAACTGTTGATTGACCTGCAAACCCAGGGCCCCAGCTGGTATTAAATGGATAGGCAGTACTCCTTGCAGCTTATCAGGATGCTCTTTGCTTCCAAACTGGAGCACAGTTCATTTGCTGAGGCTTACTTCAGGTGTGGTTGCTGACTTGGTACAGGTACTTGGTTCAGACTGGTCTTACCTGCTCTGGCTGAGGTATTTGCTTGCTCAGAGTCCCCAGGAGTACTTCATAGATTTCATAGACATTAAGGCTGGAAGGGGCCTCGGAAAATCGAGTCCAGCCCCCCGCCCGAAGGGCAGGAAATCAGCTGGGGTCATAGGATCCCAGCAAGATAAGCATCCAATTTGCTCTTGAAGGTGTTCAATGTAGGTGCTTGAACCACTTCCAATAGCAGGCTATTTCAGACCTTGGGGGTTCAAACAGTAAAGAAATTCTTCCTTAAAAAAACTATTCCTTGTCCCAGGCTGGTCTGCTTGCTCAGAGTCCCTGACAGTAGGCTAGATCAAGCCCACAGAACCCTTTGCCCGCACATCTGAACCAGCACATGCAGTACCCATTCTGCCTGGTCCAGGGCACAAGCCCCATGCAGAGCCCACTCAGACTTGTCCAGGTTGGGCACCGCATGCAGCACAGGTCGTGGACCAGCCAGAGCGGGTGCCAGATCAGGCATGCAGGAGACCTATGGCCCCTTCCCCACAACATGCTGGATCCAGCACCCACTCTGGCTGGTCCAGGACCTGTGCCATACATGGCTCACAACCTAGACTGGCCAGAACAGGCAGTACATGTGGCCTGTGTCCCAGTCCAGGCAGAGCAGGTGCCATGTGCAGCACAGATTCTGGGCAGGCTGGAATGGGGGCCACATGCGCTACAGGCCTGGACTGGCAAGGCCAGACACCATGTGCAGCACAGTCCTGGACCAGTGGAGCCAGATGCCATATGTGGCACTTGTCTCAGACAGACCAGAGAGTGTGTCTTATGCAGATTACTACTTGGGCCAGATGGAATAGGCACTGCATGTGGCATGCATCCTGGCCCTAATCTGGCATGCACTGCATGAGTCAGCTATAAGCCACAGGAACAGCCCTGTGAGCCGAATAAGGGGGCTCCGTGGGCCATATTTTTAACACCCCCTGCCATAAGGCATTGTAATGACAAAACTGTAGAACAACACTATGAACACAGGGCAAAACTGTAACACTTAAAATGGGTGTGGTTAACATAGAAGCATATACCTGGTATTAGATAAACTGAAGTTTCAATAAATGAATTATAAACAGTCTTTAAATATATCTTACAGGTAAACTCTACAGCAATGAAGTCTGTAACAGTATCTGCATCTGGGATAATTGTCTTCCTGTTCGCTTTGGTGCAGAGAAGCACTGAACAGTGTAAAGAAGCAGCTATAAAATCAGAGATGAATATGAGTGCCAAGTATCATCTCCCTAATTTCATTGCAGAAACGCCAATCCAGAATATAATTTTATATGACCATCACATCTACATTGGAGCAGTCAACAAGATTTATGTCTTAAATGAAGCCCTTCATAACATTTCTGTGTACAAGACTGGGCCTGTGTTGGAAAACCCTGATTGTGCGCCTTGTGAAGACTGCAAAGATAAAGCCAATTTATCCAGTAGCATTTGGAAAGACAATGTCAACATGGCTTTGCTCCTAGAAACATACTATGATGATCAGCTTATCAGCTGTGGTAGTGCAAGTAGGGGTATATGTCACCGTCACATCATTCACCCCAACAACCCTGCGGACATAGAAAGTGAAGTGCATTGCATGTACTCAAAGCAGATGGATGGAGAGTCATATAACTGCCCTGACTGTGTTGTAAGTGCTTTGGGAACCAAAGTTTTAGTGACAGAAAAGGACAGGTTTGTAAACTTCTTTGTTGGGAATACTGTGAAGTCTTCATTTCAGCCACAGCATACACTACATTCAGTATCAGTTAGAAGGTTAAAAGAAACCCAGGATGGTTTTGAGTTTCTTACAGATCAATCTTATATAGATGTTCTCCCACAGTACAGGGATTCTTATCCCATCAAGTATGTCCATGCCTTTGAAAACGACCACTTTGTCTACTTTCTGACAGTCCAGCGAGAATCTCTTGACTCCCAAGCTTTTCACACAAGAATCATCCGGTTCTGCTCCTTGGATTCTGAGTTACGCTCTTACATGGAAATGCCCCTTGAGTGCATTTTCACTGAAAAACGGAGAAAGAGGTCAATTCGAAGGGAGATATTCAATATTTTGCAGGCTGCATATATAAGCAAGCCAGGTGCAGCTCTGGCCCATGAAATGGGTCTTGGAGTGAACGATGACATTCTGTATGGCGTCTTTGCACAAAGTAAACCAGACTCTTCAGAACCGACGAACAGATCAGCTGTCTGCGCAGTATCTGTAAAAACAATCAACGAATTCTTCAACGAAATTGCAGATAAGCAAAACATGAAATGTCTTCAGCATTTTTATGGAAAAGATAGCAAGTACTGCTTGAACAGGGTAAGTAAAACTTACTTAATCACATACAGTGTTGGTGCTGGATTCTGTCAGTGCCCTTCCTCACACTGACAGGGACAGATCCAGGAGGTTCAGTGGTTCAGTTGTACCCCCCCCATTTGGCTGTGTACCACATGCATAATGAGTTCTCAATGCTCTAAGATGCATTTCTGCCTGTGCTAGGAGCTCTATGTGCTCACCAGCTGGTCAGCACAGGGTGGCCTGGTGACTTGGCTTTCTGGCAGCTGCAGTCTGCTGCTGTTGGCTCTTCTCTTCCCTCTCCCTGCTGAATTCAGCAGAAAGGGAAAAGAGAGGATATGTAGTTGTGGGTGGCTCCAGAGCCCTGTGAAAGAAGGGACTGAGTATTTGCTGAATCTGCCCCTCCTCTTTCCTCTCCTGTGCTGCTGAGTTGTGGGAGAGGAGGAGACAGCAGCAGGTTGAGCTGTTTGAAAGCAGGGACTGTGGGCATCCCCATACTGGCCAGCCAGCAAGCTCACAGAGCTCCAAGCACATGTTGAGCTTCCAGCAGAAGCTGTCCTGATTCACCAGATTGCTCTGAGAGCTCACTGACATCCAGGATCACAGGGAGGGGTCATAGCCATTCTCTGTTGAGCTATGTGGTTATCCTCGCTGCCCATGCACCCATCACCCTCCACTGTGGATCCATCCATGTCTATTGTGTGACTGTCGTGTTGATTTGAATAGGAAGAAACATGTCATTACAGGGTTAGGCTTCTCATCATTTCAGGGTATTTAAGCTGTCCCCTTCAATAAACTACACTTAGCAATAGCTATGGGCAGCTTTGCTGATGATTCATCTTTGCAAGAAACAGTTACTGTAAATCAGCCATGGAAGTCACTGAAGGGCTTAAGGGGATAAAGAAGAGTATTAATGGGCTTGAAATATCTATGTTTTGTATTTTTAACAACTGCAGGTAAGATGCTATTCCACCTGTTAGTAGGGGTCTACCTAACCTGAGGAGGCAGTTGGCCAATTTTGCAGGCAGATCCTGGGGCAAGCCACCATTTTCGTGGGCTGAGTGCAACAGCTTCCCCCCTCAACACACACACCCCGGATTGGCTGAAGGTCCCCAGTGGCCCCACCCCTCGACACTGATTGGTTGTGATACCTGCCTGTCATATAGCCCCAGCCCTTGCCACTGATGGATGACAAGCAGCCCTCTCAGCCATTCAGTGCCAAGGATTGAAGGCAGCCAATACCTTGCTGGCAGTCCTTCATGCCAGCAGCCCCCTCCCCTCTTCTCCACGGCAGGCTGTGTGGCCAGGCCACAGCACCATGAAGATTGCTGGCTCCCTTTGGTGAGCCAACAGTTTATTTTCAGTAAGGTTTTTTTTTTCTTTTTTTTTTCTTTTGCAATGCGGCCACCATTTTTGACGGAGCCCACCTGATTTTGTGTTTTCCACAAAAATCACGCAATCACGAATTCAGTAGGTCCCTACCTATTAGGTATGTAAGTGGACTTAGGCACCCTCTTCCATTCTCTGAAACCTGTTAATGCATTTACAGTGAGCAGCAAGAAGGAGAAGGACCCACCCTACACTGCTGCTTACTTGTGTTTAATAGCCCCACAAATAGTCCCACTGAAAGCAAAGTGATTAAATGGTGGAATAAGGTAATGAAGGGCTTAAGCTTGGGGGGTTCTATATCTGTACATCTCGTCTTTCACAGATCTGTTACCTAGTGTTTCATGTAGGGTATTTGGTGACATCCCAAACAATAGGAACAGACAAAAGGAAGTAAAAAGTGAAGACCTTTCTTGGTCTTAACAGTCAGGGGTACATCAGCCCCTGTTTAGTAAATATAGAACCCTAGATGCAGAATTGGAAAAGCAAGTAGAATTTTCAGATTTTTAATGACCTGAGAGTCCCTTCCGACCCTGGGCACTAGGAAACTATGAGAGCTCAGACATGCGCTCTGTGATGTCCCCTGAATGGCACTGGATGTTCAGGATTAGGATGAAGCTGGATGAGCCACCTCTTCCATAGCTTCCACAGCAGTTTTTCCCCCATGGCAAAGACATGTTCGGTAGTAAAGACCAACCTAACTGATAGGCTAGAATAATGTCCAGAATGGGGGTATCAAACTCACCTTGTGCCTTGCAGATGGATCCAGACCACAAGGTTCTTGCAGACTGAATCTAGCCTGAAACATAAGGAAGTTGTAACAGCAACAGCTCTGGAGCAGGGTGGCAATAGTAGTGGGAGCTCCAGCTCTGACCCAGGTGCACTACTGGCTTCAGCCCCGGCAGTGTTCCCCATGCCAGAGCTGGAACTGTCCCTGCCAATGCCACATGCCCTGCACTGTCCAGGGCTCCAGCTCCAGCACAGGACATGAAGTAGGGGCTGGCAGGTGAGGAGATAGGGCCACAGCAGTGCCAATGGGTGAAGGAACTAGGGTGATATCAGCCCTTGCTTGCCCTCCTGCACCCAGTTACCATGTTCACCAGGGCCCGAGGGTTCTGTGGCAAGCCCCTTGTCCTTTAGTTCAGCAGACTGGATAGAGCAGATCTGCCAACTAGATCCAGCCTGCGGGCCTTATGTTTGACACCCTGCTCTAGTCTAAAAGAACACAAGACTCCTCTGTGGAAATCAACTTGTGTTAAGAGGGCACTGCTAATGGAACATAAATGTCTGCCTTCATGTATATTTGAGGGGAGTTGATATATCTTTAAATGTTAACATTTATTATTTGGTAAGTGAGATTCATTAAAAAATGAAGTTATTAAAAAAGAATAAATTGTAGAGCAGACCTCACTTGTTCTGTAGTTTACAGTGAAGGATAACTTACCATAAATTGCCAGTGCTCAGAGGAAACAGGAGTTGCTATGTAATGCTAGGAATGAGATTTTGTCAAACCCTGTATTTTATTCTTCCGTCCCTAAATTTCAGGGGAGAACATACATTCATGATGGGAAATGTTTAAAATGTCTTTTTTTTTCCTTGAGCTTAATCCCCAGCCTTACTATCCTTTTTTCATTTTCAGTTGCTTTCTACTCTGAATTTCCAGTTTTTATTCTGAAGTCTAATAACAGTTTCTTCCTTATTCCCTCAGTGTTTTATTTGCGTATTTAATTCTGATGGCCTTTAACTTACCTCATTCTCTTTTTGCCTAGTCAGATGCCTTTCATAACATGATCTTTTCACAGCAAAGTATCCCATTAATTTTGTGACATAATCCTTTGTCAGCTTTCACATACTTAGGCATCCTTTCAAAACACTTTTCAGAATCTGCCGTTGCTTTGAATCAGAACTGAATGCATTATGCAGCAGAGAGTTTATTCATAGTTTATTGTAGTTGCATATTTCCAAAAAAATATCCAAAACCAGAATTCTGTTACATAACCTTTTTTCAACTATAGAAAGTTTGTCAGGATAGACAGTCCTGTTTTTGCCAGAAGAGAGCCTAGGGACAGCAGTTTAGCCCCTCACAGACATTCAGTTAGACTGCCTTGCTTTCTGATTAATGTTTTTTTGTGGGTTTTTTTAGCTTGGATTTTTTGGTTTTTTATTTACTTTAAATTGAGGATGTCAAGCTTCATTTTCCCTGATTTTCCTGGACAACTGAGAGATTTCAGCAATGTTTATTGTGAGCTAGCACTTTAGTATAAGAGTTTGGAGCTTGAAACTCAAGTTTTCCTTTATTCACACCGTTACTTAATCATTGAAGTGAATAGGTGGTTAAAAACAATGAAATATAAAATGCTTTTAAGCAGAGTGCCTAAACATTTCCTCCCTTGTTGATTACCCAGCTTTTGTTCTCTTGTAATATCACCAATTCACTGGTTTGCAAGATACAGTTTTCAAGCCTCCATAAAACCTGAACTTTTAATGTAAAAAATAAGTAAAGAAAACATTTCCTTTAAAAAAGCTGATCAAACAAGTAGAAGCATTTTTCATACCTGCTTTATTCAACATTAAAACATAAAAAGGGCATAACCTTTTTTCCTTTGTAAGTCACCCTTAAGTTGACATAAAAATTTCTGTTTGTGGTAATATAGTTTATTTTGGCAGAATCAGAAAGTCTATGTGATTTAGCCAAGATGAGCTCTCCCTTTAATGTTATAAGAGATGCAAACCACAGGCCTCTGATGCAAGAGAAATGGACTGACTTTTGCGGGATTAAGTAATAAGAGTGCAAACTGTAGTGTGGCAGTGAAAGTGCTGTGTAAGCAGCATCGAAGTAAGAAACAAGACTTCGGCAATGTTTTCAAGAGAATACTATGATATTTGATAATTTATGGTCAAAAGCCAATAAGTGAAGGACAAATCCCATTAAAAATAAGTTGCAAAGTCCAATTCCTACATGATATTAAAACCAGTCATTCTGAGTGCCTGTTCCTCCCTGATATAGTGGTTGTTTGTTCTGAAGCAAAACCCTCTTTTGACCCACTTCTTTTCCTCTGCTTCTCTACAAATTAGGGATTTTGAATGAAAATGCTTCCAATCACCTTAATTTACTTGACAGAACTTGTCAGTTATTACAAATCAAAATAAACTATATCCAGTTTTATGTCTTGAAGTGGAGCTCATGAGGCCTGCACTTACTGCCATCAACAAGGACACATCCTCAAGTGCAAATTATCATAGCTCTGTTGACTTTGATCTGCCCTAGTTTTGATGTTCACTTGGTAGCACCAGGAGAGGAACCAAAATTAGCTTCAAAACAGAAGTGAAAAACTAAAGTTAGACAAAAAAAAATGTATTGCCTAAGCCAGGACAAAAAAAGATTAATGTGAGGTAATTACAGATCTGTTCGTGAGGGTTTTGAATCATTATTCAGGAATCTTCCCCCCACACTCACCATGGAAATGAGATATAGATTTTAGTAGGTTAAGACTTAGTCACCCTTTCAGAAACAATAATTTTCAGCCCATGGTATAGAAGTAGGTAAAGATTTAGATCAAGACCCAAATCCACAAGCCTCATTTACACACATTGTCCCCCTAGGATTTTCTAAGTGAGAGGAGCTGGATTTAGGCTTAACAGATACAGGCAAAGATTGTAATAATTTTACTTGGGTTTAGATTTTTTTTTAATTTGGCATTTTCCAGAAGCTATACATTTTATCTAGTAAGTGATTGTGGTCCAGGCCCCACTCTGTTACCTGGATACAATTTTACCTATGGGAATGTGATCAGAATTCAGCCCCATATGATTCCTTTTGGTTTATTTCTCCTGTTAATTTAGGCTTGTACATACTTTACTCTAAATAGTGGTTTTGGTTCGAAGCCCCCTGCGCTTCTGTGGGATGCTTCATGCACCCCAACATCGCAGCATTCACGAGCCCCTGCTACCTAGAGGTATGTCGAAAAAAACATTTAAAGCTGTCTCTATGTCCGAATCTTTCTGAATCTCTCCAAATCAATTTGGAGGGTTCTGATTCAATTTGGAGAGATTAAAAGGTCCTCTAATTCAATTCAGATTAAGAAATTTGGCCACCGAATCAGGCCAAATCTCCACTGAATCGGATCAGGGACCAAAGCTTCGCACAGCCCTACCGGATACTATTCTGTCAAATACAGAGCATAAACAGATAAATTTCACTTTGAAGGGAGGTAAAAATGAAAACAGGAGGCCACCAAAATGAAGGAGAAAGTGACAGTAAAATAAACACGCAGTGATGTTTCTTTATTACTATTACAAAGATGATAGATGAGTAAAATTGGGTTATGCTTATATTGTAATGGAAGAAAATAATTGCAACTTTCCATCAGAAAACCACAAAGGCCTTTATTGATCTGTCATCCTCAGGGTATGTCTAGGAATATTTAATAAAATAAACAGAGACAAATAAGCCTTTTGAGGCCCTCGAACTATAATATCCCACACCATTTAGATTACAAAATTTTGGCAGGATTAGAAATAGCACCATATCTCTGTGATTATGATGGCTTGATGTGGCTTATTTAAGCAGCCTCATACTGTAAAAGAAATAGATTTTATATTACAATTTAGAATGTAATGGGCTGAAATCTTTCTCCAAAGAGGCAGGCACTGGAATCCATCTACTTTGTTCAGTCATTTATGCTTCTTGAAATATATAAATATAAAAGGGTGTAAATTGCTGTCAGATATTCTTCAGTTACAGAGCTGAAAAGAAGTCTGCATAGGCATACATACAGAGTCCTGTAGGACTGATATTCCATGGCATTCTAAATAAAAATCTGTAAAATTAGGGATATGGTTCTCCCTACTGCTCTCCATGTTCACCAGTGCCTTTTTGTAAGCACAGTGCCTGCGTGTGTTGCAGAACCCCTCACCCGTACCAAATTTGTAGAAGTGCCTCCATGGGTTCTGAGGCCTCTTTGGGATGAGTAACCAAGCTGGCACTTGTCAATGGGAAAGGTACATTATTTCCCAGAAAAACCTTCTGAAATTATGGCAGAAAACTACTGCAGTTTAGGGGCTGTATCATCTTTGTATCATTGCTAGGGGCACCACTGAAAGGAGATCACAGGGAAAGAGCCAAACACAGAAGCAACATTTACATTGTTTCAATGGAGCCACTTTTGGAGGCTCCAACTTTTTGAAGCCCCAAAGGCAGTGCTGAGGTGGTTTTTCTGCTATGTCCAAAACGCTGTAAAGTCTATGGGCTGTTCGTGCCATTTACTCCCCTGAGGACATTTTGCAGGAGGGACCTCATTGAGGAACTGTCCATACCACTAAGTTACCATCCTGGGCAGCATTGCACTGGAACTGGAAGCAGTATAGCCACATTAGTGTGGTAATGTAGGCGGTGCTAGGTAGCTCTGCCAAAAGAGAAACTGGTCTGGGGCCAGTTCTGCACAAATATGACTATACAACTTCTTGTTCAAGCAACAGTGCACAATGAGTGATGCAGGATGGCTCAGCATAGTGGTATGTGACTGAGTAAGTTAGTAACATGGACATTTTCTGAGTTTTCTTCCTCCTCAGCAACCTGTCATGGACTTGACTTTTCTTATCTCCCAGTGCTGTAGTTCAGCATGATGAGGGTTTTAATTTTTTTTTAATTTTTTTGCCATATTGTTGATGAAAGTTAGTTGTCTCTGTGAAACTGACATTTCCTTTCCTATGATTTTATGGAAAGGACGCCACTTTATCAGGCAGTCTGATTAATAACATTCCTTTTCAGAATTTTTAATCAAATTCTACCCATGAGAAGGTTACCTATTATTATTATTACAGTTATGAGTGGGGTTAGAAACTTTACTGCATATGCTGAATATTCAAAGCTAGACTTGCAATCAGCATAACTATTTTTTAAATATTCTTGGGTGGTTTGCAAAGTTATTTTTGTTTTCCCACATTTGTGAAAAACCCCTTGAAAGTCTATACCATGACAGGAGACCTTAAAGGAACCACATACAGGTGCATGGCCCAGAGCTAACTCTTGAGGAACAAGAACTTCGGCATCTTCCCTGTTAACAACACTGGCTTGTCAAAAAAGTAAAAAAAAAGTAGAGGGTGAGCAGAAGGATGTGTTGTAGGGGGGAGCAGCAACTAATAGGAATAATCTGATATAAGGAGGACTCTGCTTTTGTCCACTCTCTGAATGGAAATTGTGGCAAATTTCAATTTCACTTTGCCACTCATACCCTTTTTCTTTCCCACTTTCATCCCAAATGCCTCTTATAACACCATTTAAGGATATATATAAACCTGAAGTTGCCATTCTGCAATAAGGGCACATGTGGAATTATTCTGTAATAGTTTTTTCTGTTTAAAATGCATACCCCACTATTCCAGCATAGCTTTCATGCATCTGAAAGCCTTAACTCACAAGTAAACATGTCTTTGGGGCTTCTGTATGGGATATGCACTTGCTTAGTGTCAGTCTGTGTTTATCTTGGGAAATGAATCTAGGGTATTTTATAAACACCTTGTATATTTTACTTCTGATTCTTTGAACTGAATAATCAATACATCTATCTCGATTATCTGTGTACTAAGTTAAATGTCATAAAATTAGTATAAGGGAAATGGGCAAAATACAAAGATTACATAGGTCTATTACATGTGACTGAATCAATACTATTTACTCAGTGCTAATGCACTAACTACATTACAAGAGCTAATGGCACAGTGCTCAATGACAAAAGCAAGTAACTCTTTGAATGACCTTGACAAAAGAAGAGGTAATGTTTTAAATTTGTATAAACTAATTACATTAACACATATGTCTTACCTTAAATAACGTGTCACCAGTTTATGCTTTTTCAACCTGTTAGTCACAAGTGAAATAGAACAAAGCTACAGGTTTTAAGAGATGATGCTTCATGACATTTACATTAATTGGTTATTTTCACAGGGTTGCCATTCATTTGTGGTCTGATTCATTTAAGTAATTTTTCCATTTGCCATGAGATCAGATGACTTAGGTCTAAAGTATGTGATAAAGGTTTTATGTTCTTTAAAGTTTTTTCTTATTTTACTACAAAGTACTATTTCTGAGGGACTGTTATATGTCAAATAAAATAAATATGTATAGTTTGAAGTATGGCAATACATTTGGCAGTATCTGAAGCTTGGGTTGTCTGAGCATTTCCATTCTAAAGAATTTATTTCAGTTGCCTGCTATTTTGCAGCTGAGAGTTGAGATGCTTGTTTTCAGAAAAGGAAATGTATTTTTATCTCTAAACGTTTCATCAAACACATTGAGGTATGAAAGCAGAAAAAGTTGCAACCTTATTTTATTTTTTAAAAGTAAACTTTAGTTTCTCAGTGGAAGATACTCGAAACATGACACACAGAAAGGACTAAGAGACTGATTCTGTGCCCCTCACAGTCTGTTTAGATTTTTTTAGAGCTAAAGAGCTCTGTACAGTGCCTAGGATACAGATGTGCTTTGTATTGGTTCAGACGAAATTGCATTTGACCAGTCCAAACACAATGAAAGATATATCCACTTACACTGGGGATGAGCTCAGCCTAAAAGATCTGTACAGGTATAAATGAAGACATATCTGGTCCCATTCAGCCTATTTTCATCCTTTTCTCCTCCTATTTGTCACCAGGACAGTACAACAGGGGGGCCACAGCTGCTTTGTTGAATGCAGTGGGGAATCTCCCATGGCATTTGAGCCACATTTGGTCTATAAAGACACTACCATAGTAGTGAGAGTCTTTTGTAACTATTATTTTGCTAATTCTGGCAAACACATTCCATTAATCTGGAATTTTCCCATGAAGAAAACACCGGGGTGCATCCAGACAAGCATGCACATGTGTTTCCTCAGGGACAAATAGCAGCACATAGTTGTGCCATCTCTACTTGTCCCCAGGGAATACCCCTGCACATGTGCTCTGGCAAGGCACAAGTTGCCCTGAATGGGGTAGAGGAGGTTGGGGCCGTCACCTGGGCTGGCCTCAGCAGCCTTACCTGGAGTCATGAGGGCCTCCCAGGGCTCCAGAGCAGCAATCCAGATGTGCAGAGCCTAGCTGGCAGCTGGAATGTAGCTCCAGCTGTCCAGGCTCTGATTTTGGGCAGCACACACTGCTGCCACATACACTGTGCTGCTTTTTTCTGCCATTTGTTTTTTTGACATCAGGAGTCTGCGGCACTGCTAACTGCACGTGTGCACTTATCTGGACATGCCCAGGGTGACTTACCCAGCTAGATCCTGGATTTGGTCCTTAAGGGTATGTCTGTGTCATGCAGTTATGGCACCCAGCAGTTCTGTATAGAGACAAGCCATGCCTGTTCCACAACTGCCATGGCAGTTGGAATGTAAATAATGGAATTGTATAAAAACCATATAAAACCAAAGAATTATTTGTGGTCACCTCTGTCTGTTTACATACCGTAGCTTTCTTGTGAACCCACAAAAACTTTCATCCAATGTTCTTTTCAGAGAGATACCCAGCTGCAGGGAGCTATTTTGCAGGAGTCCAGGTCAGCTACATTACTGGACTAGTGAGGTTTGCCATGGCATATGCTTCCCCTGTATAATACAGATCAAAGGTGTCATACTCAGCTTCACTCCTGGGCTAGATTTAGACTCTAGAACTCCTCAGGGACCATATCTGGACTGTAAAGAGCCTTGTGGACCTAATATGGACCCAGTGAGGTAGGTGGCAGTGGCCACTGGGGTGAGAAGTGGCAAGGGGGTTAATGCAGGCATCTCTTGATGCCTCCCCGCTCTCCACCACCAACACACATCCCCAGCAGTAGCTGGGACTTTGGTAGCACACTCAACTCCCACTCATTTCACCCTCAAATTCCCAGGCTCTCTGGAAGCCCTGTGTGCTGAGTGAAATGACTCCATAGGCTGGATCCAGTCCATGGGCCATATATTTGACACACGTGATACAAGGGATAGGTTGCCATGAGTTCTTTACATGGAAGAATTGAAGGGGTGCAAAGAGCTACATAGATTCTACTGTCCCATAGTGATTTTATCTTCAGCTGGGAACTTCAACTGCTATATGGTCTGGGTAAATAAATTTCTTCCCTCATTTCCCTATGCATTTTCCAAGCTACTCAGTCTGGGTGCTAGATCTGGATTTGTTTATCAGTAAAGATTCCCATACTAGACTTTGCAGTTATCCCTGCTGGCAAAAGACATCATGCTTCTCTTACATCCAAGGAATTTTCATTTCCCATTTGTTTTATTTATATCTTGAATATCCTCCATAATCATGCCAGCAACTTTAAGGAATTCATGCAGTAAGTACCAATTTATCTGTCTATAGACCTACATACATAGTTTTGGAGTTTTTAAACTATAACATTTTGTCCAGTTTTACAAACCCTCTGGACCTGTAAATCATGCAGAAAAAAATTCACAAGAGGGTATTCCTCTGTGGGACCAAAGGAGAAAGCCACTTAGATGTTTGCTTCATCTTTTAACTTGTATTCTGCCTTTTGATCAACTGTGGCATGAAGCCATTTTGGGAGATGGAAAAGAAGATACCCAAATAGTTCTTTGTTAAGGACATTGACAAAAAGAGGAAGACTAAAGTGAATAGCACATGTAAATGTGCCAGGTGCAGGACAGTTTGTCCTAGTGATTTTTCTTTCTCTTTCTATTTTATCAAAAAGCTATAATTACAAGGACCTAGTAATTATCTGTAGCAGAGCCCAGAATTAAAGTAGCAAGATATGTGAATTATGTGAAAACTCAAGTCTAACGCCTTTCAAAGACAGCAATAAAAGAAAATCAGGACCTTTAGGGATTTTTTAATGGCTTTTGCACAGGTTTCCAAAACAGCAGATTCAGGTTCTGTTTCTGACCATCCCACAGATTTCCAGTATGGCATTGGTCAAATCACTGGGGCCATGAACTCTTTGTTCATCAGTTTCATCATCATGAAGCTCATAATAACAGCAACAACAACATCTCCGTCTAAAGAAATTCATAAAACTAAATTGATTAAATGATGGCAAGCCACTTTGAAATCTCAATGAAAAGACACTATAAAAGTGTGAAACAGCTTAAAGAGGGTAACCTATTGGGGCTGCCTCCCTTTCTTCTCCTCTCTGTATATCTATCTATATAGCTATGTCTATATCTATATATCTCAAATCTCTGCTTTATACTTAATTCTAGTAGGGCAAACACTCCTGAAAGTATAGTACTGTTGTTTAGAAACAGTAATAATTGGTTTTGTGATGAAAGAGGCAATATGTGTTTTTGGAGAGGTCTCAGGTATTCTCAGAATCCTTGGCCTTCACTAGGACAATTAACTAGGCCAGTGGTGCTCAACCTTTGGTCCCTTTGGGCTGGATGACTGGCGCTGGCACAGGGTTGGTCTGTGGTCTGGATAGGGCCACATGCACCCAGCTTGGGCCCTGCACCACCTCTTTTCATGTCCATGTCCCCGGATTGGGCCTCATGCTGCCTCTGCCTGCCCCATGCCCTGCACTGCCTCTCCATGCAAAGCCAGTGTTACCTAGCCTGCAGGGCTCTCCACAGGTTCAGAAATTTGGCAGTAGGGGAGCAGTCACCACTCCCACACCACCAAATTTATGGATCCACAGGGAGCCTTGAGGGCCAGATGACATGGCTCTGCAGGCTGGATCTGGCCTGCAGGCCAGTTGTTGAGCACCCCTGAACTAGGAAATAAGTCTTATATCTAAGGATTTCTATTCCATTCACTTTACATCAAATGCATTTTTTTTTACTATTGATTCCATTGTTAACAGATTTCAGGAATAATTCTATGTTGGTAGTCCCTTCTGCTCACTTTATACAGATGAGGACAGCTGATCATGGTGATATTACCAGGGTACTCATGTTTATATATGTTGAAACCTTTTCTTTAACTTTTTATTAAGCAAAAATCTAAATCAGCTAAGTATTTCAGTACATGCTAAAGTCCTTGAGAGTACTTAAGCAATATGTAAATAGGAGGAACCACCACTTTTCTTCTAATTTGGTTCCTCAGAAGCCAGACTAATAGGAACTTTCACATAGCATCTGTAGGGGATGGCTGGTTAGGGATCCCCTGCTGGGACTTGAATGGTTGTATAGATGTCCTGCTTCAGAAATAAAACCATGTAGGACAACTTTACTTGTGGAAATTTAGGTACCTCGAAGGTTGTGACAGCTGGACAGCAGTTGTAAGAATCTAACTTTCAGACTTTGGATTGGAAAGTAGCAGTTAACCACCTACATCATTTTAAAACATAAGTGCCTGATTTCCTGCACTGGGGGCAAATAAGAAATTAACCAAGAACTTTCTTATTTAGAAATTCAGAGACTGAAGCCACCAGTTATGCTTGAAGAAGCTGACTTGAAGCTTTATTTTATGACTGCACAAATATTCTATCCAACTGCCCAGTCTCATAATTTGAACAAATTCCAGTTAAATAGATGGAAATCGTACAGCTTTTTTTTTATCTGTCACATTCTAATTATGTTTTCGCTGCTTATTTTGAAACTTCAACCTGTTTTTCTATCAAATTAAATGCCTAGAAATCCACTTACACTTAAATTCCCAATTTGCCAGTTATGTCAGTCATAAAGTCATGTAAATACAGAGCTAGAAAGGACCTCAAGAGGTCCTCAAGACTTGATCCTATTTTACTTTACAAACTTAAATGCCACATATGTAGCCATAAGTGCACTAAGAGGAGGTTGCAAAGGAGGTGGCCATGTGGTTAGACCACTTTAGTGAGATGCAGGTTCAAATCCCCTTTAGATTAGGGGTGCTCTAGAGCCTACATCTCCTTCTTCATAGTCTGTTGGATTATGGGAGGGCCCTCCTTATCCTTCACTTTGTTCTTGGCATATGTGCACATAGGGCAAAATAAAGCCTGAAACTATGCAGAAGTGCCAAATACTGCACTTAATGTCCGTATAAAGTGAAATAGGATTTTAGCCCATAATCTATGCCTGACTTCCAAAGCATGATTAAATACATCCAGCACATCCTTGTGTTTACAAAACTCCAACGAGGTGCAGTAGAGAGCTTTTCCTAATAACCAACCTAAATTTTCTTTACTGTAAGTTGAGCTGATTACTTGTGGTTATCAGCTGTATCCTCAGTGGGCACAAACAAACAGGTACTGTTCTCTTAATAACAGCGTTTTACATACTGGAAGATTTTAATAATGTCCTCATATCAATCTGCTCTTTTCACCACTAAGCAAAAACAATTCTCTCTACTTTTCTTCCTAGGTCAGACTTTCTAAACCTCTTGTTGCTCCTTCTGGACTCTCCAACTTATCTACAACTTTCCTAAAGTGTAGTGCACCAAAGTGGACACAGTATTCCAGCCAAGATCTCACTAGCGCTGGGTACAGCAGAAGAATTGCCTTCCATGTCATACATATGGGACTTCTGTTAATACACCTACAATGTGTCTTGACTTTGTGACAGTGTCACATTCTTGGTTTATATTTACTTTGTGATCCACTATTGCTCCCAGATCCTTTGGCTGGGTAGTATTACTACCTAGGTATTCCCCATTTTTTGTTTGTCCACTTGATTTCACCTTCCTAAACTGTGATAAGTGAATACTTGCAAGAAACTGTACCCTGGCAGAGGTTACTAGGTTGGCCATACCCCATGACTGCATAGCTACCCCATAGAATAATGCGACAGGTTAGGCACCCCCCTACATGAGACTTCACCCTTGTTGTTCTTTCCTCAAAGTCATCTACAAAAGTATGGAGTAGATTGCTGGCAAGTGTCTGCCCAATGTATTTCTGACCATGAAGGGCCTGCTAAGTCCAAGCCTCACCTCCGGCTCCCCGACTCCTGGTGGGGTTCTTTGCATCTGAACCTCTGACTTGCTGTTTGGACTTTGATTCTGCTCCTGCCCTTTGCTGGCAACACTGCTCTAGCCATTACTTTGGATTCACTATATCTTAACTGTGATACAAGTATAGTATATTATACTTGCTTTATTGAATTTCACTTTGTTCACTTCAGACCACTTCTCTGCTCTTGAACTTTTGAATGCTAATCCTGTCCTCCAAGTTGCTTGCAGGATGGCATGAGGTGGGCTGTTATGAGTAAGTCATTAATTTCTAATTCATTCAAGACATTAAAGATAATATCGTTTCCTAATGGGGAATCTCACTTAATTAGGAAGCAGGAGTTTTGACAGCTTTGGAGACAGGCCTGGAGGGATGCTTACTGAACTGTTCCTTCTTGCTGCCATTTCTGCAGATACCAAACATGTTCTGTAAAAATTGATAAACAAAGTTTTTTATCTTTCCCAATTGATTTTATAATGGATTTTTTAAAACTGGATACTTGTCTAATTGGGCATCTTTTATAAAAAAGGACTTTGAAAATAATTTTGAATTTTTTTATCCATTTTTTAAAATGTTGGGTTTAAAAATACAATTTCACAGAAACAAATTTTAAATCAACATCAGCTTAATTTAATACACATGTATGAGTTTACTCAAATGGAAATAACTGCTGTGGGTCCAGCTCAGAAATTATCTTGTCCAATTTGTATTTCATAGACTGCTGCATCCAGGATAAATTCCAAATCATCACAACTTCTCCTGTGAGCAAATAAGATAGGATGTATTACCTCCTGTCCATTCTGGGCACAACCGGAATTCAGTACTTGCCTTTACCTCATCACATTCCAATGACACACCTACATCAAGTTAACAGCTTTCTTTATGAATCACACATGCAATTAGCACTCCTAGTCATGCATAAAAAACAATGTGCCCAAGCTTAACCACATACCGGTAGGGTCTCTGCTTATTTCAATATTTGTGTGATTTGTCACTGGAACTTGGCATAATATTGTGAATGCTTAACCCAGAAGTCAATTATTTTTCCATAGTGCCAGCCAGATGAATACTTAGATAAGCATGTGTGCATGGGAGAGGACAGTTGGCAAATCATCTAAGGGTTAAATTACAGCATTTTCTTCATCCAGTACTGTTGTATTTTATCAGGTTAATAATTATAGTAGGTTAGCTACTGAGAAATAAAATGAAGGGGTAAGTTCACATAACACTTTAGAGGCCTTACTACAAGTGTTTTGTGCACAGGGTAGAATGTTTATGGAGTAATTAACTGTATATTATGGTTATCTCATGCAGCCAGGCTTTATTTGAAGGCCATGTACAGATCCTTGGGTAAATGTTCAAAACTAGAACATCTGGAAGAAGTTCAGGTAGGTCACATTTAATTTCAGGAGGCCAGAGGAAGGTGCCATCAGTTATGAACAGGGAGGAAAATCCAGGCCACTTGACTATTAATTAGAGCTCTAGGCAAAGTACAATCAAGAATGGCAAGGAGTTGAAACCATGTGAACTCAGGATTAGAGGCACATTTATTGTTCATTCTCGAGGAGGTTAATTTTCAAAGAGGGTCCTTAATGCAGATGCATCTGAATCAAAGTTCCTGTCTTGTGTTGGTGAGGGAACTCTATCAAAGGGAAGAGGTTTCTTGTTGGGAGAAGCAACAAGTAAGGGATCTGCCTCATTTAAAAAAACACAGGAGCCGTGGATGCTACTTTGCTGGAACTCTTGCTGTTCAGTGTATAAGCAACAACTGTATAGATGTTTTGCAGACACATCTAGACTAGCCAAAATCTAAGTACAAAATAATGCTACTGTATTTACTCAAATACAAGACAAGATTTTTTCCCAAATCAGCAAGGGGTAAAAAGCACCTTGTCTTCCCTTAGTATACAAGGAAACCTAATTAAATACATTATCAATAAACTGCTGCCAAAAGCAGCATGTGCTTTGCAATGGCAATTGACTATGAAGTTGATTAAATGCAACTAACACTGAGCATGACTATAAAAATACCCATGGCCTATCATGGGGAAATATGGTCATGGGAACCTACAGGGATAGATTAATGCAGCCCATCTGACTGACTAAGATACATGGTAGTGTCTATTGAGTACAGCCCCCCCTTAGCCTTTTAAAGTCATTGTGAGCCACTACGCTGCATACCTTTTGACAAAGTAATAGTTACATATAGACATTACCGTCTGATGATTGCTTGGTGAACCATGTGAAATGAGTCCTAACTGAGGTATCCACATCACAATAACAGTTAACACCAAAACTGATACTATAAAGAACTTTGACACGTGTAATTTGAAATATGTGAAAAGTGTCTCTGTTTATGTGGCTCATCAGGGTGGTTCATGCCCTCATTCACCCCTGAACATGATTGGTTTCACTTGTCACAGCTGCAGCACGTTAACTGAGCAATACTAAAGCTGCCGCTGCTACAGATTGCACTAGAACTGGCAACATCTAAATATCAATAAAATATCTAAGTTTTCCAGTGTTCCCAGTGTGCCTTCTTCATGAACACTATCATTACTAATAAAATACTGGATGGTTTTATTCCTGAGGTTGGGGAAGTGCTTTGAATTCCTTTGACTTTATCTAGCACTGATCAGGAATAAACCAAAACCAAAATTACTTCATGTTTTAAGTTGCCTTATAAAAATAATTTGTACCTCAAAGATTGGAATAACTATATAATAGTAAAAAGATCATTCCAGTCTGTTGTTTAAAGGCCTGATTCAGATTCTAGTGAAGTCAGTGAAAAGACTCTATTGATATCCAAAGGCTTTAAATCAAGTTTTAGAAGAAAAAAATATATAATTGATTTTTTTTAAAGAATAAACAAAAACTAAGTTTAAAAAAGTGCAATATAGGCTTAATGTTTAGTTATAGAGTATGTTACAGTAGAAACATGCTAGATGCTTTCCAATTTTAAAATGGTTATGGACCCTTTAAGGGGTCCCTGTTTATTATCTGTATTATCTCATCAAAATGGAAGATGAAGCATCAATAGTAATGGAATTATCAGTTAATAGATTACTATTGAATTGTCAGGAAGCATGGTATTGTTCTTTTCTAAAGACTATTTTAAAATATATTGTTCCAGAAATTGTTCCAGTGGAAGAGAAAAATCATCTTTTATACATTCATGATTCTGCTAATGTAGTATATATTATAACCACACTGATGAGAAATATAAAAAGGGACAAGAAAGAATAATGTATGGTCAAACCCTAAGTAATTATATTGACGTGGATATGCTATAGTTTGGATTTCTTAGACAGAATCAGAATCTAGATTTTTTTTTCCCATTTTATCATGTACATTTCCTGTCCCTTCTTTTTTTTCCTCTTTTTTTTTTCACTTAAAAAGGGAGGGAAGAATAAAAGGAAGAGAGAAGAAAAAACTGTTTTTTCTTTTATTGTCAAAAATGAAAAAAATAATAGATTGTGTGATAACTATTCCATATATATATGTATATACACACACCCATATATAGATATACGCATTATATATAGATACATGTGTTTGTATGTGTGTGTATATATATTTATAGATATATCTATATATATCAAAGACATTTCTAGCAACTCTAGATTTAAAGCATTTTGAGACCCTTGGATGAAAAGCATAATGATAATATATTAAGTTTATTATCATATCTTGGTATATGTGCTTGCATATTTCTACCAGTTTAGAAAAACTCGTGTTTTTGGGTAGTTATACAAAATAAATTACATGGGAAATGATTCCATAAAGCTAAAACATCACTGTATTCCCCATGGAACATGATAACTGATGGAACAATTACAGTTTGAAACACTGTCAGTACCTTTGATGCTTTATATCCACTTGCCAAATGATTTCTCTTTAACAAAGAGCTTTTCCAGGCTGTCCTCTGCTTGCAGGAGCAGTACTCATCTGTACTTTATTTTATGACAGATATTTTCAAGAAATGCCTCATACTGCAGAGCACGAGATGATGAATACCGGGTAGAGGTTACGACTCCTTTGCAACGGGTCGACTTGTTCATGGGGCAGTTCAACAGTATCCTGTTAACTTCAATATCTGTCTTCACCAAAGGGAATCTTACCATTGCCGATCTG
Source organism: Crocodylus porosus (assembly GCF_001723895.1). Taxonomy (NCBI): domain Eukaryota; kingdom Metazoa; phylum Chordata; order Crocodylia; family Crocodylidae; genus Crocodylus; species Crocodylus porosus. The sequence goes on from NW_017728931.1 coordinate 99,498,985, forward strand.
GGAACATCTGAGGGCCGCTTTATACAGGTAAATGTTATTGTTAACATTCTTACAACTGATTGAGCACGCTACATGACTGAAAAGAATAAGCAAACTAAATTAGAACAGTAAGAAATCAACTACGGCTGGAAAAAACTGTGGACAATATAGTCACAGATTAATGAGGTAGCAGAAAATCAGGGGCACTGCATAAATTGGAGCCCTTGCCCAATAAGGTAACTGAAAGGAGTCAGCCGTGAGTTTGTAACAATACTCAAGGGTACTGTGACTTTTTAAAGTCCTGTAACTGCTACAGTGAAATTATCTGCACCTGTTTTCATTTCCTGGCCTCTCTGAATGCATCTCCTCAGATCTTATGGCATTGGCCCAGTTTTGGAGCAGAATCTTGCTATTCTCTCATTCTTGGATTGGAGGGAGGTAGTTCACTGCGTTAGGCTTTGAATGGGATATTGGTCTTACTATCTTATGTGTAACGATCATTTACTGCTTTGGGGGTCTGCTTGTATCTCAGGCACTTGTGTTTTCTCCAGTCAGGATGTGCAATCAGCGGGGATCTTGGTTTTCTCTGATCTTAAAAATATCCCCAATTTTCAGATTAAAAAAATAACCTCAAATCCACATTTTCCATGATTAAAATGAAATGCCACTAATATATAGATATATGTATAGTGATGTTTCATTTTAGTCATGAAAAAAGGTGGATTTGGGGTTACTTTTTTTAATTTGAAAATTGGGGATTATTAAAATCAGAGAAAACTAGGATCCCTGTTGATCACTGATTCATTGCCAACATCCTTCTTCAGTGTATTTTTATTCAGCAGCTGGAACAAAGTATTAGTTGATAAAAGGATTTTAAAACTGCAAAAAGTATGTATATTTTTCTATCCTATCTAACCTATCGTCCCCTAATAGAAAAACTTAGCTTCTTCAGACCCCACTGCCTCAGGTTCCTCTATCTAAGTTTGTTTCAGCATGACACCAAAAAAGTACTCTTTGTTTCCCTGCCAGTGTTCTTTATTTGTCAGGATGCTCCTTTAAGTGTCATCAGACTTCAGCCCTTTTTGATAAAGCCAATTCTGAAGGCTGCCCAAAGACTGAACCAGAATCATCAGAACTAATTATTCAAGTGTTGTCTTCTAACAGCCTTTAAATAGAAACCAATCAAGGGAACATCTTGAGGTATCTTTTCCCCCGAGCCTTGTCTGTTGGGAAGCATTTAATCAAGGTTATTTGTACAGAAAACACCATGCCCAAGCCAAGTCAAGCCTACATTGACAAATTATCATAGAACATTTCCATATTTGTCATACTAAGCTTCCCCTCCATGCCACACACACCTCCCTTTTTTGTTGCAAGAAACCCACTGATCCACTAGTCTCTCCTGCAGGGATAAAAATATGCTGTTTCCACAGGAGAGTACCATATTTACCTGAATATAAGTTGACCCTGAATTTAACACAACCACCCCATAATTAGATTATTTATATGGAAAATGTATACATTTGTTATAATTTTTCAGGTATAGAATCTACTTATTCTTAAATTCATCCCCCTCCCACTGCTACAACAGGGAAAGCAATGACTGGTGGGGAGGTAGGTGTCCCCGTTGCCTTCTGCTCTCCTCCATGTATCCTTTAATGACTAGTAACATCATAGCCTATAACAAAACTTAATATTTTTTTACCTTGAAATAGCTCTGAAAAAAGGGGTTACCTTGTCTCCAGGATACAAGAATCACAGTATTTTGCAGAATTTAATATATATTCTTAAATTAAGGTTTTTTTGCTACACTAATAGTTGTCTGGGTAATGCTTTCAAACATGTCTCATTAATGAATTCTCTACTAAAGCAGATTTGCAATGGAGTTTCTATGGAAATATATCTAGTAATTGCAGTGAATGGAAATAAATTCATAAAGACTGAACTATTTATTTTAATGTTGCTGAGATGTAATTGGTAAAAATCAGGACTACCTAAAAATGATGCAATTCAGCATATCTGTCAGCCTCATGAACACTGAACCCAAATTATGTAGAAGTTCATAATGTTCCTTTTTTCTACTGATGACACTTTATGGGACAAATTTGCAATGGGACTTTAGATTGTCCTTTCTTTGTGCACATCTAATACATAGGACATATGGACTTACGGTTTTAATGGTTTCATTATAATTTGTGTGTGAAAAGGATTGAAATTAAATATTCAAAATATGCTTTGGTCCAGACTTTGATTCTGTAGTAGATGGTGGCCATTCATATTGACTTCCATAGGCACTTAACTACAGGATCAGAGTCTAGAATTCTACCTTTCATGTGCACACAGATGAAGGCATTGCCTTGGAAATATATTGCTATATAATATTTTGGTCAAAATATATTTTGAGTCATTCACAGAAGTTTAGAGCTGGAAGGGACCTCATGAGATCTTCAGGTCCAGCCCCCCTGCTGTAGGCAGGAAAGATTGCTGGGGTCAAATAACCCCAGCAAGGTGAGTGTCCAGTCTCTTTTTGAAGATCTCGAGGGTAGGTGCCTGCACCAGCCCCACTAGAACCCTATTCCAGAGTCTGGTAATACGAACCATAAAGAAGTTTTTCCTTGTATCCAGTCTGAAACCTTTTTCTAAGAGTTTATAACTTTTGCTCCTGTGGCACTTTGGTGAATAGTTGTTTGCCTAGCCCCCATGCTCTCCACTGATACATTTGTAAGCTGCCACCAAATCCCTTCAAAGTCTTCTCTTTTTTGGGTGGAACAGTCCCATATCTGTCAGCCTTTTCTTGTATGGCTTGCTTTTCAGTCCTCTAATCATATGAGTGGCTCTTCTCTGGACTCTCTCACACTTCTCCACATCCTTCTTAAAGTGTGGTACCCAGAACTGGATGCAGTACTCCAGCTGCGCCTCATCAATTCTGAGCAGAGAGGGAGAATAACTTCCTAAGTTTTGCTTGAGATGCATTGGTTGATGCATGCCAGCATATTGTTTGCTCTGCTAACTGTAGTATCACATTCATATTCATATTCATTTTATGGTCAATTATGATCCCCAGGTCCCTTTCGGATGTGGTGCTAACATAGCATTACCAAGTCTATAAGTATGTTGTGGATTTTTCCTTCCCAGATGGAGCGCTTTACACTTCTAAGTGTTGAACAGCATCTGGTTCTGGTCTGCCCATCTAACTAATCTAAGTCCACCTGGATTGTCAGCCTACCCTGATGTGTGGCCACACTTCTCTACAGCTTAGTGTCATCGGCAAACTTTGCCAGTGTGCTTTACACATCCAGATCATTGATGAAGGTGTTGAAAAGCACTGGTCCACTGGGGGACCCCACTGCCTACCTTCCATCAGGTCGACAAAGATCCACCTATTAGTACTCTCTGGGTCCAACCCTGCAGCCATCTAGCCATTGAATTGTTGAGCCCATAGTCCCCTAATCCCCTAGTTTTACCTTGAGACATGTCATTACTGCAAAATAAACATAAGCTTTAATGCACAGGTTTTGTGACCAAAATTATCACCCCATAGAGTGGTGGGGTTGTTGCTTCTGTTATTTATACCAGACTGTCAAACCCTTACTCACAATGAATGATATCTATAGCTGTGTCCACATGAGTGCGGACGTGTGTTTCCCCAGGGGCAAGAAGTACCAGCACACCTCGTGCCACTGCACACTGTGCCACACATCCTCTGGTGCACTGCAAGTTATCCCAGGTGGGGTAGGGGAGGCTGAGGCCAGCACAGTTGCTGGCACCGGCAGCCTTACCTGGGGCCCTGGGGGCCTCCAGGAGCTGCAATCCTGCTGCTCAGAGCCTGGCCTGTTCTTCTAGGATGAAAAACAAACAAACCTTGCACTGCTACCCTGCAGTGCGGGGAACACCTGAATGTACAGTGTGTTGCACCACAGATGGGTCTGTGGCACCACATACCACATGACTGTGCTCATCTGGACATGGCCTATGTCTGCAAGTGTCAATAGGATTATTCATGGAGAAAAGTGTTGTTAAACCAGAGAAAGGGTATCAAAATTATTTTTATATTGTTTGCTTAAATAAAGCACCTGAAGAAATGGTATTTTTTTAAATCTAAAATCATACATGTTTTTGAACCAATAAACAGTATCTTGCTCTTTCACTTGTCTGCTTGTGTTTGAGGATCAATATAGTTATAGTTATTTTAACAACTATTTTGGGAAAAAATAGATTCTCCTGAACTGAATGCATTTTTACATGCTCAAGCTAAGATTTAATTGATCTAGATGGTCTGGATGCAGAAGACTCACCAGTTCTTTTAAAGTAAATAACTGGTCATAGTAGAATTAGAGCATTTCCCAACAGGATCACTGAAGCTCATTGACACAGTGGTAATGTTTTGACTGCCTTAACAGTGTTAAATCCGTGTTGGGCCATGAGCAGTTTGGAGTTTATAGTTTACTAAATACTGTAGAGTTTATGTTACAAAACAGCACAGTAATAATTTTTATAAGACAGCTGCCATGCATGAGAAGGGAAAGAAAAATGGTTTCACTTCCTTCCTATGCTGGAGACTGACGACGGACCTTTTTTATAACAAGGGTTTTTTTGTAGTGTGCAGCTGTTTCTGCCTTTCTTATTGTGCTTATTTTCAGTGTATGGCTGGGAACACAGACTAAAAATCCAGCTGTTGGGTGCAAAGTGAATCAGGTATTTCACAGTAGTTATTTGATTAGAAAGCGGTATACTGTCACACAAGAGATGCTATCACTGTGCAGTCCAATTCTCAGTTTTCACCACCTGAGGATCTGCCTCCTGAGGGAAGAGACATTTTCATTTATTATCCTCTCATTTTCAAGCAGCTAAAGCTTGACACAAATTCCCATAACAAATTGGGCTAAAATTTCTTGAGCTTGTTCTCATCCCGAAGGTGATATGTTTTCCATTAGGCTGTTTTTTATTTATCTCAGTGTGAACAGTGTTCATTTACAGATCACACATTTTTTTTGGAGTGATGAGATTCAGATAGTTATAAGTTGGCTCATTTTTAAAGCTTAGCTTTGATATATTTGAAGATATATATTTTAAAAAAACAATACTCTACGTCAAAATGACATACTTTGCAATCAACTGTCTGTGAAACAACTACATTCCCAGTAAATAAGCTTCACAGAGGTGACCAATATGTGGAAGTGGAAAATGGGAATCTTCTTACAATTAGGTACAACTCAGGGCAGGAGTAATAGGTAGAGTTCACTATCTTTCTCTTAGATAGAATTTGGTAGTACCTCCAGTACTGTATTGCAGATGAACCCTTTGGGGCTGTGTGGTACACTGGTAGTGTAAAGTTCCCTGTTTAACTTCCTTCTTCACACAGAAGGAGTATTTCAGGAGAGCAGTAGCATAGGCATTAGTGCACTGTAACCTCATGGGAGTGGGGAAAGCATCTGCTAAAACTAGGGGTGTCCCAATAAAGATTTTGGGGGCTAATAGTGATATCTGATTGTTAAGGAGGCATATCAACCAATATTGATCCGATTTCCGATACACGGTAGAGAGCTCCCTCCAGCTGGTAAGTCCATTGCGGTGGAAGAGGAGTAGAGGGGAAAGGGGCTTGGGTGGGGCAGATCCCCCCCGCCCATGGTGAGGAAGCGGGCAGGGGCAGGGACAAGCGCTGTGCAGCTGGGGCAGGGCAGGGCGTGGGGTGGACCCAAGGCTCATTGTGGGGGGGAGGGGGGCAGCTCCCACTGCTGCATACACCCTGGGAGAGCACATACCCCTGGCAGGGGAGGGCGCATACCCCCGAATCTGCATGGGCTGCAGCTGCAGGCTGGAGCGGGGGCTGTGGTGGGCTCCACTTCCACTGGGGGCTGGGCTCAGGGCAGGAGCTATAAGGGGGCTGCAACCACCCCAAATTTTGCAACCACCCCAATTCTGCAACCTCCCAATGCTGCCACCACTGCACGCCTGGCACAGCCCCAACTTTTCCCGGCACATGGGGAGCGGCTAGAGTTGAGTCAGGAAGAGCCGGGGCTGTGTCAGGTGTGTTGTGGCGGCAGCACTGGGAAGGAGCTACGACAAAATTTGGCCCAACCCCTGGCAAGAAGAGCCTGGCGCAACCCCCAGCTCCAGCCCACAGCTGCAGCCTGCTCCCCCTGTGCTGTGTCCCACCCCCTGTGCCCTCCCAGGGTGCGTGCAGTGGCAGGAGCCATCTCCCCCAATGAGTCACAGCCCCATCCCATGCTATGCCCCACCCCAGCTGTGCACTGCCTGTCCCTGCCCCCTCCCTCACCATGGGGGCATTGATCTGCCCCCTTCGTGCCTCTTCCACCACAACAGACTTACCACGTGGAGGCAGCTCTCCACACTGCCGGGCTCTGCTCCTCGCTGCCTGAGTGCTGTGCTGAGACTGCGCACATACATGGGCCATTCATCAGCCACATTATTGGCCCCATCAGGCCAATTTCCAATGCAGACAATTTTCTTTATATCAGTAGCAATCCAATACCAAACTGATGTATCGATGCATCTCTAATTTAGATGTATCTGGCACCCGAGGGCCGTAATGGTCACTGAAGTTTCTCTGCACCAATTATTCTATATTTAAGTTTAATAATTATGAGTAATGATATTTATTCAGGGGCATTCACTGTTTCCTTAAATGTTTTTCTACAAATTTTACACCCAAATTAGATGTGAAGGTTTTTCATGCTGCACCCAAGGGCTGTTGGCTTTTGGATTGAAGTATGTGACAGATTTGTAAGAAAAAGCCATTCCCCTAAGATTAAAACAAACAAAGCAACCCAAAAAAACCTTCCAATCATGCAGAGTGTTCACTCCCCCATACCTGTGGAACAGAATAAAATCAGGGCTAACCAGCTGGGCGGCCAGCAAGCTGCATACCACCATGGGGGGATTAAATTGCAGCCCTCAGGCTTCTGCCTGGCAGCAACTCCCCCTATTGCTCCTCCTCTCTTCTCTGGCTTTTGTGGTCTATGCCTGCCCCAGGAGGCAATGCAGAGGTGTGGGGGGCACCCACATCAGCATACACTGCAGTCGGGGCCATCCCTGCAGGGGGTGAATCAGGGCAATTGCCCCAGGCCCCGTGTTTTGCGGGGCCCTGCAGAGCTGGACGGAGCAGCTGTGGTGACTCTGCACCACCACCACTTGCTTCAAGTCCAGCCGCTCACTACCCACCCCCACCACTGCTGCCAGTACCACTGCTGTTAATAGCAGCAGCAGCAGCTTCTTCGGGTCCCGGGCGGGTGGAATCAGAGCAGGGTCGGGGCCCCACGTGGGCTGATTTGCCCCAGGCCCCGCACCCTGCTCCGGTTGGCTCTGACTGCAGTGATGAGGCATCTATACAGGGACACCTGTGCAGGGTAGTAATCAATAGCTCAATGTCTAGTTGGCAGCCAGTATCAAGTGGAGAGCCCCAGGGGTCAGTCTTGGGGCCAGTTTTGTCCAATGTCTTCATCAGCGACCTGGAAGATAGCTTAAATTGCACCAAGCTGGGGGGAGTAGTTGATACTCTGGAGGGAAGGGCTAAGATTCAGAGTGACCTAGACAAATTGGAGGTTTGAGCCAAAAGGAATCTCATGAGATTCAACAAGGACAAGTGCAAAGTCCTGCACGTAGGACAGAAGAACCCCATGCACCAATAGAGGCTGGGTGCTGACTGCCTGGGCAGCAGCTCTGCAGAAAAGGTCCTGGGGATTACAATGGACAATAAGCTGAGTATGAGCCAGCAGTGTCCTCTTGTTGAGAAGTCTAATGGCATGCACGGCTGCGTTGGTAGGTGTGTTGCCAGTAAGTCAAGGGAAGTGATTACTTGCCTCTATTCAGCATTGGTGAGACCACATCTGGAATACTGTGTTCAGTTTTGGGCCCTGCTGCTACAGAAAGGATGTGGACAAATTAGAGAGAGACCAGTGGAGGTCAACACAAATGGTGAGGGATCTGGGACATATGACTTGTGAGGAGTGGCTGAGAGAACTGGGCTTATTTAGTCTAGAGAAGAGAGGACTGAGAGATGATCTAGTAGCAGCCTTCAACTACCTGAAGGGGGGTTCAAAAGAAGATGGAGCTAAACAGTTCTCAGTGGTGGCAGATAACAACAAGGAGCAATCGTCTCAAGTTGCAGCAAAGGAAGTTTAGGTTAGATATTAGGAAGAAGTTTCTTACTAGGAGGGTAGTAAAACACAGGAGCAGGTTATCCAGATAGGTGGTGAAATCTCTATCTTTGAAGGTTTTTAAGACCCAGCTAGACAAAGCTTTGGTTGGGATGATTTAGATGGGGTAAGTCCTGTTTTGACTAGATGACCTCCTGAGGTACCTTCCAACCCTAATTTTCTGTGATTCTATGACATAGTGCAGCGGGGCGGGGGGTGGAGATTTTCATAATTAAGTTTCTTATTGACATACAAGGTCACTGAAGGTCCTTGGCCTTTGGCTTGGTGGTGTTAGTCCATTTTCCATTTTATGCTGTATACATAGCAAAACCATCCAGCATAAATGCCAAATCTTGTTAGAAATATGGCAAAGGGGCCAAGGAATAGGTTAGTATAGAACATGTTACTGTTTGGCAGCCCAAGAAGTTAATCATCCCAAAATGGGTTCAGGTATATTGGGTGGAGTCAGGGGGCATGTCCAGATGAGTATGCATATGCAGGGTTTTTTTGTCCCAGGGCACACCCCTGCACATGCGCTCTGACATGCAGCATATTGAGCCAGGTAGGGTAGGGGAGGCTGGGGCCAGCATCCATACCTGGGGGCCTCCCAGGGCAGCAGCAGTGTCAATCCAGCTTCTCAGAGCCTGGTCACCAGCCAGAGCATGGCTCTGGCCAGCTAAGCTCCATTTCTGGCAGCACACATTGCTGCTACGTGCGTCATGCCATTTTTCTTAGCAGCCATTTTTTTTTAATACTAGGATCTCCCAGAGTCAAATTTTAGCAGCGCAGCAAACAGCTGCATCTGTGCCACGTATGGTTTGTGTTACCTCAAACAACTTTGAGGTACCACAAACTGCACATGCGTGCTCATCTGGACATGTCCAGTGTGGAGGTGGGAAATTCCCCCTGCTCAAAGCTTATGTTTAGTGTATATTGGGGTGGAGTCATGGTTGGGGCAAAGATCTCCCCACTGAAAGCCTGCTTCCTAGGCTATATCTTTTTGGTGGGTTGATCATGCACTTGATTTTTCAGAAGTGACAATCTGACTTATTAAAGAATAAGTATAAGCTATACATACATTGTATGTATGTGAATGTGTACTTAGTCACTGTTTTTTGCTTTTTCTGTTTTTAAACCACATCTATAACAAAATCTATGTTAGGACTGGTTTTTTGAAAATATTTTCAACTTATTTTTTAATATTGAATAGATTTTATAGTAGCACTTCTTGTTTCCATTGTAGAAAGTATGCTCTGTTCATCCAAAAGTAAACTTTCAAACTGTAAAGGAAAGGCAGAGAAATCCTTATACTGAAATTAAAATTAACACCTGGAGCCATATAAATGTTTGGAAGGGAGCACATGTTTTAATGTTCAGTTCCAGTAAAAAAGCTTAGGCCCTTCAAAGCAGATGCATTATACTCAATGGATTAGAATGATATACAACATCCAGTGAGCTACATATGTGCCGTTTACAAGGCTATGCTGCATAACCTGGGGCACTCGAGGTGTTATACAATAATGTTAACCCTGGAGCTAGCTCTGCTGGATAATGGTGTACACCTGTCAGACATCTAGTGAAAATAACAATATGATACTTTGCCTAGATTGTTTTAAGTAGGCCTCACATTTTTGCAGAAGATAGTCTGACATGCATACAGTCACATTTGTAACTCAATCCTGCTGACTAGCACGACTGATCACCAGAACAATTAAAAAAAAAATCCTCTGCAAGTGAAGTTGTTACAGTCTTAATATGCAAAGTTGTGTATAAATTAACCTAGGGTCAAGACTTGTGACTGAACACTCAGATAGGCTGACAGCAATGAAAAGGTGTTTAAAAGAATTCATTTTATATTCATGGAATTAAAAAATGATCACCCACTTCCAGTATAAAGGATACATTAATTAATCTATTGACCTCCTGTCTTCAAAACCCATCATCGTGGAAATGCTCCGAGCTGCACAGGAAGGCTATGACGTGTAAGCTTTCAGTGCTCGTTGTTCCTTTTTATGTGTCTTTTTTTAATGTCAGAAATAAGTATACCAGTTTCAAAGACAGCAGTGAAATCCACCATTCAGTCAGTATATTGGCGAATTATCTATCTTCTTCAAGGATAGAGGGAGTAAAATGTTGCATTTTATCTTGGGAAGGCTGTCAGGAATTCTAGTTACTGGTATTTATTGTCTATGAAGACAGTAGGTACATTGAAGGACATTGGGCACATATGTATCTGTCTGCTTATTGCATGTCAATCTCTAACATGCTTCAGAGCATATTGTTCCTCTGTAGGATGATTTAGTATAAGATTTAAGCAAACTAAGGAGTTCCCTGGGCATGGCCAGTACATTTACAAATTACATAGATAAGTCAGCCGAAAAATAACAATGTATTTGGACTCATGGGGCACATCCAGACGAGCGTGCAAGAGGCATACTGAGAATGAAAAAATGTTCCCCACGCTGCATATTTCCAGCATGGGCTCAAAATTTTATACCTGGATTTCCAGGTATCAAATAAAAACACCGTAGAAAAAAGCGGTGCAGGCAAGCCAGGGCTCGGACCTCCAGAGACACTATGGCATCCAGCCAGAGCATCTGTATGGTGGCCCGTGCTGCCCTAGCACACTGCATTCACATGCGGGTCAAGCAAGAGCAGCAAAGGCTGTGACCCAGGCACTGTCCGCATTAAGTAGGGACTGGGGGTGCTGTAGAAATGTGTGGGTTGTATGGGCGGTGTGGGGGCTAGTCAGGGGGCCTCTTGCAGGGCCCCATCCCC